>NC_064643.1:10005000-10605000 GCF_023864345.2 Schistocerca serialis cubense | reverse complement strand
ATCTATAAATATATTATCTATCAGACTTTTACTGTTAACAGCAACCCTAGTTGGGAAATCTACTATTGTCATCAGATTATAAGACTCCATTAAATGTACTAAATCAGCTTTACTATTGCTCTCATTTAGGAAATCAACATTAAAGTCACCAGTAATTATCAAGTTCTTGGACTTTGAGTACAGTATGGATAATAAAGAATCTAAGTGCTTAAGAAATACATTCAAATTCCCTGAGGGAGATCTATACAGTACTAACACTACAGCCGTGAAGTCATTTACAGTAATCTCAACACCACATACTTCAATTTGTTGCTCTATACAATGGCTCTTTAAATCTAATGCATTGTAAAATATGTTGTTTTTTACATAAATTACCACTCCACCTTTTTCCATGATGGTTCTTGAGTAATGCGCTGCCTGACACACAGTATTACTTGGTTAGTACATCACCACAAACATATGGACCGGGACTGTACATGCTTTGACAGTTTGCTACGTCTCTCTCTTCTAGGACTGACATGGTAGCTGCCTTGCATTTCTTAATGACTCTGACCTTGTCAACCACAAACCGAATCTTAGTACAGTCATGATTTCCCTGAAGAGATTACATGACAGCAGAGACTTGTAAAATTGTGTTACCCATTTCTCTAGCCAGTGAAGATTCATTCTATACCTTCAGATACAGTGTCATTTAGGAGTAGAACAGCAAGAAATACGTAGCTCCTCTAACAGTAATGACAGTTTATCACCTCCCAACACTACATGTGCCAATGTTTCAGTGCATTTTTGAATATGTTTGTTAACAGATTCATCAACACAACAAAAATTTACAATCTCAGTAGCATCTTATGTCTTAACTCATACTTTACTATTCATCAGAATCTTCATCGCTGCTCTTTGATTCGTCAGAGCTCCCTGCTGTACTTTGTTTTATTTCATAGTCAGAATTAGTTGAAATACCACCTACCGTATTTACCCAAATCTAAGCCGCACTCAAACCTGAAAAATGAGACTCGAAATAAAGGAAAGAAAAAAAAAAAAAAATCCCGAATCTAAGCCACACCTGAAATTTGAGACTCGAAGTTCAAGGGGAGAGAAAAGTTTTAGGCCGCACCTCCAAATCGAAACAAAGTCAGTCCATTGTAATATGAGACACAATTTAGGTCGAATGAATGACGATACAGCTACAGTAGTTTGGTTCGAGTCGTAAGCTTAGCAGTTAAGCTTTACCAGGTAGCCTTTGCTATGCGTCAGGCGCTCCATCCGTATTTATACTGGTACCCTTCCTTTTTCATGTGCTTCATCTGGTTTGAATCAATTGCTTATTTTGCTTTGATCTGATAAGTGCCGTTTTCCTTGTTATAGGCGTTTATGTCACTCTAAGCTGAAAATGCATTACTGTACTGTGTCATGCATTGTTTGTCGCATTCTGATAGTGCGTGTTTGCGGCCTGTCGTCACTCGTGGCATGGCTTGCTTTTGTACACGCTACCGCTGCCTACAATTAAAAAAAAAAAAAAAAAAAAAAAAAAGGAGAGAGAAATCATCTCATTAGCGAAACAATGGAAGAGACTACTATTTGTTGTTCCTTACACTGCTGCTTTCTTTGATAATGATCAACAAGAACCAAATAATAGACTGCGTATGATAGAACATGTTCTGAACGAGAGTTAGGTGAAAATTTTTCTCCATTTGAAAATCTTTGCGGCCGCTTCTTTAGTACATCAAATTCTGCACAGAAATTAGAGTCATCTTGGATATAAAAATCTAGTCAGTTGCCGTGCTTCATTTCTGACTGTATCACTATTAGGCATAAGAATAATATGAATATAAACATGACACGATACGTATATTCTTCCGCGTTTGCTGTTGTCTCACTCTAGTTTCGTAGTTTATTAGGCAGACAGGATTTAAATAAGATAGCAGCAAACACGAAAGAATACGTGGCAAAATGTTTATATTCGTATTACTCTTATGATGAAGAGAATACTGCATGTGATTCACATTTCATCAGGTTCCTATTAGCAACCGTCTCTTCTCACAGGTAGGAAAAAATTCGGAACATTGAGTTGGCCATATTGACAAACATCCCAAACAGTCTTGCCGGTCGGATTTTCGTAATACATTGAAGTTCTGCTACATTCGAAGATGAACAATACGGAATTTGTATTTACTTCGTTGGATAATGTATGAAAATTGTCTTCCACCTTTTTTTTTTAATTTATTTACTGACGCAGAGGTTTTGGCGCCAGTATTTATCTTTGTGCCTACGAAGCATGCCTGTGTAGCGCTACATATATTCGACGGCAGAAATTAGTTGTTTCAGCACCTACTGACATTTTTCAGAACTTCCACTTGCTTTGCACTCAATTCCAAGCCGCATGCTTTTTTTTGGATTACAAAAACCAGAAAAAAAGTGCGGCTTAGATTTGAGTAAATACGGTACATCCTCTCCTTTGGATTCAACTTCTTAAGTATTATATTTCAAGTCAACACCTGCTAATCTGTGAGACCGAAATGATGAGCCATACTACTCTATTTCACTGTACCTGTATGTTTCATTTGTATAACATTTTATTCCATCATAGATGCTGCACTTATAGTTTCATATATGCATTGCAGCAGCAGACACAATAAAAGTAGCAATCAGCAGTGCTTAGTTTGTTGAATGGGTAAAAAATATGCCATTGTCCCAGTTCCACATATCCCCAAAATTTGATTCTGCCAAATTCTGTACTCTCTGAAATCGAATGTTTAATCCAAAGATGAAAGTGAACAAGTTTGATGCAGTATTGCTAATATTGTTTATTACTCATCTTGCTGAATGAAGTGCATACCGTATCCTTTCTGAAAGGTTTGCAGAAGTAATGCACATACCAGTTTTCTAAAAACTTACATTGAGATTGTGCTCTCCTTCCTCTTGTACAAATTAGTAGAGCCCTTCGGATTACTCCACAATATGCCTCTTGGCAAGGTGGTAACGACAGTATTATGAAAAGGATAGATTGGCACTCACTGTATAGTGTAAATGTGTTGCTGGCAGGGGGGGGGGGGGGGTGGGGGGGGGGGGGAAAGGAACACCACCTATTATTAAACACGTAAGCTTTTGGTGCAAACCCCCCCCCCCCTTCCCTCACACACACACACACACACACACACACACACACACACACGCACACGCACACACATGCGCGCAAATGCAGATCACACATACATGACCACTGTCTCCGGCTGCTAGGGCCAGACTGGGAGCAACTGTGCATCATGGGAGAAACAACGGTTGGGTGTGTGTGTGTGTGTGTGTGTGTGTGTGTGTGTGTGTGTGTGTGTGTGTGTTTTTTGTCCACTTTGGAAGAAGTCTTTCTGATGGAAAGCTTACGTGTTTAGTAGTCTTTTTGTTGTGCTTGTCTGTGACCTAACATCTCCTGTATACAGTGAATAGCAATGTATCTTTTTTATAATATGGTCATTACTCCAGCCTAGATTTCTATTGTTTGTTTCCTTTTAAGACCTTATAAAGACAGTTACTGACAATTTCTTTTTTCTTATTGGAGAAAAGTAAAACCATATGGGGGCCAGACGTAGATTGTAAATGAATATGGAATAGAGTATTTTTATTCTCCCTGTATGCAGTGTCAATAACGTCACCTCACACACTTCATTTCTGGCAGCACCTCCTTCTCAACACATGACTGTCCCCCACCACCTCACCATAGTCTTCAAGTTATATCCTATAGCACTTCTGGGTGGACAAATAGATGAAGGATGTAGTTTAAAACAGTATAACTAAACTTAAAAGTCAAACTGCCCTTTTATAGAGACTGCCATCATTATTTAAACATACTAAACAACATCAAAACAGTCAAAAGAAATTTTTTTTCAAAAGAGCGGAAAATTGTAGTGAAATTCATGAGAGGATTGTTTTAAATTGTTATATCTTAAATCAATAAGTATGTCAGCATTTCCCAGGATTTTCTGGCTTAATTAAGACTAGGTCATGCCACCACAGTGGTCAGACAGTGGACTTGACTTCCAGAGGACAACGGACCCGAATCCCATCGGGCCATCAAAATTTGGGTTTTCCTTGATTTCCCTAAATGATTTAAGACAAATGCTGGGATGGTTCCTTTGAAAAAGATGACATTCGGCTGAGGAAGCTAATTTCTGTGGCATGTCTGATGACACAGTGCTGGTGGAAGCACGAGTATTTCAGAGCACACCATTCATTGCACATTGTTAAACATAGGGCTCTGCTGCAGACAACCCCTGTATGTTCCCATGTTGACAACACAGTTGAATTACAATTTCTGTGGCTCAGGAGCATTGAGATTGGGCAGTGAATCAATAGAAATGTGTCATCTGGTTGAATCATTCGAGTTTCGCATTACACCTACTTGACGGTTTTGTGCACATACACTGTCAACAGAGTGAATTGGTGCTTGAAAGGTGCACTTTGCTACAGACTTAGGCCAGTGGGAGCAATATTATGCTATGGAGGACATTCACCTGGTCTTCTATGGGTCCTGTGGTAGTAACTGAAGGCTCCATAACAGCTTTGTTCTGTGTGAACATTATTGTGCACTGTCCGCACCCTGTCCCTAATGAAGGTGACATGTTTCAACAATATGACTTTCAGTGTCACGAGGCCAGAATCAAATTCACCCCTTCTGAATCTGATGGAATACATCTGCGATGCTATCAGATACCAGTTCTGCACCCAGAAACCACTGATCTCCAATTTATGGGAATTACATGACCTGTGCTTAGACATGCGGTGCTGCATAATGCTGGGAACATACCTCACATAATGCTGGGAACATACCTGAAATTTGTTGAACTTGTCCCACACAAAATCACTGCTGTATTGTGTTCCAACAGTGGACAAACACATTATCAAACAGGAGGTCATAGTGTTTTGTCTCATCAGTTTATATATTCAATGCTTGAATGAAAGGTGTGCTCTTTTCCTTTTTTCTGGCATTGCGTGTATGTGTAAAGCGGGATGTTCTACCATATGGGCTTGTTTATATGATGGCTGTCAGTATTACCACCTGCACAGATACTAAATGCTCCTTTTCTGAAGACCTTTTATCTTGAGAACACTTTCAACTTTGTTTCACAAATGGCAGCACAGTTTCATGTAATTGTTAAAATAACACTTTCAGCAAAAGATGTGTGCGTTGGAGTGGGGAAAAAGATTGGAGATGTATGTAGTTTAATTTTCATAAATTGTTAAGAAGGTTAACAGCTTGGCATGCTAAGATAAATTCCCACATTCTCTAAAAAGAGAGAAAAAGATTAATTTAACAGAATCAGTGAGGTATACAAATATAACAACAGACTTGTAGAACCATTATTTTGTAGGTTAGATTAGATTAGATTCAGCTTTTGTTCCAAGACCCAAAACATGAGACGATTCTCATGGGTGAGTAACATGCCAGAAAGTATAACATAAAAAATATAAAACATTTGAATACCCTGATCATTTGTCAGGAGATTGTCAAACTAGGTGAATACAATACAAACTGGAACAGCTAATATTTTCAGAATTGGTACGCTGTCAGACTGAAACATTGTTATGCACTATTAATAAATTTATCAAACAAAAAGTACATAATCTTGACTGTTATGACAAAGTGCTCTCAGAACTGAAATCTAACAGACATTCTTATTTAAGCTGGCCTAACAGCCACTGTTAAGATATTCATCTATTGAGTAGGATGAGTTACCTATCAAAAAGTCTTTCAAACTCTGTTTAAACCATGCTTTATCTGATACCAAGTTTTTAGTGGTGTCTTTCTTCCACAGATAAATTGTGTTGTAATGCGAGGTTTTAATGAAGATGAAGTGTGCAGTTTTGTGGAGTTAACAAAAGAGAAAAATGTTGATGTAAGATTTATCGAGTACATGCCTTTCAGCGGCAACAAATGGAATGATGGGAAGATGGTCTCATTTAGTGAAATGGTCCAAATAATTAGAAAGCAGTGGCCTAATTTTGATCCTCTGCCCAATGGGCCCAATGATACCTCAAAGGTACGTGCAGTATTACATATGAACATACATTGAAAATAATTTAATGTTTATGACTTACTACCAATCACAATAATTCTTCACATCTGCTGGTGGTATGAGAGATGGACTGGTTTAGTTACATATTTCTCATCCCATTCAGTAAGTCTGTCCTGGCCTGGGTTTCTCTGCAGCTTTTCTACAACTCTCCCCATTTCCTAAACCTTGACAATCCTTTTCTTTCTTCCCTTTTCCGTCCCCTTATTGTTTCTGCCAGAAGAAGAAGCCACTGGCTCCGAAAGCTTGCACATTTCCATAACTTTAAGGGGAGTTACAAGGGGAAAACATTCTTTTTCACTTTTTCGGGTTTTTACCTGATTATAAAATTTGCAATTTTCCAAATAAAATGATATGTATATTACTTATAAACTTGCGTGGGAAGTATTTTATTTTATTTTCTAAAATATAATCTACACTAGTTGAAAATGTTAAAATTTTTACACGCATTACTTCAAGACCTAATAAAATCGGTAATTTTTTATATACAGGGTAGTCCATTGATCGTGACCGGGCCATATATCTCACGAAATAAGTGTCAAACGAAAAAACTACAAAGAACGAAATTTGTCTAGCTCGAAGGGGGAAACCAGCTGGCGCAATGGTTGGCCTGCTATAAAGCGCTGCCATAGCTCAAACTGATATCAACTGTGTTTTTTTAAATAGGAACCCCATTTTTTATTGCATATTCATGTAATACGTAAAGAAATGTGAATGTTTTAGTTGGACCACTTTTTTCGCTTTGTGATAGATGGCGCTGTAATAGTCACAAACATATGTCTCATAATTTTAGACGAACAGTTGGTAACAGGAAGGTTTTTTAAATTAAAATACAGAACGTAGGTACATTTGAACATTTTATTTTGGTTGTTCCATATGTGATACATGTACCTTTGTGAACTTATCATTTCTGAGAACGCATGCTGTTACGGCGTGATTACCTGTGAATACGACATTAATGCAATAAATGCTCAAAATGATGTCTGTCAACCTCAATGCCTTTGGCAATACGTGTAACGACATTCCTCTCAACAGTGAGTAGTTCGCCTTCCGTAATGTTCGCACATGCATTGACAATGCACTGACGCATGTTGTCAGGCATTGTCGGTGGATCACGATAGCAAATATCCTTCAACTTTCCCCACAGAAAGAAATCCGGGGACGTCGGATCCGGTGAACGTGCGGGCCTTGACAACCAATCCACCTGTCATGAAATATGCTATTCAATACTGCTTCAACCGCACGCAAACTATTTGCCGGACATCCATCATGTTGGAAGTACATCGCCATTCTGTCATGCAGTGAAACATGTAGTAGTAACATTGGTTGAACATTATGCAGGAAATCAGCATACATTGCACCATTTAGATTGCCATCGATAAAATGGGGGCCAATTATCCTTCCTCCCTTAATGCCACACCATACATTAACCTGCCTAGGTCGCTGCTGTTCCACTTGTTGCTGCCATCATAGATTTTCCGTTGCCCAATAGTGCATATTATGGCGGTTTAGGTTACCGCTGTTGGTGAATGATGCCTCATCGCTAAATAGAATGCATGCAAAAAATCTTTCATCGCCCTGTAATTTCTCTTGTGCCCAGTGGCAGAATTGTACATGACGTTTAAAGTCATCGCCATGCAATTCCTGGTGCATGGAAATATGGTACGGGTGCAATCGATGTTGATGTAGCATTCTAAACACCGACGTTTTTGAGATTCCCAATTCTCACGCTTTTTGTCTGCTACTGATGTGTGGATTAGCTGCCCCAGCAGCTAAAACACCTACTAGGGCATCATCATTTGTTGCAGGTCGTGGTTGATGTTTCACATGTGGCCTGTTTCCTTAAATAATGTAACTATCCGGCGAATGGTCTGGACACTTCAATGATGTCGTCCAGGATACCAAGCAGCATACATAGCACACGCCCCTTGGGCATTTTGATCACAATAGCCATACATCAACACGATATCGACCTTTTCCGCAATTGGTAAACGGTCCATTTTAACACAGGTAATGTATCACGAAGCAAATACCGTCCGCACTGGCGGAATGTTATGTGATACCACATACTTCTATGTTTGTGACTATTACAGCAGCTGGCTGGAGTGGCAGAGCAGTGCTAGGCGCTACAGTCTGGAAACGCGCGACCGCTACGGTCGCAGGTTCGATCCTGCCTCGGGCATGGATGTGTGTGATGTCCTTAGGTTAGTTAGATTTAAGTAGTTCTAAGTTCTAGGGGACTGATGACCTCAGAAGTTAAGTCCCATAGTGCTCAGAGCCATTTGAACCATTTTTGACTATTACAGCCCCATCTATCACAAAGCGAAAAAAGTGGTCCAGCTAAAACATTCATATTTCTTTACGTACTACATGAATATGTAATAAAAAATGGGGGTTCCTATTTTTAAAAAATGCAGTTGATATGAGTTTGATCCATGGCAGTGCCATCTACCAGGCCAACCATAGCGCCATCTGGTTTCTCCCTTCAAGCTAGACGAATTTCGTTCTTTGTAGTTTTTTCATTTGATGCTTATTATGTGAGATATTTGGCCCGGTCACTATCAATGGACCACCCTGTAGAAAGCTGTGGATTGCTGTGTTATAAAGGTTAAATTATGTGTTTGTATTGGTAGCACTGTCAAAAATAGTATCGTATCTTTTCATAGTATAAACATGCTTTGTATATCGAAGTGCTAACATTTTTCTGAGGAATAGTGACGAATAGACTGGTAAATCTCTCAAAAAGTATGACTCCAAAATGAAGTGTTTTTAAGAAATGTGGGTTTCATGGTAATAAATTTTTGAATAAAGAGAAACATTGTGTTCAGCATGTGGTGTGTGAAGTTACAGACAATGAAATACTCGCAAACTCATGAGTATCTAGAGAAACACCCATTAGTGCTTCGAAGATTAAAATAAAACATAGTGATAACACAGTTATCTCAAAACAAAACTCATGTAAATGGTAGGTTAGGTTATATTCTGATACATCTACACATCGTAACAGGGGTGTTATGTGAATGTGTGTGCTGTATGTATGTGGTGGGCCAGTTAGTTTACATGAAGACATTGAGGTATCAAATGGACTAGCCAGGAAACTTATCATTAGTTCTGCCAGTTGTAAATATACTCATTCATTTTGGAGTTCTGATAAGTGTAAAGATAATTATTTTGAAATAAATGTTAGGTGGTTTTATGGATTGAGAGCTATTGGCAAAGGACACACTGCAGCAGAAACAATGTGTGTCGTGATGTATATGCCACGCCCACTTTGTAAAATAGACAAGTATGCAGGATTTATTGGAGCTGCTGTGAAATCCACTGCATGTGAGTCAATTAAGGGTGCTGCAAATGAAGCTGCTGAAATAAACGATGGTATGATTGACATATCAGTAGCTTTTGGGGCACTTGGTAGAAGCGCAGCTGAAGTTCTAAGAATTCTGTTGCTACAGTGACCAGTGGTGGATACTGGAAAGCTAATAGATTTCCAGATTTTAACCAAACATTCTTATAAGTATAAATCAGGGAATGAAGAAGGGCATATCTGTGACAGAAATTATGAAGGACAACTAGTCATACGGAGGCCTGTGCAGCTGTTGAAATTTATAATCGATCTGTAAACTAAAGGGGAGTGTGTTACACTAAGTTCTTAGGTTGTGCAGACTCAAATGCATATAACAGTGTAGTAGCCACTCAGCCTTATGGTGAGAAGCTTATCACAGAACTGGAATGTGTTGGTCATGCCCTCCTGGATCTGGTTCATGGTGCAATTACCGCAATGCCCAGTACTCAAACAGGTCATACAGCCATAAACATTATATCCCAGCAGCAGTTGTGGATATCATAAAACCTGTTTACAGAGACCTGGCAATCCTGAATTATTGAAGAAGTGTCTGCATTGTCAGACTCAAAATCCCAATGAGTCGTTCAATAATCTTATAGCGTCAGTGTCATCGTAACTGCCGTCTGCGTCACGTCTGCTGTGCAGCGAGCTATGCTGATTTAAGTATTAACTCTATTTTTCTTACTTGTAACTTCTTCTTCCGTGTGTTTTTGCTTTTAGGAAACTTTAATTGTCGAGTGCTACTAATAGTGTTCCATAGATTTTGTGTTTGTTTTGAATACAGTCAGAGAAAGTCCGTTTAGTCAGCCATAGTGCCAGTAGTGCTAGTGTTTGTTTTCAATACAGTCCAGAGACAGGTAGTGCTATTTTCATTGTTTTCTACAGGAAGTGTCTAGTAACCACAGTTTAGTCAACTATCAGCCGCCTTTAGTGAATTAGCAGTCTAGTTATAAGTTGATTAACTCTCTACAGTAAATTGATTTCTTAAGATGGATAGGATGTGAGACTGCTGTGTACGGACACAGGAGGAGCTGGCCACTGTTCGCAAACAGCTGAACGTGTTGATGGCCGCGGTTAGCCGTCTTCAGGCAGTGGTGAGTCTGGTGCGTTGCATGGTACACCCCAGGTGTTACATGCTTCACCCACTGACCCTGCTGTCGACACATCTTTGCGGATACCGGGCGCGGTTGTGCCACCCTCTTCCCAAGGGGAGTGGCGGGTTCAGCGGCGTTCGCGGCGCACGAGGTGGAGGGTCAGTGTGGAGGCTGGCCGTGTGGCATCGCCCGTTCTGCCTGTGAGTGGACATGTGGCCACTCCTTCAGCAAGGTCCGAGCAGGCACATGGGGGGAGGGGTTTATTAGTTATTGGGAGCTCCAACGTTAGGCGGGTGATGGAGCCGCTTAGGGAAATAGCGGAAAGGTCGGGGAAGAAGGTCAGTGTTCACTCTGTCTGCTTGCCGGGGGTCTCATCCGAGATGTGGAGGAGACCGCGCCGGCAGTGATAGAGAGCACTGGGTGCACCCGACTGCAAATTGTTGCTCATGTCGGCACCAATGACTCCTGCCGTCTGGGTTCAGAGGTCATCCTCAGTTCGTTCAGGCGGTTAGCGGAGTTGGTGAAGGCGGAAAGCCTCGCGGGGTGGAATCTGAGCTAGCTATTTGTAGTATCGTTCCCAGAACCGATAGTGATCCTCTGGTTTGGAGCCGAGTGGAAGGCTTAAACCAGGGACTCAGACGATTCTGCGGAGATCTGGGGTGCAAATTTCTCGACCTCCGCTATCGGGTGGAGAAATGTAGGGTCCCCCTGAATAGGTCACGCATGCACTACATGCAGGAAGTGGCTACAAGGGTAGCGGAGTATATGTGGAGTGCACATGTGGGTTTTTTAGGTTAGAGAATTCCCTCCCTAGGCCCGGCAAGACACCTCCTGAGATGCGGCAAGGTAGGAGTAGACAAAATGCAACAGGGAATAACAATATTAATGTGCTAATAGTAAACTGCAGGAGCGTCTATAGAAAGGTCCCAGAACTGCTCTCATTAATAAGCGGTCACAATGCCCACATAGTACTAGGGACAGAAAGTTGGCTGAAACCAGATGTAAACAGTAATGAAATTCTAAACTCAGATTGGAGTGTATACCACAGAGACAGGCTGGACAGTGAAGGGGGAGGCATGTTTAAAGCAATAAGAAGTGCAATAGTATCGAAGGAAATTGACGGAGATCCGAAATGTGAAATAATTTGGGTGAAGGTCACGGTTAAAGCAGGCTCAGACATGGTAATGGGATGTCTCTATAGGCCCCCTGGCTCAGCAGCTGTTGTGGCTGAGCACCTGAAGGATAATTTGGAAAATATTTCGAGTAGATTTGCCCACCATGTTATAATTCTGGGTGGAGATTTTAATTTGCCGGATATAGACTGGGAGACTCAAACTTTCATAACGGGTGGCAGGGACAAAGAATTCAGTGAAATTTTTTAAGAGCTTTATCTGAAAACTACCTTGAGCAGTTAAACAGAGAACCGACTCGTGGCGATAACATATTAGACCTTCTAGTGACAAACAGACCTGAACTATTTGAAACAGTTAACGCAGAACAGGGAATCAGTGATCATAAAGCGGTTACTGCATCGATGATTTCAGCCGTAAATAGAAATATTAAAAAAGGTAGGAAGATTTTTCTGGTTAGCAAAAGTGACAAAAATCAGATTTCAGAGTACCTGACGGCTCAACACAAAAGTTTTGTTTTAAGTACAGATAGTGTTGAGGATCAGTGGACAAAGTTCAAAACCATCGTACAATATGCGTCAGATGAGTATGTGCCAAGCAAGGTCGTAAGAGATGGAAAAGAGCCAGCGTGGTACAACAACCGAGTTAGAAAACTGCTGCGGAAGCAAAGGGAACTTCACAGCAAACATAAACATAGCCAACACCTTGCAGACAAACAAAAATTACGCAAAGCGAAATGTAATGTGAGGAGGGCCATGCGAGAGGCGTTAAATGAATTCGAAAGTAAAGTTCTATGTACTGACTTGGCAGAAAATCCTAAGAAATTTTGCTCCTATGTCAAAGCGGTAGGTGAATCAGAACAAAATGTCCAGACACTCTGTGACCAAAAAGGTACTGAAACAGAGGATGATGGACTAAAGGCCGAAATACTAAATGTCTTTTTCCAAAGCTGTTTCACAGAGGAAGACTGCACTGTAGTTCCTTCTCTAGATTGTCGCACAGATGACAAAATGGTAGATATTGAAATAGATGACAGAGGGATAGAGAAACAATTAAAATCACTCAAAAGAGGAAAGGCCGCTGGACCTGATGGGATACCAGTTCAATATTACACAGAGTATGCGAAGGAACTTGCCCCCATTATTGCAGCAGTGTACCGTAGGTCTCTACAAGATCGTAGCGTTCCAAAGAATTGGAAAAGGGCACAGGTCATCCCCGTTTTCAAGAAGGGACGTCGAACATATGTGCAGAACTGTAGACCTATATCTCTAACGTCGATCAGTTGTAGAATTTTAGAACATGTATTATGTTCGAGTATTATGACTTTTCTGTAAACTAGAAATCTACTCTGTAGGAATCAGCATGGGTTTCGAAAAAGACGATCGTGTGAAACCCAGCTCGCGCTATTCGTCCACGAGACTCAGAGGGCCTTAGACACGGGTTCCCAGGTAGATGCTGTGTTTCTTGACTTCCGCAAGGCGTTCGATACAGTTCCCCACAATCGTTTAATGAACAATTTAAGAGCATATGGACTGTCAGACCAATTATGTGATTGGATTGAAGAGTTGCTAGATAACAGAATGCAGCATGTCATTCTCAATGAAGAGAAGTCTTCCGAAGTAAGAGTAATTTCAGGTGTACTGCAGGGGAGTGTCGTAGGACTGTTGCTATTCACAATATACATAAATGACATTGTGAATGAAATCGGAAGTTCACTGAGGCTTTTTGCGGATGATGCTGTGGTATATCAAGAGGTTGCAACAATGGTAAATTGTACTGAAATGCAGGATGATCTGCAGCGAATTGATGCATGGTGCAGGGAATGGCAATTGAATCTCAATGTAGACAAGAGTAATGTGCTGCGAATACATAGAAAGAAAGATCCCATATCATTTAGCTACAATATAACAGGTCAGCAATTGGAAGCAGTTAATTCCATAAATTATCTGGGAGTATGCATTAGGAGTGATTTAAAATGGAATGATCATATAAAGTTGATCGTGGGTAAATCAGATGCCAGACTGAGATTCATTGGAAGAATCCTAAGGAAATGCAATCCGAAAACAAAGGAATTAGGTTACAGTACACTTGTTCGCCCACTGTTTGAATACTGCTCAGCAGTGTGGGATCCGTACCAGATAGGGTTGATAGAAGAGATAGAGAAGATCCAACAGAGAGCAGCATGCTTCGTTATAGGATCATTTAGTAATCATGAAAGCATTACGGAGATGTTAGATAAACTCCAGTGGAAGACTCTGCGGGAGAGACGCTCAGTAGCTCTGTATGGGCTTTTGTTGAAGTTTCGAGAACATACCTTCACCGAGGAGTCAAGCAGTATATTGCTCCCTCCTACGTATATCTCGCGAAGAGACGATGAGGATAAAATGAGAGAGATTAGAGCCCACACATAGGCATACCAACAATCCTTCTTTCCACGAACAATACGAGACTGGAATAGAAGGGAGAACTAATAGAGGTACTCAAGGTAGCCTACACCGTCAGGTGGCTTGAGGAGTATGGATGTAGATGTAGATGTAGACCAAAAAATGTTTTTCTTGTAATGAAGACACTAAAGTGGGGGTGAGTCATGCTGTTATTGCTTTTAATGATGGCAACATTGGTAGCGTGAAAGTGCTACAACATATGGGAATTAATTCTGGAGCAAACTGCATCAGAGAATTTGAATGGATGGACAAGGTTTGCAATGGTAAAGCACTATATGCAGCACAGTTGGCCACTACGGAGTCCAGAAAGAAGAAAACAAGAAAAAACTTAAAAAAGGTCAAGAGGATGATATACAGTATGGTGCAGGGTGCTTCTGAGTGACTAAAAATAAAATGTTAAGCATATATTGAGTTACAGTCTATTAAAACTTTAAAAACTCTTCTTGAAAATTTAGATTTTCTCTTGCATTTTTCCCTAAATCTCAGAAACTACTTCGAGTAGCGAATTAAAATTTTCAGGGAGTAATAACATACGTATTCTGAGTCTTCTGAACTAAAAGAAGAACATAATATTATGCATAAATAAAATTATTTAGAATAACATACAAAAAAGTACACAAAATTTTAACTGTGTAATTAAAAAATTGCATTTCCAAAAGCAGTGGCTGAAATGCAATTATTGTAAGACTCAGAACATATAGTTTAATGTCCTGTAAAAGTTTCTTGTCAATGGCTACAGTTGTTCCTGAAATACGGGGAAGTTAAGTCACCAAATTTAACATTGTCAGGATAGGGCGTTCAAACTCCCCTTAATGCACATTTTCTCCTTCCTCCACTTGGTGAGCAACACATTTATAGTATTTACACAACAGCAGTAGCTATTTTCTTACAATTTCTTTTTGCAGGCATACCATGTGCCGGGCTTCAAGGGACGTGTGGGATTTATTACCTCAATGAGTGAACACTTCTGTGGCACGTGCAACCGTTTACAGATAACAGCTGATGGCAATTTGGAGGTGTGACTCTTTGGGTATTCAGAGATATCTCTCAGGTGAGTGATGAAACATAGAATAATCATGTCCAAGTGAAAATTCATGCGAGGAAACCATAAAATTACTAGAAGACTGACAGACTGATCAGTATTTTACCTTCAGGAGGTGAAATTCCAAAACTTCTTATAGACACATTCGTTCCTCTTGTCCTCACGTTAGTCATGGAGTCTGAGTGACCTTTGAGACCTTCAGAAACTTATCCCTCTTTCCTCTCTCATGAAGGAACTGATAGTTCCAAATGCTGAGTATAGAATAATACTTTCAAACTGTTTGCCATGCACATTAGGTATGTGGTTGGTATATGGAAGAGATAAACTGCAGTTAAATCCAGCAGGTATGAAATGAGTAATCTTTTCTCGAAGTTTTCAGCTTGCACCCTCCTCCCTCCCAGACATACAAACCAGATACCTCTAGCTAAATAATTTGTGAGTATATATAATTTGCCTCTGTCAACATCATGTTACACTAACCTATTTGTGAGATTAAATTAAAGGAAAGTAATCAGAACTGGAAATTATGTAAAGACATTTTTGGCTATGTCCCTGTGTTGTATTAAAGTTAACATAGTATTTCTGTCCATGTGATGGTAACTATGATTCGCCAGCCACCGTTGCCGAGCGGTTCTAGGTGCTTCAGTCCAGAACTGCGCGACTGCTACGGTCGCAGGTTTGAATCCTGCCTTGGCTCAGATGTTAAGTCCCATAGTGCCCAGAGCCATTTGAACTGTGATTCATGATTATCAGAGTCTATATGTTCCAAATAAAAATTGGAACTTCATGTGTATAAATGTACAAATTATTAGACAATGGGACCAACAACTGACACTTTTAAATTGATGACTAGACGAAGACTTGGCGATAAGTTTGTTTCAGGACATGGTAAGGGGGGTGAGGGGTGGGAAGAATCAGCTCTCTCTTTGTGAGCATACCAGAAATCCTTTATCAACCGAAGGTAAAATAAGATATAAAAATACAGGGTCAAACAATTAATTTAAGTATCTTAAAAACCAAATGACTAATAAAATTGGAAGCTAAGAAAAGTAAGTTCATAGTAAGTTGGTGTGAAACACAGGGGGCTGCAACATATTGCCATTGTTGTTTGACTTGTCTATCAAAGAAAAAAGAAATGGATCAAAACAAAATAAAAGTGAGAATGGAAATGTATCAGAAGAAAATAGGAATAAGCAAGGAACATATTCTTTAATTAAGAAAAAAAAAAAGACATGTGAGGCAGATGTTCCTACAATTTTATGTTCAAAGCACAGCAGCCTGTGAAAGCAAAATATTTATGACATTGAAAAAAGAAAATCAGTGAGTGAAAAGTGTGTGTAGGTGAACTGTGGTGAAAGACTGGATATTGGAACTTCTGTTATGCTGCCCAGTATTAGTTGACTTGGTAGTAAAGGAGCAAGTTTGCAAGGGCAGATAACTGTTTGGCTACGTAAAATAGAGTGGGAGTATGGAAAAGCTAGTCCAAGATAGGATGAAAAAGATAACAGCAACTTAAAAAATGAACCCCATGAACCCCATTCCCATCTAGTGAATGCAGTGGTTGACAATATCTTGTGACATTCACCTATAAGGCTCAAACAATAATTGCTAAATAAAAATACAAAATGTTGACAAGACTGTATCTAAGCTGTCACTCTCTTTTGAAACAAGGGTGTTTAAACCAACAAACACGCAGGAAAGCATGGACAACTCACACACTAGAGAAGGATGGGCAGTATCATTGAAGGAGTGAGCATGAACCGTGTGGAATATGTGTGGTACAAGTAAAAAAAAAAAAAAAAAAAAAAAAAAAAAAAAAAAAAAAAAAAAAAAAAAAGGTAATGATAGTAAAATTCCAATCCCGGGAGCGGAAAGACTTACCTTAGGGGGAAAAAGGACAGGTATACACTCGCACACACGCACATATCCATCCACACATACAGACACAAGCAGATATATATATGTCTGCTTGTGTCTTTATGTGTGGATGGATATGTGCGTGTGTGCGAGTGTATACCTGTCCTTTTTTCCCCTTAAGGTAAGTCTTTCCACTCCCGGGATTGGAATGACTCCTTACCCTCTCCCTTAAAACCCACTTCCTTTCGTCTTCCCCTCTCCTTCCCTCTTTCCTGATGAGGCAACAGTTTGTTGCGAAAGCTTGAATTTTGTGTGTATGTTTGTGTTTGTTTGTGTGTCTATCGACCTGCCAGCGCTTTCGTTCGGTAAGTCACCTCATCTTTATTTTTATATATAGAAGTTTATTATTTTATTTACCGGTCTTGCAGTTTCCTTGATTTCTTGCAAAGTACAGTACAATGAAAACCTACCATATTGCATAACAAGTAGATGAGTATAAACTTCAGAATAGCATCATCGCCATTAAATGACCTATGTTTTCTTTACTAACAAGAGAAGGGACAGAAGCAATAAACACAAAATCAGAACTGCTTTTGCTTGATTACAGCAGGGACAATAATTTTTAACATCTACATTTACAACAGATCATATTTACAAAATGTTTTCGAAATTTGCTCTGTTTGCTCAAATGAATGTATTGCACTGCTCAATAATTCATTTACACTCAACCCCGACTGCTGCACGTGCTGTGGGGTGTGTCATCTGGTTATGTCATATGTTCAGTGTTTCTCACCAATTTTTGGGGTATTTTGAAATGTACAAAAAGGAAAATGCAGAAAGTTATCACATTTTGCTGCACATTACCTGCGTCACAGAAAAATAATGTATACAAATCTTCTCAGATTTGCCACTGAATAACTTTGTCCAAGCCTCACAATATTTCACCAACACAACTGTTCGTCATCTTCAGGTAGTGGTGGGTCCTGTCATCACTGCTGCAAGATGTGGCTGGTGATATTCGCACAGCAGAATTGAAATTTGTCAGGCTAGAAGCAGGAGTACGAATGTGTGGACAGGCACTCCCAGTTGGATGTAAATGCCATTCATAGTAGCCTTCTGCTTATGTGTTGTGGGCAATGACTGCACTTCTGGACACTCGTGTGGTTAAGAGCTGAATTAACTCTCTGCAAGGTACTGCATCAGGTCATACATCGGAGGATCTGGTTTCTACTGTTTTAATTTCATGGCAGTCAGTGCTGGATTCTGGGCAGTGCTTAGTCAAAATTCCATATTCCTGTTGGTAAGATTGCCCACCGTATGGATACATGCCTCATTCTTAAAAACACAGTCCTAGAGTGATGATGCTGAGGATAAAATTTCAGTCCTCTTGGGAAACGTGTGGTGCCCTGTATTCAGGCAGTGCTCTGCTACCATTAATTTACTGGGTGGCATTTTTGTCAGCGCTGTTGAACACAGTGTTCTTGCACAATGTGAGGTGTCTGCCCTATATAAGGTTTCCCATAATGGCATCAGATCTTATATATGATCTGTGTTTTCTAAGGTCAAGATTGTCTTTAACTGAACACAAACAATTCCTTAGTTTTGCTGGTAGACGAAAAACACACTTGATTCTGTTTCTCTTAGCGATTCTTTTAATTTTGAAAACATGCCACTGAAATATGGCAAGAAAGCCATTTGCAGTGCTTGTCTAAGTATCTTCATTTACATCCCTACACTGAACTTGCTTTGCTCAGAACACATTGCAAATCTGTTTACAAGAATAAACATTCTGCTGGAACACTGTTCTTAGGTGTTACAGTTCACCAGGCCGACTGTCGGTATCTGAAATCACGTGTGCTCTATGTGCCAGGGAGTGTAAGACACTACCACATTGTGCAGGGTGACGGCAACTTTTGGACCCCAAATATAACTCTGCGTGTATCAGTTTGCAGTAGAGACTAAGCCCCAGTGCTATGTCAGCTTTTCTTCTAACCGTGACATCCAGGAATGGTAAGCTGCTATCTTTTTGTACTTCCACAGTGAACTGAATATTCAGATGGAGCGAGTGCAAATGCTGCAGGGACATAGGTAGTGTCTGTATTATGTGGGCCACACCACAAATGTCTCTTCAGCATTCTGCCAGAAGGAGGAATGTTGGATATTTACTAAGGGAAATAGAGGATCTCCCATGGGAACACTGTCCACTTGATTAAAGTAGTTGGTGTTATATAAGAAATAGGATGAGGTATGCACATGTTTAAACAGCATCACAATTTCTTTCTCAAACTTGCTGCTAATAACCTCTAATGAGGGCTGCAGGGGCACTTTTGTAAGTAATGATATAACATTTGAGCTAACTAAAAGATCTGAAAGTTCTAGTTTAAGCATCTTCAGGTATTCTATGAAATCCTCTGAATTCTAAATATGATGGTCATAGTCATCCACATGATAAATTTCAAAGCTGTCACGTGGAAATTGCCAGTTGCATCTTGCAGCAGTGATGGTGGAAATCACCACCACCTGAAGATGCCAAAACGTTGTGTCACTGAAATATTGAGGGAGGGACTTGCATAATGTTATCTGGTGGGAAACCCAAAGTGTTTTTGCAACAGATCTATTAGGCAAGCCTGAAAAGTCACATATACTCCAAGCAGTAAGTACCTGTTATAAAATGGTCACATTAGTGAGCTTGGCAATTAATTAAGAGTTTATCAATAAATTTGGCTTCATTTTGCAAGAAATTGTGCTGTGTTCCAGTACTCCCTCTTCAACAAAACTAATGTCAGTTTCTGCTCCACCTCTTCAGCCCGAGATCCTATGTATACTCTTGAGCATTTGTGTAAGATACCTGTTTATTTATAAAAATGAAAGTAACTTCTATCATGACTTTCCCATTCTTGTCCAGTGGGTTTGTTATCCTGCTGTTGCCTACTGCAGACTACAAGATTACTGTTGAAGATTTCTGCAAAGTTTTTCTTCCGTTTTAGTGTACCAACATTTCACTGTGTGGTAATTGCCTGGTACTGTTTAACGGGTGTTTTAACTGTTGTTTCAGAGATGCAATACGAAGCAAATGCAGTGAGGATGACTTGCTTGCCATGATTGGGGCAGCAGTGAGAAGAAAGAAGAAACAACATGGAGGTAAGATACATTACAGCAAATGTAACTCTGTAGATAGAAAGAAAATTTCTGCTTAACAAGTCATAGCAAACATAAGAGCAAAATAGAATGAAAAGCAACAGTGATAGAACCTGTGTTTTTTGTGTAAACTTGGATTTAATTTTTTATTTAGTATTCATTCTGATTAATGCCCATTGGTCAACAGTATATTTCAGCCCTAGAATTTGGTTCTGCAAGGTCCACCAGATAACCATATATGGCTGTTGTAACTCCTTTATTGGACTTCAGAAGTTTTCCAGCAACAAATCTTTTTTTTTTTTTCTTTCTTTCTTTCTTTTTTTTTCTTTTTTTAAAAAAAGCTAAAATGCAGAAAACATCATAAAGCAAACACTCACAGAAAAGCATCAGTGTCCTTGAAACAATGGAAACTCCAGTAGGAATATCAACAATGTTGGAAAAGACAGATTACTACTTACTGATGAAGGCTGTGGCTGAAAGCTTTATGTAAGTGTCTTTTAATTCTGCCCATCTGCAGCCTAAGGTATCTTCTTTATGGTAAGTAACAGTCTGTCTTTTCCTTCATTATTCATTAGTGTTCTTTTTTTTTATTGCTGTTTAGCAAGCATCGTGTGGTATATAAGGGATGTGAATAGCGTCAGATGTTGAATCATCACTCTGGAGGATATGAAGGTGCTGCATATTGGTGTGAGACAGCATTATCTGATGAGAGTTTGAAAGAAACCTCATTGTGGATGTCCATTTGGTCCCCTGGTTAAACCTTGCAACATCTGTATTTTTGGAGTATTTGGATCTGACAGTGGCCTGATGTTGGAAAGTAAGGGCTTACTCATCATCAATGTTCCAGTTGACTACATCAGACCACTACAAGGGAGCATCACTGTGTAGTGTACTGAGTACATTGTAACCTGTTCACGTCTGTGACTGCCATCTGAGAACAAGTACAGTAAACTCTCGTGCAGCTACACTTTTGGCTAGCTAGATTGACACTTGACAAGTTTCAATTTGCGTGCACCTGGAGCCAAGCATTTGCTGGTGTTTTTTGGCAATCTACTGCTAATCAGTGCACTGGTGCGTGTCAAAAGTCCAAGTATCGTCAATTCGTGCATGTGTTGGTTGAAGCTCTAGTGCGTTTCTTATTCGTATTGCATGGTTTCATGCCACTGCCATCTATTGGAACTCCTTGGAAGTACAGTACATACAGTATTGTTCTATGGAGCGCAACGTAGGCCTGTCGAAACTGACAATTAGAGTGCGCCACCTAACACTTTCCACTTGTTGTCGGTACATCAAAGCTGAGTGTTTAACAGTGAACGTACAACACCCTGTTGTGTTGCCACGTGGGCTTGGGTAGAACAGAGGAAATGGCATAGATGTATCGAATGCTTTCATTTGATGGCTGCCACAGCCTGGTTTCAAAAATCAAAAGTTTGTCAAGTGCATCTCGAGTGTTGTCAAGTTGTGCATTTGTGTGTTTCTGATTTGAGGTTTTGTGCTCCCACTATGTGCCTTAAAGTGTCCAGAGATAAAAGGGGCCAAAAACCATAAAGGACTCAGTCGAGTGTCTGTAAAAAGAACACTGAACGTGACTACGGGCACGTAACATAAAATGAATGTGATCTTGTTGGAAAATGATCATCACACTTTGCAGAGAATTGATGCTGGTGAGCCACCCACAAAAGTTGCTGCAGAGTAGGAGTACAATTACTGATCGGAAGACAAATCGATCAGGAATTGAAAAATTTTTGTTCCATCCAAGCATTGGGCAGCGCAGTGAAATCTTGAAAAACAATGAGAAAAGGTGCACATCCTCAGTTAGAAGAGGCATTATTTTTGTGGCACGAATAAATAAGAGCCAAAGGTGTGTCAGTTTCAGGTCCTCTAATTTGTCAAAATGAGCTAATGAGCTGATAGAAGGAAAGAAGCAAGAATTCCTCGGAAGTAATGGCTGGCAGGATCATTTCAAGAAGCAGCATGGCATCCATGAAATTGCCATCAGTGCCAAATCATTATCTGGGGATGAAGCTGCTATGCTGATTTTAAGAAGAAACTGCACACAATCATTGACAAAGGAGGTTATACTGACAATCAACTTTACAAATGTGATGAAACTGGGTTGAATTACAAAATGCTGCCAACGAAAACCCTTGCCTCTAAAGAAGAAGAAATGGCTTCCAGATACAAAAAAATCAAAGAAAGATTTACTGTCCTCGCTTGCAGTAATGCCACTGGCAATCATAAACTGTGTCTTACTTTAATTGGCAAATCCAAAACACCAAGAGCATTTAGACACCAACCAACCAGCTTTCCCACTGAGGTACACGAATCAGTCTTAAGGCATGTATGAACAGTGCCGTGCCATCTTCAGAGAGTGGTTCCAGGCAGAGTTTGTTTCAGCTGTAGTAAATTACATGGAAGGAAAAGGACTTCCTTGAAAAGCGCTACTTCTTGTGGACAATGCTCCTTCTCACCCAGGTGATCTGCAAGATGGGGATATCAAAGTTGTATTTCTTCCACAAAATGTCACATCTCTATGTCAACCGATGGACCAAGGTATTCTTGAGGCGATGGAAAAACATTACAGACACAAGATGCTGGAATACTTAATAGGTGTGATTGATGCTGCAGATGATTTTGTGGAAGCTCTTAAAAAAATTGATGTTTTAAGTGTCATTCATTGATTGCTGAAGCTTGGAATCTAATTCCTCCAGTTCCTCTTGTTAGGTCTTGGAAAAAACTCTTAGATCGTAAGGCAACCTAAGTGGTGGGAAGGAGGAGACAACACCGAAACTCAAGCTGACATAATTTTGGTGAATTTACTGGAGAAGCTGGTTGTAAAGACACACACTTCGAAGACATTGAAGAGTGGATGGAAAATGGCATTTTTTCATGTGACTGAGGATGAAATCGTCCAAATTGTGACCGATCATAAAGCGTTAGAAGACTATGTTTCTGATGATGAATCAGAGAAAAATATTCCTCACACATTCTGTTACGAAGTGATCCAAACTGCCCTGGAGTACATCAGCCAACAGGAGGAGACGATTTATCCTGAAATAGTTTGATTTCAACGTTGGAGATGTATTGTTGCAGCAATAGTTTCTCAAGCAAAAAAAAAGAAAAGAAAAAAAGACATTCGTGACTTCGTTACCAAAAAATAAACTCTAATGAAGCATCCTAGAACTTCTATGTCCATAACTTAAAAAGTTCTTTTTTTTTTTTTTACTTTTCTTGAAAGTTCCTCTGGACAGACTTTTCGTTCCTTTGAGTAATCTCTAGATTTGTTTCATAATTTTGTTCAGTAGTTTATTTTTTATTCAAAAGAGTAGGTAATAAAATTAAAACTCCTGTTTTTTCCTGCTGCCAAATAAGGGAGATTTTTTCTGTAAGAATGCAAAATAAACGAGCTTTGTTATACAGCATTTAAAAACTTTGAGTTTTCAATCATAGTTTGGTGCCTTTTTAACATGTCAACACAATTTTTTCAGTAAAAAAGTGTAGGGTTATTTGCAACCATATCAGTAATGTTTTACATACCCTACGCACGTTTTACGATCGTATTTCGCAATATTGACGCAATTTGGAGTGTTCACATGTGAAAACAGGGGGACTTTGATTTATCTGGAATTTTCGTTATCGGAACTGACCACCGTCCTGATCATTTCGGATAAACAGGAGTTCACTGTAATAGTCTCCTTGCAACATGCTGTGTCATACAGCTAGGAGCAGCCAGACTATGGAATTGCCGTCCTGCGCATAGGCTGCCATTAACACCCAAGCAAATGACTGCATGTGAAGTGGTGCCATGATCAAGAAGTATGGACTGCTAATGAATGGCGTCACATTATGTTCACTGATGAGTCCCAGTCCTGCACTGCTCCAAATGACTATCGTGGAGAAGTTTGACAGTGACCCGGGGAGATGGGGAGAGGTCCCATTCTTCCACATTTTGGGGGGGGGGGGGGGTGGGTCACAAAGGATTTCCATGGTGTGGGGAGCCATTGGGTATGACTTCAGGTCACGGCTTGTAATGGCCGTGGGAACGCTGATGGTACAGCAGTGTGTAATAGTATTGTGGTGCTATTTTTCAACAGGCCGGTGCTTGTCCACATGTAGTATGTGTCTCTTTAAATTGTCTGTGTGATGTTGATATACTCCTGTGGCCAGTAAAATCCCCATATCTGTCCCCGATATAACATTATGGGACCAACATGGACGTCAACTCCATCCCACTGCCTGTATCCATGATTGCAATGTCCAGTTACAACAGTTGTGGATCACCTTTCTCAGGAGGGTATGCAGCAGCTTTACGACATCCTCCCGCACTGTCCAGGCCAGACAGGGTGCATTGCTGTATTGATAAGTGGGCTCAAACTGATAACTTCTGTGTAAATTTGACTCTGTTTTGTTATCACTGAAATAACATCACATACCCTCTAAATTAGCTATGTTTCAATTTGTTTTCTCCCCACCTTCTGAGTGTCTCACTTTTTTTCAAGCAGTGTAATTTAAGACAGACATAAGAATATGAAAATGGGATGGCATATCACATTGCTATTCAACTATGCCCCGAAGAAAATTGTAAGATAATGGAGAAGAGCAGGTGCACTATTACACTGACTAGAACGTAAACTTAAAGATAGAATTATATTGTGTAACCTATACCGATGACATAATACTAATTGACAAAAACATCACTGATATGCTAAAGCAATTTGAAATATTAAGGGAGCAAGCTAGGAAAATTGGACTACTAATTTCACCTGGAGAAAAAATTCTTGGCTGATACCAAAATGGCACTGGGTGAACTTATATAGGCAATGACATAGTATTCGGTGTTAAATAGTTTAAATAATTTGGTGAAAAAGACCACTGAACATCATAATGAAAAGAAGGCCATAGAATCCAGACTTCAGAAAGTACAAACTGTCTCTCAGTTAACTAAAAGTATTTTTCCTGGAACTCTAAAATCTAACATTGTACAACAGTGATCAAATTAGAATTTCTTTATGCATGAGAGAGACTCTTTGTCCAACACAAGACATGAAAACAGCAAACTGAATTAGAAGAATGTAAAATTGTAGTAAAAATCTTAGGTCCAAGAATAAAGGATGGGATACATCACACAGAACCCAGTGTGAAATCTCCAGGCAAATTCCTAAAAGCTCTTGTTACAATGTGTCTCCAAGGAATCCAACTTGAGGGACATACAGAAAGAATGTATCCAAACAGGCAGCTCATTGGATTCCCACATACTTGAAAAATAAGATCCTACTGATGAAAACAAACAGGAAGAGACCTTAAGAAATTGGAATCACCACATTTACAGTATTCTGATGTAGTGATGAGTCACACAGAGTGCAGTTTCGCAGTAGCTTGATCGATGCTTGTACTTGTGTATGTAGTATATGCAAGTGTGTACAGCGTCTCTTCTGGTGTACTCACGATATGCTAATTTAGTGGCCGAGCAGTAAACCGGATCCCTACTCGGTTCCAGTGTGCTGTGCTAATTATTCTTCTTCACTTGACATTTATGCTTGGAGCTGCAAGAGAGGCCATTTTCCAGATAATGCCACAAAAACAACAAATTCTCAGATATCAGTTAAACTTACACGCTTCAACATCATAGACAACATTTCACATTAATATGTTGCAGAACACTAGATTAGTGTTAAAATTGCCAGAGTAAACATTGTTCTCCATGTGACAGATTGTCAAAAGATGTCCAAAATCGATAAATTTTATATCTCTGCACAGAGAAGCAGCTGGTTGGTCATTGTCATGTGTGGTGCTAATCAATGGGTCGAGCTCGTTGCTGGCACAGCGCCACCTCAGAGTAAGTGGCCCCTCATCCCAGCAGGTGTCGATGTTTAAACACCCGTATAGCTCCCAAGACTTACTGCGTCTGTGGATAACTCCATCTCTGCACAGAACTTCCCACATTTCCCACACAGTGGGCCCTCGTGTCTCTTACACACAATAAATCTTCAAACTTATTTCATTGGCTAAGTTAAATTTCGAGTGTGATGTGCTATTTCGTAAAAAATAGCAAACGGTAGACATGGATGTTATTGTGACTCTTTCCTAAGGCAACATTTGTGTATTACACTTGTAGAAGTGCACTGCAACATAAAACAGTAGACCGTAAGTTCAAACAATGGAAACTCCAGGTTGGAATATCAGCAGTGTAGGAAAAGATAGAGTGTTAATTACCATAAAGATGGCACGTTAAAATGCAGACAGGCACAGTTAAGACACTTACACATAAGCTTTTGGCCACAACCTTCATCAGAAAAAGAAATAGAAATACACACCATTCATTCACACAAGCAAGCACACCTCACACACACATGACCGCCAACTCCGACAGCTCAGACCAGAATGCTAGTCTGTAAGTTTGCTACACAATAAAATAATTATTCTGAGCTACAAGAAAAATGGATTCAAAGAACTAAACAGCTTGAAGAAAAAAAAGGGAAGCTCCCTGAAGCAACGTAGTTTCACGAGTGTGCATACCAGTGGTAAATTATGAGAGTCGCAACTCTCTGAAATGGATACAAAGGCCACCAGATTGCATTAGCTTTGTTTGTGTCTCGGATTGTTACCAAGAATGGTAGGAGCTATAAGAGATGTGAAGAGTGTAAGATGTTGAGTGATCCCTGTGAAGGACACAGATGCCCTGTACTTCTGTGAGTCAGCATTATCAGCACGCAACAAAATTTGAAGGGGCCTAATTGGGTGTCTCCATTTGCCAGGCTGATTGAATTATGCAATATGCAGATTTGTGAGTCATTCAGATGTGGTAGTGGCCCCATGTTGGACTGCTTGGGAACGTAAGGGTGGTGTGCTTGTCAGCAAGCTTCCGGTTTACCGTGTCTGACGAGCCCATGGGAGAATTGCTGTAATGTACGCCGAGCACATAGTAACCCTTTCACACCTGCACCTGTCATGTGACCAGCAGTGAGACATTCTGCAGGACCCGCGATGACAGTTGTCAGTGAGTATGACAACGACATAGGGAGAGGGCGTGTGGGGCAGCATCGGATATGACTTCAGGTCACTCTGACAGCACAGCAGTATGTCATGGACATCCTACATCCTCATTTGCTACCTCCATGTCCAACGGAGTTACAAGAGACAGACCAGTGAAAACATATCCAGTTGTTGACTCACAAAACGGTTTTGAGCTGTGACGCATGTAGTCTTAAGTGAATCATTCATACAAAAAGAAAAGAAGAAGAAGCTAAAGTCAGAATGTGAAAAAATTGGAGAATGGAATAGATATTTGAAGACTTCACACTTGAAACTCCCAGTTTTCCTATTGTGAAAGTGCCTTTGTGACCATATGCATTTCACTGACAATAAACTTTTTTTTTCCCCCTGGGTCTTGGCTCCATATTTTTTCATCCAGTTGAGTCAGAATACTTGCATTGTATTTGTGAGGTATTGTTTCAGTCTTGCAAGCTAATCTAAAATAGAAATCCCTTTTGCATCCTAGAAAACAATGACCACTCTTTCTCTCCGATTGAGTCACCTTGGCTATTTTTGTGCAACTGCTGTTTCATTTCATCCACGGGAACAGATTGGTGCATAGAATCAGTTGTGTGTCAGATTGTCCCAAATTGTTTTTCACATTAGGTTGTAGTCAGGCTTCAACAGACATGCCACTCACTTTCTGGTATGGCCACGGCATCAACTGTTTTGCACATCTTTTTAATTACTGATCTTGCAATATCACACTGTGTTCTTTCTCAGCATTTTCATATTTGATTGTAATTCTAGGAAGTAGTTCATGAGTCATCTTACAGAGACATATGCCACATATGAATTCAGCCACCCATTCCTTAACTGTTGACTATGAAGGAACTCCCCCCATGAACCATGGACCTTGCCATTGGTGGGGAGGCTTGCGTGCCTCAGCGAGACAGATGGCCGTACCGTAGGTGCAACCACAACGGAGGGGTATCTGTTGAGAGGCCAGACAAACATGTGGTTCCTGAAGAGGGGCAGCAGCCTTTTCAGTAGTTGCAGGGGCAACAGTCTGGATGATTGACTGATCTGGCCTTGTAACATTAACCAAAACGGCCTTGCTGTGCTGGTACTGCGAACGGCTGAAAGCAAGGGGAAACTACAGCCGTAATTTTTCCCGAGTACATGCAGCTCTACAACTTGACTAGAAGAAGAGATCGGTTGGTAGGACATGTTTTGAGGCATCAAGGGATCACAAATTTAGCATTGGAGGGCAGCGTGGAGGGTAAAAATCGTAGAGGGAGACCAAGAGATGAATACACTAAGCAGATTCAGAAGGATGTAGGTTGCAGTAGGTACTGGGAGATGAAGAAGCTTGCACAGGATAGAGTAGCATGGAGAGCTGCATCAAACCAGTCTCAGGACTGAAGACCACAACAACAACAACATGAAGGAACTGACTCCTAATAAGTAAGACGATGCCTGTAGAAAAGTACAACAAAACAGTAATCTCAAAAAAGGACAGGATAGACAGTACATTCTGTAGGACATATTAAAAGTGATTGGTAAAAGAGACTTGGTGTGTTAAATGCAGCTTTTGGTTACATGATAATTGAATTGGATAGATAAACAATCTACTTGCTAAGTGGCGGCAGAACACACACATAAAAGAAGATTATAATTAGGCAAGCTTTCAGAGCCAGTAGCTCATTCTTCAGGCAGAAGGGTTGAAGTGGAAGGAAGAGGGGTGAAGGATAGGTCTAGGAAAAATTGTAGATTTTGAGAAAGTTACCCAGAACTGCAGATCAGGGGAGACTTTCCAGATGGGATGAGAAGGAAAGACTGATTCCACATCTACATACATACTCCACTAGCCACCATATGGTGCATGGCAGAAGGTACCCTGTCTCACTACAATAGTCTGAATAAAATTACTTGATAGTTGACATCAATCACTTGCCGCAACAATGTTGCCACAATGGCTACCAGCTACCGTTTGGTTACAGGTGACAACAAACAAGCGGCTCACTTCACAAATTATGTTAAACGTTTAACACAGAGCAATTTTTCTAGTGGCTGGTGCAAGGTATGTCAGAAATGTTGGATACTCTGTCGACTATTGATTTAAAGTGACCAGTGACTGAACTGGGGAAGACGACCCGTTTTGTATCCCTGACTGTAAACTTGTGTCCTAATCCAGCCGAGAAAATTGTGGTCAACAGTCTGCAGCAGTACTAATATCATGATCGCTTTGTTCATGGCGATTAAAGCTAACGCTTAAGGGTAAACTCAAGACAACAAAAACTCAATTTCAGGGCTGAAAGCAAATTAAAATTTCTCCGTTTCATTTGTTACCTGTAACTATCCTTACTCTAGCTGCACATGCTGCCATGTTAGAAACCAGTGAACAGTCCATGTGGGCACTTGTTCGTGGATTATAGATGACTGAGGCAGATTCCAAATGAAGAAATAGTGACAGGAAGAAAAATAAGACCAAATAGAACAGTCAAAACAATGATGAAAAATGATGCAGCAAAGTATTAAAAATAAAAAAATACATTTAAACCAATTAATTGAATGAAAATAATAATCACACTCTTTTGGTTAGATTTAGAAATAAAAATTCTGCTACATTGATGAGATTCAAACCTACGACATGCTACACATTAGATTAATCTGCCAACCATTGTGCTATGCCACAGCACTGCATGAAGTATTTATATATGTGAATGTAGTGACCCAGTTGCAACTATGAACTGCAACCTTAAAAATTTCAGTTTCACACAATGTAGTGAAAAGCTTATCTAATGTAAGATGATCTCTGTGAATATGATAACTATATGTATGATACTGAATTACACCTTGTGCTGAGTTATTCGGTAGTGTTTGGTTAGTGCTATGAATGAAATGTGTGTCTTTCATTAGCATTGTTAATGTGTGTTGTTTTTGGTGTAGCTATCGCGTGTCATGAAATACATAATAAAAGTGTCGGGCTCGTAATTTGGGATACAAATACATCAAGAAAGAATGCTGAACCAGGAATTGGAAGTGACTGGCCAATTTTGGTGGAGTTTGGCAACAGCAGACAGTTCAAGTGTGACGCTGACTACTCTTATTGGCGTTTGAAGTGCCAACTATCAAGTAATTTTATTTCAACTGTAGTCAGTTCCTTTTCCGTTCCATCTGCCAATCGATTGAGGAAAAAGTGAATGTCTATATGCCTCTCTATGAGTCCTAATTTGTCGTCTCTTATCTTCGTGGTCCTTACGCATAATGTATGTTGGTGCAATCAGAATTGTTCTGCAGTCAGCACAGTGTTCCTCAAAATCCCTCCAGGGATTCCCATTTGAGTTCCAGAAACATCTCCATAATACTTGTATGTTGTTGTTTCGACCTACTGTTAACAAATCTAGTATCCTGCCTCTGAATTACCCCAATGTCTGCTTTAATTCGACCCCTTGTGGATCCCAGACACTAGCATCCTATATGTGATGTCCATCACAGCTGAGCCACACTGTAGTAAAATCCACCCAACAAACGAAAGATGATTATTCGCCCTCCCTACCATGACCCTCACAAGTTTGTTCCATTTTATATCACATTGCAACGTTATGTCCAGATATTGAAACAATGTGACTTCATTCATGACACTACTAATGCTGGATTCTGGCATTATGGATTAGTTTTTCCAACTCATCTGCAGTAACTTATATTTTTCTACATTTAGGGTTAGCTGTCATTTATCACACCAACTGGGAACTTTGCCCAAGTCATCTTTTATCCTCCTAAATCACTCAACGATGACACCTTCCATACACCACAACATCATCAGCAAACAACCACAGATTACTGTCCACTTTGTCCATCAGATCAGTTATGCACATAGAAAATATGAGTAATAGCGCTCCTATCACACATCCCTGGAATGATCCTAATGATACCCTAGTCACTGATGGACACTCACCGTCGGGATAATGTAGTGGGTTCTATTACTTCAGAAGTCTTTGAGCCACTCACATGTCTGGGAACCTATTCCATGTGCTTGTACCTTTGTTAAAAGTCTGCAGTGAGGCACTATGTCAAATGCTTCTCGGAAATCAAGAAATATGGAATCTGGGTTTGTGAATTTTGTGATGGCAAAGTTAGAGGAGCAATGCATCTGCATTAAATTTTGCATGAAACTCAAGAAAACCTTTACACAGACACACCAAATGATGCAGGGAGCCTATAGCGATGAGTGCTTAAGCCATACTTGGTGTTATGTATTATTCACACGTTTTAAAATGGCTTTACAAAAGTCAAAAATAATCCTTGTTCAGGATGCTCTTAGATGTCCCCTGATGACGCTTGTGTCAGGAACGTCAAAGAAATTGTGTGTGGCAGTCGAAGATACACTGTCTGAGAGATTGTAGAAGAATGTAACATTTCAATTGGATCATGTTATGAAATGACACAGCATCTTGGAATGCATTGTGTTGCCGCCAAGTTCATTCCACGGCTCATGAGTCAAGACCAAAAAAACTTTTGGATCTCACAAATGAGAATGAGATGTTCCTTGCGAGAATAGTATGACCCCTGCAGACTTCTTTTTATTTCCAAAGTTGAAAAGGATGAAGTTTTGCAATGGTAGATGAGATAAAAGAAAATTCGCAGACGGCACTTTATGCGACCCAGCAAGATGTGTGTCAAGACTGCTCCTGGAAGTGGAAATGATATTGGGAGCAGTGTATCAATTGTGGAGGAGAGTATTTCGAAGGAGACAATCCATAGTAAATAAAAGATAAGCATAGAAAATTTTGTGGACAAAGTTTTGGAATTTTTTGAACGGACGTCGTATGACAAAAGGGCATGCTGAGTTGCCCATGAGCGATGCTTTGTACTGATTTGTGGACATAAACTTATTGGTCTCTATGAAACTGATTAGATTCAAACCCAGAATATGTTCAAGAATTCTGCAGCAAACTGATGTTACGGGTATTGGTCTGTAATTTCGCGGGTCTGTTCTTTCGCCCTTCGTATATACAGGAGACGCCTCTGTATTTTTTTCCCCAGTTGCTAGGTCTTTCTGCTGGGTGAGAGATTCACAATAAATACAAGCTAAGTAAGGGTCCAGTGCCATATAGCACTCTTTGTAAAACCAAATTGAGATTCCATCTGCAACTGGCGACTTATTTGTTTTTAATTATTTCAGGCGTCGGGGATGCTTACGAGGGTAGTTTGAAAAGTTCTTGAAACAGAATAGAAAAAATGTACTTATGTCACTGAAACTTTTTTGTTTTTCAATGTACCCTGCTTGTAGATTAATTCACTTGGTCCAACAGTGTTCCAATACCTCGATCCCATCTCGACAATGATTTTCCTCCAGGCCTATAAAATAGTTGTCAACTCAGGCTATCAATTCTTCATTTAAGTGAATCTTCATCCGCAAAGAAAAATTTTAAGTTTAGGGAAGAGGCACGTGTGGCAACAATTCATACCTTAGTTTGTGTAATTTTACCATGGCGATGGTACATGCATGCGAGCGTGCATTTGCTTGATGCTAGACGACTTTCTTCCTTATTAAACCTGGCCTTTTTCGCATATCATTTGTTGCAATTTGTCCAGAAGGTTAGCATAGTATTCTCCAGTAATTGTTTGCCCAGTGGGGAGATAATGTACAAACAGAATCCCCTTCTCATCCCAGAACACTGATGCCATGCTCTTCCCCGCTGAAGGAATTTGGTGGCGCATCCCAGAACACTGACGCCATGTCCTTCCCCGCTGAAGGAGTTTGGCGGCGGAGATTCAGCATGTTTCCACTGCCTTGATTGTTGCTTTGTCTCTGGGGTATAGTAGTAAACCAAAGTTTCCTCGTGGTCACAAACCAGCACAAAAGATCTTGTTTGTTTCTCCTAAAACAGGCCAAACATTGTTGTGATATGTCCATTCTCATTCGTTTTTGACACAGCGTCAAGAGTCGCGGCACCCATCTTGTGAATACCTTTCAGATGACATCTGGCAAGCGTGAGCAATTTCATGCACTCTAAATTGGTGATCCTCCTTGATCATTATGCGGACTTTTGCAATGATTTCTAGAGTAGTGACACGTTTTGGCTGACCTATTCATGGATGATCATCATCTAAGCTCTCCTGACCAAATTGAAATTCATTTATCCACTTGGCAACAGTTGAAGACAAAGGAGCAGAGTCCCCTGGTGTTTTCTGGAAATCGGCATGAATGTCCTTCACTTTCATACCTTTCTTTATGAAGTATTTAATCACTGCTTGAATCTCGACCCGACCCCCCGTCCCGTACCGTCGCGTCTTTGCAGATCACTGCACAGGAACAACAACAGAGCCGTGTCACTGCCACAGCTCTCTTCCAAGAGCACTGACATGGGACGGGTTTACAGGCAACAGTCCAACGAATATCATGTGAACAACTTGTGCTAGTGCTGGCCTCTTGTGGTGATTGTTGTTAGGTGTCTTTGTGCTATTGTCAAATGACGGTATGTTTATATGATTCTCTTGCATGAATGATTTCTTAAATGCAAAATTTAAAACATTTATCTCCTACTGCCACACCAGACTGGTCAAGTGACTTGATGGAATTCTTTGACTCACTTAGTGATTTTACATAGGACAATAAATTCCCCTGCTTCTCAGCCAGATCTTTTGCTGAGGTATGACAGTGGTAGTAACCTTTCCTTGTTGCCATTTGGCATTCTCTTTTGAACCAAGAGTGCAGTAGCTTTTCCTTCCTCAGTATTTTCCAAATTTCATTGTTAAACCGCAGTGGCTCTTTTGCATCCTTAATTCGTTTACTAGGTACAGACTTGTTGAGAGTGCAATTCACGATCTGTTTAAGCTTTGACCATAATCTCTCTACGTCCATCTTAATGGAACTAAGTGATGTCAGTTCTGTCTAAGTAAGATGCTAACATCTGCTTATCTGCTCTTTCTGGCATGAACATTTTCCTAGCCTTCTTGACTGATTTATTAATTTTTGTAACCTTAGTTGTTATTATGTTATCATGATTATTAATCCCCATCTCTATGCTGAAGTCATTGATGATATCTGGCCTGTTTGTAACTACAAGGTCTAAGATATTTCCATTGCATGTGGCATGGCAAACTAGGTGCTCAAGACAATTTTCGAAAACCACATTCAAAAGTGCTTCACAAGATTGACTGCACCCCCTGCGATGAAGCCATAGGCTACCATCTATACTCAGTAGGCTAAATTCACCTCCAACTAGTATTGCATGATCTAGGTATTTATGTGCTACTGTCTGTAGACTTTCTGTGAATGGCTCCAAAACTGTCATAGCAGAACTGGGTGGCTGATTATCCATTAATTAACGTGATTTCACCTAGACTTGTTATACGCAACCAGATAACTTCACTGTCACAATCAGCTTTGACCTCAATAGAGACAATGGACACTCCCTCTCCTACAGTGTCTAACCTGCCTTTCTGATATATATTCCATTAATCACTAAATATGTCAGAGCTTTCTGCTCTCGGTTTCAGCCATCTCTCAGTCTCTGAGAATAATTTGAGTGCGATACTTTCCTGGATGGCAGTAAATTCGGAAACTGTGTTACAAGTACATTGACAACTGATAAAATTTTGACAATCTACACTGGAGTGAATTCAAAAGATAAACCTCAACCAACATTGAATGTATCTTGGTGATAAAGAGCCCAAATAAATAAATTGATGATTTTATTCCATTTCATCTGATTGAATGAAACACACACAGCATAACTACTCAGAAAACAACTATAGTGCTGATTACATTTACTATCATACATGTAGCACTCTGAGAACATTTCACCTTGTCATAGTAGTCCTGTGTTTTGGAACTAGGCAGTGCTTCATTTCACAAAGCGAAAGGAATAGCTTGTGTAAAAAACAAAAGAAGGGGAAATAGTGGTTGCTGGTGTTTTTAACACTATCATTCAATTTAGTTCCTATTGTGAACTTTGCAGCTAGGATATGTAAATGCTCTGAGACTGCTATTGATAATATCTTTATGAACAAATCTAGGGGAAAAACATCATATCACAAAACCAATAGTAAATGGACTATCTGATCACGACGTGCAGCATCTTGTGTTAAATGTTGAAACTTGTCAGGATAAAAAAATATTAAATCTGAGTACAGGAGGATAATAAATAAGCCAGAAATTGAGGAATTCAGGAAATTGCTCAAAGACATGAACTGGAGAGATGTTTACCTGACTCAAATGGAAAATGCAAAGCATTTATTAATAAAGTTACCTCCTCTTTTGAAAATTGTTTTCCCCTAAAGGTAACTCAGATCACACAGAAGTCAAAAGATAAACCATGGATTATACAAGGAATAAAGATATCATGTGGGGCAAAAAGGAGACTGTATCTACTATCTAGGAACGTTTCTGATATTAGAATTGTAATGCATTACAAAGAATACTGCAAAATATTGAATCAAGTAATCCAGAAATCGAAGTAGCTTTATTAAGAGAAAATGATAATTGTATCGGGCAACAAAATAAGAACTGTTTCAGATATAGTGAAGACAGAGAGAAGTGGGGCCAAAAAGGAAGTGGAACAGATAGCTCTAAAAGTAAATGAGACTTTGGTAACAAGTGCATGTAGTGTTGTAAATCTCTTAAGCAAGACTTAATTTTTGTTACTGACGGCTCGTGGTTATCAGGTTCGGTGAATGGTGCAATGGAGTATCTGGGACCAGTCTTTGAAGAACATCGTGTAGAACCTATTCGAGGAACTTTGAATTCCAACCATTGCTTCTCAGTATACTTACTCCTTAATGAAATTTGTTGCAAGTTATATATCTATATTTCCAACAAGTAGCTCAATACATATTATCAATACTAGGAATAAGAAAAATCTACATAAAGACCTAAAATCACTTATGCTGGTCCAAAAGGGGGTCCAATATTCAGGAACACACATTTTCAATAAATTACCAGCAACCATTAAAAACTTGGTTTCAGATAAAGCACAGTTTAAACAGAGTTTGAATGACTTTTTGATAGGCAATGCCTTCTACTCTATAGATGAATATCCTAACAGAGACTGTTAGGCCAGCTTAAGTAAAAATATGTTAGATATAAGTTTTGACAGCACTTGGTTGCAACAGTCAAAATTAGGTATTTTGTGTATGATAAATTTATTAATAGTGCATAACAATGTTTCATTCTGACAGCGTATTAATTCTGTAAATATTAGCTTTTCCAGTTTATTGTATTGTATTCACCTATTTTGACAATCTCATGACAAATGATCAGGGTAGTATTCATTATATTAAAATGTTTTGTGTTATACATTCTGACATGTTCCACACCCTCGAGAATCATCTCATTTTTTCGGTGTATGTAATGAAAACTGAATCAAATCAAATCCAATCACCATCTCTCATCATGTAATAACTTCACTTCTTCTTCTTCCCTTGTCGTCTCCTGTTTTTCCAGTACTCGTCCATCTCCTCCTCATGTTTTTCCCCCTTTATTCTATTCGTGTTGTTCTCAATCCCCTATTTCTTCTGCATTGAAAGCCTTTTATTTTTATTTACTTATTTTTTTTTATTGAGGTGAGTCTCTATGGACTGTGTGGTAACAACCGACTTCACTCTAGTGTCCAGGTCTTGTTCTTGCTCCAGCTTTGACTTCCTGCCAGTATCTTCTGAGCCCCTGCAAGAAGTGCCTTTTTATGCTCTTCAGATAATGGTCCTCACTGTCTTTCGGATGTTGATGCCATGTTAAAACCTTGGTAGTTGGTCACCAATCTTCTAAATTTGTTCCTTTCAGGAATTTCTCTCTGAGATACCAATCTGCTTAAGATCTTTTTCACATTCTTTGAACCATCTCGGCCTCGTTTTCTTAGATGGGATGAAACTCCATATTCTTTTTGTTAGTCGATCACCGTCCATTTTCATGAGATACCATAAAATAACAATCATTTCTTCGTAATGGATGCTGTGATAGGTTCTGTCTTGCTGCACGAGTCCTCATTTGCTCTCATTCGCCATTGTCCATCGACCCATCTATTACCTTAGGATTTTCCTTAATATCCTACACTCACGCTTTTCCAGCCGCTCAGCTTACCTTGTCTATTCGTGGTCAAAGATTTGGATGCTTATAAGCCCTCAGGTTTTACAACTGTATTATAATGTTGGAACTTGGCCCATATACTCATAGACTTTTTGTTATAAGTATTCTTTGTCAGTTGGTATGCTTGGTCTAACTTCCTCATCCCGACAATTGCTTCTTCTTTTAATCCATTCTCCAGGTGGATGACTTCACCAAGATACCTGAAATTCTTAACTCATCCAATTTTTTCCGAGGTTGGTTATCATCCATTCAGGTCCATCACAGATGTTCGTCATATGTTTTGTCTTTTGAATAGAGATCTGGAGTCTAACTTTTTTCAGCAATTTCTGACAGCCTATTTATCTTGTTGACTGCTGACTCTATGTTGTTAGCAAAAATGGCTAGGTCAGCCGCAAAATCTAAGCAGCCAATGCACACCCCTTTGTTCTTAGGACCAAGTCTGAACCACTCTTCATTTGTTTCTCCTTGGGCTAATAACTTTCTCCACTCTTGAATGACCTTTTCCAAGACACAATTGAAAAGGTTCAGATACCTCACCCATAAATTTAATTTTTGACACTGTGTTAGTAAGAGTTTGTTTGATCAGCTTTCTTTTCCAAAATATTCATTACTGCCTGTCAGTCGATGGAGTCATATACTTTCTGAAAATCAACAAATATGACCACATAGTTATTTTTCCAATTTTTTTTGTACCTGATCATGCTCTTCAGGTTAAAGATCTGTTCTGCGCAAGAATCGCCCTTTCGGAAACCAGCTTGATAGTCCCCAATCAGTTGGTTACAATGATCTTCTATTCTATTCTGTATCACTTTGGAGAGAATCTTATATGTAACAGATACTAATGAGGTACCCTTATAGTTATTGACATTCTATTTATCACCTTTTTTGTGTATACGATGGATTAAAGCTGACTGCCATTCAGTTGGTATCATCCCAGCTCTCCAGATCTCCTCAAAAAGTTGGACTAGTATATCTAGAGTTTCATTATTTGCCAGCTTCAGTAGTTCCACCACTATTGAATCCTCTCCAGCTGCCTTATTATTCTTAAAGTTGTTGATGATCTCTTGTCTCCTCTTTACCAGATGGAGATGAGGGGTAGTTTGTGGATTGGGGCACATACAGGGAATCTTTCTTTCGGTTCATCACAATTAAGTAGGTTTTCAAAGTAACGAGACATTATCTTGCAGTTCTCTTTGTTGGTCAGGCCGAGTGTGGTGTGCGTACTGTAAGACCTTCAGTACACACACCATCAGATTATTTGACTTGTTGCTCTAACGAAGTAAGCGAGTGTCAGCAATATGTCTCGTGGTCTTATCATGGCATGTTTATCTTCTGCCATTAGGTCAGACGATAGAAATGCCACTTGCACACTTAGAGTAGCAGATTGATGGTGACCAACTTTAAATAGAACTTGATTAATTTTCACACACATTTATTAAAATAATAACAAATATAAAAATTATTTAACTTGGTTCTGGATGCTATTTACAATTGACAATCTGAAGTTCCTTTGGTATTGGTACGTTAATCTTATTCTTACATATATCTCGGATACTTGACAAAAGTGTCTATACATTTATCTTCATGGCTATGTACAGGAATATGGTAATCTTATTAGGCGCAGACTGGATCTTGACTATGGACTGGCACAGACAATTGTAGAACTCGTACAGACTGGTACAGACTAATGCAGACTGGTACAGACTAATGCAGACTGGTGCAGACAAATGCAGACTGACTGATCGAAGGTCTTTACACCCGTTATAATACCTCGCACGTTCATGTATCACTGCGTGAGTGTGATGCGCAAGGAGAAAGTGTTCTATGTTAGCAGCAATCTCATTGGCTGCGTTACATATTAATACGCGGATCGGCGGAAGCAGAATTTGGTCCGTCTCTATGGCAGCGCCATCTCGTAGTGGGGAGATGGACGAGTGCTGCGCCTGCGCTGTTGTGCTTAGCGGGGCGCACTCTAGTGGGAAATTTGTGTACGCGCTGAATACGCGGAACTATGTACACAACACTGAGCTTTCCATTTTCGTCTCTAAAACAAAAACTAGGGGCTTGGTATCCTTTCAAATTCGATTTGAACGTCTGATAGAAGTCTCTGACATTGTTTATCTGGAAACGCTGATCGATCTGTTCTAACTGCTGTTTCTCATGCAGTAGAGTTCTGGCTGCATATTTTTGAACTTCATGGAATACATCAAAATCATCAGGTCTCCTGGTAGAGTTCCACTATTTCCATGCACTTGCTGTTTGGGCCACCACCTCACCACAAACCTCATTCCACCATGTATGATTCCTCTTTTTAGCTGTCAGGATTGTAGTATTAGCTGCTTGTTGGATCATGGAGGCAATGTCTGCCCATTTATGGGATTCAACTGTCAGTTACTGGTGGCATTGTTCCATTACGTTTTGATTGATTTTGAGCTTCGCAGTATCATATTTATGAAATTTATTTCCGGTTTTCACAGTCTTATTGAGAGGGATGAAATTAATTTTGATCTTGGAGAGGTGATGATCCTTTTACATTCAGTATGTTATCTGTAAAAAGGTTTCTTTCTATTATTTCTGATTGTTTGATGTTGTTTCTTTCTTATTTCTGTAATCCATGCTATCATTGATTCCTTCTTCCAGAACTACTCATTCAGTAGAGGTCTCTAAAAAAAGATTAATCTTCTTTTAGCCATTACTTCTGATATTTTCTCAAAATTTTTGTATATCTCCTCATTACTTCTCATTTTCCAGCCATCTGTAGCTTGTATTGCAACCATTATTTTCTAATAATGCTCCTTTGTGGAACCTCTGTTCTGTCCAGCTTATAGTTCATCATTAGGCATCCTCATCCATGTAAGCATCCTGGTCATACCACTGTGGGATAGTGTTTAAATTTGTTTTTTTTAGTTGTACATTTCTTGTTGTAAATATCCTTTGTCAAACGATTTGCTCTGTCCAGTTTGCTGACTCTTGCATCTACTGTTAATTCTTCTAGTCCATTTTGTTGTACAGTTTGTCCAATATATTTAAATTTACTTACTAATGCTATTTTACATTTTTGTTTTTCTAAGAATGTTGATGCATTGTTTGAAATTGTCATCAATGTTGTTTTTTCGTCTGAAATTTTGGGACCAGCTCTCTTTGCTATTTCTTCCAAAAGATTTCTTTTAATAACTGTCTGTCAGATTTTTTGAAAGTATATCAGAATCATCTGCAGAAGCCAGGCAGTTTACTTTAATTCCATTTGTTTTTCGTCCTAAAACTATTGGTTCAATTTTGTGATTTTTTTTCTCCAAATTCCAATAACTTTCTATTTTTTCTAGAATGTAGTGTTACAGTAAAGGTGATAAACTGTCCCCTTGTCTAACACCAGTTTTTATTTCAAATGGTTGAGATACTTCTCCCATAAATTTAGCTTCAGTCACCCTATTTGCTAGTGTTTTGAGGATTATGTTTGCTTTAACACAAAATTCTTTGATGATTTTACCCATAATTTCTCTGCCTACCAAATCAAATGTTTTCTTGAAACCAATACGTGATACTATTATTGGTTTGGTGATTAACAGTCTGTGGAGAATTATCAATTTTCTAATAAACATCTGTTCTGTGCAGGGTCTTCCCTTTCTAGAGCTCCTTGAGATTCTCCCAGTTATTTGTCTAAAGTTTCTACAACTCTGTCCAGAGAATTTTTGATAATATTTTGTATACCACTGGCAGAAGTCAGGCATCTCTGCAATTGTTGACATTTTGTGTGTCCCCTTTTTTTCATAGCTGTGGATTAATGCTTTCAATAATCTCTTCAGCTTTCCAAATGTTCTCAAACAGCAGTTGTAGATCATTTGTGTGTTCTGACTATTTCAATAATTTTGCTGTAGTGGAGTCTTCATTTGTTGCTTTGAAGTTTTGGAATGATTTGATGGCTTCATGAATTTATTGTTCTGTTAGTGGAAAATCTTCCTCCAGATGTTGTGGGACTGCTATTATATATTGCTACAATGTGCTGTTATTGTTATTGTTGTTGTTGTTGTTGTTGTTTGGTTGCCTGTTCTTCAGCACTATCTTTCTGTTTCGTTTATCTATTTGCCGCCATTTTAGCCCATTTACCGGTATTTTCAGCTTGTTCTTCACTTATTTGACCTTTTGGTGGCTCCTCTTGAAGAGATCTTATTTCTCAGCATTTAAAATTACATCATCTGCTGCTCTTTCGCATCTGAATTTCATCATGTCCAGTCTAGTTTTTTCATTCATTTAACCATCCATCTTCCATGACTCAAGATCCTAAATTTTCATCCTTATTTCTTGAACAGTCTCATTTCTCTTTTTTACATTTTCCAGATGAAGAAACTTTTGGTCCTCAAAGCTAAGATTAGTATCACTTTTTTTATTTGTTTCTGCCTATGGCTGCTATATCTCTTTAGTTAGAATATTTTCTCTCTCTGTATTTGATTATAGTCTAAGTCTGAATATTTTTATAAGTACATTTATTGCTGTAGCAATGAGTAAAATAAATTGTATTGCACTGCCTGTAGCATGTAGCACCATTTTGACTGTTAGTCCTCTTGCTGTACAAAAAGTAGCTTTGATGATTACTTAATGCAAGTATTTTGTAAGAGCTGTGGAATGGTTAGTATCTGTTTATATTTTTCTGATTAATTCAAGCTCGTCAATGCACATCCTGTGTTAAGGAAATATTTGCACTGAATTTACTGTGTGTTAAATATAAGCAGTGGATCCATTGGGGTAGTCTTTTTGGTAGAAATATGTCAAGGTGAACAAAACAGGAGATGGTGAAGGAAGAGAGGGAAAAGATCAACATTTGCTTCTCATCAGCAATATAACTGGGTTGAAACATTCAGTGAAAATTATCTGTGACAGGAAGTTGTCAGAAATACATTTTTTGAAGAAACTTTATGTTTGTATAAGCATTTATTAAATTTAAAAATTGGATTTCATGTGTTAATACAAAAGGTAATGTTTTGCATTGCAGGCATGCTGAACCTGTCAAAGATGAAGAATCGGCCAATGATTCTTATTGGAGGGTAACAGTATGTATAACTTAAACTTGAGATTCTTGAAAATAAAGCTAGTCAGTATTTCTTAACAGTACTGATTTAAATACATCTAAAAGATCGCTGTTACCTAAATGAAAGTTGACGAGCAAAGTCTTAGTGGACATTTGTATAAATTTGTCATAGGTGTTATTTACAAGAAGAGTAAATAGTTTCAATAGGAATGTGGTGAGACATTTAACAAATGTGATGACCACACATTAATAGGACCTTGTAACACTACCATTATGATATTAGTATGCTTTTATGTAAATAACAGAAACCCTGTCCCTATGTTGCCACGTATAACCCTCTTACTAAAATTTAGTTTAGTTTCCAAATAAAATACACTGTGGACGGATAGTCCTGTTTATAGGAAAAGATAATCAATAGAGTTATCCTTCTTACAGGATTTACCGTGTGTTGCATCTAATGGATAAGTAAATTGGACTATTCACTTCTTTTCCTAAGATCTTACCCAGTGGCTAGATAGAAACACAGTATGAATAATAATATACTGAAGCTAGGACAACTCATTTCCAAGTTCATTTAGTGGTTTAAAACATGTACTTAATGGTCACCAACCTATCCTGGCAATGAAATAGTGAAGTATTGGAGAAGCAGAAATGTGAATTTTGCCTACTTTCTTGCTACTGTTTAGTTTGGCTCTTCGAATAAATTACCCCACTTAAACAATTTTGGGCTACATCTTTATACATTATGATTTAAAAAAAGAAAAAGCCCAGTAGATAACTTCAAGGAAGGTAAAAAAAATTAGCCGGGGATGGGGGGAACAACCTTTAGAAAAGCACTTTCCATAATCAAGAAACTTAAATACTTAGACACTAAAGCACACACTTTTTAACTGAACATTTCACTTAAAGAAAACCTCTTTCTTGGTGGAATTTACTTTCAAAAGCTATTATTCTTTGAACTAATTCTGTATAGCCATCTAACAGGTTCTAGTAACTTGGCTTCACTCTGATTGAATTTTATGTAAGCAAACTATAACACTTTGCAATAGTTAAGAAAACATTTTTATTATTTACACTAAAGCAATTTAAATGGTTCCTCTTTATATTAACTTGGCACTTCATAAGTCCGTAAAACAGGACACTCGGATCAATCAAACACCAGGAAGGAACCCTATACAGATGTATGATTAGGATGAAATGACAGGGTGAGCCAGTTTCTGTAAATTTCAAGAATGATTATTAAATCACAGTTTAAATTAATGGTTCATGCTGTACAAAGGTAAAAATAGAAAAAAATCTTATCTGGTGGCTATAGGCTTGGGTTTGGCGAACAGTTATGACGGCTACACTACCCACACTATGGCCTGCAAGTTTCTTGCTGTATGGGCTCAATTTCTCTTCTTGGCTTCATTCAGTTTTACATAAAGTAGCTCAACAACTCGCAGCTATGCTGTAGGCTGTTTGCAGTCTTCAACCAAGGCATTTTTATGAAAATTTGCAGGCAAAGCTTCTGCTCCACAAAGGAGTTACCTCAATCACTGCTGCCTACAGACTGTGTGACTTACTTCCCACACTTGCTCAAGGTAGCACGCCAATTCGCCTTTCGCACCTTTTCCACTCCCCACATCGTTCAAACAAAAGCACACTGGCTTTTACATAACACCTATTTCTTACATTGTTCCTAAGCATGACCATTTCTTAAATTGTCAAATTTACATCAACATGAACAATTTATACACACAAATATTTTTAAATACAAAATGTTATCAAAACATTATTTAGACCCTTGGTATCCTTTGTAGAGGACTTGGGCAGGTTTGTCCCATCCTAGTACACATTATTTTGTTACCTCCCTTCAGATATTCCATTTAGCTACATCTACAATAATTCCCAATGTTCTGCCTTTTGAGGTGTCCAGTGCGGGTTGTTTTTATTTTTTATTTGATATGCGTATTCCATAGATCCATACATGCGAGTGATTCGCCTGGATGTGGAACGTGTCAATACAATTGTACAAATACAATTAATGCTACAGAATAGTAATATAATTCAATGATATAGATATTAAAAGCTGTCATTAAACTAGTATAGCAATTCTCAACATAACATTATAACTATAACATTAACACTATAACATTAACATAATATTGTATCATCCATCTAATAACTAAGAGACTAAATACATCTATTATTAAGGGAGGGCATTACTTCTGGAAAAGAATTCATCTAACGAGTACAGTGGATGGTCGAGCAGGTATTTTTTTAACATACCTTTGAACAGCGTTTCATTTTCTATTGTACATTTAATATAATTAGGCAATGCATTAAAAGTCTTTATAGCCGCATTTTTTACTCCCTTCTGTACAAGTGTTAAATTTTTTAGTTCAACATGTAGATCATCTTTACCTCTAGTATTGTAGTTATAGTACGAACAATTTGTTTCATACTGAGCATAGTCTTTATTAACTACATTCATCAGAGAGTATATGTACTGACATGTTGTGGTCAGAATACCTAACTGTATAAAAAGTTTTCTACATGAGGTTCGTGGAGGAACCCCACACATGATTCTGACTGCTCTCTTCTGAGCATTTAAGATTTTTTTTGAGGCTGGTGAATTACCCCAGAATATTATTCCGTAACTCATTAATGAGTGAAAGTACCCAAAGTAAGACGATTTTAAAATGTTGATGTCCCCAAAATGAGTAATTATTCTTAGAGCAAAAGTTGCTGATGAAAGCCTTTTTAGAGTAAGGGACACATGCTGTTCCCAGTTGAGCCTACTGTCAATGTGAACCCCCAGGAATTTAGTGGATTGCACCTGTTCTAGTTCCTGGTTGTCATGAGCAATTACTATACTTTCTAGAGTTTTATTTTTGTGTGGAACTGTATAAAATTAGTTTTTTTAATATTAACTGAAAGAGAATTAATTGAAAACCAAGCTGTAACTTCTCTGAGTATATCATTAACATCAGTCTCCATATCAGCAGTAGACTGACCATCAACGACAATGCTTGTATCATCAGCAAACATTGTGAATTCACAATTTTTACTAATGGACAGGGGTAAATCATTAACATATATTAAAAACAGCAAGGGTCCAAGGACAGATCCCTGGGGAACTCCATGCTGAATTTTGCCCCATTCAGAATCCACTAGATTAGGAGATCCTTTGTTGCAGCCATGTAGAACCACCTTTTGTTTCCTGTCTTGAAGATATGATTTTAGCCAGTTACCTATAGGCCCTTTGATTCCGTAATGATAGACCTTCTCCAAGAGTATCTTGTGGTTTACACAATCAAAGGCCTTGGAAATATCACAGAAGACACTAACTGGTGACTTCTTACTATTAATAGACTCCAAGACATCATTTGTGAGTGAATATATGGCACACTCTGTGGAAACCCCTTTTTGAAAACCAAACTGTCTGTGGTTAATAATATTAAGTTTATCAAGATGTGCCACAATCCTGTTATACACTGCCTTTTCAAGAACCTTTGAGAATGTTGTTAAGAGAGAGACAGGACGATAATTTTTTACATCTGTAGCATTGCCAGACTTGAAAAGAGGTCTCACAGTGGCATATTTCATTCTCTCTGGAACAACTCCCTCATAAAGAGACATGTTGCAAATGTGAGCAAGTACTACACTTATATAATTACTGCAGGCTTTCAACAGTTTATTAGAGATGTTATCTATACCTGAAGATCCTTTACTTTTCAATGAGTGAATTATTTTTTTTATTTCATTAACAGTTATGGGTGTTACATTTATATCATTAAAACATTGTGGGAGGTTAAGTTTCAGAATATCTAAAGCTTCTCTTAGGTCACCACTGAACCTATTTGAGAGGTGACACTTAGAAAGTGGTTGTTAAATGTGTCTGCTATCTGTTTACTATCAGTAATTTCCAAATCGTTAATTTTTAGGACAGCAGATTTTTCATTGTCAGATGGTGAAGTACCTGTTTCCCTCTTTATTACATTCCAAATCGTTCTGATTTTATTGTTTGAACAGTTAATTTTAGATTGCATGCACATACTTTTAGATTTTTTAATGACTTTAGTTAAGATTTTGCAGTATGTCCTATAATATTTCATCTGCAGGGGATTATTGGATTGTCTAGATATTATATACAGTTCCCTTTTTCTCTGGCATGCCCTTGGTGAGCCATGGTTTTTTGCTTGATTGCCTGTTCTGTAGTCTACAGACCTTTTTTGGAAAGACATTTTCAAATATATCTGATAATTCATCAGTAAATAAATTATATTTTGTATTAACATCATTTGCAAGATAAACATACCTCCAGTCAGTCTCCCGAATGCATAATTTGAATTTTTGGATATTTTCCTCATTCATGTTTCTAATGGTTTTCCACTGTGCACTAGCTTTGTTCTGATTTGTATTAAAGTTGTCAATTGTGAGTATTTGCCCATCATGATCAGAGAGTCCATTTATGACTTTTTCAACTTTGATGTGATTAGTTTTACTCATATCTACAAAGATATTGTCTATTAGAGTGCTGGAAGTGGCAGTAGTTCTTGTGGGAAAACTGGCAGTGGAGACAAGGTTGTAGGTATGCATTAAGTTTGCAAACTCTGTCTTAGAAGATGAGCTTCCTAGGAAATCTATATTAAAATCTCCAGTCACTATAATGTCCCTATTTTTTCTTGTGAGATACAATAGCACAGAATCTAATTGTTTCATGAATACTTTAAAATTACCAGATGGAGCCCTGTATACTGCTACGATTACCAGTTTCTTGTTACCTTCTACTATTTCTGTGACACATGCCTCAAAGTCTTTCTCTACACAATATTTCTCTACATCTATTGTATCAAAGGACAGGCTGTTTTTCACATAAATAACTGCCCCACCTTTGCACATATGCTTTCTACAAAATGAGGTAGCTAAACCATAATTTGGTATATTGAGCATTTCAATGCCAAAAGTGATATGGTGTTCTGTCAGACAGAGAATATGAGCACAATTTGCGCCTGTTGGTTCATCAATATTTACAATAAATTGGTCTAACTTACAGAGCAGGCTTTGAATATTTTGGTGAAAAATTTTGAGCTCATTTTTAATTACATGATTAGTTGTGGTGTTACCATTGCTAGGACTGAGTTTTATTACTTTTGACATACCAGTATTACAGGAACAGTTTTCTGCAGGGAAGAGGGAGCTGTTGTGCTGGTAACACCCACATTTGTTGTTATTAACTACATTACTTACATTCTGATTGGAACCTTCCCCCTTCTGCCCCAGTACCATAAAAAATCCCCATTTGCAGCTGAGGACTTTCTTGATCTCAGGCACATCCTATGTGGAGCAGCTGCAGTCACTACTGTGCTCCTTTTTGCCATAGAGGGTGGATCTCCTGTTGGTGAGGTTTCTACACTGTCGGCTTGTACACTTGATCCTGTGGGGGTTGGTGTTGCTGTTTCTGCTATTGATGACTGTTCTTCCTCCTTAAATGCTGCTGCTTCACAAGTTGGCGGTGGACTAACGTTTCCCACTTGAGTTGTAACTGCTGGTGCTGTCTTGCTTTTGTATAAAGGACCTGTTTGTGTTGATTCACATACAGGTGCTGCTGCATATGAAGTCTTCCCTTCAGCTGTTCCATTAGGTTTGAAGGAGTATTTTGACGACACTGTATGTGTTTCTTCCAATGGTACAGTTTCAATGGGCACAGGTGCTTTTAGAATGATTGGAGGAGTGGTGTTTTCAAATAGTTTGAATGTTTCTGCTAATAATGCTTTAGCGAGTACACGTTTTCCTAGCCAGTTCCTGTGCATTCCATGCCGAGTAAAATGGTTTCTCTCTTCGGAATTACTGTCCAAAAACTTCACGTCCTTGAATGCTTTGCATACCTTTTGAAACATTCTGTTTGTGAATTTGATTTCATTATTTACACATGAACTGTTTATTAGGTCATGTCTATATGGGATGCTAACGATGATTGTTTTTCTTGGCGAGATTCTTTCCAGTGCATTTCGCAATGCTGTGATTGCATTTTTCGACTCATTTTTATAAACATCGTTAGCTCCAGCAATAATTACACAAACATCGTTTGGTTGAGGGCTTAAATCTTTAATTATTTGCTGGAAAGGAGCCCCGGGTTTTACTGTGGCAGTAACGGAAAATTTAGATTGCATATTCGTAAGAATAGTGGCTAAATCTCGTCCATGGCTGTCTGCAAAGATATAAACTTTTGGTTTTGTCTCGTCTTCTCTCAATAATTTCATTTGTCGGTGTTTCTCTTGTGCAATGGGCGCAAACGAGTTTTTCGTAACTATAGCAGATATTGGAGCACTTTGAATTTCAGTAACGGTTTCTTTGAGAGTGTTGTAGTTTTCACTTTGTACATTTTTCACAAAAGGATTAAAATCGACATTCAAAGAATTAATTAATGATTCGATGTCATTCATATATTTTTTAGCTATTGCAAGTTCTTCTTTCAGCACATCAGAGATGAGTTCTTCAGTACCAGCATTATACATCTTGACTGCACTTTTTCGACCACTGCACTTAACAAAGCCACATACACAATTCGGATTTATCACTTTTCTGTTGTTCATACACGATAGATGGATCCATATATGTGAAAAAGAGCACAAACAAATACCGCTATGAATACTGTTTTGGCAGACTATGCACTTTAAACTAAATGTAGTACGATTTTCTACGGCACGATTTACTACTGCTTGCATACTCGACGCCACTTCCTGGGTGTATTGTATCGAGTTAGCTTTTTCAAATTTCCATGAGGGTTTATCAATGTATTTTGTAACTGATATTTCAGCACCAATGATAACTTTTGTGAGCCAATGTACACTCCTTGAAAAATGTTTCAGTACCCACTATTGAGTGATTCAGTGGTAATTTGTTCTCATCAGTGGAAAAGATGGATGGGTAAGGTTTTGTATCAGTTTCCATCTGCCTGCCCAAAACGTTTTAAATTCCTTGGCATCAAACTTAGATAATTTCTTGTGTGTTGATCCATTCGAACAATGGTTCTCTATGTTTGTCTCTATTTATGTATCTCCGGGTTGTGTTTTGGAATTAAAATCTTAAACATATACGTGCTGTCTAGTTGCTGTGTGTAAGACTAGTGTCAGACACTTTCCGTTAGGTGATTTGTGGACTGATGTAATAACCAGGCCTTTGAGTTTTATTCTAATTACTTCTACATCACTAATTTTCTGACAGCTTAAGCCAGCATAATCCAAGAGCTGTTTCTTTTTTCATTTATTGTGGTAGCACCTAACAATTGAGAGGAGTATTGATATTGCTTTATATTGCGTAATCTTGCAAGTAGCTTCTGAATTATCACCTAAATGCATTTCCTATAGAGCTATAATACTGATGGCATGCTCATCATCTAATTTGCTTTGGTAACTGCATTTGTCACTTGTTAATCCTACGTTTATTTGCATAATATGGACACCTTGCCTGATAAGTTTTGACTGTAAGCTCTGAGAAGTGCTGGACCATCTTTTGTGTAGAGTTTTTGCTGTATGCTCCTGCAGTCACACTGCCTTGGTGGACCATCTCGGGGGTTGTCTACATGCCACACAACAGTCTTTTTGGTGTCCCGTGTAAATGATTCACTGGTAAATATCCTGTCCCATACACTTTTGTTTGTAGACAATACTTCTGTGTTAGCTGAAAATAGAGCCAGGAAGCAGTAGTCTCAGTACCTCAGAGAATTAGTTTCAGGTAAAGTATATGGATCTAACATATCTAAAATGCACATGGTTTAGTTTGGAAACCACACAAACACCCAAATGTACACACCCGCAGTAGCTGCACGGGGTGGGGTGGGGGGGTTGGGGGGGGGGGGGGAGGGGGGGGGCAGAGTGATTGGAGAAGACAGTACATTGTCTGAATGGGAAAAGATTGGTGGGTACAGAAGAGAGAAGGGAAAAGGTGAAGTGATACAGTGGGAAACAAATTAGCAGAGGTTTAGGTCAGGTGGATGGCACTAGATGTGCTGGAGAGACAATTTCCACCTGCGTAGGTCAGAGAAACTTGCACTGGAAGGGAATATCCAAATGGTATGTCTAGTGAAGCAGTTGTTGAAGTGGTGTACAGCCTCTTGGCAACTGCAATGTCAAGTCTGTGGTTTGCCACAGTTTGGTGCTGGACATTACTGCGAGTGAACAGTTGGTTACTTGTCATCCCTACATGGAAAATTGTATGGTAATTGCAGCATAGCTGATTTTTAACAGGTTGCTTTTGCACATGATCGTGCCTTTTATATGGTGGGAGATTCCTGCGACTGGACTGCTGTAGGAGGTGGTGGGTGGATCTGTGGGACAGGTCTTGCACCTGGGTCACTCACAGGATTAGGGGCGGACAAGGATGTTCTCTAGATTGTGTGGGCAGTGGAACATTACTTTGCAGGAATAGGGTAGTATCTTGAGTACAGTATACCCCATCTGAGATAGCCAAAGCCCCAGTGAAGGATGTGGTTGAGCTTTTCAAGGCCTGGGTGATTAGATGAGTGCTGACCATTGTCTGGTTAGCAGGGTTACAGGTGTGAAATGAGGAGATGGCACGGGAGGTCTATTTATGAATGAGACGGATAGGATACTGTGGCTCTGGTAGTGCTATTGCCATATTTAGACAACTCCTGCTTTCCACTGGGGATAGTGAGTCCACGTGTGACAAGGCTGCATGGAAGAGCCTTTTTGACATGGAATGGGTGACGGCTGTCAAAGTGGAGGGAGGTACTGTTGGTGGTTGGTCCACTTGACATGTATTTATGGATATCGATGTCTAGTGATATGGCGCATTGAGTTGAGAATAATCAGGTTAAGATGATTTGGGAGTAGGTTTTTAGGTTATGGAAGAAGCAGTCTATACCATGAGTCCAGATCATGAAAATGTCTCAATTACTCTGAATCAGACAATGGGTTTTAGGTGTTGACAGGATAGGAAGGACTTCTCCTGATGGCCAATATAAAAGCTGGTATAGGATGGCACCATGCGAGTACCCATGGCAGTACTACAGATTTGTTTATACAGGGATAATCACTTAAAACCTGCACCACAAACATTGCAGAAATGGAAAGTGCTATTGATGTGTGGTTTTCACAGAATGGATTGGTAGTTGGGGGCTTATGCTAGTAACCAACCAACAGGTTGTAGTGATATTAGAAAGTGCATTTTTTGTGCAAACATAAACTTTTTTAAATGAAACTATGCCTATCGGTATTAACTAAAAGTAGGGTAAATTAGTCTATCAGCGGTGTTTGTTGCAGGAGTCTAGTGTGAGCCATTCATGAGATATCATATTTTGAAAAGGTCCCACGCCAACACTTGTACATTAGCTGTAAAGTTCCCACACCAACACTTGTACATTAGCTGCGGTAGCACACACCAAAGAACAGTCCAAGTCCATACACTAGTTATGTGGATTGTGACCAGTAATGAGACAATTGATCATCACAGGCTGTGTTCAAAATGACCACTGGCAGCACCAGTATATGCTCCCATTCTGGTATGGAAAGACTGCTGCACACATACCAGTATTTCAGCAGGGACAATCTGACAGGCTGCAGTAATACATCATTGCATATCATCAGATGTAGTTGGTATGCCCTTGTAGACAGTCTTTCAGCTTTCCCCATAGAAAAAAAGTCTCCAGGCATGAAATTTGGCGAATGGATCAACCGAGATACAGGTCCTCTGCATCCAATCTAATGATTTGTAAACAGTTTGTGAAGCCATGTTGTACTTCGTGCACTGTGAGTTGTACAGCCATCGTATTGGTACCACAAGTTGCTCCTAGTCTGCAGAGGAATCTCTTCTAGCATCCGTGGAAGATGATTTGTTAGGAGGCTGTGATACTTGTGCGCATTCAGTGTTCTTTCTAAGAAAAACGGGCCTATGAGCTGATGGTTCACTGCCTCACACCACACATTTACACTCCAAAGATGCTGAGATTCCACCTGCCACAGCCAAAGACAATTGTTAACAGACCAATTGTGCTTATTTCAGCACTTTACCAGGCCACGATTGTTAAAATTTCCTTCACCGCTAAACAAGATACATGATACATCTGGAGTATCCTGTCTTAATGCCCATGTATGGAAGTTAACACAATTCTCTTGATCAATTCCATGCAGCTCTTTATAGAAAGGGATACACCTATATCAATGGAGAATGCATAGGACACTTGCCCGATTAATGCCATTTCCACATGCGATTGTGCAAGAGGTAACATGTGGATCAACTACTTGTTTCATCTGTTATGTTGCTAAGAGTTAGGCTATGACTTCCACATAACTGGTTGAAGAGGTTGCCTAGCAACTACCCACACACACAAACACACTGTAAGCAAACAACATCATACCTAGCAACTACCCACACACACACACAAACACACTGTAAGCAAACAACATCATACCTAGCAACTACCCAGATTGAGTGGCACAAACTAGTATTGGTGTGGAAACTTTTAAAAATACTGTATCTCATTGACAACCTGTACTAGAATCCTGCAACAAACCCCACTGACATTCTGATTTACCATATTTTTAGTTTGTTAATGTCAGTAAGCACAGTTTCATTTAAAAAGTGTACATCTGCACAAGAAAGGATTTTTACAATCTGTTGATTGGGTAACAGTAATGAGTCCCTGTCTACCAATCCATTCAGTCAAAGCCGCAAATCAATAGCACTTCATACTTGTGGTGCGAGCTTTAGGCATTTCACCCTGTGACTTGGTCTATGAAAGTGAAATAATTGTGAGTCAGGATGTGTTTGGGGAAGGGGATTTGGAAAGAGGTGGTGGGTTTGGTATCAGGAGGATGTTTGGAAAGTGAGGCCATGGGCATGGGGGATGTTGTAAAATGATGTTGCATCCATAGTAACCAGCAAGGAGTCATGTGGTAGCAAAACAGGAACTGCAGAAAGGCGGTGAAGGAAGTAAGCATTGTCTTCACTGTAGGATGGGAGGTTACAGACAATGGTTTGCATGTGATGTTCAGTGGGAGGATTGTACCCAGCCACAGTTGGGCAAGTGGAGAGACCTGTGTAGTTGGGTTGGCGAATAGGTAAAAAGGAAGGAGTGGTGTGAGGAGGGAGATAGATCCAGGAGTCAGGTTATGGGATGGACTTAAGGTCTTGGAGACCTGCTGGAGTCTTGTTGGAATTCACGGATGTGATCATGGTTGTAAGGTTTGTATGCAGAGGTGTTAGAAAGTTGGTGAAGACTCTCAGCCACATAGTCACTATGATTCATGAACACTGTGATGAAGCTTTTATCTGTAGGAAAGATGATAAGGCACGGATTGATTTTAAGGATATGGGTAGCTGTGTGTTAGATAGGAGTGATGTTGGTCTCACTAGGGAGGATTTAGGAAAGGAAAGTAAGGCCGGGTTAGAAGTGATGAATTCCTGAAAGATAACCAAGAGATGACTGGCTGGAATGGGAGGTTCAGGGTGGGAGGGAGGCTGGAACTGTTTTAAGCAAGGTTCTATGTGAGGTTTTTGTTGGCTGTTATTAGTGGGATGCATCATCATCATCATTTAAGACTGATTATGCCTTTCCACATTCAGTCTGGAGCATAGTCTTGATCTATTTCAACAGTTTTTATACCCCTTCCCTTCCAACACACACACACTAGCCACCAAGGAAGAGCCTACAACTGTGATTCAACCCCCCCCCCCCCCCCCCCCCCCCCCCCCCCCGCCTCTTCCAGTCATACCCTCATACCTCCGTAACGCACATTGAAGAAATTTCAGCTGCAGAGATTAGGTAAGGAAAGAAGGTCCTTTACAAGTCCAGCACACTTGAATTTAGGTTTTGGGCTAAAGGTGAGGCCTTTAGAAAGTACCAAGACGTCTGCAGGGCTAAGAGTTGTGGCAGAAAGGTTGACAACAGTTTTACAGGATTGGTGCTTAGGATGTATATATCTCATGGAGGATGGAGGAATTCGTTGCGATGGTGGAAGATGGAGTATCGAACAAAGCATAGTTAGGGAGGTATGAGGGTACGACGGGGAGGGGGGGGGGGGGGGGGGGGGTTGAATCAAAGCTGTAGGCTCTTCCTTGGTGGCTAGTGTGTGTGTGTGTGTGTGTGTGTGTGTGTGTGTGTGTGTGTGTGTTGGAAGGGAAGGGGTATAAAAACTGTAGAAATAGATCAAGACTTCACGACAACTAGCAGGTTTAAACGGGTGGGTGTTGTAATAGATATGTAGAGGTGGAGGTGATGAGGTTTGCACAGGATAGATTAGTATTGAGAGCTGCAGCAATCCAATCTTCAGACTACCACAGCAACAACAAAAAGGTCATAAGATGGAAACAATTTTGCATCGTAGTATCTCCCTGTTTCCACTCCATGTAGTTTTCACTTGTGGTAATGTGGCGTGTGTACAGAGATTTATCGGGTGTTGTTATTTTTATTGTACTGTATTAACAGGATTTATCAAGAGTGGTGATAACATCAATTTGTGACAATAAATCTTTGTCATGTGCAATCTATAATACTGTTGTTCCATTTGTAATAAACAATTTCTTTGATGCTGTTTTCCCAAATAAGCCTAAATTTTACTATTATTCACATGGACAGAGGCAGAGTAAGACATGGGAGATAACTTCAGCTGATCTTCGAAGATCAATTTCTTGAGACAGAGACAGTGTCATTATTATTATTGTTATTCTTTACTTCCTCAGACGTTAAGTGTGGTTAAAAATGGAAAGTGACGTGGACCTTGATAAAGTGTCACTTCCGTTCAACTGTATGGTATGTGTTATATTGCATTTAGGAACTTTCGGGTAATTGAACATGTATCAATAATTACTGATTTCTGTAGTTGTATATATATGTTTGGATGTAGCTGTATTGCATTGATGTACTGGTGGATATTGTGTGGTATGACTCCTGTAGTTGATAGTATAATTGGTATAATGTCAACTTTATCCTGATGCCACATGTCTTTGACTTCCTCAGCCAGTTGGATGTATTTTTCAATTTTTTCTCCTATTTTCTTTTGTATATTTGTTGTATTGGGTATGGATATTTCGATTAGTTGTGTTAATTTCTTCTTTTTATTGGTGAGTATGATGTCAGGTTTGTTATGTGGCGTTGTTTTATCTGTTATAATGGTTCTGTTCCAGTATAATTTGTATTCATCATTCTCCAGTACATTTTGTGGTGTATACTTGTATGTAGGAACATGTTGTTTTAAAAGTTTATGTTGTAAGGCAAGCTGTTGATGTATTATTTTTGCGACATTGTCATGTCTTCTGGGGTATTCTGTATTTGCTAGTATTGTACATCTGCTTGTGATGTGATCTACTGTTTCTATTTGTTGTTTACAAAGTCTGCATTTATCCGTTGTGGTATTGGGATCTTTAATAATATGCTTGCTGTAATACCTGGTGTTTATTGTTTGATCCTGTATTGCAATCATGAATCCTTCTGTCTCACTGTATATATTGCCTTTTCTTAGCCATGTGTTGGATGCGTCTTGATCGATGTGTGGCTGTGTTAGATGATACGGGTGCTTGCCATGAAGTGTTTTCTTTTTCCAATTTACTTTCTTCGTATCTGTTGATGTTATGTGATCTAAAGGGTTGTAGAAGTGGTTATGAAGTTGCAGTGGTGTAGCCGATGTATTTATATGAGTGATTGCTTTGTGTATTTTGCTAGTTTCTGCTCATTCTAGAAAGAAATTTCTTAAATTGTCTACCTGTCCATAATGTAGTTTTTTTCTGTCGATAAATCCCCTTCCTGCTTTCTTTCTGCTTAATGTGAATCTTTCTGTTGCTGAATGTATGTGATGTATTCTATATTTGTGGCATTGTGATCGTGTAAGTGTATTGAGTGCTTCTAGGTCTGTGTTACTCCATTTCACTACTCCAAATGAGTAGGTCAATATTGGTATGGCATAAGTATTTATAGCTTTTGTCTTGTTTCTTGCTGTCAATTCTGTTTTCAGTATTTCTGTTAGTCTTTGTCTATATTTTTCTTTTAGTTCTTCTTATTATTGTTATTGTTATTATTATTATTATTATTATATTGAATTATTGTTAATTAATACCCCCTTAAATAGAGCACCATCAATTTTCAAGGCTTTTTTTTTGTCTATTTCATTTGTCTTTCAAAAACTTCTCATATATTCATTGTGATTCCTCTTCCTCTCTTCTGTACCGTTCTTCCCCATTTTCTTCTCTTTCAATATCTGCTGAAATTTCTGTTTTCCAGTTTTTTACTCTGTATTTTTTCCTGTCTGTGATGTCTTCTGTGGAGATGTTTTGTTTCTTGAGGTCCTCCATGGTTTCCTATACCCAGTTGGTTTTCACTTTATTAGTCATAACTATATAAAAAATATTCTTGGTAAGTCTGTTTTTGTGCATAATTTGTATGTGTCTCTAGAACCTTGTCCTTCTTTACCTGGTGCTGTTTTTAATCCTCTGTTTGTATTTGTACAGTTCTTTTGTCAATATGTTTATCCAGATCCCCTCTCTCTGAACTGGCCTGTAGATCTTTCCTTCTGTTTTTCCATCTCTTTGATTTTTGTTCTTCCCTTCATGGCTGTTGTTCTGAGGTGTACAAGGCCTGTGGTAACTACTGTACTACAGTGTCTTAATTTGGCATTGATGGAAAAACTTCTTTTGTTATAATTGTTCCATATAAGTCTGAATACCTTATGTAGTTTTGTGATTCTTTTTTCATTGGATGTTGAGTTCAGTCTTATTTTCTGTGTAATCTCTTCCATGCACTGGAAACTTTCTTCATGTGATATCTTCCCATACTTTGTTACCAGTGGGTGTCTGTCTCTTTACATTGTGTCAATGTACAAGTTTTTTTCATTTGAGATTTGTAGTCCCGTTTTGATTGAGATTTGATAAAGAGTTTGTAGAGCTTTTTTGTCTTCTTTTCTGTTATTTGTTATGATGGCTATATCATCAGCAAAGGCCAGACATTTTATCTACATGTGCATATATATTTCGAAAGTCATGGTGTGGTGTGTGACATGATCTGACTACACGTAGAGTGCAGTCTTTGTTTGGCACGGCACTTGGAGGGCGACAGTTCAGTCTTCACCCATCTGTCTCTTTTGTCCCATGTCCTGATTATTTTCTCCAAAACTGAGTTAAATAGAGTGGGTGATGGCCATCCTCATGCCTCACTCCTGTCTTTACTTTGAACGGTTCATAGATCTCTCCCATGAACTTCACTTTCAATATTGCATTTTTCATGTTTCTTGTCATATTAACATCAAAGATAATGATAATGTGCAAGAATAATGTAAGGCTAGCATCTTTTTAGTCACATGTTTCTGCTGATACAGCTTATATTGTACACCTGGAAACACAATGTCAATTTTGTTCTGATGACAACACATGTCACCTGGGAATAGTAGATGTACTGGCAATGGTTTCAGTGTCATCCGCCAACAGATAGTGTAATGGCATAGCTATCAGAGTGCTATATGTGTCTACCCTTTAATAGGAAATGCTCACAGCCAGTGTGATGCAGACATGTGAAGCAAGCAGGCAACCATGCCAGGAAGGCACACTCGTGATTCTTATGGCCAACGAGTGAGTTTAAAAAGGGGTAAAATTGTGGGCTTCCGAGTGGCAGGATGGTCCTTTCGGGGGAATTGCCACACAAGTTGGATGTGCTGCGTCAGTTATGCAACATTGCTAGTATCAGTAGTCACGTGAACATTCTCACACACGTAGTCGAGGTTCTGGACATCCACACAGCACAGATGCTCACTAGGATTGTTGTACTGAAAGGGCAGCAGTTGCAGATCATACGGCTACCACAGCACAGATAAAAGGTCTTGTGAGGCCCAGATGTGTCAACACAAACTGTTGCGAAGCAGTTATTGCCAGTTGCATTACGGACGTGCACACATCTATCCCGTCTTCCAATCGTGCCTCAGCACTGACATGCATGGTTCGAGTGGTGCCATCAGAGGATCTCTTTGAGGATGGCATGGCACGCCATGGTTGTAAGTGATGAAAGCAGATTCCGCTCGCAGACAAGTGATGGTCGTATCAGCAAATGACATAAATCTGGTGAGCACTCTCTTGTAGAGTGCATTAGTCCAAGATACAGTGGCCCCACCCCAGGCCTTATGGTCTGGGGTGCGATAAACTACAACTCTCATTCGTCTGTGGTGTTTCTGCACTTGGTACATACAGAATGATGTTACACCCGTTATTTTTGCATTCTTGCAACTGGAAGGTAATGTACTGTTCCAACAGTACAGTGTTGACCCACACACTGCCCACGAAACTCAGTGTTCTCAGAAAGATGAACAGTGACTTCCCGGGCCACCATGTTCTACGAGTTTGTCTCCAACCGAGCACATGTGGGAACATGGGATGAGAAGTGACTCGTGCAACTTGTCAACCAACAACTCTTACATAACTATCTGAACAGATTGAGCATGTGTGACATAATTTATCTCAGGACAGTTTTTGCCATCTGTACTATCGACTGAATGCTATAGTCAGTGCCTGCATTGTCACCAGTGAGGGCTACACCACATACTAATGTGTGTGTTTTGGCATGGGTCGATACGTGCTAGCTGAGAAGCATTTGCAGTATTGATCTGTAAATGTGATCATTTCATGTACTCCATATGCACTGTTGCAACATTAAATCTGGAGTGAATTTTCTTCTGGCAGTGGGCACAAACTTTTACCTCACAACTTTGATACATTTTACTTTTTCTTTTTCTTAGTCTTTATCCCCTGCTATCACAGTCTCAGCATGTTAATGTGGATTTGGCAGTATTAGTGGTAAATTGTGGCCAGATGCCCTTTCCATGCCACCTCCCCCCTCCCCCCCAACCTTCCAACCCACACCAGGGTGAAAGGTATGTACCCTGTATCTGTATGTATCTAATATTATCGTGTGTGAAAGTGTGACAATGTTTTCAAAATGTTTGAGGATCATGTAACTGATGTGGGGTGTGCATACCAGTCTGCTATTCATCTAGTTGGATGTGGACAACAGCCTAAAAATCATGTCAACACTGGCTCTAGCTGCATGCTAACGTTGGCGTCTACCCAGGAGTATTACAATTTCGATAGAGTACAGTAGAGTTTTAATGATTTATACAATACTTTTATGTCATGAATTTTAGAAAATTGATTGAAGATGTCTTTCTGTTGTTGTTTAATTTATGATATAGCCGCAACAGAAAATCCAACAGAATATGTTAATTATTCTGGTCTTGTTCATTTCTGTATTTGTACTGTGTTAAAGTAATTGTTCAGACGCATACAACATAAAAGTTAAAGTAAGGTCTATGATGGCAGGCAGTGACTGGGCTGTTGTCCTGACAGCAGGTAGGGTGCAGCCTTTGTTCACCGTGGCACTAGGAGGGAGAGGGTTATGGCCTATCACCCCAGCTTCCTTCTACCCCTGGGAAACATCCCCAGGAGTCATCTGATAGCAGGTTGGTGTCACCTGGGGCGATCCTGCAGTCACTGGAACAAGGAAAAATCCCCACTTTTATGTTTTATGGGGAATCGAGCCCAGGACCTCCTGATTGGAGTCTAGTGCGCTACCCACTAGACCACCACAACCACCGTGCTTATGGGATATGAAATGTCTGCATCTATATGACTACTCTGCATTTCACAAATCAGTGCCTGACAGAGGATTTATCAAACCACTTTCATACTGTTTCTCTACCGTTCCACTCTTGAACAATGTGTGGGGAAAAGTAACACTTAAATTGCTTTGTGTGATCTCTGATTTGTTGTGTTTTATTATAACGATCATTTTTCCCTATGAAGGTGAGTGCTATGAAAATTAAAATGTTTTTGCATTTGGAGGATGAAGTTGGAGACTGGAATTTTGTGAAAAGATCTTGCCACAGCAAAAAAGTATTTCTTTTTGTGATTACCATCTCAACTTGCATATCATGTCCGTGACTCTCTCTCTCCTAATATTTTACAATAATACAGACTGAGCTGCCCTCATTTTGACTTTGATTTCCTCCATCATTCATATCCCATGGTGTACTTGTGCATTGTCATCTTGAAACACAACCAATGATCATCCAAATGTCGACTATATGACAGGTCAGTAGTTTCGAGGATCCTGTCATCAAATTGCACAGCCCTCAAATAGCCTCATTAGAAATGATATGTGTCAGACATCTGTATACCATACTGGCCCAAAACATGACTGATCCATCTGCCTACTAAACTTAAAAGACTGGACTGCAGGTCTGAAACTCATTTTTCACTGGAGCGGACACAAATGAACAAGAATTCTCTGTGGCTCTGAACAGTAGCTGAGCACAAGCAGACACCATTCTGTTGCATTTGGTTAGCATTCACAGGTGTTCACTCGTGTTCTGCCCATTATCAGTCCTTCGATGAACTGTCAAACGAAGTCTCCATCATCTCTGCATTGGTGAGAGCAGGAGAGAAAGAGCTAAATTCTGGTGTTTCATCAGTGAACTTTTGTCTTCAACTCAAGATCTTTGAGCAGCAGAATGGTCTGAAGAGAATGTAATGTTTCTGATAACAGAATAGATGCTCGTGAATTCCAAGATGTCCACACCATAAATGCCAAATAAAAAGAAATGCAATTGACAGAGAGTTTCCGAGGTACTGGGAACATGAGAAAGATGATAATTACAATAGATACTTTCATCAGCCAGGAATGGAGTGAATAAGCACGAGCTTCGTATTTGTTTTTATTAAAAAAGAACAGCACAACAAAGTTCCTTGAAAGTAAACATGTACAAAATGTATCCATCATGCTGATTAAAATTACGTACATACCCCACACGAGCTTTGTATTTGTTTTTATTAAAAAAGAACAGCACAACAAAGTTCCTTGAATGTAAACATGTACAAAAATGTATCTATCATGCTGATTAAAATTACGTACATACCCCACAAGCCACCTTAGTAATTTCTTGCCCTGTTCCACTGACAAATAGTGCTAGGAAAAATGATAGTCTATATACCTCTGTACAAGCCCTAATTTCTCTTGTCTTTGTGGCCTTTACATGAATTGTAAATTGGTCGCTGTAGGATCGACCTAAAGTCAGCTTCAAGTGCGAGGTACCTAAATAGTTTAATAGTGTTTTGTGAAAAGAATATCATCTTCCCTCCAGGGGTTGCTATTTGAGTTCATGAAGCATCTCTATAATACTTATGTGCTGGTCAAACTTACTGGTGACAAATCTCTGAATTGGTTCAATGTCTTCCTTTAATCCAATGTCGTGCAGATTCCAAACACTCAAGCAATGCTAAAGAATGGGTCACACTAGTGTTGTGTCCTTTAGAGATAAGCTACACTTTCCTAAAATTCTTGCAATAAACCAATTTGTCCATTTGCCTTCCCTACAACCAATTTTGCTTGTTTCATGTTTTACTGCTTTGGAACATTATGCCTAGGTATTTAATTGACATGACTGTCAAGCAGCATACTACTGATGCTGTATTCAAACATCATGGGATTTTTTTTTCCTTCTCATCTGCATTAACCTACATTTTTTTATATTTACAGTAAGCTTCCATTCATCTCACCAATCACAAATTTTGTCCAAGTCATCTTATAGCCTCCTATAGTCACTCAATGGCGACATTTGCTCATACACAATAGCGTCATCAGCAAACAGCCTCATAGTGCTGGCCACATTGGCTGTCAGATCCTTAATGTACACTTATTAGCCAAAACATTATGACCACTGCCCACTGCGAGTTGGATGCTGCCTGGTGGCATTGGGGGCATGTGATGCAGTAACAAAAATATGTAAATAGAGCAGACGCAGATGGGGGCTCACTTTAGGGAAGATATGGGCTGCAAATGGGGAAATCAGTTGAGATAAGTGATTTTGATAAATGGCAGATTATTATTATGCTGAGCCTGTGACACACATCTCAAAAGCGGCAGTGCTGGTCAAATGTTCATGAGCTATCTATCACTAGGTGCTAAATGGTTAGACATACATGACTCTTCACAGTACTTGGGGTTTGGAGGCATGTCTGGCTGCAATGTGGATAGATGGTGATTTGTAGCACAATGCTGGTGCACGCACAAGTGTTCCATAGCACACTGTTCATTGTAAATTCTGGAACACGGAGCTCCGCAGCAGACCACTCCTACATGTTCACATGTCTACCCAACAACATCATCAGTTGTGATTGCAGTGGGCACAGGACCATTCGGATTAAACCATCAATCAATGGAAATGTTGGCTCTTTGGGTGAATCCCATTTTTGCTACACTAGGTTGGTAGGTGTCTCCACAAAAACCATCATCGGGGTGAATGGCAGCTCCAAATGTGCAGCACACCACGGATGCTGGCTGGTGGGAGCAGCATTATGCTTGGGAGACATTCTCCTGCACTTGCATGTAGTAATCGAAGACATGCTGACAGCTGTGAATCACCTATGTCCCTTCATCTACATCTACATCTACATTGATACTCCGCAAGCCACCCAACGGTGTGTGGCGGAGGGCACTTTACGTGCCACTGTCATTACCTCCCTTTCCTGTTCCAGTCGCGTATGGTTCGCGGGAAGAACGACTGTCTGAAAGCCTCCGCGCGCGCTCTAATCTCTCTAATTTTGCATTCGTGATCTCCTCGGGAAGTATAAGTAGGGGGAAGCAATATATTCGATACCTCATCCAGAAACGCACCTTCTCGAAACCTTGCGAGCAAGCTACACTGCGATGCAGAGCGCCTCTCTTGCAGAGTCTGCCACTTGAGTTTATTAAACATCTCCGTAACGCTATCACGGTTACCAAATAACCCAGTGATGAAACGCGCCGCTCTTCTTTGGATCTTCTCTATCTCCTCCGTCAACCCGACCTGGTACGGATCCCACACTGATGAGCAATACTCAAGTATAGGTCGAACGAGTGTTTTGTAAACCACCTCCTTTGTTGATGGACTACATTTTCTAAGCACTCTCCCAATGAATCTCAACCTGGTACCCGCCTTACCAACAATTAGTTTTATATGATCATTCCACTTCAAATCGTTCCGTACGCATACTCCCAGATATTTTACAGAAGTAACTGCTACCAGTGTTTGTTCCGCTATCATATAATCATACAATAAAGGATCCTTCTTTCTATGTATTCGCAATACATTACATTTGTCTATGTTAAGGGTCAGTTGCCACTCCCTGCACCAAGTGCCTATCCGCTGCAGATCTTCCTGTATTTCGCTACAATTTTCTAATGCAGCAACTTCTCTGTATACTACAGCATCATCCGCGAAAAGCCGCATGGAACTTCCGACACTATCTACTAAGTCATTTATATATATTGTGAAAAGCAATGGTCCCATAACACTCCCCTGTGGCACGCCAGAGGTTACTTTAACGTCTGTAGACGTCTCTCCATTGATAACAACATGCTGTGTTCTGTTTGCTAAAAACTCTTCAATCCAGCCACACAGCTGGTCTGATATTCCGTAGGCTCTTACTTTGTTTATCAGGCGACAGTGCGGAACTGTATCGAACGCCTTCCGGAAGTCAAGAAAAATAGCATCTACCTGGGAGCCTGTATCTAATATTTTCTGGGTCTCATGAACAAATAAGGCGAGTTGGGTCTCACACGATCGCTGTTTCCGGAATCCATGTTGATTCCTACATAGTAGATTCTGGGTTTCCAGAAATGACATGATACGCGAGCAAAAAACATGTTCTAAAATTCTACAAGAGATCGACGTAAGAGATATAGGTCTATAGTTTTGCGCATCTGCTCGACGACCCTTCTTGAAGACTGGGACTATCTGTGCTCTTTTCCAATCATTTGGAACCCTCCGTTCCTCTAGAGACTTGCGGTACACGGCTGTTAGAAGGGGGGCAAGTTCTTTCGCGTACTCTGTGTAGAATCGAATTGGTATCCCGTCAGGTCCAGTGGACTTTCCTCTATTGAGTGATTCCAGTTGCTTTTCTATTCCTTGGACACTTATTTCGATGTCAGCCATTTTTTCGTTTGTGCGAGGATTTAGAGAAGGAACTGCAGTGCGGTCTTCCTCTGTGAAACAGCTTTGGAAAAAGGTGTTTAGTATTTCAGCTTTACGCGTGTCATCCTCTGTTTCAATGCCATCATCATCCCGTAGTGTCTGGATATGCTGTTTCGAGCCACTTACTGATTTAACGTAAGACCAGAACTTCCTAGGATTTTCTGTCAAGTCGGTACATAGAATTTTACTTTCGAATTCAATGAACGCTTCACGCATAGCCCTCCTTACGCTAACTTTGACATCGTTTAGCTTCAGTTTGTCTGAGAGGTTTTGGCTGCGTTTAAACTTGGAGTGGAGCTCTCTTTGCTTTCGCAGTAGTTTCCTAACTTTGTTGTTGTACCACGGTGGGTTTTTCCCGTCCCTCACAGTTTTACTCGGCACGTACCTGTCTAAAACGCATTTTACGATTGCCTTGAACTTTTTCCATAAACACTCAACATTGTCAGTGTCGGAACAGAAATTTTCGTTTTGATCTGTTAGGTAGTCTGAAATCTGCCTTCTATTACTCTTGCTAAACAGATAAACCTTCCTCCCTTTTTTTATATTCCTATTAACTTCCATATTCAGGGATGCTGCAACGGCCTTATGATCACTGATTCCGTGTTCTGTACATACAGATTCGAAAAGTTCGGGTCTGTTTGTTATCAGTAGGTCCAAGATGTTATCTCCACGAGTCGGTTCTCTGTTTAATTGCTCGAGGTAATTTTCGGATAGTGCACTCAGTATAATGTCACTCGATGCTCTGTCCCTACCACCCGTCCTAAACATCTGAGTGTCCCAGTCTATATCTGGTAAATTGAAATCTCCACCTAAGACTATAACATGCTGAGAAAATTTATGTGAAATGTATTCCAAATTTTCTCTCAGTTGTTCTGCCACTAATGCTGCTGAGTCGGGAGGTCGGTAAAAGGAGCCAATTATTAACCTAGTTCGGTTGTTTAGTGTAACCTCCACCCATAATAATTCACAGGAACTATCCACTTCTACTTCACTACAGGATGAACTACTACTAACAGCGATGAACACTCCACCACCGGTTGCATGCAATCTATCCTTTCTAAATACCGTGTGTACCTTTGTAAAAATTTCGGCAGAATTTATCTCTGGCTTAAGCCAGCTTTCTGTACCTATAACGATTTCAGCTTCGGTGCTTTCTATCAGCGCTTGAAGTTCCGGTACTTTACCAACGCAGCTTCGACAGTTGACAATTACAATACCGATTGCTGCTTGGTCCCCGCATGTCCTGACTTTGCCCCGCACCCGTTGAGGCTGTTGCCCTTTCTGTACTTGCCCAAGGCCATCTAACCTAAAAAACCGCCCAGCCCACGCCACACAACCCCTGCTACCCGTGTAGCCGCTTGTTGCGTGTAGTGGACTCCTGACCTATCCAGCGGAACCCGAAACCCCACCACCCTATGGTGCAAGTCGAGGAATCTGCAGCCCACACGGTCGCAGAACCGTCTCAGCCTCTGATTCATGCTTGATGTCTTCCCCGACAGCGATGTAATCTTTCAGCAGTGTAAATGTCTGTGTCTCAGAGCCAGAATCATGCTACAGAGGTTTGAAAAGCATTATAGTGACGTCATGTTGATGTCTTGGTGGACAAATTTGCCTGATGTAAACCTAAAGAACCCATCTGGATCGCTATCAAGCATCATTACCACGTATGCAAATCAGTGATATGTTATTTACGTGAATTACAAGACCTGTGTGTAGACATCTAATGTTTCATACCTCCTCAAACCTAACAACAAGCTGTCTGATCCCTGATACGCAGAATCAGTGATGTATTTTGTCCCAAAGATGGACAAACAAGCTATTAAGCAGGTCATAATGTTTTGGACCACCAGTCTATACAGGATGTTACAAAAAGGTACTGCCAAACTTTCAGGAAACATTCCTCACACACGAAGAAAGAAAATATGTTATGTGGACATGTGTCCGAAAATGCTTACTTTCCATGTTAGAGCTTATTTTATTACTTTTCTTCAAATCACATTAATCATGGAATGGAAACACACAGGAACAGAATGTACCAGCATGACTTCAAACACTTTGTTACAGGAAATGTTCAAAATGTCTTCCATTAGTGAGGATACATGCATCCACCCTCCGTCGCATGGAATCCCTGATGCGCTGATGCAGCCCTGGAGAATGGCGTATTGTATCACAGCCGTCCACAATATGAGCATGAAGAGTCTCTACATTTGGTACCGGGGTTGCGTAGACAACAGTATTCAAATGCCCCCATAAATGAAAGTCAAGAGGGTTGAGGTTGGGAGTGTGTGGAGGCCATGCTATTGGTCGGCCTCTACCAATCCATCGGTCACTGAATCTGTTGTTGAGAAGCGTACGAACACTTCGACTGAAATGTGCAGGAGCTCCATCGTGCATGAACCACATGTTGTGTTGTACTTGTAAAGGCACATGTTCTAGCAGCACAGGTATGAAATCATGATAACATGCTCCATAGAGTGTAGGTGGAAGAACATGGGGCCCAATCAAGACATCACCAACAATGCCTGCCCAAACGTTCACAGAAAATATGTGTCGATGACGTGATTGCACAATTGCGTGCAGATTCTCGTCAGCCCACTCAAGTTGACAGTGAAAATTTACAATTTGATCACGTTGGAATGAAACCTCATCCATAAAGAGAACATTTGCACTGAAATGAGGATTGACACAATGTTGGAGAACCATTTGCACAAGTGTACCCGTGGAGGCCAATCAGCTGCTGATAGTGCCTGCACACGCTGTACATGGTATGGAAACAACTGGTTCTCCCGTAGCACTCTCCATACAGTGACGTGGTCAATGTTATCTTGTACAGCAGTAACTTCTCTGACACTGACATTAGGGTTATCGTCAACTGCACGAAGAATTGCCTCGTCCATTGCAGGTGTCCTCGTCATTCTAGGTCTGGCTGGAATGTTCCGTGCTCCATAAGATGCCGATCAATTTCTTCGAACGTCTTCCTGTCGGGACACCTTCGTTCTGGAAATTTGTCTCGATACAAACGTACCGCGCCATGGCTATTGCCCAGTGCTAATCCATACATCAAATGGGCATCTGCCAACTCTGCATTTGTAAACATTGCACTGACTGCAAAACCACGTTCCTGACAAACACTAACCTGTTGATGCTACGTAGTGATGTGCTTGATGCTGTTACTGTAGAGCAATGAGTCGCATGTCAACACAAGCACCGAAGTCAACATTACCTTCCTTCAATTGGGCCAACTGGCGGTGAATCGAGGAAGTACAGTACATACTGACGAAACTAAAATGAGCTCTAACATGGAAATTAAGCATTTCCGGACACATGTCCACATAACGTATTTTCTTTATTTGTGTGTGAGGAATGTTTCCTGAAAGTTTGGCCGTACCTTTTTGTAACATCCTGTATAGAGAATGAGAGTGATCCTATCATACTTCCCCGGGGCACTCCTGAGAATAACCCCAATACCCCTGCCTCTGATGAACACTCACCATCAAGGACGACATTCTGGCTTCTACTACACAAGAAGTCATCTCGAGCCATTCACATATCTTGAAACCTAATCTGTAATTTCAGACCTTCATCAACAGTCTGCAGTGGCGCACTGTGGCAAACACTTTCTGGAAACAGCAATGTGGAATCTGCCTGTTCCCTTCATCGCTGATTTGCAGGATATCTTGTGAGAAAGGAGCAAGTCGAGTTTCACATGAACGATGATTTCTAAATCTGTGCTGATTTGTGAACAGAAGCTTTTCTGTCTCATGGAAATCAAAGTGAAAATACATTCAAGAATTCTGCAGCAAACCATTGTTAAGGATATTGGATTGTAATGTTGTGGGTCCATTTTTTTACTCTTCTTATATACAGGAATTACCGTGCTTTTTTCCAATTGCTTAGGACTTTGCATTAAGCAGGAAATTACAATAAATGCATGCTAAGAACAGGACCTATGCCATAGTGCACTATTAGTCGAGAGACCCATTGCTGAAATTTTGACATTATGTTGGCTAGACAGTAGGTTGGAGGATTCAGTTCTGATACTGCACAGCTCTCAAATTATACTTACTAGTTGTTAGAGGCATTTGATATCCATAGGTGACACCAGACCAAAACCAGACTGACTCAACTATGTGCTGAATCTGTGGGTCTTCACACTTGAGACATGCATTGGTACCTGGCCATTTCCGCACCCTTCTACAAGGATCATCAGGTATCAAAGAAATGCTTCACTTATTGTGAAAGGAATACAATACCACTAGTAATTTCCTTTCCTATTGCACCACAAACAGAGTGAGGGCAAAATGACTTGTCTATATGCCTATTAGTCGCAGTAGATTGTTCTGCAGTCAGCGTCAACAGCCATTTCTCTAAATTTTCTCACTAGTGCTCCTTAACAAGATTGTCGCTTGCCATCCACCGGTTTCCATGTACACCACGATTCTTTGTGCACTACATTCCTCGGGGGTTTGTACTGTAGTACATAATGGACACCTAGAGACCCCACTGAATGTGTTGAGATGGTTGTGTACCGTGTGAGTCAACACAGCTCTCCCCATTATCTGCAAAAAAAGTCACAGTGCAGTTACAGTAAGTTCCCGAGGTATTACCTGTCAGCTATAATTTGAAGTTAGCAGTCATCAGTTGTTGTTGGCTCTGAGCAATCTCTGTAGTGCTGATTTTTAACATTTTGTTACTGCAAAGGCTGTGGAATGTTCATTTGATGTCGCTGTAGCGTTTGCCAATTGTGTGGTAACTTTCCATGCTGACAAGCATTCTTACTGTAAAGTAACAATGCCTGGGCAGTCTTTAAGCATTAACGCTTTAATCCCTTTGCAACGTCAAATTTTTTGATGTTATATTGGACATGTGATCAGTTTGTTTATTTATTTATTTTTGTAATTTTATTTTTGTGGTTTAGTACAAAAACTGTAGTGGTAGTGTATTTCTCCTAGAGCCCTTTTGTGAGCTGGTATTTTCCTCTGTGAAAATGAGGCAATTTTTTTTTCCAACTACACAAGTGACGATAGTAGTGATCTGACAATAAACAAAAACTGTTTGTTGTAGCAATTTTTATGCATCTGGTACAGTGTACTATTACAAGATACCAGGTACATCTACAGATGGTAATATATATTCCCAAAAGCTTTGTAAAACCACTAAGTGGTTGGCAAGTATGCTTCCCGAGATTCACAAAAGACATATTGTGTTTACTTGAATCTAAGCTGCACTTTTTTACGGTTTTTGTAATCCAAAACACTGCCTGCGGCTTAGAATCAAGTGCAAAGTAAGCGGAAGTTCTGAAAGATGTTGGTAGGTGCCGCCACAACTAACTTCTGCCGTCGAATATATGTAGCACTACACAGGCATGCTTTGCAGGCACAAAGATAAATACTGGCGCCAAAACCTATGCGTCAGTAAACAAACTGAAAAAAAACAGGGGTGGGGGTGGAAGATGAGCTTTTTTCTCTGCCCCAAGGTTCAACCACTGTATTTCCATACTTTATCCAACGAAGTAAATACAAATTCCGTATTCTTCATCTCCGAATGTTGCAGCCTTTCAATGTACTATGAAAATCCGACTGGAAGACTGTTTGGGATGTTTGTCAATATGGCCAAGTCTACGTTCTGAATTTTTGTCCTACCTGTGACAAGAGATGGTTGTTAATAGCAACTTTTATGAATTGTGAATCACATCCAGTATTCTCTTCACCATAAGAATAATTCGAATGTAAACATTTTGCCATGTATTCCTACATGTTTCCTGCTATCTCATTTAAATCCTGTCTTCCTAATAAACTATGAAACTAGAGTGAGACAACAGCAAACGCGGAAGAATATATATATCATGTCATGTTTATATTCGTATTATTCCTATGCTGAATAGTGATATAGTCAGAAATGAAGCACGGCAACTGACTAGATTTTTAAACCTAAGATGGCTCTAATTTCTGTGCAGAATGTAATGCACTAAAGAGGCGTCTCCAAAAATTTTCAAACGGAGAAAATTTTTTGCTAAACTTTCGTTTGGAACATCTATCATATGCAGTCTATTATATGGTTCTTGTTGATCATTATCAAAGAAACCAGCAGTGTAAGTAACAACAAATAGCAGTCTCTTGCCATTGTTTCACTGATGAGATGATTCCTCTCTCTTTTTTTTTTTTTTTAATTGTAAGCGGCAGTAGCGTGCGCAAAAGCAAGCCATCCCGCGAGCGGCGACAGGCCGTAAACACGCATAATCAGAATGCGACAAACAATGCACGGCACAGTATGATAATGCGTTTTGAGCTTAGAGTGACGGAAACACCTATAACAAAGAGAACGGCACTTATCAGATCAAAGAAAAATAAGCAATCAATTCAAACCAGACGACGCACGTGAAAAAGGCTCTCTAGTATAAATATGGATGGAGAGCCTAACGCATAGCAATGACTACGTGGTAAAGCTTAACTGCTAAGTTTACCACACGCACCAAACTACTGTAGCTGTATCGTCATTCATTCGACCTACATTGTCTCAGGTTGAAAGGGCTACTCTGAGATGAACAGGTTGCCACAGGAGAGTAATGCATGGACTTTAACTGTTAGTTGCCCTGAATGTGAGTCCAGTGAGCTCACCACTGTGCCACCTCGCTCGATATATTTTGAGAGAAGTTCCTGATTTAACCATTTCACAGGATGTGGGAAGTGTACTTCCCATCAACTGTATTTCTTTACTGTATTCCTGAGAACACATCATACGAGCTCTGTATGCACCTGGCACCTGATGTTAGTTTGCTGCACCAGCTGAACTTTCTGTCTGTTATGAAATGTAGCTTTTAATTGTCATTAAATGTCACTTGTTCCTTTCAGAAGCAGTTGCAAATATACGTGCCACCAAATAATGTTGTTTTGAAGGCCACTGGGAAGTATGCTTACTACCAAAGTAATTTTTCCGTGATACAAGGGGAATATACTTACCACAAAATTAATTTCTTTTTTGGACTGCAGAAAAGATACTTACCACCAACTGACCATACTTACCACTAATTTAGTTGTTTTACTATGCTCTTGGGAAAATGTTGTACCTCCTCTGGATGTGGTTGACCTTTTGTGATAATATGCTAAACAACTGGTGTCTGTTTGTCATGACATCAGTGCTGTTGTCACTTGTTACAACAGAACACATTGTTTCATTCTGCAATATATGCTATTGTGACTTGTCTCAGCTCGTTTCTTTAAGCAGTGTTAAATGAAGTTTCTAGGATTGTAAAATAGATAGTCAAATAAAAACAGAAAATTCCTTTTTTTCACATGTAGTAGTAACTCATAACAGCTTACTAAAGACAGTGGGAAGTATACTTACTACTATAGTTTTTTGCTCCTAAATCACAAAAATAAAATAATCAAAAATTAAATTTAGTTGAAACTTCTAAAATGATACCAAAACAATTAACTTTACAGGGCTGCTACAAAAAATGTGCCTACAAATGGGTTAAAGACAAAGTATGCAAGCTGTGGGGGCAGTGTGAAACTTTTTTAAGCACTGTATTTGAAAAATATTATTCATTTTGTTCCACTTCTAGAATGTTAGGTTTTGTGGATTTTTGCCTGTACATTAATGGGTGTGGATGCGTTCAGTGGAGGCAAGTGTGTCATGTATGATTTTTCTCAGTAAATATGTCCTACTGACGTTGCAGTATATCTCCAATGTTCTGGATGCATCAAATGAAGTTTAAAAGACAGCTAACTGCTGCTGCTGGTATGCCTCTTCATGTAAATGTCAGAGTTACTATTATTATTCAATACAAAAAGGAAGATTACCAGCTTAGCAATTTGCTGAAAATGAGTTCATTAAAGGGAATATTACAATTAACATCCTGTTAACGACAAATTAATTAGAGATGGGAAGCAGCCACAGATTGGAGAAGGAAATTAATACATTTCATACTGTGCTCGAGCACAGGCAATAAAAAACAGTGAGCAAACATGATGCGTGTACTTGTTGCCTCAGGGTCTCCTGCGAAACTGAGGTGCTTGAGTAAGCTACATCACACTGCTTCGTTGTGTGCTTGTTGTCAAGCCAGTTTATGAAGTACACATCCCTCTTCATTTTTATATAACTTTGTTTTGAATGCACTGTACAAGAATATTGAATACTTTGAAAATTATCGAGTTCAGCCATTCATTCACATGTAATATTCCAACAGCTCCATCACCGATGAGAGACTTCAGGGGTGTAAAACGAGTAAGTGAGAAGTGCCACTGAACTACTAACAACCATTTTCATCTACTACTAATCTGCTCACATTAATCATTATTCAAGGGGATCAGTTCTACATCATTTTATTTTTATAAATATGCAGAGAAGCAACTACTTGAAAAAAGCCAATGCTCTGCTACTTAAACTGCTCTGCCACTATTTTGATTTAATACTTCATGCTAAATGGGCATTTAATTCTACACAGGACACTGTCATCTAAACTTATTCTGATAAATTCATATACTTCCTTCCTGTGCAATGTCCTTTATGCTGTCAATGCCACGTTGGGAACAGTACAGTAGTTTCTGTTCCGTGGAGAACCAACCGTACCTGCACATAGGCTATTATTATGATGGAATCACCACTTCAAAAGGCATTCCAAAGCTGCTGCCAGCTTCCCTCTGTGGAGTAAACCATCTACCATTCCTGTCTGCTCCTAGAGAATATGTTGCATGGCTAAATATGGTTTTCTGTTAGAAAGTGTTTGTGCGTTGTGTATCTGAGGTGGGACAGGTAGGTAAATTCACATATCCAGGTAAATTATTGGTGGACTGGCTAATAAAACATTTTTTACTTTACATTTGAATATTTGGGGATTTCCAGATTGCTCCTAATTTTGGCTGGGAGATGTTAAAAGGGTGTTGCACCTGAATATAAAACAGTTTTCTTAACCCTAAGCTCTTTACGGGTGTCAGTCCTATTGAGGAGGGGTACTCCTGGGCTGTGCACCTGAGTTTCTCCTGGGCCACCTGCAGCATCTGTACTTGTAACATGCCTAGGTCATTATACGAGTGGTCAATTGGCCATAAAGAGGTTTGGTTGGATATGTTTATGTTTAGTGTGCAATACTGCTTTCCCGTATTGCCAGTTGGTCAGCTAGATATTTGCAGCTGGCAATGCCATTTAGTTTTGCTGTAATGCAGGGATTCACCAGTGTTTATTTTGTCTGTGAGTTTGTGCTGTCCACAGGTGATTAATTGTCCCTAGATAGAAGTGTTTTTCAGCAGTTGTGTTTTCACCCGTGGTTGTGGTCGTAGTTTCCCAGGTTAAGAATGAAGTGATTGTCAGAGTGTCTCAAGTTCCTGTACAGTAGTGTGGTGAGTTTTTTGAATATCTGTGTGTGAGTCTCAAGGCAGTATTCTCTGTGAAGGTCGACAGTCTGTGTGGACTGTGGTGCACTTCGTTGTGTATCACCTGTAGGCGGCACAGGCGGTCAGAGCCACGTAACCCCAGACTGCAGCTGCATGTATCATCATGGGTCTAATCAGTATCATGTACACGGACCTCGATATCCTCCTATTCAGTGTGCTTTACCTGTTGAGCTTAGAGGAACACTGTTTGAGCCTTGCATTTGCTCAGTTGGCCTGTCACTGAAGTATTTGACTTTCACACTGAAACGTATTGGGCGTGTGTGTAGTGTTATTTGTCTGCAGTCTTAATGTGGGGTCCTACCCACTCATCTCATATAGGGTGCCTAAAGGATGCTGCATTCTCAAAATGCTATACAACAATTCAAGCAAACAACATTAATAGTTTTTATTACAAATAAGAAGCTTGACAATGCTTGACCTGGAATTTACAATGGTGTCGCAAGCAATAGGCGACATGCAGTATAAATCCGAGTCCTTTGCTATATACAATGTTCGTGCAAGTTTCACACACAGCTTGTGGATCACTAATAACTGTTATTGTAGCATTCTGCGCTAGGCCTGTCCGTATACTGTCCTAATCCTGTCCAAATACTGAGTGGCCGAGGCTGGCAGGAGTGGCACTTATATTCTCTTTGTCTAGGGGCCTGGTCCCATTGTGGTGTGGTCCTTGCCAGTGGGCTATTCGCTGACGGTGTGTTCACTGCCTTCTTTGCTCTTGCGATCTTAATTTTCATTCCAGTGCTTGTGGGTATGCCAGAACACTTAATGATTGTGCAGTTGTTATGGTTTGTCAGTGAACAGAACTGCTTCACACTTGTCAGCATTTGCTTTAACACACTGTCGTTCCAGCTAGGCAGTTTTGTTTGCAGTTGCGAATTATGCCTGATGGTTTCCAGTCTTGCACTAGGATGGTAGTGTCATCTGCGTAGATGGTTGCCATTGTGTTTTGTTCAGTTGGAAAGTCATTGACGTAGAGATTAAACAAGAGGGGCCCTTGGATGCTGCCTTGGAGTACTCTCACTTGTATACTGTGTTGTGTTGACTGTTTGCCCTGAATGTCGGTGTTGAAGCTTCTGTGAGTGAGATATGAGTGTGTAAGGTGTACGAGCTCGTCGGAGAGACTAGCAGTGCAGAGTTTGCGAATGAGACGATTGTTCCGTAAATGACTGAAGACCAGGAATAGTGCTCCTGTAGCTTTATGGTGTTGGGGGTGTGTGTAATATGTTCTACTACACGGAGGAGTTGTTGTGTTGTGGAGTGGTGATTGCTGAATCCAAATTGCTCCAGTCTCAGCGAGTCATTGGTGTTGCAGTGCATAGTAAGATGTTTGAGAATCATCTTCTCAACAATCTTATTCAGGGAGCTCAGCAGGCTGATGGCTCCATAATTTTGTGGTAGGGAGTGGTATTTCCCTGGCTTCCTGAACATCAGGACAGGGAAGTGTTGATGTTGTAGAATGGTATTCATCATATGTGCGAGATGCTCTATAGCTTTATTCGTAAACTCCTGGGTGACATGGTTTTGAAAGTGATTGGGACCAGGAGCTTTTCTAGTTGTTTTGTGCTTAATAACCTGTGTAATTTCATGTGTAGCAGTATGTATTGTTACATTGCACTTGGGCTGGGTTACAGGCCATGTAACCTCCTGGTCCATTTCAAGTAGCAGTGCTGGATTGGAAGGAGTCAGATTCAGTGTGAATGATGTTGCTAGTGTTCTGGTCATCAGCTCATGCTTCCCCTCCATGGAGTATGCTGGTCTGTAAGGTATTTGTAAACTTGGTGTGTAGTATTTCTTCTTGGTGGAGTGGACAGCTATTTGCCACACTCCAGGTCATGTGGTGTGCAGCCCTGCGAGTCTATTGTCCCAGTTTGTGGTTTTAAAAGTTTTAATTTAGCCTGTATGATCCCCTGGAGCCTGCTAATATGCTGTTTGTACATCCAGTATCTCCCGAGATGATCTCTCATTGACATTGGCCCCTGTATTTCTGGGAGCAGGGCCATTGAGCATTCTTGTGGTATAAGTACTGTAATGGTACCTGCTATTGCATCCTGAACTGCGGTGGTAAGGGCTTTGACAGCTTCAACAAGTTTCCTGCTTTGTGTAATTTTGGGAATTTGTGGGATATGACTTTTCAAGCATTTCCTTGAACAATACCCAATTCACACGCTTGTAGCTCAGTATCCTGTGAGATTCATCATACTGCTGTGTTTCTTGCGAGTAAAGTATTACAGGTGTTTGATGAGGCCAAATCATGTATAATTTCAATGTTGATTGTGACTATAATGCCTATCACATCTAATGTCTATCACATTTAGTCTCTGTTCCCTGTTTTAAGTGTCACCTCAGCTGGCACTAGTGTAATGTAGTTTGGGCGCAGTGCATGTTCGCATAGTTTTTTTGCTATTGGTGTTTGATCTTTGTTAGTTCCAAGCAGAGTGTTTAGCATTAAGATCACCAGTGGCTATTAGTCACTATGCTATGTTGAGTATTGTGCTGATATCGCTTGTTATGATATTACCAGATCAATTGTATATCGATATCAATGTAGTGTTCACTCAATTGACTTGACCCTAACAGCTGTGGCTTCTAGTCTTTCAGGTTCAGGGATCTTAATATTTGTGTATTCTTTGTCTCAATATATGAAGATTGCTGTTCCATCCACAGTTGTGCCTTCAGGTGGTCAGTACAGTAGATGTAATATCTTGAGAAGAGTAGTTGTTTGTGTGACTGGAGCTCAGCTTCGTTCATGAGAGCATTCCAGATTCCCTTCTCCTCCATAAATGCAGCTAGCTCTGCCCTTTTGTTGCCAATCCCATCTGCATTCCAGAACAGCATCTAGGTCAAGGTACTGTTGTTTGTGTTTTGTGGTGTATTACCTATGGAAGTGTGTGGGCAGTGTGGTGATAGCAGTTTGTATAGCAGCCATGCACTGGCTGTGTGTAGCCGTCATGAGTTTGTGCATGTGTTACGATGAAGAGCCTCAAGAGGATCTTAAGCCATGTGAGTGGGGTATAGTGTCTCCACTATGCCTCTGATTGTGGTGAGAATGTTTGTTATGTCAGCCAAGGTGCTGGCGGTGGTGTTGGTGGCTGGTGGTCCTTATGTTGGTGTACTGGATGGGCTGGCTTGTGTGTTATTCATGGTTCGTATTTCATCTGGGGTCACCTGTGTTATTGCTGTGGTGAGGGGGGCAAGAGTGTGAGTTACAGTTACATTGTTCCTTTTAATGTGTTCCTATGTTTGTCTGGTCTGTTGTTGGTGTATTTGTTGTGGTGTGATAGTGTCCCCTCTTTTGTTTTTTGGGTACCTCTGTTTTATTTCGTGTGTTTGTGGTTGCCCTAGTTTGGGTGTGTCTTCTGTGATATCACAAGTGTCACAATCTGGCCTAGACAGAGTTGACTTGGTGTTGTCTGGGACCGGCAGTGTTGTCATCAGTACAGGGGCAGTTTCTAGCATTGCAGGTGTGGGTTGTGGTTCTGTTGTTGTGGGAGTGTGCCGTGAGTTTGTGGAGCTCTGTGCATCCTCAGTTCATCCACTTCCACTGACAATGCCAGTAAAAGAGATTCCACACCTTACTGGTTGGGGGGTGGGGAGTGTCTTGGAGCTGTTCTGGTTACCACTTGTCTGTCTTTGGCACTTTTGCACCTTAGAGCTTCTTTGTATGCTGCACACCATCTGTAGTTTGCACATGGACCCCTCCACATTTGGTACATTTGATAGTTGTACCAAGTTTAAAGTGTCGTGCTACATGGTTACCAGTGCATTTGCGGCACCGTGTGCCAGATCACATCGGGTGCCGCATGGCCAAACTGCTGGCAGTGGTGGCACTGTTGGGGGACACACGGAAGTGTGCATATTTCTACTACGACCATGTGAAGCAGGAGCATCTGCGTCAGAAAGTTGCAGGAGTAAGCTGTGTCATCGAACTCCACTAAATAGTTTGGCTGCAATCTGTGTGTCACGAATCCAAGAATTCATCTCATGCTCTCACAGTCCCAGCTGAGAGCTGTGATTATACCATGAAGAATGTCATTGAGGGTTGTGGTGTCAACTCCTTTCATGATGTACATTCGAGTTTTCCCCCCTTGGGTGTTATATTTATGATACTCAATTCCCCCAGCTTTGACGATTTTCAGGAGATTTGTGCAATCTGTTTTGTTGCATACATACAGTGATACATGGTCCCTTGTGAGTTTTGTGTTTGGTATATTGTGGGGAGTGACATTCTACAAATGTCTTTTTTAGCTTGCCGAGGCAAGTGTAATTGTGTACTTTGACCAGTGGGAAGCCAGTCGGTGTAGTGTTCTGCGTAGCGGCTGGGGTAGTGTTGTGTAGTTGAGGTGCTGCAGAATTGTTTGTATGGTCCCTCATATTACCGATGCTCAGAACTGGTATTGGTAAAAGCATGCTGCATTTGCCGTGTGAGTCAGTAGGCTCAGTTGTTCGTGTATGTTGCTGCTGATTGCATTTTGGACCCACCAGCTTCGAAGGTCCATCTTTGTTCCACGGAGCTGTCACTTCCAGCTCGAGGACTACTGCGGTGGTATTGAGGGCCTCTCTAGTATATTCACTGGTGGTGTGACTTTTGTTGGTGTTGCTGTTGCTGTTGCGTTGCTTCCACCCGTCAGTTGGACAATGAGCTCATGCTGTCACCGAGCCATTGCTTCTTGATTTGTGGCAGCAAAGTCCAGATTTAGCTGGTTCATCACTTACTGATAGGTGACAAAGCAAGACAGAAACGTCAAAGGGAACAGATGGCACTCCTGCCTCTTGTGCTGCAGTCTTGCTACGGGTCGTCGGGTGGGATCTGCTCGGTGGATCTGCGTCTCCCAGACATAAGGATACTTTTAAGGATAGAATGTGGATATGAGACAATTTTACTTTTTCGTCTGAAAAGACAATTTTGCTTTTTTAGTGTACATACAGAAGAGGGGAGTCCTTATGACTCACTTGTGCAAGATGCAATGCTCAGTGCAAGAGAGCACGGGTGGAAGACAGCAGCCTGTACTGGACAGTGTTGTCCAATGTGAACGTTCCCCGGACACTGAAATACCCTATTAAAGAATGGGAGAGTCACACTGGGGAAGTTCCAACCACAGTTGCAGGAACTTTGAGCCAGAACTCATGGCCACCTAGCACTGTCAAGTGTGTAGCAGCGTGTGCTTGTAGGTGACACTCCAAAGAGTGTCCTGTGGCATCTACACCAGTTTTAGCGTATGTGTAACACAAATATCCTCTCGCAGCTACTGCAGGTACAGGGGGAAGGCAGCTGCTCAGCTGCGACTCACCCGTAGTACTGCCCGAGGTTTTCCTTGGTGGGAGGACTGGAACGAGGTGCACCAAGCCTTGTGATGCCCATTGAGGAACTGTTGGAGTGAGACGTAGTGACTCTGAGGTCAAGAAAGCTGGCAGTGACCAGAACAGGGTGTGCTGACTCCCCCCCCTCCCCCTCCCACCATACTGCTTTCAGTGATGCCATTGCAGAGGATTACACTGTGGTTGGTCATCTGGTTTTTATGTGGGCCAGAACATGAAGCTTTCCTTTGCTTTTTTTTGCTAAATTGACTCATACTTCTGGACACAAACACCTATACAGAGCAAATGTATTGGCATCCAGGGTTGGGTTATTTGGGGGGGGGAGTGACAGTTTGTTATTGTTTCCGCCCCCCCTCACCCAGCTTCCCTCAAAAATGCAACTCGCTAGCAACGTCGCTGTTAGCATACGACAGACATCTACAATTTTAATAACAATAATAAGCACACAAAAATATATTAAATTATTCAATATAATAGTAACAATACAAATAGGTGGATCAAAGAATGAAGAAAACATAGAACAAACAAAAGAACTTCATAAAGTGTACAAACTGACATGGACACACTGTAATAAAAGAAACATTTCAGTACAAGGCAAACACATGCGCTATAATACAGTTATAGTATCAGAAGCACTCTTCGCATCAGAAATGACCACAATCTGTGGACCAGGCACCACAAAGCAGAAAGAATACAATGCAAAATCCTCAGAAAATTTTTTGGAGCAGTGCACAGAGATGGCATATGGATGAAGAGATCAACCAGAGAATTATAAGAACACAGAGGCAGATTCAGTCACAATCAGAAAACACCGACTAACATTCTGTGGACACATACACACAATGAACAGCGACAGATTCACAAAGGGATTTAGGATGTAGTAAATGCCTTAATCAAAAAAACCAGTTGGTTTAAAGAGATAGAAGAATGCCAAAACGAGCAGGAATCAGAATGGAAATGATGAATGAAAGAGACAAATTCAGAATCAAAATTATGAACATAAAACTTGAAGTAAAGGGAAGGAAGAAAACAGAGAAAATATGTACATATCAAAGGAAACAGGAACACAGTCAAAGAATGAAAAGATTTTGGGAAGAGAAAAGGGAGGAGGAAAGAAGGAAAAAGCTGAACAACCATGTAACAACGAAGTTGAACTCTGTCAGAGTGTGTGCTCACCATCATTATTTCAATAAACATTATGACTGAGCAGAGGTCTGCAAACACATGTGAATGAGGGGAATACTGTTTCTATCAGTGATTTCCAACTGTGTTCGGGAAGTCATTCTTTCTGTTGTTGTTGTATCGGATCTGTTGACAGCTGGTATGTTCAACCCAGTGGTGTGCAGCTTTACCCGGCTGGAATGTTGTCAATCAGACCAAAAGCATGTCCTTGTGGGCAGACCCTAGCACGAGCATCTGAAAAGTGTCCTTTATTACATGTAGCTTGTCATTGCTGGAAGAACTTGGCATTTTTGACACACTTCTGTTTCCATGCTACCTCCTTCTCCAAAAGTTATGTGTGCATTTGGAAATTGGTGAAGTAAAAAATATAAAGACATCGTGTCATTCTGCCACATCTGTCTGTAGTGTGCATTTTGGGGTGCGTGTACGATACAAGGCATTTAGGTATGATGAGGTTACTTAGCCATTAATGTTCACAATGGCTGGCATAAAGGAAACATGACAAGTATTACATTAGAAAGCAACAGCGATAGCTTTCCGACCGCATAAATTCTACTAGGCAGAGTCAGAAGCAGACACAGTGGCCTGTGCCAGATACGAGGGTTGGAAGTGGCTGAAATGTGAGTCGTGGGACAAAGAGAAAGAGAGAGAGAGAGAGAACACACAGACAGCACCATAAAGCATTCCCCATCTCTTTCTGCACAGAATGCACCACACTGCTGCCTTCTTAAGTGCACCCCAGTATAATATGTTGTTTGGGAAGTGGGTGGTAGTTTTCACCATTGCCACGACCTCCCCTTATATCCACTCCTGCAAGATTGTGAAAACTACAGCCACTGAGGAGATTTATGTGAGATGTTCCTATCAACTTTGTGTAATATTCATATTGCACACTTCTGCAGACAAAACAGATTTTCGACCTTAGCTTAGGAAAGAAAAGAATCATCACAGATCATTAAGGTTCAAAGAACTTGTCTTGAACACTGTAAGGGATCCCTGATTCCACAAACAAAGATGCTAGTATCTGACGCCCAGGTCGATAGCGGACAGGAGTAGATTGTCGAGCGCTGCAGTAGGCAGTGAGACTAGTGCTGAGTGCGCAGTAGTATGGTAGAGTGTCAAGTGAGCAGTAGAGCAGGAAAGACGGGGAAGAATGGTGGTCGAGTGAGTTGTAAATGGTAAAATTCACTGGAGTATGACGAGTGAGCACGTCCCCCTGATCGTCGTGGGGTTGACTCTCACTAATGCCGATTCGCAAGTGATAAGAAACAGAAAGTGACAAGTGCCGAATTACGTGTTTCACGTCAACCGTGTCGGCCAGCAACAACCATGGATTGCAGTGAGGATTGTTGTGAATGTTAACCATCAGCATTGCGTGTGACAAAGTACTGAAAATCAGCAATCAATAAAAAGAGATAACCACAATTAGACGTGTAAGGCAAAGGTAGCAACTGCCTCAGAATTTGTGTGTTAGTAGGAAATATACATCAGTTGTACATCACAACCTTTGTGATTCTTAACAATAGACAAACTTTCAATCATTAGCTATTCCGTCCCAGAACAGCCGCATTCGGTTGAAATACTCCTGAAACCACAGCAGAACAACCAATAGCCTTTCATCCATTAAGCACACGGTCATATATCACAATAATTAACTGTTTGGTGGCTTCGGTAAATTACCCAAAATCCAGTAAAGGAATTAATCGGGGGTGTTTCAACACGAATGCTTAAAAATTCTTTTGTAGTTAACCTATTTTCAGATTATGAAGAGTTGTTTGTTACAGCTTGTATTTTTGTTCCAGGTGGCCCTGAACTTGATGGCTGTAGTGATGTTGTGAAGGCACAAAGTCGGAAGTTGTTAAACCTTCAGAAACAAGATTTTCAAAAGTACTTCTTCTCAGATACCAATATTTCGCCCCTGTTTGTGTCGGATACACAGATGTCTCAGTTGTTGTCACGTAATTTGAGTGTAGTGACTGAATCTAGAAAACAGTTTCTTTTGCTTCCCTGTGCCCCAAGCATTATGTGCAATGCAGGACTCCTAACAAAACAAACACACAGAGCACAGCCCTCTGTCTTCTCTTACCGTTTCTGCAGTTTGGGAGCACAGTCCGAAAGTCGGACTCATGTTGACCGGTCTGGCAGGGCGAAAATGGTCAACGTGGGTTCGAAGATGGTGACAGAACGGACTGCTACAGCACGAGCAAAGGTTTTTGTGGGACCCGAACTGATGAAACTCATACGAGAAAATGGCCTGAAGGTACTTAGCGTTGCTCGCCTGGCGGGAATTGTGGGGTCCAAGCAGACGTCCAGCCTTATCCCTCTGTGTCATAACATATCTTTATCCTCTGTGGCTGTGGACATTGAACTGGACTCTGCTCTCAACTGTGTGATTATAACTGGCACGGCAAAGTGTAGAGGGCAGACGGGCATGGAGATGGAAGCTCTCGCTGCTGTATCGGTGTCTGCCTTAACAGTGTACGATATGTGCAAAGCTGTGAGTCATGACATTGTGATATCTGAAATAATGCTTCTGGCCAAAAGTGGGGGAACTAGAGGAGACTTCCACCGGACATGAGCATCTGTGTGGGGCAGTGAAATAAGTTGAGTATACCTGGTGTGATGTAGGCAAATTTCAAAGTCTGTTCATAGTTATCATAAATTATATACACATCGAATTGGCCTGAATATAAGTTGCACCTTTAATTTCGAAAAAGAGAGAAACTTAATTAAAAATAATTTGTCAAGTTGCCCATTTACAAAAGCTTTTCAAAATGTGATTTACCCTTAACCAGTTTTTTTGTAGTACACTATAGATAAATTACACACAAAAACAAAGCTTTCAGTTGCAGTTTTCATGTAAGACACTCTTAACTTCACTAACATTCATTGTTTTGTCACTGTCAGTTTTTTTGTCACTCTCCTCCCAAAGTACAGTGGCGTCGCTACAATCCTGGGCATTGCATGTGCAGCATTTCTTGAACCGTACCTTTAAAAAGCACATCTGTTAGATGAATAACTGTGAGTTTGAAATTTGCAACATAACTGTACCGAATTCCAAAATTTTCTCTCAATGTTGTGCTTCATTGGTGAAGAATAAATTATATTCTTTAGTTAGAGAAAAACTGTGCCTGTTCCACTGTCTAAAATAGTGAAACTGTGAGAATGGGAATACAGATGGGTCCATAAAAATGTAGACTCTCTTTGATAGTCAATATTGATGGAACAAAATGGCATAGTGTCAAAATTCTTGCATGGGAGGAAGATCATTTTGTGTGTTCAAAGTGACACCTGTTAGCAGCCAAGCAACATCAATGTTGCTGAATTGTTGACTGAAATACAGCTGTCAATGTTGCCAGTGTGGTAGCTGCACAGGATGTCTTGATGGTTTCTCATATCTCATTCAGTGTAGCTGGGTTCTGTTGGTAAACTTTGTTTGTCGAGGTCCCCCATTGGTAGAAGTCGAGAATTGTAAGGTCCCATGAACTTGGTGGGCACTTGACAGTTCCTCTTCGTCCTATCTGTCGTCCAGGTATATTTTCATCTAAGTAGAATCTGATATCTCTGTGGTGGTGAGGCGGAGTACAGTCTTGTAGGTAAAAATCTTTTGTTTCCAAACACCACTTGGATGGCTAATAAAATCAATGTTTGCAGTATATGATACACCTCACCAGTTATGTACCTTCAAAGAAGAATGGGTCAGAGAAACAATACTATGACGGACCACACCACACATTATCACCAAGTGAAGTAACATGTTTGTCCATGTGAACATGAGGATTTTCAGCAGCCCAATACACGCAGCTATGACAGTGTACATTACCATTCAGGTTGAATTGTGCCTCATTAGGCCAGATAACCTTCCCTGCAAACCATTCATCTTCGTGAAGCATGCCTTCAGACCACTCGAAGTGCTCCATCCTTCGATTCGAGTTGTCCTCATTCATAGTGTGAAACAATCTTGGAATGTACACTTTCCACTTTGCAGTCTTCAGAATTTATCATGCACTTGATCAGCTTATCCCACTTCCCCATACACAATGCTTCATAGATTTTTGAGATGATCTAGAAAAATGTTGCAATACAGCAGTGCTGGAACCTGGAGGTTGATGTTGTTGTTCAGAGGACGTTTCCTTGTGCACATTTTAAACAGCATTGTCGGCTTAAAATTTATACCAAATACAATAAATTGTTGTTTCAGTACAGCCTTGCATTGCTCAAACAATAGTTGTACTTCATCCAGTGCTGCATTGTCATCTGCTGGAAACCCACACGACAAGATCTGTTGGGAAAACAGTGGTTTATGCTACTACTCAAAATTGCAGCCATATAACACTTTGTTCCAAAGGTAATAACTATCAGAGAATGTCTACATTTTTCTGGATCCCTCTGTAGTCACTACCTAAATGGGATAGCAACAAAGAGAATGTTTGCATTGCTACCTCATACACAACAATTGATTTACAAACTGTAGTGATATTTTTGTTTCATTTCAAACTTAAGAAAAAGCACTACAGTTGAGGTTTCTATGATTCATAAAAGTCCCAGTTTTTATGGGAGATTTTTTGTAGAAATGGTGTATCTTATATTCAGGCCAATATGGTACCCGTTTCCATCCTGTTTTAAGTCTTAATTCAAAATATTTATCTTTCTTTTTCCAATACCTGATCAGTTTGAGAGAGATATTTAAAAAAAAAAAATAAGCACTAGCAAGTACGTTAATTTGCTATTGTTAAAACTTTTTCTCGTGCATGTTCTCTACAATTTTGATATGACACCACCTGCACTCTTATCTTGTTGCCAGTAAAAAGTGAGTAAGTAGGTCATTAAACTCTCTCTCTTTTTTTTCCCCTTCCCCAGCTGTGTGGTAGTGTCCTCTGTGTTGCTCTATTGTTTCAATTTTTGATGGTCCCGTGCTGTGAAAAGTTGAGGTGAAGTGTTCATTCTTAAATAAATAGTGTGTATCAGCTCTTTTCTCCTAGGATCAGGTTGTCATTGCTGTGTTCATTGATGTAAAATGACACTTTTTTAACAGTTCCTAAAAGGTGCACCACTTCATTGACACTTTTGCTCAGGTGTAGAGCATATTGGCCAGACTAATTTACATGTTTCAGCTTTACACTGTATGGTATCCTCTTTTTTAAAGGCCTATTATCTTTCTTGTGTGTGACTAGTCCAGAGATTGAAAATGTTTTATTTTGTAAGTTACCAATCCAGAACAGGTTTCTGTCAATTTAATTCTTCAGGTTTTTCCAGAAGTTTGCTGAAATTCCTGAGTTGTCCTTTGCGCAGTCGGACATCATTGTCTTCCTCGCATATTTCGGTGACATTAGTTGTTGCTTTTACAAAGTGCTACTTGAGACTGACCGTCAGATGGAGCAGGTCTGTAATTTGTTCCCTCTGCCTTCGTGCTTCATCTGCAATCTGCTCTGACAGACACCATCCTCGGGTATCTGTGTTGCGTGATATTCCGAGTGTCATCTACACTCACGGGCACGATTCTTGTGTGTTATGTTTTCAGTCCGAGCTGGTTGGTAGAATTCTGTTTGCGGGCCGTCCCCGTTTGGGGACAATGATCGGCAGGGCATGAAACCCTAATCTTTCATCTTTCAGTTAACTCAAATGTCGAGAGTCACTTTTTTCATGTACTGCGGTTACAAATATAAGAAAATACAAAATGAGAATTTCTCAACATAGTCATGTTTCTTTTCAGTATGTTTCTCAGATCAGTACACTGCAATGTAAATATTCCATTAAAAGAATATATTTTTGATTGTTTCTTCAGTCAAAGATGCATTGCTTTTTTGACTTAACAATCAATGTCAAATCATTGTCCCTCAAACAATCCTGCAGGGGTTTGACAACGTGAGACCATGGCTTTATGGAGGATCACCTAGAATTAGCTGTCGTCTTTTCTGACATGATTTTAAATCAATGCTATCATCACTGTTTCTTTTGCTTAGGGTTTTGAGTCTAGGAATGATGCAAACAATCAGCAGTTTATTTCTTTCTTACGTGATCTTGTTTTCTCCTCCCTAGCCCCCTTTCTTCTTTCATTTGGTAGCCTCGAGCAAATTGAATATTCCTGCTTTTGTTTGTATTTATTAATCTGTTTGTGCCTCTAATTCTTAAAAGACTTCATTATGACACTAATAATCTGAAGCAGCAAATTTGGGGAAAAAGAGCTGCATTCATTTATGCTGTTGTAAAATGGAGGAATTGGTTGTAGTTGGAAAAAAATCTGCCTTTTACAGCTGCTGATTTTTGTCATTTATTTTACATAGCCCACCCATGATCTACAATCAGGTCTTCCTTTTTATGTTGTATTTTTTATAAGAATGTTGAAACATAGATGATTGTTATGCATCTTTGCAGCACCTAAACTTGAATATTGTACTTAAAAATGTTATTTGTTGTCTTTTTTAAATTAAATTGTTATGTTTAAGAAGTGAATTAAATAATTGTTACCTGTGACATAATTTTGTAGCAGCTAAACTTTGATTCTGGTCTTCAATATTTTAATTTTTATAGTTTGGGGTATGATTGTTGTAATTAGAAAATGAATGAGTGCTTTGTGCACTATGTTGTTACAGTAATTTGGAGTTTATTTTGTACATCATCTGGTGTAAATTATAAGAATTTAAGCAAAAACTTCTGTCACTCAACAGCTTTCTTAATAACACTATTCCAGTAACTGGATATGCATATTGAAAAATCTGTGTTGTATATTAGATTCTATGACCTGTACCGAGGCAATATTTTGCGGTTGCAAATTTTCTTGACTATTATTAAGTGTGTGTGTGTGTGTGTGTGTGTGTGTGTGTGTGTGTGTGTGTGTGTGTGTTGCTTATGCCCTACATACGAGTCCTCCAAGCTACTGATGATCTGACCAATGTACGACATGCCAAAATGCTACAGCTGCATGGGGAGATACAATTAAATCCCATCCCCCCCCCCCCCCCCTCTCTCTCTCTCTCTCTCTGTCTCTCTGTCTCTCTCACTCTCTCTCTCTCTCTCTCTCTCTCAAAGATCAGCAGGTTCAGGAATCTAACACAGAAAGAATTTAATCACGGTTTCTTTTTCATCTCTATCATACAATGTAGTCCAATTTTTTGCTAATACAGAAATAACATTTTGTGATTTATGTAGTGTACTCTTCAAAAGATCTAATGATGTCCTCATTCCTTTCTTATAAACAAAACAAGAAGAAACTGACAATAATTGTCATTAAAATAAAACACAGAACAGTGTCTCCATAGCATCAATGAGCACATCCTTGCAGCACCTTTGACCCAGGCAGTGAACACAGCAGCGGTCAGTCTATGACTTGCAGCAGGTGAATCCCAGTCAGCTGCATTGCTCATACACCCCACATAAATAATAATAAACAAAATCTAACAATACACATAACCAAGGCTTGATTTGTGACAGTATACCGCTGATGACGAAAAAAATTAGACCCAAAGATTTTGAGATGTGATACAATAGAACTTTTGCTCTAGTTGAAGCGGTAAGATACAAATGTTGTATTCACACTGTTAAAAAGCTCAGAAAAGTGTTATAACTTTTTCAGAAGTCTAAATCAAACTATGGAAACTCTCGGTAGGAACTTAGAAATATAGGAAATGATAGAGTGCTACTTACCATAAATACATGTTAAGAAGTCTATTTTTTTTCTTTTAACAAATCTAGCACTGCATATTACTGCCAAATTAGTCATTACCTATGATTGCCCCAGTGGCAGAAGTATGTATAATAATGTCAAAACGTTTGTGACACTACACACTAGGAGAAGCTCAAGTTTCAGATACACGTTGATTGCGTTCTTGATGATGCTATCTACATGTTCATCCACACTCTGCAAACCACTATGAAGAGTATGACAGAGGGTACATCTCACTCTACCAGATATTAAAGCTTGTTCATGTTTCCTTTCCTCCATCTTGTACTTCAACTTTTCTTCCTTAAACTTATCCTGTTTCTAACTACTCTGATTTGCTTTTGTGGTTAGTGTGAATTTAAACTCAGTTGCCATAAATATCTAATATTTTTTATTGAACAGTTAATGGATTATTTTATATTTCATTTAATGCTGCTCTGCTCTTTGTTACGGCACAAATGGTGTTCCCTACTTTTGTGCAATTTTCACACAACTTGAAAAAATGGTGAGATAAACAACTAGCTTCATTATTTATTTATGTTTTGAATGTACCACTAATGTTTTGAATGTAACCAAAAATGCTTGTTGTTGTAAAATATACTTTCAACTTGCCTCCTTCACTAGCTGAAAACCTTTTTAGTTTCTCATGTTACCCCTGATGTCTTCTTTTTGGTTGATTCATTTATGATAACATTTTACTGTCCTGAGTAGTACCTGTGTATAAATATAATTTTATTTTTATTTTTAGTGATGTGTGTTTTTATGTGCATATTCTTTCAGTCCTGTGTAATGTGAGTCTCTGTTTAATGGTATGGTTATGTTGTCTTCAGACTTAAAGAATTGATGTAGAAATTTATAGTTTTCAGCATGTGGTTCAACAGATCCTTATTGTGTTCCTAAATTGGAAAAGTCCTAAAAACAGAAACTAGAAAATAACTGTATAGAAATTTTGGACCACCATTGGTTAAATATTTTATTACCAACCCAAGAAATAAATTGGGAACAATGTGCAGCATCTTATTCAGTGTAAAAGAAAACTCAAATTTAGTTAAAAGTGGACCACTTGAGTTTGCTAAAGGCATAGAATCGTGTGTTTCTAGTGTTCTTAAATCCATTCAAAACCCTCGAAAAGAACAAAAAAGTAAGAGAATATAATATTGAACTTACAGGCCTAAGTCTGGAAACAACATTATAATTGTGTGTATTTGGTTTTGTTTCTATGCTGTTGACATCCTGTACTGTTGATTTGAAATTATATGTGAGAGTTGATGTTTGGAAGCTAAATGCAGGAAAGAAGACCATGAAGTGAAATCCACCCTTCATGTTCTCAGTTGGCAGAGAATGTGGGCAAAGAACTGGAAATCTTTGAGGTACCAAATTGTCAAGGGCTGTGATATTGCCCTTTTAACGTCACTTAGAGTAGACATAGTTCTCTTAGTCCCAAGTGTAAGACAACATTTTTGGTACCTTACAATTTCAGTGGTTTCCATTTACAATTTCTGTTTACAGTGCTCATCATCAAATGTTTTGGTGTTGTTATTTGATTTCATATAAATAACATAGAGGTAGTTATTTTACATACTATTATGTTTCTGATAGCTTTTTCTCACAAAGCATACTTTAGGCTCGTATTTTATTGTAAAATATTGAAACTGACAGACATAAAGACTTGCATTTTCTGCATGTCTTCTGTCACCAGTTTCGCCTCTAATATTGACTGCAAAGCAGAAGTGATCGGCATAGAAAATGATGGAGTGAGGGTGGAGAGGGGTAGAGGGGGGGGGGGGGGGGGGGGGGGGAGAAATGTAATATTGAAACTAAAATCAAGAAAGAGAGCAGTCAATTGAGGATACAATGAAACATTTGGGACCTCATTAACTGCAGGATCATTCTAGTAGAATAGAATTGTATAAAAGATTACTGCCAAAGAGAAGTGTTAGAACTTCAAGTTTAACACATATATTTAGGAACAACACAACAACACATATAAGTCACTGAGTAAGTTGACCTGTGTACAAGTCGGCATTCGATTCAACACTGAGTCTCAGTCTAGCGGCCGCTGCTCGGCTGGCCGCTTAGGTGTCGCAGCTGCTGCATGGCTGGCAGACAGCGCCGCACGTAGAGGACACGTGTAATTGCGCGGCAGCACTTTGAATAATCGGCGAGTCACAACATTTTTCCCCCCTTTGAAATTGTTGCACTGGTCTTGATGGAGGTGTCCTGGAGATGGCTAATGTAAAGTCTCGAGGAGGAGGCTTCCCGTACGGACGGAAGTGTCCCCGATGATAACGGGTCGAGATGACAGGAGACGTGGGTGATGTGTCGGCATCCATTGAAGGAGGAGGCGAGTAGATGTACTCTGACAGAGGATGATCCTCCGGTTCCTGCATGGGCACGTCTCCTGGTGGCGTCCGTTCTGGTGCTGGCATCGCGATGACGGTGAGAGGGCTGCGTTGTGAGTATTGAGAGATGCCAAGATCCCGGGCATCAGGTAGAGCCAAAAGTGGTGTGGCAGCATTCGGAACAGGCGTTGCTGGCACCCGAGGCCGAAGCTGGTCCGAATGACGCACTGCAACACCCGTGTCCATCTGGATTTCATACAGGCGTCTACCACGGTGTCGTAAGATGCGGCCCGGGCTCCTTTTTGGCCGCCTGCCATATCCGCGTACCCAGACAAGGTCGGCGGCGGTGAACCGGCCAAGGGAAGGCACCCGCGGCCATGAGGAGGGAGGCCGCAGAAGATGAAGTAGCGTGCGGGGCTGTCACCATGTAAGAGCTCAGCCAGGCTGTGATCGCCCATGGGGGTGAAACGGTAAGACGCCAGGAACTGGAGAAGCGCATCATCATCAGCAGAAGAAGTCAGAAGTTTCCGCATCTGAGCCTTAAATGTGCGGACCAGCCGTTCAGCCTCACCGTTGGATTGTGGATGGAACGGCGGGGCCGTGACATGAGTAACGCCGTGACGAGCACAAAAATCTGCAAAGTCGGAAGAGGCAAATTGCGGACCATTATCAGTAACAAGAGTAGAGGGGAGGCCTTCCAAAGAAAAAATGCGGGTGAGAGCACTGGTGATTGCCGCGGTGGTAGGTGACGTGCAACGGACAATGAAAGGAAAGTTAGGGTAGGCGTCAATTACAAGGAGCCAATAAGTACCTAAAAAAGGTCCCGCAAAATCAGCATGAATGCACTCCCAGGGCTTCTCAGGTGAAGGCCACGGTGACAAAGATGACTTCGGGGCAGCGGCCTGTGACGCACAAGGGCCGCAGGCAGCCACCATGTGTGCAATTTCAGAGTCAGCGCCAGGCCAGTACACATGACGGTGCGCCAGAGATTTTGTGCGAGACACACCCCAGTGCCCCTGGTGAAGGAGGCGCAAGACCGCAACACGCATAGATGCAGGTACCACTACACGCGGTGAAGCATTGTCAGTGGAGAGGAGGATAATACCATCCCTAGCCGTAAGGCGGTAGCGCAAAGTGTAGTAGTTCCGCAACGGATCAGAAGTCTTAGCGGACGGGCGATCTGGCCAACCCTCCTGAATACGGCGTAAAACCCGGGAGAGGGTAGGGTCAGAACCCGTAGCAGCTGCCAGCCTGTCCCCAGTGATGGGGAACCCGTCCACAACCCGCTGCTCGGCAACATCCAGGTGGAAACACAAAAGTTCGTCCCTATTGAATGCCTGATCAGGACCCATGGGAAGGCGAGACAAAGCATCAGCATTCGCATGTTGAGCCATTGGCCAGAAATGAATCTCATAATTGAAACGGGACAAGTAAAGAGCCCAACGCTGGAGGCGGTGTGCAGCCTTGTCGGGAAGTGACGTTGATGGATGGAACAAGGAAACAAGTGGTTTGTGATCTGTAACAAGATGAAATTTTGAGCCATAGAGAAAAACACCAAACTTATGAAGAGCATAAATAATGGCCAAAGCTTCTTTCTCAATTTGGGAATACCTTTGTTGGGCATCCGTGAGCGTTTTGGAGGCATAAGCGATGGGTTGTTCTGAACCGTCAGAAAAATGGTGTGCAAGGACTGCACCGACCCCGTATTGAGAGGCATCTGTGGCAAGAACAAGATGTTGGCCAGGTCAATAAGTAGCCAGGCATAGTCTTTAATTTCTGGAAAGCCGCGTCACATGACGCGGACCAGTGAAAAGGCACGTTTTTATGCAACAGGGGATGCAACGGCTGAGCCACCGACGCCGCAGATGGTAAAAACTTGTGATAGTATGCTATTTTCCCCAAGAAGGCCTGCAGTTCCTTAACAGATGTAGGGCGAGGAAGGGCATCGATCACAGCGACAGTGTGTTGAAACAGTTGAATACCATCGCGAGAGAGTTGGAACCCAAAGTACGTTATAGATGCCTGAAAAAATTGTGATTTCTTTAGATTACATTTAAAACTGGCAGTCTGTAAGACATTAAAAAGTGTGCGGAGATTTTGAAGATGTTCGTCAGTGGTGGAGGCAGTGACAACAATGTCGTCCATGTAATTGATACACCCAGGGACAGGGAGCAATAATTGTTCCAAGAATCGCTGAAAGAGAGCAGGGGCACTAGCAACCCCGAATGGCAAGCGTTGGTATTGATAGAGGCCGAAAGGTGTGTTAAGGACCAGAAACTGCCAGGAAGCTGCATCGAGAGGAAGTTGATGATAAGCTTCTGACAGGTCAATTTTAGAAAAATACTGTCCTCCAGCGAGTTTAGTGAACAGTTCTTCAGGACGGGGCATAGGGTAAGTGTCAATGAGGCATTGAGCATTTACAGTGGCTTTGAAATCGCCACAGAGACAAATATCACCATTGGCCTTAGCAACTACAACAACAGGGGAGGACCAATCACTGGAAGTGACAGGAAGTAAGACCCCTGACGCAGTGAGACGATCCAACTCCCGTTTTACCCGATCTCGAAGGGCCACAGGAATGGGCAGAGCCCGAAAAAACTTAGGCCGAGCCGTGGGTTTGAGCATGATATGAGCTTCAAAGTCGTTCGCACAGCCTAAACGGGGAGAAAAAAGGGACGAAAATGTAGTCGACAAGGAATCCAGTTGAGCATAAGGAATAGCGTCAGAGACAATATTGACAGAGTCAACTATGGAGAACCCAAAAACGCGAAAGGCATTGAAACCAAAAAGATTTTCTGCGTTGGCAGAACTCCGGAGATGGGAACTTGCCCTTCAGTATATCCTCTCTTCTCGTTATCCGCCAGGCCTCAACCTCTGCTAATTTCAAGTTGCCACTGCTCATAGCTCACCTGTCTTTCAACAACATCTTTGCCTCTGTACTTCTGCCTCGACTGACATCTCTGCCGAATCTCTTTGCCTTTACAAATGTCTGCTTGTGTCTGTGTATGTGTGGTTGGATATGGGTGTGTGTGCAAGTGTATACCTGTTCTTTTTTCCCCCTAAGGTAAGTCTTTCCGCTCCCGGGATTGGAATGACTCCTTACCCTCTCCCTTAAAACCCACATCCTTTCGTCTTTCCCTCTTTCCTGATGAAGCAACCGTTGGTTGCGAAAGCTAGAATTTTGTGTGTATGATTGTGTTTGTTTGTGTGTCTATCGACCTGCCAGTGCTTTCGTATGGTAAGTCACATCATTTTTGTTTTTAGATATATTTTCCTGCATGGAATGTTTCCCTCTTATTATGCGTTCAGTTAACTAAGTAGAAATCAGTAATATCTTATCTCAGTGAGGAACTTGAAACTTTCAGCACAGGTCAGGAGCATGTAGAGGTGCTCTTCCTCTACTTGAAAAGAACAGTTGACCACGCACTGAGTAGATAGGTTCCTAGTAGAACAGTTCATAATGGGATGGAACCTCCGTGGTATACAGTCACTGTAAAGAAAACTTTTAAAGGAACAGAGATTACTGCATAATAGGTGTAAAACAAAGTGTAGGATTATAGATTGAGAGACGCTGGATGAAACATGTTTGGCTGTCAAGAGAGCAATGCATGAAGCCTTCAATGACTACTGTAGCAGAATATTGTCAAATAACATTTCACAAAATCCAAATAAATTCTGGTCGTATGTAAGGGCTGTTAGTGGCAAAAAAGTTAGTGTCCAGTCCCTAGCAAGTGAGACAGGAACTGAAATTGAGGGTAGCAAAGTAAAAGCTGAAATTCTGAACTCGATTTTCAAATGTTCCTTTGCAAATAAAAACCCAGGAGAACTGCCCCAATTCAATACTCGTACACTGAAAAAATGAACGAAATAGGTATTAGTGTCAGTTGTGTTGAGAAACAGTTGAAATCATTAAACAAAGCTCCAGACCCCGATGGAATCACAGTCAGATTCTATATTGAATTTGTGGCTGAGTTATCCTCTCTTCTCACTGTAATCTATCCAGAAAACCTTACCTAGTTTTTGGAAAAAGTTACAGATCACACCCGTCTACAAGAAGGGTTGTAGGAGTGACAAAACTACCATCCAGTAGCCATGACATCAATTTGTTGTAGATTCTTAGAAAATATTTTGAGCTCAAACATAATGAGGTATCTCGAACGGAACTACCTTCTCGAATCAACCAGCATGGTTTTCAAAAATATAGATGATATGTAATCCAACTCTCACTTTTCTCACATAACTTGCTGAAAGCGTTGGATCAAGGCAACAGGTAGATTGTGTTTCTTGATTTCCTAACAGTATTTGATTCTGTTCCACACCTACACTTACTGTGAAAAGTACGATCATATGGGGTATCAAGTGAAATACGTGACTGGATTGAGGACTTTTTGATAAGAAGGACACAGCATGTTACCTTGGATGGAGAGTCATCATCAGATGTAGAAGTAACTTCAGGTGTGCCCCAGGGAAGTGTGTTGGGGACCTTGCAGTTCTTGTCCATTAATGACCTTGCTGTAAATCAGGATTTTTGCAGATGATGCAGCTATCTGTAATGAAGTGCTATTTCAGAGAAGCTGCATAAATATTCAGTCAGATCTTGATGAGATTGCAACATGGTGCAGTGATTGGCAACTTGCTCTGAATGTTTAGAAATGTATAAACTTAGTATCCTGTGACTATAATATTGGTGAGTCACTGTCGGAATCTGCCAACTCGTACAAATACCTGTGTGTAACACTTTGTAGGAATATGAAATGGCATGATCACATAGGTTCAGTTGTGGGTAAAGCAGGTTGTAGACCTTGGTGTATTGGTATAATAATGGGGAAGTGCAATCAGTCTACTAAAGAGATGCTTACAAGTCATTCGTGTGACCCCCCCCCCTCCCACCCCCCCTAGACTATTGCTAAAGTGTGTGGGACTTGTACCAGATGAGACTAGCGGGAGACATTGAATGTATACAAAGAAAGGCAGCATGGTCACAGGTTTGCTTAATCCATGGGAGAGTGTCACAGAGATACTGAAGGAACTGAAATGCAGACTGTTGAAGACAGGTGTAAACTATCCCAAGAAAGTGTATTAGCAAAGTTTCAAGAACTGTCTTTAAATGATTACTCTAGGGATATACCACAACCCCCCCCCCCCCCCCCCCCCCCCCCCCCCCCCCCCGCCACCACATATTGCTCTCACAGGGGTCGTGAAGATAAGATTAGAATGATTACTGCTCACACGGAGGCATTCAGACAAATTCAGACAATCATTCTTCCATGCTCCATACATGAATGAAACAGCAAGAAACCCTGATAACTGGTACAATGGGACTTACCCTGTACCATGCACCTCCTGGTGGATTGCAGATTATAAACGTAGATGTGAACTGACAGTCTTTTACATGTGCATAAGGGAAACATCTAATCACCTTTATTTTACCAAGACAAAATTTATGATTTTCTAAAGTTTCAAACCTTGACAGGAAATAATGGATTAGGCTGTCCGTAAATTATAAACTAACATTACTGTGGTGATGGAAAATCTCATATAAAGACGTGAAACAAATACTAACAAAGAGATAGAGGGGCTGGCCAGTACAGCCAATAGATACACAAAACATAACAGAAAATTTACGTATCCTAGCTTTTGGAACTTTGTTCCTTCGTCAGGGAGGAGAGAGGGGAAAGAAGGGGAAGAAGAGAAAGTGGATTCAGTTACTCACAAACCAGGTTATGAAGCAACAGGGTAGAGGTAAACAGGGAGGGTAGCAAAGATGGAGGCATGGGTGTATACTCTACAGTATGTCAACATGTTGCCTTGACCTGTTTGATAACCAGGTCTGGCTCCAATTTAGTGCACACGGGACATCATCGAACAACTCCAGTGTCTCCCAAAAACAGCATTAACCATCCCTGTTTTGATGACAATGTGAAACAGGCATGGAACTTCATCCCACAAACTCATAACCAGCACAATGCATGCACGTTTGCATGCTTACATTCGGGCAGTTACACTGGATTTCAATGCATTAGTGTATCACATTTGCAATGGTGTATCTCGCACTTATATTATCCTGTGATCTTGCAATGTTAATCACTTAAATAAGTTACTTAGACATATATGTTCCTGAAATTTCATTACTCTACGTTAATTACTTTTTGGTGTTGCAAATTTTTTTTTTTTTTTTCAGTGTACATGATGACTACAATAATACATTATAATGTTTCTCCAGTGGTTTCAACATTAACTTTTTAACAGAAAAGATTTTGCTTACAGTTCATTTTTAAGTTAACATTTCTAAACTTTTTAACAATCCATATTAAAGCTAGCAATAGTAACTATATTAATAATTGCTACTGTAAACAGTTACACATATGGACATCAGTTTTGAATAATGGGTTTTGAGTGTAAATAATGTTTTATGTAAGTGTTTGTATTGATACTTAAAATTAAATGTCATGTAATGAATGTCCACTGTTTTGTTGGATCAAGTTATTTACGAACGCGATGTACTGTGTTCTTCCATTAGAGAATGAGACTGTATTGTTTATCGGTTTCATTACAAAATGCTAATAAGCTTTTAGTTAGAAAACCTTCTATAACTAGAATTATTAATATGAGAAAAATAGGAACAATGAAGGAACGGAAGATCAGTTGCAGAAAAAAGAGTAGCTCTGAGTTGCAAGAGTGGTTGCTTTTCCCACCCATGTAATTAACTGGCATTATCACCACTATTAACTTACCGTGGTTTCACATCTCATCTGTTCATTGTTCCCCATGTCCTGCCCTTGTGTTCACCCTTCCTATTAGACCATATATGCCTCTGTTACTGTAATCGATATGTAAACAATATTTATCACATGACCTTTTTTTGTTACAGGTTGTAATATTTGACATTGCAGCTTTTAAAAATGGAGCAGGATGTTGTGCCCTCTTTCCTATTGGAGTGTTTCTCTGTGATCAGAATTGGAGGCAGACAATTCACTTGAACTTCCATTGCTGTTGTTGATGTCTTTGAATCATGTTGTTTCTTTGTGATTAATAAAAAAATTATACAATCCAATGGTTTCTTCACCTTGTCTTTAAAAATTCCAGACCTATTGTTCAAACACATATTTTGAGAGTTATGCATCTGAGCATTTTTGTGGAAAGTGCATTTCACACATACTTTCAAGATAAATTGAATAATGACCCCCATTTTGTGTGTTGGGGAAGATAATTTGATACAGCTAAATGCATATACGGGTACACACATTTGCTCGTGCCTGAGACAAAGTGAGAGTGATTCAAAGGAAGAATTCACTACTTTTTACCTAATTTCTGAATAACTCGTACTTTCGTCAGAAATGTCACAATGCAAAGTTGATTAGATAAAGGGACAAAAATGAGAGCAAAATATAATTTGAATATCAGAAAAAATAACCAATTAGTGTTTGTGTAATACTTTACGGCAAGCCTAAAATTAATTTTTAAGCATTGGGATATCTGGGATGGAATAACAATAATATGGAATAGGATAGCTTTCTGCTCCCCACCTAGAGGAGACACTGAGTGGCAGACTGGCACATTGAAGGAAGATTTTTAGATATTAGAAAGTATGGGACAGTCCTCATCTAGCAGGTGTGGTGGTGTGAGGCCGGGGTGGGAGCAGGTAAAGGCCTAGATATGTGAGACAGAGAGACTAGCAAAGGTTTAGGTAACGGGGTTTACAGGAGTGAAGAATATGTCGCAGCTAGAGTTTCTAGGCTTCGTTCCTGTGGCCCCACACCTCAATGCCCTCCCCTGCTCCCATTCCAATCTCACACACTATTACGTCCCCCTAGTACACTTCTCTCTGTCTGTCCACCTCCACACTCCCAACCAGCAGAGACTCCCTATGCTGAGGTGGGCTCTGTCCATTAGATTACACTCGTAAGATGAAAATAAACATTATGCAGCATGAAAGAATTATCTGTGTGGGATGGAAATATGTAGATGTGATGTACGTGCACAGACAAAAAAAAAAAATAAAATAAATAAATAAAATAAAAATTACAATGTCAGAAAAATTGAATGATTTATTCAAGAGAAAGAGCTTCACAAATTGAGCAAGTTGGTCCACCTCTGACTCTTGAGCAAGTTTGTCATTGATAGATTTGTTGGATGTCCTACTGAGGGACATCAAGCCAAATTCTATCCAAGTGGCACATTGTATTGTCTAAATCATGAGCTGGTTGGGTGGCCCTGCCCATAATGCCGCAGACATACTCAGTTGGGGAGAGATCCCGTGACCTAGCTGGCGAAGATAAGGTGTGGCAAGTATGAAGACAAATTGTGTGTGGGCAGGCATTATCTTGCTGAAATGTAAGCAAATGATGGCTTGTCATGACGAGAAACAAAATGGGGTTTATAATATCGTCAACAGATGTCTGTGTTGTAATGGTGACACAGATGACAACCAAAGAGGTCCTGTTATGAAAAGAAATGGCACAGTAGACCATCAGTCCTCGTTTGGCTGTATGGCAGCCAGCAGCCGGGTTGGTATCGCACTGCTATCTGGTGTGTCCCCAGGCACGTCCCTGGTCTGGAATTGCATTGACTGGAATATAATTGGCTTCAGTGATGAGTCCCACTATGAACTGAGCCTCAATGATCATCACAGATGCGTCTGAAGATGCCCCAGACGGTGGGATACCACCGTGAATGACACATCCCATACGGTCCAACTACCAGGACTGATGATCTGGGGTGCGATTTCTTTTCGTAACAGATCACTTTTGGTCAACAGACAACTATGCTGTAAGGGTGACATGGATGTCACCCCTACAGCATAGTTGTCTGTTGACAATACTGTACATCCTATTTTGTTTCCCTTCTTGGCAAGCCATACATTGCTTACATTTCAGCAAGATAATGCCTGTCTGCACACAGCTTGTCCTCATGCTTGCCAAACCCTACCTTGGCCAGCAAAGTTGCTGGATCTCTCCCCAATTGAGAATGTAAGGAGCATTATGGGCAGGGCCGTTAGACCACCTCGGGATTTTGACTATCTACAGTGACATTTGAATAGAATTTTTCATGATGTCCCTCTGTTGGACATCCAACAACTCTATCAGCCAGAGCCAAGCTTGTATAAGGGCCAGAGGTGGACCATCTCATCCAATTTGTGATGTTCTTTCTCTTGAATAAATCATCCAGTTTTTTCTGAAACTGTAATTATTTTTCTGTCTTCACATGTATGTCACATTTACTGATTTCAGCCCTATTTGGTATTTCGATAATTCCTTCAGTACCTAAGTGTTTTTTTGAGTATATAGTACCTGACAGTTTCTTTTTTTTTCAGTATGCTTGTCTGCTGCCCATTGCCTGCTCTAACTGGTGAGTAGCAATCTGTCCTATTTCATATTGTTAGAATTATCTTTTGACACTCAATATTTATGATGCAAGCAAACTGTTATTGCCACTTGACATGATGATGAATGGTACTCTGTTAGCCATTGGCACAAATGGATTGACATGATAAAACAAGGGTCCACAGCTATTACAAACTTTTTGAATGTGATAAATACAGCTTACTGCTGTCAATACTTCTGTTAATTACATTTTTGATCGTTTGTTATTTTCAAGCATACATGTCAGGTGCTACGACACCTTTGAATTACTGCAAATGGACAAAGATGACCAGACTCATTTCTCTTCAGTAGAAACAACTATTGACAAGAGAAGAAACTTAATGTCATTCAAATCTACTTTTTCATTGGTAGAGATCTTTCACTCATGGGATTAGCAGCAGAGATTAAAAAGAAGCAGCAGCAAACAGATCCAAGGCATCCATTGTTTGGAACTCATGTTCTTCCATCACAACTCCTTATAATAGTATCAGCTCTGGAGAACTAAGTCCCAATTCATTTTCTTGTAACAAAATAGATTGCCATTACCTTGCAGTTAAAAATGGGAAGCTTTACATGAATGTCCTACATGCAGTTTTTTTATACTTGTGCTCTTTGAGTTCCTGTCCTAGAATACATTAAAATATTAAAAAATGTGTAAATTAATCTTTGAAACAATCCAAACCTTTCAATGGAAACCAGGAAAGACTTAGAAACATTATCATTAAAAAAAAAAAAAAATCAAGGAAAGATAATGTAAGGAACAATCAGGGAAAGTCTGCTGTACCCTTCCTGTTGTGTACTGTGTTATTGTTATTCTTAATTTTTTAAAATTTGATAATGGCCATTAAAGACCATGCAGAATAGCAATTGCACATTACTAGAAGCTGCCTTTGCATTCTTCCTCCAACAGCCCGTTGTATTTGCTCAGCGTAGAAGCCTTTAAAGTTGTAACTCTGGTCGGTCTGAGACGCCGCCTAGATTTAATCCAGCCTGTCAAAGATCCCTTTGTCATTCCCCTGAACTACGTCAGAAACTTAAAGGTTGTTACCAAGAGTATTAAAAATCTGTTTTGTCAACCTGACCTTCAAACTTTCGTCTTCCTGGCTCGACTGGTGCAGGCAGTATTTCTCGATTTCTGAACAGCTTTTGACTTAGTGCCAGATTGATGCTTATTATCAAAATTGCTACTGTGAGGGGTATCGAGTGAAATTTGTCACTGGAATTGAGGATATTTTGGTAGGAATGACTTGCATGTTATCTTGGCTGGGGAGTCATCATCTGATGTAGAAGTAACCTCAGATGTGTCATAGAGAGGTATGTTGTGACCATTGCTGTTCATGTTCATGTACATTAATGACTTTGCAGACAATATTAATAGTAAAGCACTCTTTTCACAGATAGTGCATTTATCTAGAATAAAGCACAGTCTGAAAGAAATTGTACAAACATTCGTCAGATCTTGATAATTTCAAACTTTCTTTTAAATGTTCAGACATGTAAAATCGTGCATTTTGCAAAATGAAGAAAACGCAGTGTGGTATGACTACAGTATCAGGGTGTCTTGCTTGGATTAAGTCTATTCATACAATTACCTGGGTGGAGCACTTTGTAGGGATATGAAATGGAACAGTCATATAGGCCCACTCAGGCTAAGGCAGGCGAAAGACTTAGATTTTTTTTGGTAGAATACCATAGAAATGCAGTCATTCTACAAATCATTTGCTCAAATGTGTGGGACCCGTATCAAAATGGATTAATGGGTGATTTGAACGCATGCAGAGAAGGGCAGATCAAATGGTCACAGGTTTGTTTGACCCAAGGGAGAGTGTCACAGAGATGCTGAAATAACTGAATTGGCAGACGCCTCAAGATAAGATGTACACTATCCTAAGAAAGTATGCTTACCAAAAGACGACTCTAGAATATGTTACAACCTTGTAACTATTGCTCCCATAGGGACCGTGAGGACAATATTAGATTAATTACAGCATGCAGAGAGAGATTTAAATGGTCTTGAAACATGAACAAGCTTTAATATCTGGTACAGTGAGATGTACCCTCTGTCATACTCTTCATAGTGGTTTGCAGAGTGTGGATGAACATGTAGATAGCATCATCCAGAACGCAATCAACGTGTATCTGAAACTTGAGCTTGTCCTAGTGTGTAGTGTCACAAACGTTTTGACATTATTATACATACTTCTGCCACTGGGGCAATCATAGGTAATGACTAATTTGGCAGTAATATGCAGTGCTAGATTTGTTAAAAGAAAAAAAAAATAGACTTCTTAACATGTATTTATGGTAAGTAGCACTCTAGAATACCATAGAAATGCAGTCATTCTACAAATCATTTGCTCAAATGTGTGGGACCCGTATCAAAATGGATTAATGGGTGATTTGAACGCATGCAGAGAAGGGCAGATCAAATGGTCACAGGTTTGTTTGACCCAAGGGAGAGTGTCACAGAGATGCTGAAATAACTGAATTGACAGACGCCTCAAGATAAGATGTACACTATCCTAAGAAAGTATGCTTACCAAAAGACGACTCTAGAATATGTTACAACCTTGTAACTATTGCTCCCATAGGGACCGTGAGGACAATATTAGATTAATTACAGCATGCAGAGAAAGATTTAAATGGTCTTGAAACATGAACAAGCTTTAATATCTGGTACAGTGAGATGTACCCTCTGTCATACTCTTCATAGTGGTTTGCAGAGTGTGGATGAACATGTAGATAGCATCATCCAGAACGCAATCAACGTGTATCTGAAACTTGAGCTTGTCCTAGTGTGTAGTGTCACAAACGTTTTGACATTATTATACATACTTCTGCCACTGGGGCAATCATAGGTAATGACTAATTTGGCAGTAACATGCAGTGCTAGATTTGTTAAAAGAAAAAAAAAATAGACTTCTTAACATGTATTTATGGTAAGTAGCACTCTATCATTTCCTATATTTCTAAGTTCCTACCGAGAGTTTCCATAGTTTGATTTAGACTTCTGAAAAAGTTATAACACTTTTCTGAGCTTTTTAAAAGTGTGAATACAACATTTGTGTCTTACCGCTTCAACTAGAGCAATAGTTCTATTGTACCACATCTCAAAATCTTTGGGTCTAATTTTTTTCGTCATCAGCGGTATACTGTCACAAATCAAGACTTGGTTATGTGTATTGTTAGATTTTGTTTATTATTATTTACGTGGGGTGCATGAGCAATGCAGCTGACTGGGATTCACCTGCTGCAAGTCATAGACTGACCGCTGCTGTGTTCACTGCCTGGGTCAAAGGTGCTGAAAGGATGTGCTCATTGATGCTATGGAGACACTGTTCTGTGTTTTACTTTAATGACAATTATTGTTAGTTTCTTTTTGTTTTGTTTATAAGAAAGGAATGAGGACATCATTAGATCTTTTGAAGAGTACACAACATAAATCACAAAATGATATATCTGTATTAGCAAAAAATTGGACTACATTGTATGATAGAGATGAAAAAGAAACTGTGATTAAATTCTTTCTGTGTTAGATTCCTGAACCTGCCGATCTTTGAGAGAGAGAGAGAGAGGGAGAGAGACAGAGAGAGAGAGAGAGAGGGAGAGGGGGGATGGGATTTAATTGTATCTCCCCATGCAGCTGTAGCATTTTGGCATGTCGTACATTGGTCAGATCATAAGAACCTTGGAGGACTCGTATGTAGGGCATAAGCAACACACACACACACACACACACACACACACACACACACACACACACACTTAATAATAGTCAAGAAAATTTGCAACCGCAAAATATTGCCTCGGTACAGGTCATAGAATCTAATATACAACACAAATATTTCAATATGCATATCCAGTTACTGGAATAGTGTTATTAAGAAATCTGTTGAGAGACAGAAGTTTTTGCTTAAATTCTTATAATTTACACCAGATGATGTACAAAATAAACTCCAAATTACTGTAACAACATAGTGCACAAGGCACATATTCATTTTCTAATTACAACAATCATACCCCAAACTATAACAATTAAAATATTGAAGACCAGCATTTAATTTTAGCTGCTACAAAATTATGTCACAGGCAACAATCATTTAATTCACTTCTTTAACATAACAATTTAATTTAAAAAAGATAACAAATAACATTTTTAAGTACAATATTCAAGTTTAGGTGCTGCAAAGATGCATAACAATCATCTATGTTTCAACATTCTCACAAAAAATACAACATAAAGAAGAAGACCTGATTGTAGATCATGGGTGGGCTACGTAAAATAAATGACAAAATTCAGCAGCTGTAAAAGGCAGATTTTTTTCCAACTACAACCAATTCCTCCATTTTACAACAGCATAAATGAATGCAGCTCTTTTTCCCCAAATTTGCTGCTTCAGATTATTAGTGTCATAATGAAGTCTTTTAAGAATTAGAGGCACAAACAGATTAATAAATACAAACAAAAGCAGGAATATTCAATTTGCTCAAGGCTACCAAATGAAGGAAGAAAGGGGGCTAGGGAGGAGAAAAAAGATCACATAACAAAGAAATAAACTGCTGATTGTTTGCATCATTCCTAGACTCAAAACCCTAAGCAAAAGAAACAGTGATGATAGCATTGATTTAAAATCATGTCAGAAAAGACGGCAGCTAATTCTAGGTGATCCTCCATAAAGCCATGGTCTCACATTGTCAAACCCCTGCAGGATTGTTTGAGGGACAATGATTTGACATTGATTGTTAAGTCAAAAAGGCAATGCATCTCTGACTGAAGAAACAATCAAAAATATATTCTTTTAATGGAATATTTACATTGCAGTGTACTGATCTGAGAAACATACTGAAAAGAAACATGACTATGTTGAGAAATTTTCATTTTGTATTTTCTTATATTTGTAACCGCAGTACATGAAAAAAGTGACACTCGACATTTGAGTTAACTGAAAGATGAAAGATTAGGGTTTCATGCCCTGCCGATCCTTGTCCCCAAACAGGTACAGCCCGCAAACAGAATTCTACCAACCAGCTTGGACTGAAAACATAACACACAAGAATCGTGCCCGTGAGTGTAGATGACACTCGGAATATCACGCAACACGGATACCCGAGGATGATGTCTGTCAGAGCAGATTGCAGATGAAGCACGAAGGCAGAGGGAACAAATTACAGACCTGCTCCATCTGACGGTCAGTCTCAAGTAGCACTTTGTGAAAGCAACAACTAATGTCACCGAAATATGCGAGGAAGACAATGATGTCCGACTGTGCAAAGGACAACTCGGGAATTTCAGCAAACTTCTGGAAAAACCTGAAGAATTAAATTGACAGAAATCTGTTCTGGATTGGTAACTTACAAAATAAAACATTTTCAATCTCTGGACAAGTCACACACAAGAAAGATAATAGGCCTTTAAAAAAGAGGATACCATACAGTGTAAAGCTGAAACATGTAAATTAGTCTGGCCAATATGCTCTACACCTGAGCAAAAGTGTCAATGAAGTGGTGCACCTTTTAGGAACTGTTAAAAAAGTGTCATTTTACATCAATGAACACAGCAATGACAACCTGATCCTAGGAGAAAAGAGCTGATACACACTATTTATTTAAGAATGAACACTTCACCTCAACTTTCACAGCATGGGACCATCAAAAATTGAAACAATAGAGCAACACAGAGGACACTACCACACAGCTGGGGGAGGGCACAGAGAGAGAGAGAGAGATTTGGAATTCGGTACAGTTACGTTGCAAATTTCAAACTCACAGTTATTCATCTAACAGATGTGCTTTTTAAAGGTACGGTTCAAGAAATGCTGCACATGCAATGCCCAGGATTGTAGCGACGCCACTGTACTTTGGGAGGAGAGTGACAAAAATACTGACAGTGACAAAACAATGAATGTTAGTGAAGTTAAGAGTGTCTTACATGAAAACTGCAACTGAAAGCTTTGTTTTTGTGTGTAATTTATCTACAGTGTACTACAAAAAAACTGGTTAAGGGTAAATCACATTTTGAAAAGCTTTTGTAAATGGGCAACTTGACAAATTATTTTTAATTAAGTTTCTCTCTTTTTCGAAATTAAAGGTGCAACTTATATTCAGGCCAATTCGATGTGTATATAATTTATGATAACTATGAACAGACTTTGAAATTTGCCTACATCACACCAGGTATACTTAACTTATTTCACTGCCCCACACAGATGCTCATGTCCGGTGGAAGTCTCCTCTAGTTCCCCCACTTTTGGCCAGAAGCATTATTTCAGATATCACAATGTCATGACTCACAGCTTTGCACATATCGTACACTGTTAAGGCAGACACCGATACAGCAGTGAGAGCTTCCATCTCCACACCCGTCTGCCCTCTACACTTTGCTGTGCCAGTTACAATCACACAGTTGAGAGCAGAGTCCAGTTCAATGTCCACAGCCACAGAGGATAAAGATATGTTATGACACAGAGGGATAAGGCTGGACGTCTGCTTGGACCCCACAATTCCCGCCAGGCGAGCAACGCTAAGTACGTCACCTTTCTTCAGGCCATTTTCTCGTACGAGTTTCATCAGTTCGGGTCCCACAAAAACCTTTGCTTGTGCTGCAGCAGTCCGTTCTGTCACCAGCTTCGAACCCACGTCGACCATTTTCGCCCTGCTGGTCCGGTCAACATGAGTCAGACTTCCGGACTGTGCTCCCAAACTGCAGAAACGGCAAGAGAAGACAGAGGGCAGTGCTCTGTGTGTTTGTCTTGTTAGGAGTCCTGTATTGCACATAATGCTTGGGGTACAGGGAAGCAAAAGAAACTGTTTTCTAGATTCAGTCACTACACTCAAATTATGTGACAACAACTGAGACATCTGTGTATCCGACACAAACAGGGGCGAAATATTGGTATCTGAGAAGAAGTACTTTTGAAAATCTTGTTTCTGAAGGTTTAACAACTTCCGACTTTGTGCCTTCACAACATCACTACAGCCATCAAGTTCAGTGCCACCTGGAATAAAAATACAAGCTGTAACAAAGAACTCTTCATAATCTGAAAATAGGTTAACTACAAAAGAATTTTTAAGGATTCGTGTTGAAACACCCCCGATTAATTCCTTTACTGGATTTTGGGTAATTTACCAAAGCCACAAAACAGTTAATTATTATGATATATGACCGTGTGCTTACTGCATGAAAGGCTATTGGTTGTTCTGCGTTGTTCTGCTGTGGTTTAGGGAGTATTTCAACCGAATGCGGCTGTTCTGAGACGGAATAGCTAATGATTGAAAGTTTGTCTATTATTAAGTATCACAAAGGTTGCGATGTACAACTGATATATATTTCCTACTAACACACAAATTCTGAGGCTGTTGCTACCTTTGCCTTACACGTCTAATTGTGGTTATCTCTTTTTATTGATTGCTGATTTTCAGCACTTTGTCACAGGCAATGCTGATGGTTAACATTCACAACAATCCTCACTGCAATCCATGGTTGTTGCTGGCTGACGCGGTTGACACGAAACACGTAATTTGGCACTTGTCACTTTCTGTTTCATATCACTCGCGAATCGGCATTAGTGAGAGTCAACCCCACGACGATCAGGGGGACGTGCTCACTCGTCATACTCCAGTGAATTTTACCGTTTACAACTCACTAGACCACCATTCTTGGCCGTCTTTCCCACTCTACTTCTCACTCGACACTCTACCATACTACTGCGCACTCAGCACTAGTCTCACTGCCTACTGCAGTGCTCGACAATCGACTCCTGTCCGCTATCGACCTGGGCGTCAGATACTAGAATCTATGTTTGTGGGATCACGGATCCCTTACAGTGTTCAAGACAAGTTCTTTGAACCTTAATGATCTGTGATGATTCTTTTCTTTCCTAAGCTAAGGTCGAAAATCTGTTTTGTCTGCAGAAGTGTGCAATATGAATGTTACACAAAGTTGATAGGAACATCTCACATAAATCTCCTCAGTGGCTGTAGATTTCACAATCTTGCAGGAGTGGATATAAGGGGAGGTCATTGCAATGATGATAACTACCACCCACTTCCCAAACAACATATTATACTGGGGTGCCCTTAAGAAGGCAGCAGTGTGGTTCATTCCGTGCAGAAAGAGATGGGGAATGCTTTATGGTGCTGTCTGTGTGTTCTCTCTCTCTCTCTCTTTCTCTCTGTCCCACGACTCACATTTCAGCCACTTCCAACCCTCGTATCTGGCACAGGCCACTGTGTCTGCTTCTGACTCTGCCTAGTAGAATTTATGCGGTCGGAAAGCTATCGCTGTTGCTTTCTAATGTAATACTTGTCATGTTTCCTTTATGCCAGCCATTGTGAACACTAATGGCTAAGTAACCTCACCATACCTAAATGCCTTGTATCGTACACGCACCCCAAAATGCACACTACAGACAGATGTGGCAGAACAACACGATGTCTTTATATTTTTTACTTCACCAATTTCCAAATGCACACATAACTTTTGGAGAAGGAGGTAGCATGGAAACAGAAGTGTGTCAAAAATGCCAAGTTCTTCCAGCAATGACAAGCTACATGTAATAAAGGACACTTTTCAGTTGCTCGTGCTAGGGTCTGCCCACAAGGACATGCTTTTGGTCTGATTGACAACATTCCAGCCGGGTAAAGCTGCACACCACTGGGTTGAACATACCAGGTGTCAACAACAGATCCGATACAACAACAACAGAAAGAATGACTTCCCGAACACAGTTGGAAATCATTGATAGAAACAGTATTCCCCTCATTCACATGTGTTTGCAGACCTCTGTTCAGTCATAATGTTTATTGAAATGATGATGGTGAGCACACACTTTGACAGAGTTCAACTTGGTTGTTACGTGATTGTTCAGATTTTTCCTTATTTCCTCCTCCCTTTTCTCTTCCCAAAATCGTTTCATTCATTGACTGTGTTCTTGTTTCCTTTGATATGTACATATTTTCTCTGTTTTCTTCCTTCCCTTTACTTCAAGTTTTATGTTCATAATTTTGATTCTGAATTTGTCTCTTTCATTCATCATTTCCATTCTGATTCCTGCTCGTTTTAGCCTTCTTCTATTTCTTGAAACCAACTGGTTTTTTTTGATTTAGGCATTTACTACATCCTAAATCCCTTTGTGAATCTGTTGCTGTTCATTGTGTGTATGTGTCCACAGAATGTTAGTCGGTGTTTTCTGATTGTGACTGAGTCTGCCTCTGTGTTCTTATAATTCTCTGGTTGATCTCTTCATCCATATGCCATCTCTGTACACTGCTCCAAAAAATTTTCTGAGGATTTTGCATTGCATTCTTTCTGCTTTGTGGTGCCTGGTCCTCAGATTGTGGTCATTTCTGATGCGAAGAGTGCTTCTGATACTATAACTGTATTGTAGCGCATGTGTTTGCCTTGTACTGAAATGTTTCTTTTATTATAGTGTGTCCATGTCAGTTTGTACACTTTCTGAAGTTCTTTTGTTTGTCCTATGTTTTCTTCCTTCTTTGATCCACCTATTTGTATTGTTACTATTATATTGAATAATTTAATATATTTTTGTGTGTTTATTATTGTTATTAAAATTGTAGATGTCTGTCATATGCTAACAGTGAGGTTGCTAGCGAGTTGCATTTTTGAGGGAAGCTGGGTGAGGGGGGTGGAAACAATAACAAACCATCACTCCCCCAACCCCCCCCCCCCCCAAATAACCAAACCCTGGGTGCCAATACATTTGCTCTGTATAGGTGTTTGTGCCCAGAAGTAAGAGTCAATTTAGCAAAAAAAGGCAAAGGAAAGCTTCATGTTCTGGCCCACATCAAAACCAGATGACCAACCACAGTGTAATCCTCTGCAATGGCATCACTGAAATCAGTATAGTGGGGGGGAGGGGGGGGGGTGAGTCAGCACACCCTGTTCTGGTCACTGCCAGCTTTCTTGACCTCAGAGTCACTACGCCTCAGTCCAACAGTTCCTCAATGGGCATCACAAGGCTTGGTGCACCTCGTTCCAGTCCTCCCACCAAGGAAAACCACGGGCAGTACTACGGGTGAGTCGCAGCTGAGCAGCTGCCTTCCCTCTGTACCTGCAGTAGCTGCGAGAGGATATTTGTGTTACATATACGCTAAAACTGGCATAGATGCCACAGGACACTCTTTGGAGTGTCACTAATAAGCACACGCTGCTACACACTTGACAGTGCTAGGTGGCCAAGAGTTCTGGCTCAAAGTTCCTGCAACTGTGGTTGGAACTTCCCCAGTGTGACTCTCCCATTCTTTAATAGGGTATTTCAGTGTCCGGGGCACGTTCACATTGGACAACACTTTCCAGTACAGGCCTGCTGTCTACCACCCGTGCTCTCTTGCACTGTGCATTGCATCTTGCACAAGTGAGTCATAAGGACTCCCCTCTTCTGTATGTACACTAAAAAAGCAAAATTGTCTTTTCAGACGAAAAAGTAAAATTGTCTCATATCCACATTCTATCCTTAAAAGTATCCTTATGTCTGGGAGACGGCAGATCCACCGAGCAGATCCCACCCAACGACCCGTAGCAAGACTGCAGCACAAGAGGCAGGAGTGCCATCTGTTCCCTTCAATGTTACTGTCTTGCTTTGCCACCTATCAGTAAGTGATGAACCAGCTAAATCTGGACTTTGCTGCCACAAATCAAGAAGCAATGGCTCGGAGACAGCATGAGCTCATTGTCCAACTGACGGGTGGAAGCAACGCAACAGCAACAGCAACACCAACACCAGTCACACCACCAGTGAATATACTAGAGAGGCCCTCAATATCACCGCAGGAGTCCTCGAGCTGGAAGTGACAGCTCCGTGGAACAAAGATGGACCTTCGAAGCTGGTGGGTCCAAAATGGAATCAGCAGCAACATACACGAACAACTGAGCCTACTGACTCACATGGCAAATGCAGCGTGCTTTCACCAACAGCAGTTCTGAGCATCGGTAATACGAGCGCCCATACAAACAATTTTGCAGCACCTCAACTACACAACACTAACCCAGCCGCTACGCAGAACACTACACCGACTGGCTTCCCACTGGTCATAATACACAATTACACTTGCCTCGGCAAGCTAAACAAGACATTTGTAGAATGTCACTCCCCACCATATACCAAACACAAAACTCACAAGGGACCATGTATCACTGTATGTATGCAACAAAACAGATTGCACAAATCTCCTGAAATTCGTCAAAGCTGGGGGAATTGAGTATCATAAATATAGCACCCAAGGGGGAAAAACTCGAATGTACATCATGAAAGGAGTTGACACCACAACCCTCAATGACATTCTTCATGGTATAATCACAGCTCTCAGCTGGGACTGTGAGAGCATGAGATGAATTCTGGGATTCGTGACACACAGACTGCAGCCAAACTATTTAGTGGATTTGGACGACACAGCTTACTCATGCAACTTTCTGACGCAGATGCTCCTGCTTCACATGGTCGTAGTAGAAATATACACACTTCCGTGTGTCCATCAACAGTGCCACCACTGCCAGCAGATTGGCCGTGCGGCACCCGATGTGAACTGGCACACAGTGCTGCAAATGCACTGGTAACCATGTAGCACGACACTTTAAACTTGGTACAACTATCAAATGTACCAAATGTGGAGGGGTCCATGTGCAAACTACAGATGGTGTGCAGCATACAAAGAAGCTCTAAGGTGCAAAAGTGCCAAAGACAGACAAGTGGTAACCAGAACAGCTCCAAGACACTCCCCACCCCCCAACCAGTAAGGTGTGGAATCTCTTTTACTAGCATTGTCAGTGGAAGTGGATGAACTGAGGATGCACAGAGCTCCACAAACTCATGGCACACTCCCACAACAACAGAACCACAACCCACACCTGCAATGCTAGAAACTGCCCCTGTACTGATGACAACACTGCCGGTCCCAGACAACACCAAGTCAACTCTGTCTAGGCCACATTGTGACACTCGTGATATCACAGAAGACACACCCAAACTAGGGCAACCACAAACACACGAAATGAAACAGAGGTACCCAAAAAACAAAAGAGGGGACACTATCACACCACAACAAATACACCAACAACAGACCAGACAAACATAGGAACACATTAAAAGGAACAATGTAACCGTAACTCACACTCTTGCCCCCCTCACCACAGCAATAACACAGGTGACCCCAGATGAAATACAAACCATGAATAACACACAAGCCAGCCCATCCAGTACACCAACATAAGGACCACCAGCCACCAACACCACCGCCAACACTTTGGCTGACATAACAAACATTCTCACCACAATCAGAGGCATAGTGGAGACACTATTCCCCACTCACGTGGCTTAAGATCCTCTTGAGGCTCTTCATCATAACGCATGCACAAACTCATGACGGCTACACCCAGCCATTGCATGGCTGCTATACAAACTGCTATCACCACACCGCCCACACTCTTCCATAGATAATACACCACAAAACACAAACAACAGTACTTTGACTCAGATGCTATTCTGGAATGCAGATGGGATTGGCAACAAAAGGGCAGAGCTAGCTGCATTTATGGAGGAGAAGGGAATCTGGAATGCTCTCATGAACAAAGCTTAACTCCAGTCACACGAACAACTACTCTTCCCAAGATATTACATCTACTGAACTGACCACCTGAAGGCACAACTGTGGGTGGAAAAGCAATCATCATATATTGAGACAAAGAATACACAAATATTAAGATCCCTGAACCTGCAAGACTAGAAGCCACAGCTGTTAGGGTCAAGTCAACTGAGTGAACACTACATTGATATCGATATACAATTGATCTGGTAATATCATAACAAGCGATATCAGCACAATACTCAACATAGCATAGTGACTAATAGCCACTGGTGATCTTAATGCTAAACACTCTGCTTGGAACTAACAAAGATCAAACACCATTAGCAAAAAAACTATGCGAACATGCACTGCGCCCAAACTACATTACACTAGTGCCAGCTGAGATGACACTTAAAACAGGGAACAGAGACTAAATGTGATAGACATTAGATGTGATTGGCATTATAGTCACAATCAACATTGAAATTATACATGATTTGGCCTCACCAAACACCTGTAATACTTTACTTGGAAGAAACACAGCAGTATGATGAATCTCACAGGATACTGAGCTACAAGCGTGTGAATTGGGCATTGTTCAAGGAAATGCTTGAAAAGTCATATCCCACAAATTCCCAAAATTACACAAAGCAGGAAACTTGTTGAAGCTGTCAAAGCCCTTACCACCGCCTTACAGACCAGCATACTCCATGGAGGAGAAGCATGAGCTGATGACCAGAACACTAGCAACATCATTCACACTGAATCTGGCTCCTTCCAATCCAGCACTGCTACTTGAAATGAACCAGGAGGTTACATGGCTTGTAACCCAGCCCACGTGCAATGTAACAATACATACTGCTACACATGAAATTACACAGGTTATTAAGCACAAAACAGCTAGAAAAGCTCCTGGTCCCAATCACTTTCAAAACCATGTCACCCAGGAGTTCACAAATAAAGCTATAGAGCATCTCACACATATGACGAATACCATTCTACAACATCAACACTTCCCTGTCCTGATGTTCAGGAAGCCAGGGAAATACCACTCCCTACCACAAAATTATGGAGCCATCAGCCTGCTGAGCTCCCTGAATAAGATTGTTGAGAAGATGATTCTCAAACATCTTACTATGCACTGCAACACCAATCACTCGCTGAGACTGGAGCAATTTGGATTCTGCAATCACCACTCCACAACACAACAACTCCTCGGTGTAGTAGAACATATTACACACACCCCCAACACCAACAAAGCTACAGGAGTGCTGTTCTTGGTCTTCAGTCATCTACGGCACAATCGTCTCATTCGCAAACTCTGCACTGCTAGTCTCTCCAACGAGTTCATGCATCTTACACACTCAATCTCACCCACAGAAGCTTCAACACCGACGTTCAGGGCAAACAGTCAACACAACACAGTATACAAGTGGGAGTACCCCAAGGCAGCATCCAAGGGCCCCTCTTGTTTAATCTCTACGTCAATGACTTTCCAACTGAACAAAACACAATGGCAACCATCTACGCAGACGACATTACCATCCTAGTGCAAGACTGGAAACCATCAGGCATAATTCGCAACTGCAAACAAAACTGCCTAGCTGGAACGACAGTGTGTTAAAGCAAATGCTGACAAGTGTGAATCAGTTCTGTTCACTGACAAACCATAACAACTGCACAAACATTAAGTGTTCTGGCATACCCACAAGCTCTGGAATGAAAATTAAGATTGCAAGAGCTAAGAAGGCAGTGAACACACCGTCAGCCAATAGCCCACTGGCAAGGACCACACCACGACGGGAGCAGGCCCCTAGACAAAGAGAATATAAGTGCCGCTCCTGCCAGCCTCGGCCACTCAGTATTTGGACAGGATTAGGACAGTATACGGACAGGCCTAGCGCTGAATGCTACAATAACAGTTATTAGTGATCCACAAACTGTGTGTCAAACTTGCACGAACATTGTATATAGCAAAGGACTCGGATTTATACTGCATGTCGCCTATTGCTTGCGACACCATTGTAAATTCCAGGTTAAGCATTGTCAAACTTCTTATTTGTAATAAAAACTATTAATGTTGTTTGCTTGAATTGTTGTATAGCATTTTGAGAATGCAGCATCCTTTAGGCACCCTATATGAGATGAGTGGGCAGGACCCCACATTAAGACTGAAGACAAATAACGCTACACACACGCCCAATACGTTTCAGTGTGAAAGTCAAATACTTCAGTGACTGGCCAACTGAGCAAATGCAAGGCTCAAACAGTGTTACTCTAAGCTCAACAGGTAAAGCACACTGAATAGGAGGGTATCGAGGTCTGTGTACATGATACTGATTAGATCCATGATGATACATGCAGCTGCAGTCTGGGGTTATGTGGCTCTGACCGCCTGTGCCGCCTACAGGTGATACACAACGAAGTGCACCACAGTCCACACACACTGTCGATCTTCACAGAGAATACTGCCTTGAGACTCACACACAGATATTCAAAAAACTCACCACACGACTGTAAAGGAACTTGAGACACTCTGACAATTATTTCATTCTTAACCTGGGAAACTACGACCACAACCATGGGTGAAAACACAACTGCTGAAAAACACTTCTATCTAGGGACAATTAATCACCTGTGGACAGCACAAGCTCACAGACAAAATAAACACTGGTGAATCCCTGCATTACAGCAAAACTAAATGGCATTGCCAGCTGCAAATATCTAGCTGACCAACTGGCAATACGGGAAAGCAGTATTGCACACTAAACATAAACATATCCAACCAAACCTCTTTATGGCCAATTGACCACTCGTATAACGACCTTGGCATGTTACAAGTACAGATGCTGCAGGTGGCCCAGGAGACACTGAGGTGCACAGCCCAGGAGTACCCCTCCTCAATAGGACTGACACTCGTAAAGAGTGTTTTAAGCTGCGACAATGGTATCGAGCATCGCATGATACCCAAAACTAACGACAACCTCACCCTTGCAGACAGAAAGAAACTGTTACTGCTCTTACTATCTGTCCAGACTATTGCAGAAGTTCTTTTCCTTTGGTGCTTGCCTCGGCACTTTTCTCCCTCTGCCCTTAAAACTGCTATGTTCTGCTCACTTCTCGACCACTTCTATCGCCTCAAAGTGCCTGTATTAGTGGGTAATCCTACGGACAACATCATGACCCCACATCCTGTGCACTTCTCAATTGTAACGAAGCAAACGGAGGTGATGGTAGAACTTTGGTGATGGTCACCATGTCAGTGTGGGTGTGGAGTAGCTTCGCCCCTTAAAAAAAAAGGCATTACCACGAATTGGACCTGGGTCCTCCACATAGCAGCAAGATATGCTGACCTTGAGCTGCTGAAATGGACAAGAGAGAATTTAGCATTAATTGCAAAGTTTGCAACCATAACAATCACAATATAAATAATTTCCATAGAGAATATGCATTGAAGCTTAGGGTTAAGAAAACTGTTTTATATTCAGGTGCAACACCCTTTTAACATCTGCCAGCCGACATTAGGAGCAGTCGGGAAATCCCCAAATATTCAAAATTAAAGTAAAAAATGTTTTATTAGCCAGTACACCAATAATTTACCTGGATATGTGAATTTACCTACCTGTCCCACCTCAAATACACAACACACAAACACTTTCTAACAGAAGACCATATTTAGCCATGCAACATATTCCCTAGGAGCAGACAGGAATGCCTTTTGAAGTGGTGATTACATCATGATAATAGCCTATGTGCAGGTACGGTTGGTCCTCCACGGAACAGAAACTACTGTACCGGTCCCAACGTGGCATTGACAGCATAAAGGGCATTGCACAAGAAGGAAGTATATGAATTTATCAGAATAAGTTTAGATGACAGTGTCCTGTGTAAAATTAAATGCCCATTTAGCATGAAGTATTAAATCAAAATAGTGGCAGAGCAGTTTAAGTAGCAGAGCATTGGCTTTTTTCAAGTAGTTGCTTCTCTGTATATTTATAAAAATAAAATGATGTAGAACTGATCCCCTTGAATAATGATTAATGTGAGCAGATTAGTAGTAGATGAAAATGGTTGTTAGTAGTTCAGTGGCACTTCTCACTTACTCGTTTTACACCCCTGAAGGCTCTCATCGGTGATGGAGCTGTTGGAATATTACATGTGAATGAATGGCTGAACTCGATAATTTTCAAGGTATTCAATATTCTTGTACAGTGCATTCAAAACAAAGTTATTTAAAATGAAGAGGGATGTGTACTTCATAAACTGGCTTGACAACAAGTACACAATGAAGCAGTGTGATGTAGCTTATTCAAGGACCTCAGTTTCGCAGGAGACCCTGAGGCAACAAGTACACGCATCATGTTTGCTCACTGTTTTTTATTGCCTGTGCTCGAGCACAGTATGAAATGTATTAATTTTTATGGAGTCAGCTATCCGTCCAATTTCCTTCTCCAATCTGAGGCTGCTTCCCATCTCTAATTAATTTGTCATTAACAGGATGTTAATTGTAATATTCCCTTTATTGAACCCATTTTCAGCAAATTGCTAAGCTGGTAATCTTCCTTTCTGTATTGAATAATAATAGTAACTCTGACATTTACATGAAGAGACATACCAGCAACAGCATTTAGCTGTCTTTTAAACTTCATTTGATGCATCCAGAACATTGGAGATATACTGCAAAGTCAGTAAGACATATTTACTGAGAAAAATCATACACGACACACTTGCTTCCACTGAACGCATCCACACCCATTAATGTACAGGCAAAAATCCACAAAACCTAACATTCTAGAAGTGGAACAAAATCAATAATATTTTTCAAATACAGTGCTTAAAAAAGTTTCACACTGCCCCCACAGCTTGCAAACTTTGTTTTTAACCCATTTGTGGGCACATTTTTTGTAGCAGCCCTGTAAAGTTAATTGTTTTGGTATCATTTTAGAAGTTTCAACTAAATTTAATTTTTGATTATTTTATTTTTGTGATTTAGGAGCAAAAAACTATAGTAGTAAGTATACTTCCCACTGTCTTTAGTAAGCTGTTATGAGTTACTACTACATGTGAAAAAAAGGAATTTTCTGATTTTATTTGACTATCTATTTTACAATCCTAGAAACTTCATTTAACACTACTTAAAGAAACGAGCTGAGGCAAGTCACAATAGCATATATTGCAGAATGAAACAATGTGTTCTGTTGTAACAAGTGACAACAGCACTGATGTCATGACAAACAGGCACCAGTGGTTTAGCATATTATCACAAAAGATCAACCACGTCCAGAGGAGGTACAACATTTTCCCAAGAGCATAGTAAAACAACTAAATTAGTGGTAAGTATGGTCAGTTGGTGGTAAGTATCTTTTCTGCAGTCCAAAAAAGAAATTAATTTTGTGGTAAGTATATTCTTCTTGTATCATGGAAAAATTACTTTGGTAGTAAGCATACTTCCCAGTGGCCTTCAAAACAACATTATTTGGTGGCACATATATTTGCAACTGCTTCTGAAAGGAACAAGTGACATTTAATGACAATTAAAAGCTACATTTCATAACAGACAGAAAGTTCAGCTGGTGCAGCAAACTAACATCAGGTGCCAGGTGCATACAGAGCTCGTATGATGTGTTCTCAGGAATACAGTAAAGAAATACAGTTGATGGTAAGTACATGTCCCACATCCTGTGAAATGGTAAAATCAGGAACTTCTCTCAAAATATATCGAGCGAGGTGGCACAGTGGTGAGCTCACTGGACTCACATTCAGGGCGACTAACAGTTAAAGTCCATGCATTACTCTCCTGTGGCAACCTGTTCATCTCAGAGTAGCCCTTTCAACCTACAGCCTCAATTATCTGCTGGATGTATTCCAATCTCTGTTTTCCTCTACAGTTTTTGCTCTCTACAGCTCCATCTAGTCCACCCAGACTTGGGATTCCTGAGCTTTCTCTAAATCAGTACAGGCAAATGCCGAGATGGTTTCTCTGAAAGGGCACAATAAATAGCCTTCCCATCCTTGAAAAAATCAGAGTTTGTGCTCAGACACTAAAGACCTCAGTGTTTATGGGACATTAAACACTTATCTTCCTTCATTTCTCCTTTCTCAATATTCTTTTGTCCACCAGAAATCACTAAGTACAACTGACTGTGTAATGTAGGTGAAAGCGAACCTGCACTCTCATTTACTTTAGCAGAGTGCACTGTGTCTCCATTCGTTAATGGGACAGTGTGACTCACGTGGGCTGTACAGTCTGTCGACCTGCTGCAAAGAGTCACTTAAGGCTTTTACTGGTCATGAGAGATATACTTAGCAGTAGCTGTGTTTCTTTACTGCATTTATGGGAATACATTGAACCACTTCTGCATGCTCCTGGCATCCAGTGATAGTCCGCTGCACCAGTTTACTTTCTTTTTGTTATGAAATATAGCTTTTAGGGCTGTGAGAAGTATACAGCCCACCAAATAACAGTGTTTTAATGGCTCTTGGAAAATATGCTTTCCATCAAAATAGTTTCTCAAAATGGTTTGGGAAGTACACTTACTGTATTTACCCGAATCTAAGCCACACTGGAATCTAAGCCGCACCTGAAAAATGAGACTCGAAATCAAGGAAAAAAATTTTTCCCGAATCTAAGCCCCACTTGAAATTTGTGACTCGAAATTCAAGGGGGAGAAACGTTTTAGACCACATCTCCAAACCGAAACAAAGTTGGTCCATTTAGGTCGAATGAATGACGATACAGCTACAGTAGTTTGGTGCGTGTGGTGAACTTAGCAGTTAAGCTTTACCACGTAGTCATTGCTATGCGTCAGGCTCTCCGTCCGCATTTATACTAGAGAGTCTTTTTCAAGTGCTTCGTCTGGTTTGAATTGATTGCTTATTTTTCTTTGATCTGATAAGTGCCGTTCTCTTTGTTACATTACAAATGTAATGTATTGCGAATATATAGAAAGAAGGATCCTTTATTGTATGATTATATGATAGCGGAACAAACACTGGCAGCAGTTACTTCTGTAAAATATCTGGGAGTATGCGTGCGGAACGATTTGAAGTGGAATGATCATATAAAATTAATTGTTGGTAAGGCGGGTACTAGGTTGAGATTCATTGGGAGAGTGCTTAGAAAATGTAGTCCATCAACAAAGGAGGTGGCTTACAAAACACTCGTTCAACCTATACTTGAGTATTGCTCATCAGTGTGGGATCCGTACCAGATCGGTCTGACGGAGGAGATAGAGAAGATCCAAAGAAGAGCGGCGCGTTTCGTCACAGGCTTATTTGGTAACCGTGATAGCGTTACGGAGATGTTTAATAAACTCAAGTGGCAGACTCTGCAAGAGAGGTGCTCTGCATCGCGGTGTAGCTTGCTCGCCAGGTTTCGAGAGGGTGTGTTTCTGGATGAGGTATCAAATATATTGCTCCCCCCTACTTATACCCCCCGAGGGGATCACGAATGTAAAATTAGAGAGATTAGAGCGCGCACGGAGGCTTTCAGACAGTCGTTCTTCCCGCGAACCATACGCGACTGGAACAAGAAAGGGAGGTTATGACAGTGGCACGTAAAGTGCCCTCTGCCACACACCATTGGGTGGCTTGCGGAGTATCAATGTAGATGTAGATGTAGATGTATAGGTGTTTCCATCACTCTAAGCTCAAAATGCATTATAGGACTGTGCCATGCATTGTTTGTCGCATTCTGATTATGCGTGTTTACGGCCTGTCGCCGCTCGCGGGATGGCTTGCTTTTGCGCACGCTACCGCCGCTTACAATTAAAAAAAAAAAAAAAGAGAGAGGAATCGCCTCATCAGTGAGACAATGGCAAGAGACTGCTATTTGTTGTTACTTACACTGCTGGTTTCTTTGATAATGATCAACAAGAACCATATAATAGACTGCATATGATAGATGTTCCAAACGAAAGTTTAGCGAAAAATTTTCTCCGTTTGAAAATTTTTGCAGACGCCTCTTTAGTGCATTACATTCTGCACAGAAATTAGAGCCATCTTAGGTTTAAAAATCTAGTCAGTTGCCGTGCTTCATTTCTGACTGTATCACTATTCAGCATAGGAATAATACGAATATAAACATGACATGATATATATATTCTTCCGCGTTTGCTGTTGTCTCACTCTAGTTTCATAGTTTATTAGGAAGACAGGATTTAAATGAGATAGCAGGAATCACATAGGAATACATGGCAAAATGTTTACATTCGTATTATTCCTATGGTGAAGAGAATACTGCATGTGATTCACAATTCATAAAAGTTGCTATTAACAACCCTCTGTTGTCAGAGGTAGGACAAAAATTCAGAACGTAGACTTGGCCATATTGACAAACATCCCAAACAGTCTTCCAGTCGGATTTTCATAGTACATTGAAAGGCTGCAACATTCAGAGATGAAGAATATGGAATTTGTATTTACTTTGTTGGATAAAGTATGAAAATGCAGTGGTCGAAACTCGGGGCAGAGAAAAAAGCTCGTCTTCCACCCCCCCCCCCCCCCCCCTCCACCACCCTCCACCGTTTTTTTTTTTAATTTGTTTACTGACGCAGAGGTTTTGGCGCCAGTATTTATCTTTGTGCCTGCAAAGCATGCCTGTGTAGTGCTACATATATTCGACGGCAGAAGTTAGTTGTGGCGGCACCTACCAACATTTTTCAGAACTTCCGCTTACTTTGCACTTGATTCTAAGCTGCAGGTGGTGTTTTGGATTACAAAAACCGGAAAAAAGTGCAGCTTAGATTTGAGTAAATACGGTATTACACAATTATGTCTTTTGTGAATCTCGGGAAGCACACTTGCCAACCACTTAGTGGTTTTACAAAGCTTTTGGGAATATATATTACCATCTGTTGATGTACCTGGTATCTTGTGATAGTACACTGTACCAGATGCATAAAAATTGCTACAACAAACAGTTTTTGTTTGTTGTCAGATCACTACTATCGTCACTTGTGTAGTTGGAAAAAAAAAAATTGCCTCATTTTCACAGTGGAAAATAGCAGCCCACAAAAGGGCTCTAGGAGAAATACACTACCACTACAGTTTTTGTACTAAACCACAAAAATAAAATTACAAAAATAAATAAATAAACAAACTGATCACATGTCAAATATAACATCAAAAAATTTGACTTTGCAATGGGATTAAAGCGTTAATGCTTAAAGACTGCCCAAGCATTGTTACTTTACAGTGAGAATGTTTGTCAGCATGCAAAGTTACCACACAATTGGCAAAAGCTACAGCGACGTCATATGAACATTCCACAGCCTTTGCAGTAACAAAATGTTAAAAATCGGCACTACAGAGATTGCTCAGAGCCAACAACAACTGACGACTGCTAACTTCAAATTATAGCTGACAGGTAGTACCTCAGGAACTTACTGTAACTGCACTGTGACTTTTTTGCAGATAATGGGGAGAGCTGTGTTGACTCACACGGTACACAACCATCTCGACACATTCAGTGGGGTCTCTAGGTGTCCATTATGTACTACAGTACAAACCCCCAGGGAATGTAGTGCACAAAGAATCGTGGTGTACATGGAAACCGGTGGATGGCAAGCGACAATCTTTTTAAGGAGCACTAGTGAGAAAATTTAGAGAAATGGCTGTTGACGCTGACTGCAGAACAATCTACTGTGACTAATGTACATTCCATGTAAGGGCCATGAAGACAAGTTTAGAGAGATTAGGGCTCATTCAGAGGCATATAGACAAGTCATTTTGCCCTCACTCTGTTTGTGGTGCAACAGGAAAGGAGATTACTAGTGGTGATACAGGGTGTCCTCCAGCGGAACTTGGATCAGTGGTATTGTATTCCTTTCACAATAAGTGAAGCATTTCTTTGATACCTGATGATCCTTGTAGAAGGGTGCGGAAATGGCCAGGTACCAATGCATGTCTCAAGTGTGAAGACCCACAGATTCAGCACATAGTTGAGTCAGTCTGGTTTTGGTCTTGTGTCACCTATGGATATCAAATGCCTCTAATAACTAGTAAGTATAATTTGAGAGCTGTGCAGTATCAGAACTGAATCCTCCAACCTACTGTTTAGCCAACAAAATGTCAAAATTTCAGCAATGGATCTCTCGACAAATAGTGCACTATGGCATAGGTCCTGTTCTTAGCATGCATTTATTGTAATTTCCTGCTTAATGCAAAGTCATAAGCAATTGGAAAAAAGCATGGTAATTCCTGTATATAAGAAGAGTAAAAAAATGGACCCACAACATTACAAACCAATATCCTTAACATTGGTTTGCTGCAGAATTCTTGAATGTATTTTCACTTTGATTTCCACGAGGCAGAAAAGCTTCTGTTCACAAATCAGCACAGATTTAGAAATCATCGTTCGTGTGAAACTCGACTTGCTCCTTTCTCACAAGATATCCTGCAAATCAGCAATGAAGGGAACAGGCAGATTCCACATTGCTGTTTCCAGAAAGTGTTTGCCACAGTTGCATACTGTTGATTAAGGTCTGAAATTACAGATTAGGTTTCAAGATATGTAAATGGCTCGAGATGACTTCTTGTGTAGCAGAAGCCAGAATGTCGTCCTTGATGGTGAGTGTTCATCAGAGGCAGGGGTATTGGGGTTATTCTCAGGAGTGCCCCGGGGAAGTATGATAGCACCACTCTCATTCTCTATACAGGGTGTTACAAAAAGGTACGGCCAAACTTTCAGGAAACATTCCTCACACACAAATAAAGAAAATACGTTATGTGGACATGTGTCTGGAAATGCTTAATTTCCATGTTAGAGCTCATTTTAGTTTCGTCAGTATGTACTGTACTTCCTCGATTCACCGCCAGTTGGCCCAATTGAAGGAAGGTAATGTTGACTTCGGTGCTTGTGTTGACATGCGTCTCATTGCTCTACAGTAATAGCATCAAGCACATCAATACGTAGCATCAACAGGTTAGTGTTCGTCAGGAAGTGGTTTTGCAGTCAGTGCAATGTTTACAAATGCAGAGTTGGCAGATGCCCATTTGATGTATGGATTAGCACTGGGCAATAGCCATGGTGCGGTACGTTTGTATCGAGACAAATTTCCAAAACGAAGGTGTCCCGACAGGAAGACGTTTGAAGAAATTGATTGGCATCTTATGGAGCACGGAACATTCCAGCCTATGACTAAGCGACTGGGGAAGACCTAGAATGACGAGGACACCTGCAATGGACGAGGCAATTCTTCGTGCAGTTGACGATAACCCTAATGTCAGCGTCAGAGAAGTTGCTGCTGTACAAGGTAACGTTGACCACGTCACTGTATGGAGAGTACTACGGGAGAACCAGTAGTTTCCGTACCATGTACAGCGTGTGCAGGCACTATCAGCAGCTGATTGGTCTCCACAGGCACACTTCTGCGAATGGTTCTCCAACATTGTGTCAATCCTCATTTCAGTGCAAGTGTTCTCTTTACGGATGAGGTTTCATTCCAACGTGATCAAATTGTAAATTTTCACAGTCAACATGAGTGGGCTGATGAGAATCTGCACGCAATTGTGCAATCACGTCATTGACACATATTTTCTGTGAACGTTTGGGCAGGCATTGTTGGTGATGTCTTGATTGGGCCCCATGTTCTTCCACCTACGCTCTATGGAGCATGTTATCATGATTTCATACCTGTGCTGCTAGAACATGTGCCTTTACAAGTACAACACAACATGTGGTTCATGCACGATGGAGCTCCTGCACATTTCAGTTGAAGTGTTCGTACGCTTCTCAACAACAGATTCGGTGACCGATGGATTGGTAGAGGCTGACCAATACCATGGCCTCCACACACTCCTAACCTCAACCCTCTTGACTTTCATTTATGGGGGCATTTGAATGCTCTTGTCTACGTAACCCCGGTACCAAATGTAGAGACTCTTCGTGCTCATATTGTGGATGGCTGTGATGCAATACGCCATTCTCCAGGGCTGCAACAGCGCATCAGGGATTCCAAGCGACGAAGGGTGGATGCATGTATCCTCGCTAACGGAGGACATTTTGAATATTTCCTGTAACAAAGTGTTTGAAGTCATGCTGGTACATTCTGTTGGTGTGTGTTTCCATTCCATGATTAATGTGATTTGAAGAAAAGTAATAAAATAAGCTCTAACATGGAAAGTAAGCGTTTTCGGACACATGTCCACATAACATATTTTCTTTCTTCGTGTGTGAGGAATGTTTCCTGAAAGTTTGGCAGTACCTTTTTGTAACATCCTGTATAGACTGGTGGTCCAAAACATTATGACCTGCTTAATAGCTTGTTTGTCCATCTTTGGGACAAAATACATCACTGATTCTGCGTATCAGGGATCAGACAGCTTGTTGTTAGGTTTGAGGAGGTATGAAGCATTAGATGTCTACACACAGGTCTTGTAATTCACTGATTTGCATACGTGGTAATGATGCCCGATAGTGATCCAGATGGGTTTTTTAGGTTTACATCAGGCAAATTTGGCCACCAAGACATCAACGTGACGTCACTATAATGCTTTTCAAACCTCTGTAGCATGATTCTGGCTCTGAGACACAGACATTTACACTGCTGAAAGATGACATCGCTGTCGGGGAAGACATCAAGCATGAAGGGACACAGGTGATTCACAGCTGTCGGCATGTCTTTGATTACTACATGCAAGTGCAGGAGAATGTCTCCCAAGCATAATGCTGCTCCCACCAGCCAGCATCCGTGGTGTGCTGCACATTTGGAGCTGCCATTCACCTCAATGATGGTTTTTGTGGAGACACCTATCAACCTAGTGTAGCAAAATGGGATTCACCCAAAGAGCCAACATTTCCATTGATTGATGGTTTAATCCGAATGGTCCTGTGCCCACTGCAATCACAACTGATGATGTTGTTGGGTAGACATGTGAACATGTAGGAGTGGTCTGGTGCGGAGATCCGTGTTCCAGAATTTACAATGAACAGTGTGCTATGGAACACTTGTGCGTGCACTAGCAGTGTGCTCTTTCAGCAGAGTTGCTACAAATCACCGTCTATCCTACATTGCAGCCAGACATGCCGCCAAACCCCAAGTACTGTGAAGAGTCATGGATGTCTAACCATTTAGCACCTAGTGATAGATAGCACATGAACATTTGACCAGCATTGCCGCTTTTGAGATGTGTGTCACAGGCTTAGCATAATAATAATCTGCCATATATCAAAATCACTTATCTCAACTGATTTCCCCATTTGCAGCCCATATCTTACCTAAGTGAGCCCCCACCCCCCTCTGCTCTATTTACATATTTTTGTTACCGCATCACATGCCCGCAATGCCACCAGGCAGCATCCAACTTGCAGTGGGCAGTGGTCATAATGTTTTGGCTAATAAGCGTACATTAAGGATCTGACAGCCAATGTGGCCAGCACTATGAGGCTGTTTGCTGATGACGCTATTGTGTATGAGCAAATGTCGCCATTGAGTGACTATAGGAGGATATAAGATGACTTAGACAAAATTTGTGATTGGTGAGATGAATGGAAGCTTACTGTAAATATAAAAAAATGTAGGTTAATGCAGATGAGAAGGAAAAAAAATCCCATGATGTTTGAATACAGCATCAGTAGTATGCTGCTTGACAGTCACGTCAATTAAATACCTAGGCATAATGTTGCAAAGCAGTAAGACATGAAACAAGCAAAATTGGTTGTAGGGAAGGCAAATGGCCAAATAGCTTTATTGCAAGAATTTTAGGAAAGTGTAGCTTATCTGTAAAGGACACAACACTAGTGTGACCCATTCTTTAACATCGCTTGAGTGTTTGGGATCTGCATGACATTGGATTAAAGGAAGACATTGAACCAATTCAGAGATTTATCACCAGTAAGTTTGATCAGCACATAAGTATTATAGAGATGCTTCATGAACTCAAATAGGAACCCCTGGAGGGAAGATGATATTCATTTCACAAAACACTATTTAACTATTTAGGTACCTCATACTTGAGGTTGACTGCAGGATGATCCTACAGCCACCAATTTACAATTAATGTAAAGGCCACAAGGACAAGAGAAATTAGGGCTTGTACAGAGGCATATAGACTATTGCTTTTCCTAGCACTATTTGTCAGTGGAACAGGACAAGAAATTACTAAGGTGGCTTGTGGGGTATGTACGTAATTTTAATCAGCATGATAGATACATTTTTGTACATGTTTACTTTCAAGGAACTTTGTTGTGCTGTTCTTTTTTAATAAAAACAAATACAAAGCTCGTGTGGGGTATGTACATAATTTTAATCAGCATGATAGATACATTTTTGTACATGTTTACTTTCAAGGAACTTTGTTGTGCTGTTCTTTTTTAATAAAAACAAATACAAAGCTCGTGCTTATTCACTCCATTCCTGGCTGATGAAAGTATCTAATGTAATTATCATCTTTCTCATGTTCCCAGTACCTCGGAAACTCTCTGTCAATTGTATTTCTTTTTATTTGGCATTTATGGCGTGGACATCTTGGAATTCACGAGCATCTATTCTGTTATCAGAAACATTACATTCTCTTCAGACCATTCTGCTGCTCAAAGATCTTGAGTTGAAGACAAAAGTTCACTGATGAAACACCAGAATTTAGCTCTTTCTCTCCTGCTCTCACCAATGCAGAGATGATGGAGACTTCGTTTGACAGTTCATCGAAGGACTGATAATGGGCAGAACATGAGTGAACACCTGTGAATGCTAACCAAATGCAACAGAATGGTGTCTGCTTGTGCTCAGCTACTGTTCAGAGCCATAGATAATTCTTGTTCATTTGTGTCCGCTCCAGTGAAAAATGTGTTTCAGACCTGCAGTCCAGTCTTTTAAGTTTAGCAGGCAGATGGATCGGTCATGTTTTGGGCCAGTATGGTATACAGATGTCTGACACATCTCATTTCTAATAAGGCTATTTGAGGGCTGTGCAATATGATGATAGGATCCTCGAACCTACTGTCCTGTCATATAGTCGACATTTGGATGATCATTGGTTGTGTTTCAAGATGACAATGCACAAGTACACCATGGGATACGAATGATGGAGGAAATCAAAGTCAAAATGAGGGCAGCTCAGTCTGTATTATTGTAAAATATTAGGAGAGAGAGAGTCACAGACATGATATGCGAGTTGAGATGGTAATCACAAAAAGAAATACTTTTTTGCTGTGGCAAGATCTTTTCACAAAATTCCAGTCTCCAACTTCATCCTCCAAATGCAAAAACATTTTAATTTTCATAGCACTCACCTTCATAGGGAAAAATGATCGTTATAATAAAACACAAGAAATCAGAGATCACACAGAGCGATTTAAGTGTTACTTTTCCCCACACATTGTTCAAGAGTGGAACGGTAGAGAAACAGTATGGAAGTGGTTTGATAAATCCTCTGTCAGGCACTGAGCTGTGAAATGCAGAGTAGTCATATAGATGCAGACATTTCATATCCCATAAGCACGGTGGTTGTGGAGGTCTAGTGGGTAGCGCACTAGACTCCAATCAGGAGGTCCTGGGCTCGATTCCCCATAAAACATATAAGGTGGGGAATTTTCCTTGTTCCAGTGACTGCAGGATGGCCCCCAGGTGACGCCAACCTGCTATCAGGTGACTCCTGGGGATATTTCCCAGGGGTAAAAGGAAGCTGGGGTGATAGGCCATTAACCCTCTCCCTCCTAGTGCCACAGTGAACAAAGGCTGCACCCTACCTGCTGTCAGGACAACAGCCCAGTCACTGCCTGTCATCATAGACCTTACTTTTACTTTTATGTTGTATGCATCTGAACAATTACTTTAACACAGAACAAATACGGAAATGAACAAGACCAGAATAATTAACATATTCTGTTGGATTTTCTGTTGTGGCTATATCATAAATTAAACAACAGCAGAAAGACATCTTCAATCAATTCTCTAAAATTCATGACATAAAAGTATTGTATAAATCATTAAAACTCTACTGTACTCTATCGAAATTGTAATACTCCTGGGTAGATGCCAACGTTAGCATGCAGCTAGAGCCAGTGTGGACATGGTTTTTAGGCTGTTGTCCACATCCGACTAGATGAATAGCAGACTGGTATGCACACCCCACATCAGTTACATGATCCTCAAACATTTTGAAAACATTCTCACACTTTCACACACGATAATATTAGATACATACAGATACAGGGTACATAACTTTCACTCTGGTGTGGGTTGGAAGGGGGGGAGGGGGGGGGGGGAGGTGGCATGGAAAGGGCATCTGGCCACAATTTACCACTAATACTGCCAAATCCACATTAACATGCTGAGACTGTGATAGCAGGGGATAAAGACTAAGAAAAAGAAAAAGTAAAATGTATCAAAGTTGTGAGGTAAAAGTCTGTGCCCACTGCCAGAAGAAAATTCACTCTAGATTTAATGTTGCAACAGTGCATATGGAGTACATGAAATGATCACATTTACAGATCAATACTGCAAATGCTTCTCAGCTAGCATGTATCGACCCGTGCCAAAACACACACATTAGTACGTGGTGTAGGCCTCACTGGTGACAATGCAGGCACTGACTACGGCATTCAGTCGATAGTACAGATGGCAAAAACTGTCCTGAGATAAATTATGTCACACATGCTCAATCTGTTCAGATAGTTATGTAAGAGTTGTTGGTTGACAAGTTGCACGAGTCACTTCTCATCCCATGTTCCCACATGTGCTCGGTTGGAGACAAACTCGTAGAACATGCTGGCCCGGGAAGTCACTGCTCATCTTTCTGAGAACACTGAGTTTCATGGGCAGCGTGTGGGTCCTCACTATACTGTTGGAACAGTACATTACCTTCCAGTTACAAGAATGCAAAAATAACAGGTGTAACATCATTCTGCATGTACCAAGTGCAGAAACACCACAGATGAATGAGAGTTGTAGTTTATCGCACCACAGACCATAAGGCCTGGGGTGGGGCCACTGTATCTTGGGCAAATGCACTCTACAAGAGAGTGCTCACCAGATTTATGTCATTTGCTGATACGACCATCACTTGTGTGTGAGCGGAATCTGCTTTCATCACTTACAACCATGGCGTGCCATGCCATCCTCAAAGAGATCGTCTAATGGCACCACTCGAACCATGCATGTCAGTGCTGAGGCACGATTGGAAGACAGGATAGATGTGTGCACGTCCGTAACGCAACTGGCAATAACTGCTTCGCAACAGTTTGTGTTGACACATCTGGGGCTCACAAGACCTTTTATCTGTGCTGTGGTAGCCGTACGATCTGCAACTGCTGCCCTTTCAGTACAACAATCCTAGTGAGCATCTGTGCTGTGTGGATGTCCAGAACCTCGATTACGTGTGTGAGAATGTTTACGTGACTACTGATACTAGCAGCGTTGCATAACTGATGCAGCACATCCAACTTGTGTGGAAATTCCCCCGAAAGGACCATCCTGCCACTCGGAAACCCACAATTTTACCCCTTTTTAAACTCACTCGTTGGCTATAAGAATCACGAGTGTGCCTTCCTGGCATGGTTGCCTGCTTGCTTCACATGTCTGCATCACACTGGCTGTGAGCATTTCCTATTAAAGGGTAGACACATATAGCACTCTGATAGCTATGCCATTACACTATCTGTTGGCGGATGACACTGAAACCATTGCCAGTACATCTACTACTCCCAGGTGACATACGTTGTCATCGGAACAAAATTGACATTGTATTTCCAGGTGTACAATATAAGCTGTATCAGCAGAAATATGTGACTAAAAAGATGCTAGCCTTACATTATTCTGGCACATTATCATTATCTTTGATGTTAATATGACAAGAAACATGAAAAATGCAATATCGAAAGTGAAGTTCATGGGAGAGATCTATGAACTGTTCAAAGTAAAGACAGGAGTGAGGCATGAGGAGAAAATAATCAGGACATGGGACAAAAGAGACAGATGGGTGAAGACTGAACCGTCGCCCTCCAAGTGCCGTGCCAAACAAAGAAAGTTGATGATTGAAATTTTAAGAACCTGCTCCAGCAAAATGCTTTTGCTTTATTGACTGCCACCCTAATTCACATGCGATATCTGTGGCATGCACTTTCCTGTTTGCTAATAATACAAAATGAGCTGCCCTTCTTTGAACTTTTAAATGATGTCCTCTGTCAGTCCTATCTGGTAAGGATCCCACACCATGCAGAATACTCCAAAAGAGGACTGACAAGTATAGTTGTAGATAGTCTCTTTAGTAATCCTAATCTTCTAAATGTTTTACTATTAAATCACAGTCTTTTGTTTGCTTTCCCACCGCATTATCTATGTGAGCATTCCAATTTAAGTTATTTGTAAATGTAATTCCTAAGTATTCAGTAGACTTCACAGCCTTTAGATCTGCGTGAATTATCGTGTAACCAAAATTTAGTAGATGCCTTTTACTACTCATGCGGATGACATAACAATTTTTATTATTTAAGGTCAGTTACCACTTTTTGCATCATATGGATAGGTAGCCTAAATCATTTTGCAGTTCATTTTGATCATCTGATCGCTTTACAAGACAGTAAATGATTTGCAAGACTGTAAATGATAGCATCATCTAAGAGGACTGCTCAGATTCTCTCTTAAATTGTTAATGAATATCAGCAACAGCAGGTGGTCTATAACACTTCCTTGAGGAATGTCAGATATCACTTCTGTTTTACTTGACGATTTTCCATCAATTAATATGAACTGTGACCTTTCTGACAGGAAACCACACATCCAGTTGCACAACTGAGACAATACACCATAGGCACACAATATGATTAGAAAATGCTTGTGAGGAACTGTTTCAAAAAGTCTTCTGGAAATCTACAAATATGGAATCAATTTGAGATCCCCAGTCGACAGCACTTATTACTTTGTGTGACTAAAGAGCTAGCTGTGCTTTAAAAGGTCGATATTTCTGAATCTATCTTGGCTATTTATCAATGAATCATTATCTTTGAGATAATTCAAAATATTCAAACACAATATATGTTCCAAAATCCTAATGCAAATCAACATTAGTGAAAATTTAGTAGATGCCTTTTACTACTCATGGGGATGACATAACAATTTTTATTATTTAAGGTCAGTTACCACTTTTTGCATCATATGGATAGGTAGCCTAAATCATTTTGCAGTTCATTTTGATCATCTGATCGCTTTACAAGACAGTAAATGATTTGCAAGACTGTAAATGATAGCATCATCTAAGAGGACTGCTCAGATTCTCTCTTAAATTGTTAATGAATATCAGCAACAGCAGGTGGTCTATAACACTTCCTTGAGGAATGTCAGATATCACTTCTGTTTTACTTGACGATTTTCCATCAATTAATATGAACTGTGACCTTTCTGACAGGAAACCACACATCCAGTTGCACAACTGAGACAATACACCATAGGCACACAATATGATTAGAAAATGCTTGTGAGGAACTGTTTCAAAAAGTCTTCTGGAAATCTACAAATATGGAATCAATTTGAGATCCCCAGTCGACAGCACTTATTACTTTGTGTGACTAAAGAGCTAGCTGTGCTTTAAAAGGTCGATATTTCTGAATCTATCTTGGCTATTTATCAATGAATCATTATCTTTGAGATAATTCAAAATATTCAAACACAATATATGTTCCAAAATCCTAATGCAAATCAACATTAGTGATATGAGTCTGTTATTTAGTAGATTACTCCTCTTTTCTTTCTTGAGCATTGGTGTGACCTGAGCAACTTTTCAGTCTCTAGGTATGGATCTTTATCAAATGAGCGGCTATATATGATTTCTAATGGAGCTATTGTATCAGCATTCTCTGAAAGAAACATAATTGCTTTATGACACTGAGGAGAGCTACTACTAAGTTACTCACAGTTGCAGTTGTTCTTGATTTGAATACTGCAATATTTACTTTGTTGTCTTTGGTGAAGAAATTTCAGAAATCCGTGTTTAGTAACCCTGCTTTAGTAGCACTGCCATCAGTAACATTACCACAGCTATTGCACAGTGATGGTATTGGTTGTGTCTTGACATTGGTGTACTACACATTCAACCTGAACCTCTTTGGATTTTCTTCCAGATTTCAAAACGAAGTTTCACTATGGGAACTATTAAACACATCTTGCACTGAAACCCACCCTAAGTTTCGAGCTTCAGTAAAACATTGCTAATCTTGGAGATTTTGCATTCTTTTAAATTTTGACATGCTGTTTTTCATTGCTTCTGCAGCTGAGTTTTGACATATTTTGTGCACCACCCTTTTAATTTATTTGGTATCCTTTCAATTTATTTGGTATACATCTCTTAATTGATGTCGATACTATTTCTCTGAATTTAAACCATCTCTGGTCTACACTTACATAGTCAGACTTGAAGGAGTAGAGACTTAGTAGAGACCGTCTTCTTGGAAGGCATCAAGTTAATTTTTATCTGCTTTCTCATTAAATGCCTTATTGTGTAGGGCTGGAAATTAATAGAGATAAGGCAAACAGAATGTGCAAAGTAAGTGGAAATTACTCGTCTCTTCCCCGATTACAGTGCAATAGAAGATATTACAAGATGTTGACAGATTGCCATATCTCGGTAGCTTTATATGTAATAATGAGGTCACAGATGCAGAAATCACCAGCAGAACTGGAAAATCGGTCCATATGGCAATTAGGTCTGTAATATGTCAACAAAGCTTTGACTGTACTCCTTTATCGTTTATATGTGTGAGACTTGGAAAATGTCAGTAAAATCAGCACACAGTCTCCATATTTTTCACCAACAATGCTATAGATGAATTCTGAAGATGTTAACCCAACCAAGTTACAAACGATGAAGTGCTGAGAATACGAGGTCTACACAGCCTGCACGTAATTATTGTTGAAAGAAGACTGAAGATTGCAGGTTATGTTCTACGCATGTAAGGTGGAAGAATCCCAAAATCAACACTGTTGTGGAAATCAATGGACAGATACAGATGTACAGGAAGACCTTTTAACACCTGGAACTTTTGCAATGAATCTTCAATGCATGGACACAAACTTGGAGGAAGGTGAGAACTTGGCAGCTGATCGAGTGAACTCTGTGAAACCAGTTCCTTGTATGGTACACAGCAAATCTGAGTAAGTTAGTAAGTAAGTAAGTAAGTAAGTAAAGTAAGTACAACTGGGGATTTTGCAAAACTGCTGGATGATCGATATTATTGTCTAGATTTGACACTGTTGGACTTATACCTTTTCCTTGATGTGTATTCTTCAAATTGTGAGTTTTATGAGAAAGCTGATAGGTACTTACCAATCAACCTTCCCTCACATGAACTGACATTGTCTCTTTATAAATTCTACTGTGCTAACAATTATCTACTGAGAATCCTCAACTAGGTCTCCGCAGCTCAAATGAGCCAGTTTCTTTTAAATTTCTGTCTTTGGCTATAATTGTCTTCCAAGTATGGTGACACAACATCCTGTCATGAAACTTTTGCCTTTACACTTGTTTTTTTTCTGGACACTGCCTTTTTCTGCACTGTGCACTAAATACACTATGTGAGTAACGCCCAATCTCCAACAACCAATCGTGAACTGTAAACAGTTGTAAACTCTACCAGGGCACATAACAAACAATTAACATTTGTGTTTTAGTGTTCTAAGCTGTGAGGTCATCAGTGGACAAATAATTTAGTACTTATTCCTGGACAGCCATAGTGACCGTGCGGTTCTAGGCGCTACAGTCTGGAACCGAGTGACCACTACGTTCGCAGGTTTGAATCCTGCCTCGGGCATGGATGTGTGTGATGTCCTTAGGTTAGTTAGGTTTAATTAGTTCTAAGTTCTAGGCGACTGATTACCTCAGAAGTCGCATAGTGCTCAGAGCCATTCGAACCTATTCCTGACGTGCTGTTGTTTGGAACAACAACTGACATGATCCAAAATATTACTTTCTTTTATTATAGCTTCACTTTTATTTTGTCTAATGATTACTAATTTCAGTATCAAATTCCATCATCAAGCCACTATATGATTGGAAAGCAAAGTGTATCGTTAAAATATTGTTTATTAAACAGATTACCATTATATCATCATTCCTTAAAGTAATGTCCAAAGTGGAAGGACAGATGATTAATTTTGAGTATATACAAAAGTCAGAGTACTGATCCGGATATGAAAGAAGGAACATCAGAAGGGCAGTGAGAGACGGGTGCCTTCTATCACCTTACTTCCTTAATATTTTCATCAAGGAAGTAATAACAACAACAAAGAAAAGATGACCAGAATCAAAAGGTAATTTCTGGAATACGCCAAGGAAATGTGATAGGATCATTACATTTACAATGTATATAAATGATCCAGTAGAAAGTGTCAGAGGCTCCTTAATATTGTTCACAGGTACTACACTTGTCCATCAGAAAGTAGCAACAACAGATGGCAGTATCAATTAGCACAATGACCTGCAGAGGATTGGTGAATGATGCAGGCTCTGGCAGTTGACCCTGCACATAAATAAATGTAACATATCACACACACACACACACACACACACACACACACACAGGAAAAGAAATCCAATACTGTACAACTACACTATTAATGACAAATTGCTGGAAACAGAATCTACCATAAAATATCTAGAAGTAACTATCCAGAGCAACCTTAAAGTGGAATGATGACATAAAACAGCAATAGAAAAGCAGATGCCAGACTAAGATTCTCAGGAAGAATCTTAAGTGAATGTAAATTACCCCCGTGTCCTTACCCAGTACGACTGACAGAAGAGAGAAAGAAGATCCAATGAAGTGCGGAGTGTTTTGTCACAGGATCATTTAGTCACTGTGAGATCATTACAGAGATGCTCAGCAAACTCCAGTGGTAGATGCCATAAGAGAGCAGTTGTGCATCACGGAAAGATTTACTACCCAAATTTTGAGAGAGTAGTTTCTGAGAAGAGTCTGACAACATAATAGTTTCTCTCATATACAATTCACGAAATGATCACGAGAAGAAAATTTGAGAAGTTAGAGATAATACAGAAGCGTACTGACAGTCATTCTTCCCAAGCACTGTTCACAAGTGGAACAAGGCAGAGGGGTTCAGTTGGTGGCATGAGACGTACCCCCTGCCACACACAGTTAGGTGGTTTTTGGAGCATGATGTCGATATGGAAATTTAATTGCATGCATATACACTGCAGATTGATGACATCACAATAGTAAATCAAAGTAGGAACTAAATAAAATGTTTCAGGCCTTAAATCAAGAAGTGGTAAAACTAAAGCTAAAAATGAATACAAAGAAGACAAAAGTTATGGCTACGGACAAGAAAGGAGGTGGAAGTAGAACTGACACAAGAACAGGCAATGAGCAACTCAAGAAAGGAACTGAAATTCAGTATCTCAGTAGCATTTTGCAAGAAAACAATCAATATTTCAAAGCATTCAAGAAAAGAATAGCACAGGTGAAGAGTTCCTTCCAAAATAAGAAGAATCTGCAACTGAATAAACATATCAGCTTCCACATTAACAAAATATTTGTAAAGACCTTTGTGTGGAGTGTTCTGACACACAGATGCAAAATCTGTACATTAGAAAAGCCAAAGGAAGCTCGCCTCAAACCTGCTGAAATGTGGTTCTGGAGGAGAAATACAAGAACTAGCTGCATTGACAGAAAAATCAAAGGAAATAGGAGAGAAGAAAGTTATAATCCAGGGCAAAGCAAAATACACTGAACACTTAACTGGAGATGATAATCTTTTAAAAAACATTTCTGAAGGCAAGATTGTAGGTAAGAAAACAAGGGGATGACTGAGAACATCCTACTTAAACAATATGATCAATGAATGGTATTTTCATCACTCATGGAGATGAAGACAACTGCTGGAGAGAGGGAGCTGTGGCTGCAGAGACAAGGTTTAACCTTTTGGAAGAGTAAGGACAAACTAATACAAAATATGAGTCTGCATGGTAGCTACATATGGAATAAATGACAACTTCTTGTGTGCAGTCATCTAGTCTCTTACCCCAGTAGGTGTCTTATCTACTAAAAGTAAAGGTCACTGTTGTGCTTTCAATAGATGTGAGCTGCACCCTGAAAATGGTATGTCTAGTTTGCAGTTGTACAGAAGCTTTTTATTTTGCAAAATGGTTCAAATGGCTCTAAGCACTATGGGACTTAACATCTGAGGTCATCAGTCCCCCAGTCGTAGAACTACTTAAACCTAACTAACCTAAGGACATCCCTGCCTGAGTTAGGATTCGAACCCGCGACCGTAGCAGCAGCACGGTTCCGGACTGAAGTGCCTAGAACCGCTTGGCCACAGTGGTCAGCTTTTATTTTGCAAAGAAATTTTTGATAATAAGATGAACTGATGCTGGTACTCGCTACTGAAACCAGTAGTACTTAGACACAACAAAAATGTGACTACAGAATTAAGAATAATTTTTCCAAACTATGGAGTATTTTTTTCAAATCAGAACCACAATAGAGGAAACTTATTTTAAACTAAAGACACAAAAGAAAAAAAGAGAAACTGTAAAGATCTTGAGTCTCATAAGACTCTCCTGGGAGGAAAATATAAGATATTTAATTGGTAAACTTGCAAGGCATACTTTTTTATGTTGTATAAACTATGAAACTGTTAGCATCGTCAGCTAAAATTTACTTCTTCTGTCTTAATATACCTTCCTTCACCTACAGCTGCAGTGTGGAGACAGGGGTGAGGGTGGGAGCAGGGATGGGGGTGAGGGTGAGGGCGTACTGCTTTAAAATGGTGATTATTGTATTGATATTCTTAACAACAGATTTATATCTTTTGCTTATGAAAGTCTGCATGCGATGACAGCCGCACTAGTAATACCTTCACAGGGTTGTATTCAAGTTGCAAGGCTAGATCTATGCCAGCCATGACACGCTCCCAGCCTTTCCTCCTCATGATCTGGTTGTAGCGTCGGGTCTGCAGGGTGTCTAAGCTGATGTTCAGACCGTCAAGCCCTGCCCTCTGCAAGGCAACCAGCTGTCTTGTCAACATGAGGCCATCGTTTGTCATTAAGACACTTTTGAGATCTTTCATTTCCTTCAAGGCACCTGTGAAACAGCAAATTATTCTAAAGAAACTGAAACAAATAATTTGTAACATTGCTGCTGCATATGAAACAAAACTCCAGTTGATAAATTGAAAATACAAATTCCTTAAAAGTTAACTGTACATTTGCCCTAATACCAAGAGATATGAAGGGTAAATAAACTGAAGTGAAGAATGCAAGTTAAGATAGCAATGAAAAAATAATTAGAGGCATAAGATCACCTACTGCAACAGGGAAATGGGAATCAATATGAACCATTACCCATCTACTGTCAACTCATTCCATGTCTCCATGCACACTGTATAAACCACTGTGGGTTGTACGACAAAGTACATTGTTGTACCACACATTACGGTTTTTCCCCATTCAATGCTCATGTGGAGTGTGGGAAGAATGATTCTTTAAATGGTTCTGTGCATGCTGTAATTAATCTTGCCTTCATGGTCCCTATAGGAGTGATACATATGCGGTTATTGTATAAATCCTAAATACCTCACTTAATACAGGTTCCTGAAATTTCATAAGTTAGGTTTTGTCATATATTTGGCGTCTATCTTCACTTGTCTGGCATTTCCAATTTTTAGTAGCTTCTTGATGCTCTCCCATGCATCAAATAAATCTATGATCAATCGTGCTACACTATTTTGTATACATTCAATGTCTGCCATTAGCCTTATTTGTTATGGGTCGTACTTAAGCAATATTCTAGAATGGGCCACACAAGTATTTTGTAAGCAATGTCCTCTATAGACTGATTGCATTTTCCAGTATCTTACCAATGAATTGAAGTCTGCATTCTGCTTTGCCTACAAGTGAGTCTATGTCACCATTTCATTTCATCCAGATATTTGTATTAGTTGACCAATTAAAACTGTGATTATTTGATAATGTAGTCATACAATACTGTCTTTTTTTTGTTTTGTGATGTGCTCCAATTTACATTTCTGAAAACTTAAACTCAGTTGCCTATCTTTGGACCAAACTGAAATGTTATGATCTGACTCAAATTTGTGCAGATTTTTTTCAGGCAATAGTTCATTATAGACAACTCTATCATCCAGGAAAAGTATGAGGTTCCTTATAATATCGTCTTCCAGAACATTAAGTTACAACATAAATGTAATGGTATAAATTACTATAACTGTATAAGTAAGTTTATAAGTGTGTAAAATACATTGAACTATTTGTTACAACAAAATATTGTACCGGTATACTCAGCAAGATGTTAAATCAGCAGATAGCTACATTTTATGTTCAACATTTTGTGTACAGCATATATGCTGGAAAGGATTTATACCCAAATTAAATAAATCTGAAGAAATGGTAGTGTGTGTCTGGAAAAAAAATCCGTAAAAACTCATACAGTCCAATTTGCTATTATGTCACTGTTACTGAAATATAATACAAAGTAACTGAATTTGATGAACATTCTCAGAGTGCAATATGCCTCAGAGTGAAATGCACAGTAATGTCAACATTATTTTTCAAGGCTATGTTTGTGAAAATGGATGAAAGCAAACCACACATTTTGTTCTCAATCTGCGGAAGCATTATGCACTGTGAAACACTGTACTGCTGTTCTACATAAAAGCTGTCTCATTGCCAACATCTTTCCCCTGCTGGCTGTTCTACACTTCTCATCATTGATTCAACACGTTGTAAGATATTTTATGCTGTATGACACCACAGTCCAGTCTGGTTAGGACAGCATAAAAATAATATATGAATTTCAGTATTGAAACTGGAACAGCAGAACAGTTCTCATCACACTGGATATCAAATCGAGGTTGGATTACAGCCATGGGTACATCATTTCATGCTACTCAACTGTATGTCATATGTCAGAGTTCTTCAACTGTAGTGGCTGGCGACTGGTGGCTGGCGACTGGTGGCATACCCATCTCTTGGCATCCTGTGAACAGACGTTCTCCACAGGTGACAGATTTGAAGAAAATGCTGGATGCGGCAACAGTGGAACACTCTCTGTATCGAGGTAGCTCAGTACAGCTCAGGTGATGTGTAGTCTTGCATTATCTTGTTAAAAGATAACATCACGGAGCCCTTGAAAATAGGGCACAGCAATAGGCCTTAACAAAACACAAATGCAATGGCTGCTGTCCAAATTACTGGCTATGTGAACCCGAGGTTGTGACATGTATCCAGTTGCACCCCATACCATCACATCACATGCTGGACCCGCATGAGAATGACAGGTACAATCTGGCCAGGTCTGTTAGCATCAGAGCCTCCACACACAAGTACATCAATTGTGACGATGTTGCAGAACCGAGACTCATCTGATACGATGACACAGTGCCATTCCTGTGTCTGGCATTGTTGTCAGTTGCACTGCTGTCAGTTCAACTCTCTCTAGAGCCGCATTAATGGCTTGACAGTCTGTGCTGCTCCAGATGCCATCACATTGTATGTGTGGATACTTGTCTCACTGTATACAAGCCCACTTCCTGACTAAATGTACACAACTTCACTGCAGGATCATGTACGCATGAGCGAACACTTGTCTGCCCTCTCAGGTGCTAGTTGGATGGCACTACGGAGGCCCTGCAAGGCATTTAGCATGGCCCTCCTGAACCTACCAATTCTATGTTCACACAAATTGAGATTCTGAGCAATGCAAGCAGCAATATAGTGAAACAATAAACCAGAGTCTCACCAGACCATGAGCCTGCAACTGCCAAATCTGGAATGCTGATAAACATTTCTCCTTCTTCCATTATGCTTAACACGGTCATCGTGTAAACAACCAACACTGAAATAGAATTTCTGAATGAGAAACCTGCTCCATAAGCTTTTCTTGCATACAGAGTATGCATGGGAGTGCTGAAAAGTAATGCCTCTGAATTTTTTATTCTGTTCTCAATATCGGTCGAGGTATGACACATCACGCATATTACTTGGTCAACTTTCCCACTTCACTGACTTGTGGCACACCTCCCTCCTGCAAACAGATGGTGTCGCAATAGGCAGCCCACTCTGACCAGAGATTGTGAATATGTTTACGGTGCGCTTCGAAGAAGAGGCCCTGATGTCATCCAAATGGAAATCCATCTTCTTCTTCTTCTTCTGTTTTGTGGATAACACACTTGTCATCTGGCCTCATGGAAGAGACAAACTTCTTGACTTCTTTGTACATCTGAACTCCACACGCCACAAAATCAAATTCACAATGGAGACCAAAGAAGAGGGAAGACTACCATTCCTGGACATCATAGTCAGGAGAATAACGGATAGCACCTTGTGCCACAGCTTGTATCTGACTCTATAAAACACATAAACGCAGTTCTCCCTATGTCACTGTGAATAATTTCAATAACAAAAAGTGAGATGAATGTTGCAGCGTACATTTAATTTCCACTTTGGCTTTGCATTCAAGATCAGTCTTACCTGAGAGTGCAACATTACATCTTTGGTTAATTTAATTATATGTTCATTAGATTTTGGTTATAAGGCACGTTTTGCTGCCTAATGTTTCATCTCCAAATACTGGAAACAATCCATGGAGGAAGAGGAGTATGTAAGACATTGGTGGACCAGGTTGGAAGAATCTGTGAATTTCAATACTCTGTAGAAGAGCTCAATCATTTGAAAATAACTTTCAGACCTTGTGGCTATTCTAACAGATATACATAGGGCACTACATTCTAAAATATTTGCATCTTTCAGTGAGAAACAAGCAACTAGAGGAAAAGTTCTGTTGCCATTTGTAAAAACTGTCGCAGATAACGACCTCCGTGTGCTATGAAGAGAAGGTGCTTAAACCAAACTGAAGACCACAACAGCACCCATACTCAAGCAAATTGCTATGCAGTAGTTTCAGTGAATTTGACAATGATGTGGCTGCTTTCATTGTGGCCCAGTCATATTGTGGGGTAGGGAATGCCAGTGACTGGGCTGGATTTGTAGGTGACAGATGGATTTTTGGCAAAGCCTTGTATCAATACCTCCTTAATTATTGAGCTGAAAAACTGTAAAAAACATTCATACAGTAAAATTGCACAAAAAAATTTCCTATTTCCGCAGGTATTGTGCCTTCTGTTTCTTTTTCATTACAAAAACATATTGATTCAAGTTTATAGAGTCACAACTATGTCACTGTGATTTGTGTAACACACATTCTGGAACATGTTCCAGGAATGTCATGAAACAGACAGCTTTAAATACTTACTCTAGCTCATCTTTCAAGACTTGCATGCCAACAACAACACCATCTATCCAATCTGTTTTTATTTCACTTTCATGTTAAGATTTCTCCACAAAGGATGTCATCTGCCATGTAGGCAGTGCAAGAGGAAATTCCACACTCACATTTGGGTAATCAAGTGGATTCTGTGTCTTGTCAGAACCAAGTACAATCAACCCAATATCATCTTTACCACTGGTAAATATCTGGAAACATATTAAATGGTAAAAATAAGTTTTGTTTATAACAAGTTGTATACCAATAGAAACATCACACACAGATACTCTTTATAAAATTATTTAATTGGATAGATAAAAAAATCTACTCACCAAGCAGTGGCAGAACACACACATAAAAGACTGTTGTGATAGGCAAGCGTTTGGAACCAGTGACTCCTTCTTCAGGCTGAATGGTTGCAGGGGAAGCAAGAAGGGTGAAGGAAAAGGACTGGAGAGGTCTAAAAAAAGGGGTAGATTTTGGGAAAAGTTACCCAGAACCATGGCTCATGGGTGACTTACCGTACAGGATGAGAAGGAAAGACTAATTGTTGGAGACTGCATCGGGCAAGATTCGGAAACCTGAGAGCTTAAAGGTGGAAGACAGGGTAATATGCAAGACAGAGATTACTACTAAAACTGTATATGGTTAATAAGAGTGAGAAGGTAAGTGTATTGTATGCAACAGTTGTGGGAGGGGGCAGTGAAAATAGACGGGAAAGACAATGAAAGATGTAGAAAGCTAAAACGGAGTGAAGCAAAGAGTAATTACAGTGAAGAAAAGCTGAGACAGAAGAAATTAACGTAAATTGAGGCGAGGTGGGTGGTGAGAACCAAGGACATGTTTTAGTGCTAGTTCCCACCTGCGGAGTTCTGAGAAACTGGCGTCTGGCGGAAGAATACAGGTGGCATGTGTGGTGAAACAAGTGCCGAAGTCATGTATGCCATGTTGTAGAGCATGCTCTGCAACAGGATATTGCGAGTTCCCAGTATATACACTATGACTACGCCAATTTATCCTAACTGATAATTTGGTGGTAGTCATGCAGATGTAGAAAGCTGAACAGTGTTTACATAATAGCTGGTATATGACATGTGTCGTTTCTATTTCTCGCCTGATCCGCAGTTCTGTGTGACTTTCCCAAAATCTACACCTTTTCATGGAACTCTCCAGGCCTTTTCCTTTACCCTTCTTCCTTCCCCTTCAACGCTTCTGTCTGGAAGAGCCACTGTCTTTTATGTGTATGTTCTGCTGCCGCTTGGTGAGTAGATTTTTTATCTATTCAATTAAATAAATTTATCAATAATTTATTGTTTTTGTTGTTATAGTTACTCTTTATAACCTACTTAAAATACATCATGTACCCTCCTCTCCACAATTCTTCGAACACATAGTTTTGCCTTTTGTAAAAAATCACTGCGTTTCTGTATAACATACTTGGAGTCAAAGTGTCCAACATCTATCACAATTACAAACAGATGAAAGAAAGTCATTGTATTTATTGGCAGTTTTACGCAATCAGATATTTTGAAAGAGTTCCAGTGGTATAAATTTACAATATCTTACAATTAAATATATACGTTTATTCTTTATATCAATTCTTAGCAATAATATAATAGTATAAATTGCAGAATCAATATAGCCAATTTTAATGTAATGACTGCAATACAAATACAAAATAACAGCGGTAAGTTATAACAAATGAGAGAGAGAGAGAGAGAGAGAGAGAGAGAGAATGAGGCATTTAGACAATGTTTCATTACAGTGTGAAACTTATTAGAATTAAAATGAAGCCATAGTGAATTATTACATTCCAAAAATAATAATTATTGTGTTCTTTCACCCCAAAATAATACATTCATTAGGCAATGTATACTTTTAATTTCAGAAATTTTTACAACAGTTCTGAACTTCACTGTTTCGATGAATTTATTACATGTGTCAATGAATGAGGGTTGATAACATTGCTTTAGTCATTCAATTGTTCATCATTTGATATTCGCAATGTTCTTAATAACTTCTTATGTAAAGTTCTATCATCAAAAAGATAATCTACGTAAGTTTTAAAAGTCGCGAATCTTTAAACAACAACTTGAAAATGGGTATATCAGTATTTTGTATACATTCTAGCATTGCTAGATTTACTTTTAAATTTTAAAGTATATGAGCAGATTGAGCGACTTTCCATCCAGAAAATTTGCTGTTGGCAAGACCTCACTACAAAGAAGAATGGTCTTTCCGGAGTCAAATGCTAAAAAATTCATAAATACCAGCATTGTAAGTGATACAAACAGGTATTAAGCACTGTGCATAAATATCGTTCTGCTTGGCGAGAAAAAAAGTAGGTAGATGAAAGAGTAAATTGGGTGCAAGGATTGAACATAAACTCACCCAAATTGCAAAGGTTAAAAAAAAAAAAAAAAAAACAAGGGGGTCACTGCTCAAGAATTGAGAACTGCCCCCCCCCCCCCCCTTTTCTTTTACAGGCTTGCTTTCACTTTTCAGATGAGACCATGTCCCCCATATGTGAAGAAAATAGCCAATATGTAAAGAGAATTACAGATAAAGCGTTTTCTAGAATGAGATTTTCACTCTGCAGCATAGTGTGCACTGATTTGAAACTTCCTGGCAGATTAAAACTGTGTGCTGGACCAAGACTCAAACATGGCGATCGTAAACACAGACCTGTGTTGCCATTTTGGGAGGTAGATCTCGTATCTGGAAAGAGGAGATGACAGTTAGGGTACTATGGGTGAGCAGCTGCCATCAATTTTTGATGGTGCAGAACCCACAATAGTGGAACTGCTGCCTAGTCCAAAGGCACCTGTTACCAGTCTTACCCCACAATAGTGTATCGAATCCAGATGTAATGTCGAAGCTGATAAAAAGTCATATGAGAGATTCCTGTAATCTAGGTGTGACTGCACCAGTGCTGCATACAGCCATATCAAAGTAGAGTGGACCACACCGTGGTCGGTGTCGCTGAGGCATAGAAGAGCATTCAGGTGTGACATACATGTCTGCTTTGGTTGACATAGACGGGGAAGCCATGTCAACTAGGCATCAAAGACCGGTCCTAAAAAACACAATGACAGAAATGCATAACGTAGATCATGGCAGCCAAGAAATGGATGCTATGAGTGAAAGCCCAGGATTGTGCTTGGTGTATTGCTCCCTGCATTCTGCCTCCAGCAATAGCCGTCGCGGACGAACAGAAAAGATGGGGACACCATATGTCATGCAGCTGTCGCCAGATCATTGATAGTCACAAAAAGGAGAGTGACACTCAAAACAGAACCTTGTGAAAGCCCCTTCTCCTGCAGGGGGGGGGGGGGGGGGGGGGGGGGGGATGCTACAGGAGGCACCAACCTGTTCCCAAAAAGTGTGACATGGAAGAAAGTTCTGGATAAAAATCAGGAGTGGGCCATGGAGGCCCCACTCCTTTAAGGTGTCAAGGATGTTATGGCACCATGTTGCATCATAAGATATATATGCAGATCAATGAAAACTGCAAAAAGGAACTGATGCTGAGCAAAAGCTGTTCAGATAGCACACTTCAAGTGGACTAAATTATCTTCGCCCTTGGCGAAAAGCACCCTGGATCGAAGCCAAAAGATCCGGGGATTCAAGGACACAATACAGCCTTCGACTAACCATATGTTCAAGTAACTTGCAGGACACTGAGTAAACAATCTGGACGACAGCTGTCCGTTTGAAGAGGCAATTTATCTGATTTCAAAATTGGAATATCGGCATTTTCTCGCTACTGGGAAGAGAGTTCTGCATTGCACCAGGGATGGTTAAAGAAAGGCCAGGTACACTGATGGAAAAATTTGCAACACCAAATAATAATTTATGTAGAGTAATGAAATACCAGGAATATGTGGTGTCACCGCCAGACACCACACTTGCTAGGTGGTAGCTTTAAATCGGCCGTGGTCCATTAGTACATGTCGGACCCGCGTGTTGCCACTGTCAGGGATCGCAGACCGAGCGCCACCACAAGGCAGGTCTCGAGATGCGGACTAGCACTCGCCCCAGTTGTACGGACGACGTAGCTAGGGACTAGCAAGTGTGGTGTCTGGCGGTGATACCACATTAAGAAGCTTTGGCTCTCGTGTTTGGTGTTACTAAGTTCCATGATTTCTTGTATGGTCGTCACTTTACCATCATCACCGACGCACAAACAGTTTGTAAATATTGCTGAAACAATGCAGGGGTGGATGCACACCCGAATGGCAGTCTTTTGAATCGGTACAAGCCAAGATGCGTGTTAACCACCAAGACGCGCTGGGATTCGGCGTCCACTGGGATTTGCAAGTACGCATCTGCTAGGTCCAACTTCGAAAAGTATTTACCCCGTCCGCCGGGCGCACTGCACGGCCCAGTAAACTGCCCTCGCACGCGTCCGCGCAGCTGCCGCCTCGCTCTAAACCAGGTGTGCCGTGACAGCATACAACTGCAGTGAAATCATGCCCGCGGTGTGCTACTAGACATTTGCGTGAAAATTGCCCGTCACGCCAAGCTATTTGTTTTTACTGTAATAAGAAAGGACATGTTCAAAGTGTTTGCCAGAAAAAGCTCAGATCAGACACTCTTAATCATTCCAAGCCCTTTGCTTCGCGCCGGAATCGAACCAAGAATACTCAGGCTCGTGTACCTTCGCCCATGGACATTCATGTAGTTAATTCCACTTCGTCCAGTGCCACTGTCTCTAACAGTGACTGTGTTCGTTCCACAAATGCTGTGCGTCGACGTTGCCGGAACTCGCGTCAAGTCGCAAGTGCTTCTGTACCAGTGTCAGTTCAAATTGCATGAGACAGTCGCTCATGTCGTCACCAGGACAATAAACTTTTTGTAGATTTGGACTTAAATGGCAAGGTCATACCATTCCAGCTTGATACCGGAGCTGCAGTTTCATTGCTCAATCATGACACGTACAAACAACTGGGCAAACCTCTGTTGCGTGCCGCAAATGTTAAGTTAAATAGTTATTCAGGTCAGAATATCCCTGTGTTAGGACAGTGCACCCTTCTTGCAACATACAAGGGACAAACAAAACTTGTGTCATTTTACGTTCTTCGTTCTTCTACTGCAGTGAACTTGTTTGGTTTAGATTTATTTCAGTTGTTTAACATGTCTATAGTAAATCAGGACCTATCAGTGAACCAGCCTGTACCTCCGTGTACAGCGCAGAAATTCATTCGCTGGTCTATTTTCCTCTCGCATTACCGCTACGATATCTTTTATCGGTCCACTGCTAAGCACGGAAACGCCGATGCCTTGTCCCGTTTGCCTGTTGCTGAGGATAGAGCATTCGACTCTTCTGAACTTGCTTGTATGCTCATTGATTCGGAAACCGATTACGTGGTCAAATCGTTTCCGATTGATTTTCGTCGTGTAGCTACAGCCACAGCTGCTGACCCGGTCCTTGCTACCGTTTTGCGTTTTGTTGCTACGCAATGGCCTTTGTCAAAGTCTCGGATCGAGGATCCGTTGGTTCGCCGATTTTTTGCTCACAAGGAGAGACTTTTTGTTCGACGTGGTGTTTTGTTGTTGCGTTCTGATAATGATCAGTCCAGAGTCGTGGTCCCACGTTCGTTACAGTCCTCTGTTTTACGGCTTCTTCACCAAGGACATTGGGGTATAGTGCGAACGAAACAACTTGCTCGTCAGCACTGTACTTGGTTCGGCATCGATGCTGCGATTACGAATATGTGTTCTTCTTGCATGGCGTGTGCCGAACAACAATCAGCACCGCCGCGGAAAATATTTGCATGGCCAAAAGCCACTTCCCCTTGGCAACGCTTGCACATCGATTTTGCTGGTCCATTCTGGAATGCTCGGTGGTTTATTCTGGTAGATGCCTTCAGTAATTTTCCTTTTGTTGTCCGGATGTCTTCCACGACGTCAACTGCCACCATCCAAGCGTTGTCTGCTATCTTTTGCATTGAAGGTCTTCCGCAGACTATTGTTTCTGACAATGGCCCACAATTCATGTCCGCAGAATTTCAGTCATTCTGCCAGGCCAATGGTATTCAACATCTGACATCCGCGCCGTTTTCGCCTCAGTCAAACGGTGACGCTGAACGATTGGTCCGGACTTTCAAGTCACAGATGTTGAAGTTGAAAGAGTCGCATTCTCGGGAGGACGCGTTGTTGCTCTTTTTGTCTTCGTATTGCTCTCAGCCCCGAGATGGTCGCTCGCCGGCTGAGTTGCTCCACGGTCGTCCTCATCGAACCTTGATGTCTTTGCTGCACCCGCCGCATCAGGTTCCTGTGCAGCGGCAGACTTCTGCTTTTGCTCCAGGCGACGTTGTATTTTATCGCAACTATCGAGGTTCACGGCGTTGGCTCGCAGGGCGCATTCTTCGCTGCCTCGGCCGCGCGATGTATTTGGTTTTGGGGGCCTCTGGTGAGGTGCGTCGGCATCTCAATCAGCTGCACCTCTGTCGTCGCACGGGTTCTGCCGCTCCCCGTCTGCTTTCAGCGACGGTGCCGTCCGGTCAGCGCCCTGGGGACCCATCTACTGGCTCGCCTCATCCCCAGGTGTTACCGACGATGAATTCCATTTTGCCCCATGGCGACGCGCCGCTGCCGCCTCCGCCGCCGCCGCCTGTCCTCCAGCCGGCGCCGCCCACAGTGGACGCTTTGCTGCAGCCGCCAAGCACCTCCCTGGGTCACGCGCCGCCGATCGCTTCCCGTGACCAGCTGTCCTCCACCATGGAGCTCTTGCCCGCTCCGGACCACATGGCGTCTTCGCGGTCGACCCTTCGGCCCCTCCTGTCTCTTTACGGGCACATACACCGCATGTTGACGTGCACCCTGGACTAGGTTATCAGGCGTTTCCTAGATCCCCTCGCACCGAATGGCTGGGTGCGGGTGGCACAGCCTCGCCTGTTGTTAGTTTCCCCACCTCATCGCATACGTCAACATGGGGTCCTCCCCACGGCGGGCGGAAGCCTTATAACACGACCGTTCGCCGATTTGCGGGGGAGGAATGTGGTGTCACCGCCAGACACCACACTTGCTAGGTGGTAGCTTTAAATCGGCCGCGGTCCATTAGTACATGTCGGACCCGCGTGTCGCCACTGTCAGGGATTGCAGACCGAGCACCACCACAAGGCAGGTATCGAGATACAGACTAGCACTCGCCCCAGTTGTACGGACGACATAGCTAGCGACTATACTGACGAAGCCTCGCTCCTTTGTCGAGCCGATAGTTAGAATAGCCTTCAGCTAAGTCAATGGCTACGACCTAGCAAGGCGCCATTAGTAACATTGCATGTATCTAAAGAGTCTCACTTGTATCACCACATTCCCCAGATGTACCAAAAGGATGGATTAAAGTTAAGTATTACAGAAGCTATGTACTTTTCTGTATAGCATTCATTACGTATCCTGTTTCAGACCTCACGTCCATCTGTGTGAGCGTAGCGCATGCCTTTCGGCTTCCTCTTATTGTGTCTAGGCTGTCTTGTCTACACACAACAGAATATATTTGTTGAGTCAACGTATGTAAAGTGATTAGCGTTGCAGGATCAGAGATCAATGTGAGTGTGAGATAAGCCACTGCAAATGTAAATGCAAATGCTGGTACGCCGTTGTACACTTGTCATGTGTCAGTTTGTGGGATGGAGTTCCATGCCTGTTGCACTTGGTTGGCCAATATAAGGACAGTTAATGATGTTTGTGGATGGGTTGAAGCTGTCATCAGATGATGTCCAATATGTGCTCGATTGGAGGTAGAGCTGGTTATCGAGCAAGCAAAGGCAATATGTTGACACACTATAGCATGTTGGCTTACAACAGCAGTATGTGAGCAAGTGTTATCCTATAGGAAAACACCTCCTGGAATGCTGTCAGCATTCGTGGGATTCATACAGACAGTTTTGTCAGTGGAAAAGCGAAAGCTATTGTTGATGCTCCAGGAGTAAAGACAATCAAGACATTGCTGAAGGTGCCACTAAGTGAGACAGGTTCATAGAGAACTGCAATAGAAGGCAAAATCGTCAAAAAAAAAGGGAGCCGGAGATTCCCAGTGGGAGACAGGCCATTATAGGGTTAATGGCGATAGCAAAGAGAATGACACTCAGAATGGAACCCTGAGACACACCATTTTCCTGGATAAAGGTGTCCGACAAGGCAGACCCTTCATGCACCTCGAAAACTCAGTCTTTTAAAAATGTCTGAAGGAAACAGGGTAGGTGGCCATGGAAGCCCCACATGTGAAGAGTATGGAGGGTACTAGCTCTCTAGCAGGTGTCATAGGCCTTCTCCAAATCGAAAAACACGGCGACAATCTGGGATTTCTGCAGAAATCCATTCATGACTTGGGTGGGCAAAATAATGAGACGGTCCACTGCAGAATGCCGTGTTGAAAGCCACACTGTGCATTCATCAAAAATTGTGAGACTCGAGCCACCATATCATCCGGGCATGAATCATATGTTCCATCACCTTGCAAACACACTGGTAAGAGAGATGGAGTGGTAGCTAGAAGCTAATTTCGGCAAGAGCTGGATTTCCATCAATAAATTGAGTTGAAGTCTGCTGTTGTGGTCTTCATCCAACTACTGGTTTGGTGCATCTCACCAGCCTATTCCAGCCTTTGTAAGCCTCTTCATCTCTGCATAGTATTTCAACCTAAATCCACTTAGAATGGTGAACCACCATTCAGAGGATAACTTTTTAACAACACAGTTTGACTTCTGTAAAGGCTTCTATACTGAGAATCAAACATAATATCTCACAAATTCAATTCCAGTAGAATTAAATAGTGGAAATTATCCCCTCTGTAATCTTGCCAAAGCCTTTGACTGTTTAGATTAAAAAATTCTGTGAGGGGAAGCTAAAATAGTATGGCATTAAAAGTCTTCCCCTTGCATGGATTGAGTTGTACTTTAACTACAGAAAATGGAAGGTCACATTAACAAATGATAAGACAGGAATAAGATTAAACTCAAAAAGGGAGAACATAAAATATGGTGTGGCACACAGTGTTTGCTGCCAAGTCCACAAAAATGATTTACTTCCGGCACTGGAGGGCTTAGGAAAAACTCTAATGTTTTGCAGTGCCACAAACTTATTGATGCAAGATCTAAACTCATCCATACCAGAAACATCCAGGAGAATAACAGAACAGGCGTGTACTGATCCACAGGTACCAGCTTAATGCCTAAAAACTTGTATTGTGCAGTTCTAAAGAAATGAAAGTGACTTACAGATACGAATATCAAAAGTAGGGATAACTGGGCAATTAGGCTCCCGTGTTCTAAGTTCCTGGGTATGCAGATACCACTCACGTGTGAGTTTAGGATGAACTCAGCAATTCAGAACTGCAATACTAGAAGCAAAAATAATTTCCATATATAAACACCTAAAATCAGGGCTGCCACAAGTTTCTCCAAGTGAAATTCCCTGATATCTCTGATTCCACGGACACATTTTAGAATTTTTCCCCGACAAATTTTGAGGTCTCAAGGGGAGGTAAAGACATAAGTCGACAAAAGAATGTAAGGGCCTTGTATTTCTCCCCCATTTTGTTTTAGGGCGCAAAAACAACTAGGGTCATATGTGTCCATGCCAAAACTGTGAAACACAAAGGTGAGGAGAGGAGTTAAAAATGATTACATGTCAACGTTTAATGACAGGAGAGAGGACAGCTACAATCAGGGATGTGGAGAAAGGTCTATGAAGTACGCAATAGGTAAATGGAGGCCCAGAACTAAAAGTTAAATGGCCTTCACCATATTGCTACAACTGATAAGAAGTAAAACACGGTCGACAGCCCACGCATTGTTCACTAAAACGGCCAATAACTCAGATGGCAAACCCAAACGGGAACGTAAACGGTAAAAAAAAAGGGCACCCTCTGAGGAAACAGCAGACAGTTAAAAGTTGGGTGCAATGTACACAAAGTAGTGGGGGAGCACCACTTAACAAATGGTGATGGCTAAAAAGGCAGTGCCCAATATGCAACCTAGTTAAAATGACCTCCTCGCCGCAGGACGACTGAGAGGAGGTTGTCCAAGCCACTGGAAGAGGCTTAATAACCCAGAGCTTATTCCTATGAATGGAGGACCAGTGGCGATGCCAAAGTGACACCACCTCCTGACAGAAAGCAACAAGAGATCATCAGAGGGAATGCAAGAATTATTGGGCTGAAGTACGAGGAATGCAGCTTTGGCAGCAGTGTCAGCAACCTCTTGGACCGATATGACCTGGAACCGACGTAAACATCACAGTGGCTCCATAAAAAGTGAGCAAGTGGAAGCTTTCCTGGAACCGGTGCACTAAGGGATGGACAGTCTACAGTGCACAGAGGCTTTGAAGGGTGCTGAGAGAGTCTGAGCAGTGACACAGTTGAAAAGAGTATGTCACCAGATGTACTCCATGATCTGATACAGGGTGAAGAGCTCTGCTGTAAATACTGAGCAATGTGCCGGAAGTCAGTATCAAAAAATGTTGGTTGACGTTGAAGGCACACCTGACACCATGGTCAGTCCAAGAGCCATCAGTGTACACAAAGATATTGTTGCAAAAATCCATGCATAGGTCGTGAAACTGAAGGCGAGCCTGAAGGTCAAGGTGAAGATGGGCTGCCGCATGAAGCCAAGATGGTGAAGGGTTCACACCCATCGAAAAAGCTGCAGGGAGCATGAAGTCGGAGGACCAAGATAGTTTTGTATAAAGCAGGAGCCTCAGGAATTTTGTAGTTTCAATGAATGGAAGAGCAACAGGCCTAAGACGTCCGGTGGCTGCACGAAAAGCATTATTCGACACATTGGCATTGCTGTCAGGCTTCCTCAGAGCCATAATCTGTTGGTAGCAGGCACCCACTGCAGTAGTAGCCCTCGGGTGGCCTGAGCAAGGTATGTCACTGATAGTTCCTGTCCCTCTCTATCTCTTCCATGTCCGAACAACATTGCCACGGTTCACTCCACAATGTCTGGACACTACCCTTGCTGAGAGCCCTTCTTGGCAAAGTGTAATAATGCAGATGCAATCAAACTGCAGTAAGGATCATCTAGGCATTGTTGAACTACAGACAACATGCCCTGAATTCCTCATGTCAACAGCAGAAGAAAGCCGACACTTCTGTAGGACCTCATGGAGCAGGATCCTCTTGCCTCTGTGCCCTGTAGCAGTGAGTTTTCGCAGACTGACACTTGGCAGCTGCCGAGGTGACACCCCTTCCTATTGTCCTCATTGTGACTGTCCTCCAATGGAACTTTTGCAGACTTTGATCCAACAAAGAGGATTTATGACTGCTTTTAGAATCGCAGCTTCTACTTGTACTCTGCCTTCAGGAAACAAAATTGCATCCTCACGACTGCTTTGAGCTTTTGTATTTCTTCCTGGTCTGTTTTGACCTTCCGCTCGAGGTTGGCATTCTGTCTCATGAAGGAGTCATGCTGCTCATATGGGATGACATTCATAGTCAACCAATCCATCTCCCTGACTACCTGTCATCAAGCTGTTGCAGTCTGTCTTTTCCTTCCTCACTTGAACTTTTCCCTTTCTACCATTTACATCCCTCAATCATTTGATGTCACCAGGTTCGACTTCCTCCAGCTTATTGGACAGCTTCCTCGCCGATTTCTGCTGCTTGGGGACTTTAATGCACACCATCCCATTTGGGGCTCTTCCAGAACCTATCCGAGAGGTGCCCTCTTCGCTGCCATTCTTAATCAACTTAACCTTTTCATCTTTAACACAGAAGCACCCATGTTGCTTTCAGACTCGTCGCACTCCTATTCCCATTTGGACCTTTCCTTCTTCACTGCCCGTCCTGCACATCATCTTGAACGGTCCGTTCTTTCTGACACCTACTCGAGCGACCATTTCCTGTGTGCTATCCATTTGCTGACTCCTACCCCACCTCCGTGCACATCGAAATGGCAGCACACTAAGGCTGACTGGAGACTTTACCCCGCCCTGGCGACCTTCAACGAACATGATTTCCACAGTTGTCACAGGTGGAATTTCTTACAAACATTATCCTTACCGTCGCAGAACATTCCATTCCTCACACTTCCTCTTTACCATGCTGTGTCCCAATCCTTTGGTGGACTGAAGCCTGCTGCGATGGAATTCGCATTCTTCAGGATAACCAAAAAGGTAGCTAAACTTCGTTCACTAGTTCTTTTAACAGTTTCACCCCCCTCTTCCATCGTGTGCACCAACTTCCGATGGTTCTCTGGGAGCAAGATCCATTCCCCAATTTTCATCCTGACAGTAGCAGACAGTATCATCGTGTACCATATTGCTATCTCCAACACCTTGGGTCGCCATTTTGCAGAAATGTTGAGCTCCTCCCACTATCATCCTGTCTACCTCTATTGGAAATGGGCAGAGAAGACTCAGGCAATACCCTTCTCTTCTCAGAATCGTGTGTGTTACTGTGCTGCCTTTACTATGAGGAAGCTAGCTCACGTTCTCACTTCATCTCAATCCTCTGCCCTGGACCAGACACTGTTAATTTTCAAATGTTGCAGCACCTTTCTCTTGTGGGCAAGCACTTTTTGCTTAATACGTACAACCGGACCTGGGCAGAGGGCATGTTATTAAGCCACTGTTGTGAAGCCACTGTTATACCCACACCTAAGCCCGGTAAGGACAAACAACTTCCTTCTGGCTATCACCCACTTTGTTTACCCATGTCATGAATGGTTTTCTGTGGAAATCCCAGACTGGCTGTGTTTTTCAATTTGGAGAAAGCCTACGACATTTGTTGGGGACTAGTATCGTTTGTACTCTCTACACATGGCGCCCACTTCCTGTCTTATCATTTGTTAATGTGACCTTCCATTTTCTGTAGTTAAAGTACAACTCAATCCATGCAAGGGGAAGACTTTTAATGCCATACTATTTTAGCTTCCCCTCACAGAATTTTTTAATCTAAACAGTCAAAGGCTTTGGAAAGATGACAGAGGGGTTAATTTCCACTATTTAATTCTACTGGAATTGAATTTGTGAGATATTATGCTGGATTCTCAGTATAGAAGCCTTTAGAGAAGTCGAACTGTGTTGTTAAAAAGTTATTCTCTGAATGGTGGTTCACCATTCTAAGTGGATTTAGGTTGAAATACTATGCAGATGAAGAGGCTTACAAAGGCTGGAATAGGCTGGTGAGATGCACCAAACCAGTAGCTGGATGAAGACCACAACAGCAGACTTCAACTCAGTTTATTGATTGAAATCCAGCTCTTGCCGAAATTAGGTCTCTGTCTCTCTCTCTCTCACTCTCTCTCTCTCTCTCTCTCTCTGACACACACACACACACACACACACACACACACACACACACACACTCTTCCTTCTAGCTACCACTCCATCTCTCTTACCAGTGTGTTCGCAAGGTGATGGGACATATGATTCATGCCCGGATGATATGGTGGCTCGAGTCTCACAATTTTTGATGAATGCACAGTGTGGCTTTCAACACGGCATTCTGCAGTGGACCGTCTCATTATTTTGCCCATCCATGTCATGAATGGTTTTCTGCAGAAATCCCATATTGTCGCTGTGTTTTTCGATTTGTGAGAAGGCCTATGACACCTGCTAGAGAGCTAGTACCCTCCATACTCTTCACATGTGGGGCTTCCATGGCCACCTACCCTGTTTCCTTCAGACATTTTTAAAAGACCGAGTTTTCGAGGTTCATGAAAGGTCTGCCTTGTCGGACACCTTTATCCAGGAAAATGGTGTGTCTCAGGGTTCCATTCTGAGTGTCATTCTCTTTGCTATCACCATTAACCCTATAATGGCATGTCTCCCACTGGGCATCTCCGGCTCCCTTTTTTTTGACGATTTTGCCTTCTATTGCAGTTCTCTATGAACCTGTCTCACTTAGTGGCATCTTCAGCAATGTCTTGATTGTCTTTACTCCTGGAGCATCAACAATAGCTTTCGCTTTTCCACTGACAAAACTGTCTGTATGAATCCCACGAACGCTGACTGCAAATTTGTATGTCCGTCTGGTTATTTGACCTGTTGTGCTGCCATTCACAAACAGCATTCCAGGAGGTGTTTTCCTACAGGATAACACTTGCTCACATACTGCTGTTGTAAGCCAACATGCTATAGTGTGTCAACATATTGCCTTGGCTTGCTCGATAACCAGCTCTACCTCCAATCGAGCACATATTGGACATTATCTGATGACAGCTTCAACCCATCCACAAACATCATTAACTGTCCTTTTATTGGCCAACCAAGTGCAACAGGCATGGAACTCCATCCCATAAACTGACACATGACACGTGTACATCAGTGTACCAGCAATTACTTTTACGTTTGCTGTGGCTTATCTCACACTTACATTGTTTTCTGATCCTGCAACATTAATCACTTTACATACGTTGTCTCAACAAATATATTCCTGGTATTTCATTACTCTACATTAATTATTTTTTGGTGTTGCAAATTTTTCCGTCAGTGTACCTGGCCTTTCTTTAACCATCCCTGGTGCAATGCAGAATTCTCTTCCCAGTAGCGAGAAAATGCCATTATTCCAATTTTGAAATCTGATAAATTGCTTCTTCAAACGGACAGCTGTCGTCCAGACTGTTTACTCAGTGTCCTGCAAGTTACTTGAACATATGGTTAGTCGAAAGCTGTATTGTGTCCTTGAATCCCCGGATCTTTTGGCTTCGATCCAGGGTGCTTTTCGCCAAGGGTGCTCTACTGAAGATAATTTAGTCCACTTGAAGTGTGCTATCTGAACAGCTTTTGCTCAGCATCAGTTCCTTGTTGCAGTTTTCATTGATCTGCGTGTATATCTTATGATACCACATGGTGCCATAACGTCCTTGCCACCTTAAAGGAGTGGGGCCTCCATGGCCCACTCCTGATTTTTATCCAGAACTTTCTTCCATGTCACACTTTTTGGGTACAGGTTGGTGCCTCCTGTAGCATCCCCCCCTGCAGGAGAAGGGGCTTGCACAAGGTTCTGTTTTGAGTGCCACTCTCCTTTTTGTGGCTATCAATGATCTGGTGGCAGCTGCATGGCATATGGTGTCCCCATCTTTCCTGTTCATCCACGACTTCTATTGCTGGAGGCAGAATGCAGGGAGCAATACACCAAGCACAATCCTGGGCTTTCACTCATAGCATCCATTTTTTGCCTGCCATGACCTACGTTATGCATTTCTGTCATTGTGTTTTTTAGGACCGGTCTTAGATGCCTAGTTGACATGGGTTCCCCGTCTTTGTCAACTAAAGCAGACATGTAGGTCGCACCTGAATGCTCTTCTATGCCTCAGCGACACTGACCACGGTGTGGTCCACTCTACTTTGATATGGCTGTATGCAGCATTGGTGAAGTCACACCTAGATTACAGGAATCTCTCATATGACTTTTCATCAGCTTCGACATTACATCTGGATTCGATACACTATTGTGGGGTAAGACTGGTAACAGGTGCCTTTGGACTAGGCAGCAGTTCCACTATTGTGGGTTCTGCACCATCAAAAATTGATGGCAGCTGCTCACCCATAGTACCCTAACTGTCATCTCCTCTTTCCAGATACGAGATCTACCTCCCAAATCGGCAACACAGATCTGGGGTTAAGATCACCAAGTTGGAGTCTTGGTCCAGCACACAGTTTTAATCTGCCAGGAAGTTTCATATCAGTGCACACTATGCTGCAGAGTGAAAATCTCATTCTAGAAAAAGCTTTATCTGTAATTCTCTTTACGTATTGGCTATTTTCTTCACATATGGGGGACATGGTCTCATCTGAAAAGTGAAAGCAAGCCTGTAAAAGAGAGGGGGGGGGGGGGGGGGGCTGTTCTCAATTCTTGAGCAGTGACCCTCTTGGTCCTTTTTTTTTTTTTTTTTTTTTTTTTTAAAAAACCTTTGCAATTTGGGTGAGTTTATGTTCAATCCTTGCACCCAATTTACTCTTTCATCTACCTACTTTTTTTCAAGTCAAGCAGAACGATATTTATGCCCATTGCTTAATACCTGTTTGTATAACTTACAATGCTGGTATTTATGAATTTTTTAGCATTTGACTCCGGAAAGACCATTTTTCTTTGTAGTGAGGTCTTGCCAACAGCAAATTTTCTGGATGGAAAGTCGCTCAATCTGCTCATATACTTTAAAATTTAAAAGTAAATCTAGCAATGCTAGAATGTATACAAAATACTGATATACCCATTTTCAAGTTGTTGTTTAAAGATTCGCGACTTTTAAAACTTACGTAGATTATCTTTTTGATGATAGAACTTTACATAAGAAGTTATTAAGAACATTGCGAATATCACATGATGAACAATTGAATGACTAAAGCAATGTTATCAACCCTCATTCATTGACACATGTAATAAATTCATCGAAACACTGAAGTTCAGAGCTGTTATAAAAATTTCTGAAATTAAAAGTATACATTGCCTAATGAATGTATTATTTTGATGTGAAAGAACACAATAATTATTATTTTTGGAATGTAATAATTCACTATGGCTTCATTTTAATTCTAATAAGTTTCACACTGTAATGAAACATTGTCTAAATGCCTCTCTCTCTCTCTCTCTCTCTCTCTCTCCCCCTCTCATTTGTAATAACTTACCGCTGTTATTTTGTATTAGTATTGCAGTCATTACATTAAAATTGGCTATATTGATTCTGCAATTTATACTATTATGTTATTGCTAAGAATTGATTTAAAGAATAAACGTATATATTTATTTGTAAGATATTGTAAATTTATACCACTGGAACTCTTTCAAAATATTTGATTGCGTAATACTGCCAATAAATACAATGACTTTCTTTCATCTGTTTATAATTGTAATAGATGTTGGACACTTTGACTCCAAGTATGTTATACAGAAACGCAGTGATTTTTTACAAAAGGCAAAACTATGTGTTCGAAGAATTGTGGAGAGGAGGGTACGTGATGTATTTTAAGTAGGTTATAAAGAGTAACTATAACAACAAAAACAATAAATTATTGATAAATTTATTTAATTGAATAGATAAAAAATCTACTCACCAAGCGGCAGCAGAACATACACATAAAAGACAGTGGCTCTTCCAGACAGAAGCGTTGAAGGGGAAGGAAGAAGGGTAAAGGAAAAGGCCTGGAGAGTTCCATGAAAAGGTGTAGATTTTGGGAAAGTCACACAGAACTGCGGATCAGGCGAGAAATAGAAACGACACATGTCATATACCAGCTATTATGTAAACACTGTTCAGCTTTCTACATCTGCATGACTACCACCAAATTATCAGTTAGGATAAATGGGCATAGGCGTAGTGTATATACTGGGAACTCGCAATATCCTGTTGCAGAGCATGCTCTTCAACATGGCATACGTGACCTCAGCACTTGTTTCACCACACATGCCCCCTGTATTCTTCCGCCAGACACCAGTTTCTCAGAACTCCGCAGGTGGGAACTAGCACTAAAACATGTCCTTGGTTCTCACCACCCACCTCGCCTTCATTTACGTTAATTTCTCCTGTCTCAGCTATTCTTCACTGTAATTACTCTGTGCTTCACTCCGTTTTAGCTTTCTACATCTTTCATTGTCTTTCCCGTCTGTTTTCACTGCCCCCTCCCACAGCTGTTGCATACAATACACTTAGCTTCTCACTCTTATTAACTCATGTACAGTTTTAGTAGTAATCTCTGTCTTGCATATTACCCTGTCTTCCACCTTTAAGCTCTCAGGTTTCCGAATCTTGCCCGATGCACTCCCCAACAATTAGTCTCTCCTTCTCATCCTGTACGGTAAGTCACCCATGACCCATGTTTCTGGGTAACTTTACCAAAATCTACCCCTTTTTTTAGACCTCTCCAGTCCTTTTCCTTCACCCTTCTTGCTTCCCCTGCAACCCTTCAGCCTGAAGAAGGAGTCACTGGCTCCAAACGCTTGCCTATCACAACAGTGTTTTATGTGTGTGTTCTGCCATTGCTTGGTGAGTAGATTTTTTATCTATCGAATTAAATGATTTTATAAAGAGTACCTGTGTGTGATGTTTTTATTGGATACAACTTGTTATAAACAAAACTTATTTTTACCATTTAATATGTTTCCAGATATTTACCAGTGGTAAAGATGAAATTGGGTTGATTGTACTTGGTTCTGAAAAGACACAGAATCCACTTGGTTACCCAAATGTGAGTGTGGAATTTCCTCTTGCACTGCCTACATGGCAGATGATATCCTTTGTGGAGAAAGCCTTACATGAAAGTGAAATAAAAACAGATTGGATAGATGGTGTTGTTGTTGGCATGCAAGTCTTGAAAGATGAGCTAGAGTAAGTATTTAAAGCTGTCTGTTTCATGGCATTCCTGGAACATGTTCCAGAATGTGTGTTACACAAATCACAGTGACATAGTTGTGACTTTATAAACTTGAATCAATATGTTTTTGTAATGAAAAAGAAACAGAAGGCACAATACCTGCAGAAATAGGAATTTTTTTTGTGTGATTTTACTGTATGATGTTTTTTACAGTTTTTCAGCTCAATAATTAAGGAGGTATTGATACAAGGCTTTGCCAAAAACCCATCTGTCACCTACAATTCCAGCCCTGTCACTGGCATTCCGTACCCCACAATATGACTGGGCCACTATGAAAGCAGCCACATCATTGTCAAATTCACTGAAACTACTGCATAGCAATTTGCTTGAGTATGGCTGCAGTTGTGGTCTTCTGTTTGGTTTAAGCACTGCATCAATACCTTCTCTTTATAGCACTCAGAGGTCACAATCTGCGACTGTTTTTACAAGTGGCAAGAGAACTTTTAATCTAGTTGCTTGTTTTGTCACTGACAGATGCAAATATTTTAGAATGTAGTGCCTTATGTATATCTGTTAGAATAGCCACAAGGTCTGAAAGTTATTTTCAAATGATTGAGCTCTTCTACAGAGTATTGAAATTCACAGATACTTCCAACCTGGTCCACCAATGTCTTACATACTCCTCTTCCTCCATGGATTGTTTCCAGCATTTGGAGATGAAACATTAGGAAGCAAAACGTGCCTTATAACCAAAATCTAATGAACATATAATTAAATTAAACAAAGATGTAATGTTGCACTCTCAGGTAAGACTGATCTTGAATGCAAAGCCAAAGTGGAAATTAAATGTACGCTGCAACATTCATCTCAGTTTTTGTTATTGAAATTATTCACAGTGCCATAGGGAGAACTGAGTTTATGTGTTTTATAGAGTCAGATACACACTGTGGCACAGGGTGCTGTCCGTTATTCTCCTGACTATGATGTCCAGGAATGGTAGTCTTCCTTCTTCTTTGGTCTCCATAGTGAATTTGATTTTGTGGCGTGTGGAGTTCAGATGTACAAAGAAGTCAAGAAGTTTGTCTCTTCCATGAGGCCAGATGACAAGTGTGTTATCCACATAACAGAAGAAGAAGAAGAAGATGGATTTCCATTTGGATGACATCAGGGCCTCTTCCTCGAAGTGCACCGTAAACATATTCACAATCTCTGGCCAGAGTGGGCTGCCTATTGCGACTCCATCTGTTAGCGGGAGGGGGGTGTGCCACGAGTCAGTGAAGTGGGAAAGTTGACCAAGTAATATGCGTGACGTGTCATACCTCAACCGATATTGAGAACAGAATAAAAAATTCAGAGGCATTACTTTTCAGCACTCCCATGCATATTCTGTATGCAAGAAAGCAGGTTTCTCATTCAGAAATTCTATTTCAGTGTTGGTTGTGTACACAAAGACCATGTTATACATAATGGAAGAAGGAGAAATGTTTATCAGCATTCCAGATTTGGCAGTGGCAGGCTCATGGTCTGGTGAGACTCTGGTTTATTGTTTCACTATATTGCTGCTTGCATTGCTCAGAATCTCATTTTGTGCGAACATAGAATTGGTAGGTTCAGGAGGGCCATGCTAAATGCCTTGCAGGGCCTCCGTAGTGCCATCCAACTAGCACCTGAGAGGGCAGACAAGTGTTCGCTCATGCGTACATGATCCTGCAGTGAAGTTTTGTACATTTAGTCAGGAAGTGGGCTTGTATACAGTGAGACAAGTATCCACACATACAATGTGATGGCATCTGGAGCAGCACAGACTGTCAAGCCATTAATGCAGCTCTAGAGAGAGTTGAACTGACAGCGGTGCAACTGACAACAATGCCAGACACAGGAATGGCACTGTGTCATTGTATCAGATGAGTCTCGGTTCTGCAACATCGTCACAATTGATGTACTTGCTTGTGTGTGGAGGCTCTGATGCCAACAGACCTGGCCAGATTGTACCTGTCATTCACATGCAGGTCCAGCATGTGATGTGATGGTATGGGGTGCAACTGGATACATGTCACAACCTCTGGTTCACATAGCCAGTAATTTGGACAGCAGCCATTGCATTTGTGTTTTGTTAAGGCCTATCGCTGTACCCTATTTTCAAGGGCTCCGTGATGTTATCTTTTAACAGTATAATGCAAGACTTTACATCACCTGATCTGTACTGAGCTACCTCGATACAGAGAGTGTTCCACTGTTGCCGTATCCAGCATTTCCTTCAAATCTGTCACCTGTGGAGAACGTCTGTTCACAGGATGCCAAGAGATGGGTATGCCACCAGTCGCCAGCCACCAGTCACCAGCTACTACAGTTGAAGAACTCTGACATATGACATACAGTTGAGTAGCATGAAATGATGTACCCACGGCTGTAATCCAACCTCGATTTAATATCCAGTGTGATGAGAGCTGTTCTGCTGTTCCAGTTTCAATACTGAAATTCATATATTATTTTTGTGCTGTCCTAACCAGACTAGACTGTGGTGTCATACAGCATAAAATATCTTACAATGTGTTGAATCAGTGATGAGAAGTGTAGAACAGCCAGCAGGGGAAAGATGTTGACAATGAGACAGCTTTTATGTAGAACAGCAGTACAGTGTTTCACAGTGCATAATGCTTCCGCAGATTGAGAACAAAATGTGTGGTTTGCTTTCATCCATTTTCACAAACATAGCCTTGAAAAATAATGTTGACATTACTGTGCATTTCACTCTGAGGCATATTGCACTCTGAGAATGTTCATCGAATTCAGTTACTTTGTATTATATTTCAGCAACAGTGACATAATAGCAAATTGGACTGTATGAGTTTTTATGGATTATTTTTCCAGAGACACACTACCATTTCTTCAGATTTATTTAATTTGGGTATAAATCCTTTCCAGCATATATGCTGTACACAAAATGTTGAACATAAAATGTAGCTATCTGCTGATTTAACATCTTGCTGAGTATACCAGTACAATGTTTTGTTGTAACAAACAGTTCAATGTATTTTACACACTTATAAACTTATTTATACAGTTATAGTAATTTATACTATTACATTAATGTTGTACCTTAATGTTCTGGAAGATGATATTATAAGGAACGTCATACTTTTCCTGGATGATAGAGTTGTCTATAATGAATTATTGCCTGAAAAAAATCTGCACAAATTTGAGTCAGATCATAACATTTCAATTTGGTCCAAAGATAGGCAACTGAGTTTAAGTTTTCAGAAATGTACATTGGAGCACATCACAAAACAAATAAAAGACAGTATTGTATGACTACATTATCAAATAATCACAGTTTTTATTGGTCAACTCATACAAATATCTGGATGAAATGAAATGGTGACATAGACTCACTTGTAGACAAAGCAGAATGCAGACTTCAATTCATTGGTAAGATACTGGAAAATGCAATCAGTCTATAGAGGACATTGCTTACAAAATACTTGTGTGGCCCATTCTAGAATATTGCTTAAGTACGACCCATAACAAATAAGGCTAATGGCAGACATTGAATGTATACAAAATAGTGTAGCATGATTGATCATAGATTTATTTGATGCATGGGAGAGCATCAAGAAGCTACTAAAAATTGGAAATGCCAGACAAGTGAAGATAGACGCCAAATATATGACAAAACCCAACTTATGAAATTTCAGGAACCTGTATTAAGCGAGGTATTTAGGGATTATACAATAACTACATATGTATCACTCCTATAGGGACCATGAAGGCAAGATTAATTACAGCATGCACAGAACCATTTAAAGAATCATTCTTCCCACACTCCACATGAGCATTGAATGGGGATAAACCATAATGTGTGGTACAACAATGTACTTTGTCGGACAAACCCACAGTGGTTTATACAGTGTGCATGGAGACATGGAATCAGTTGACAGTAGCTGGGTAATGGTTCATATTGATTCCCATTTCCCTGTTGCAGTAGGTGATCTTATGCCTCTAATTATTTTTTCATTGCTATCTTAACTTGCATTCTCCAATTCAGTTTATTAACCCTTCTTATCTCTTTGTATTAGGGCAAATGTACAGTTAACTTTTAAGGAATTTGTATTTTCAATTTATCAACTGGAGTTTTGTTTCATATGCAGCAACAATGTTACAAATTATTTGTTTCAGTTTCTTTAGAATAATTTGCTGTTTCACAGGTGCCTTGAAGAAAATAAAAGATCTCGAAAGTGTCTTAATGACACCCGATGGCCTCATGTTGACAAGACAGCTGGTTGCCTTGCAGAGGGCAGGGCTTGACGGTCTGAACATCAGCTTAGACACCCTGCAGTCCCAACGCTACAACCAGATCATGAGGAGGAAAGGCTGGGAGCGTGTCATGGCTGGCATAGATCTAGCCTTGCAACTTGAATACGAACCTGTGAAGGTATTACTAGTGCAGCTGTCATCGCATGCAGACTTTCATAAACAAAAGATATAAATCTGTTGTTAAGAATATCAATACAAGAATCACCATTTTAAAGCAGTACGCCCTCACCCTCACCCCCATCCCCGCTCCCACCCTCACCGCTGTCTCCACACTGCAGCTGTAAGTGAAGGAAGGTATATTAAGACAGAAGAAGTAAATTTTAGCTGACGATGCTAACAGTTTCGTAGTTTATACAACATAAAAAAGTATGGCTTGCAAGTTTACCAATTATTGTCAACATGAGGCCATCGGTTGTCATTAAGACACTTTTGAGATCTTTTATTTTCTTCAAGGCACCTGTGAAACAGGAAATTATTCTAAAGGAACTGAAACAAATAATTTGTAATTGGTATCTTATATTTTCCTCCCAAGAGAGCATTATGAAACTGAAGATCTTTACAGTTTCTCTTTTTTTCTTTTGTGTCTTTAGTTTAAAATAAGTATCCTCTATTGTGGTGCCATTTTGAAAAAAATACTCGATTGTTTGGAAAAATTATTCTTAATTCTATAGTCACACTTTTGTTGTATCTAAGTACTACTGGTTTCAGTAGCAAGTACCAGCATCAGTTCATCTTATTATCAAAAATTTCTTTGCAAAATAAAAGCTGACCACTGTGGCCAAGCGGTTCTAGGCACTTCAGTCCGGAACCGTGCTGCTGCTACGGTCGCAGGTTCGAATCCTGCCTCAGGCAGGGATGTCCTTAGGTTAGTTAGGTTTAAGTAGTTCTAAATTTGGGGGACTGATGACCTCAGATGTTAAGTCCCATAGTGCTTAGAGCCATTTGAACCATTTTGCAAAATAAAAAGCTTCTGTACAACTGCAAACTAGACATACCATTTTCAGGGTGCAGTTCACATCTATTGAAAGCACAACAGTGACCTTTACTTTTAGTAGATAAGACACCTACTGGGGTAAGTGACTTGATGACTGCACACAAGAAGTTGTCATTTATTCCATATGTAGCTACCATGTAGATTCACTTTTTTCGTATTTGTTTGTCCTTACTCTTCCAAAAGGTTAAACCTTGTCTCTGCAGCCACAGCTTCCTCTCTTCAGCAGTTGTCTTCATCTCCATGTGTGAAGAAAATCCCATTCATTGATCACATTGTTTAAGTAGGATGTTCTCAGTCATCCCCTTGTTTTCTTACCTACGATCTTGCCTTCAGAAATGTTTTTTAAAAGATTATCGTCTCCAGTTAAGTGTCCAGTGTATTTTGCTTTGCCCTGGCCTATAACTTTCAGTGGTTTTTTCTTCTCTCCTATTTCCTTTAATTTTTCTGTCAATGCAGCTAGTTCTTGTACTTCTCCTCCAGAACTACATTTCAGCAGGTTTGAGGCGAGCTTCCTTTGGCTTTTCTAATGTACAGATTTTGCATCTGTGTGTCAGAACACTCCACACAAAGGTCTTTACAAATATTTTGTTAATGTGGAAGCTGATATGTTTATTCAGTTGCAGCTTCTTCTTATTTTGGAAGGAATTCTTCACCTGTGCTATTCTTTTCTTGAATGTCTTGAAATATTGATTGTTTTCTTGCAAAAAGCTACTGAGATATTGAATTTCAGTTGCTTTCTTGAGTTTCTCATTGTCTGTTCTTGTGTCAGTCCTACCTCCACCTCCTTTCTTGTCTGTAGCCATAACATTTGTCTTCTTTGTATTCATTTTTAGCTTTAGTTTTACCATGTCTAGATTTAAGGCCTGAAACATTTTATTTAGTTCCTACTTTGATTTACTATTGTGATGTCATCAATCTGCAGTGTATATGCATGCAATTAAGTTTCCATATCGACATCATGCTCCAAAAACCACCTAACTGTGTGTGGCAGGGTGTACGTCTCATGCCACCAACTGATCCCCTCTGCCTTGTTCCACTTGTGAACAGTGCCTGAGAAGAGTGACTGTCAGTACACTTCTGTATTATCTCTAACTTCTCAAATTTTCTTCACGTGATCATTTCGTGAATTGTATATGAGAGAAACTATTATGTTGTCAGACTCTTCTCGGAAACTACTCTCTCGAAATTTGGGTAGTAAATCTTTCCGTGATGCACAACTGCTCTCTTATGGCATCTACCACTGGAGTTGCTGAGCATCTCTGTAATGATCTCACAGTGACTAAATGATCCTGCGACAAAACACTCCGCACTTCGTTGGATCTTCTTTCTCTCTTCTGTCAGTCCTACTGGGTAAGGACACAGGGGTAATTTGCATTCACTTAAGATTCTTCCTGTGGATGTTAGTCTGGCATCTGCTTTTCTATTGCAGTTTTATGTGGTCATTCCACTTTAAGGTTGCTCTGGATAGTTACTTCTAGATATTTTATGGTAGATTCTGTTTCCAGCAATTTGTCATTAATAGTGTAGTTGTACAGTATTGGATTTCTTTTCCTGTGTGTGTGTGTGTGTGTGTGTGTGTGTGAGTGATATGTTACATTTATTTATGTGCAGGGTCAACTGCCAGAGCCTGCATCATTCACCAATCCTCTGCAGGTCATTGTGCAAATTGATACTGCCTTCTGTTATTGCTACTTTCTGATGGACAAGTGAGAGTACCTGTGAACAATATTAAGGAGCCTCTGACACTTTCTACTGGATCATTTATATTCATTGTAAATGTAATGGTCCTATCACATTTCCTTGGAGTATTCCAGAAATTACCTTTTGATTCTTGTCATCTTTTCTTTGTTGTTGTTATTACTTCCTTGATGAAAATATTAAGGAAGTAAGGTGATAGAAGGCACCCGTCTCTCACTGCCCTTCTGGTTTTCCTTCTTTCATATCCGGTTCAGTACTCTGACTTTTGTATATACTCAAAATCAATCATCTGTCCTTCCACTTTGGACATTACTTTAAGGAATGATGATATAATGGTAATCTGTTTAATAAACAATATTTTAACGATACACTTTGCTTTCCAATCATATAGTGGCTTGATGATGGAATTTGATACTGAAATTAGTAATCATTAGACAAAATAAAAGTGAAGCTATAATAAAAAAAAGTAATATTTTGGATCATGTCAGTTGTTGTTCCAAACAACAGCATGTCAGAAATAGGTTCAAATGGCTCTGAGCACTATGCGACTTAACTTCTGAGGTCATCAGTCACCTAGAACTTAGAACTAATTAAACCTAACTAACCTAAGGACATCACACACATCCATGCCCGAGGCAGGATTCGAACCTGCGAACGTAGCGGTCACTCAGTTCCAGACTGTAGCGCCTAGAACCACACGGCCACTCCGGCAGTCCAGGAATAGGTACTAAGTTATTTGTCCGCTGATGACTTCACAGCTTAGAACACTAAAACGCAAATGTTAATTGTTTGTTATGTGCCCTGGTAGAGTTCACAACTGATTACAGTTCACGATTGGTTGTTGGAGATTGGGCGTTACTCACATAGTGTATTTAGTGCACAGTGCAGAAAAAGGCAGTGTCCAGAAAAAAAAACAAGTGTAAAGGCAAAAGTTTCATGACAGGATGTTGTGTCACCATACTTGGAAGACAATTATAGCCAAAGACAGAAATTTAAAAGAAACTGGCTCATTTGAGCTGCGGAGACCTAGTTGAGGATTCTCAGTAGATAATTGTTAGCACAGTAGAATTTATAAAGAGACAATGTCAGTTCATGTGAGGGAAGGTTGATTGGTAAGTACCTATCAGCTTTTTCATAAAACTCACAATTTGAAGAATACACATCAAGGAAAAGGTATAAGTCCAACAGTGTCAAATCTAGACAATAATATCGATCATCCAGCAGTTTTGCAAAATCCCCAGTTGTACTTACTTTACTTACTTACTTACTTACTTACTAACTTACTCAGATTTGCTGTGTACCATACAAGGAACTGGTTTCACAGAGTTCACTCGATCAGCTGCCAAGTTCTCACCTTCCTCCAAGTTTGTGTCCATGCATTGAAGATTCATTGCAAAAGTTCCAGGTGTTAAAAGGTCTTCCTGTACATCTGTATCTGTCCATTGATTTCCACAACAGTGTTGATTTTGGGATTCTTCCACCTTACATGCGTAGAACATAACCTGCAATCTTCAGTCTTCTTTCAACAATAATTACGTGCAGGCTGTGTAGACCTCGTATTCTCAGCACTTCATCGTTTGTAACTTGGTTGGGTTAACATCTTCAGAATTCATCTCTAGCATTGTTGGTGAAAAATATGGAGACTGTGTGCTGATTTTACTGATATTTTCCAAGTCTCACACATATAAATGATAAAGGAGTACAGTCAAAGCTTTGTTGACATATTACAGACCTAATTACCATATGGACTGATTTTCCAGTTCTGCTGGTGATTTCTGCATCTGTGACCTCATTATTACATATAAAGCTAACGAGATATGGCAATCTGTCAACATCTTGTAGTATCTTCTATTGCACTGTAATCAGGGAAGAGACGAGTAATTTCCACTTACTTTGCACATTCTGTTTGTGCAATTGAAAGGATACCAAATAAATTAAAAGGGTGGTGCACAAAATATGTCAAAACTCAGCTGCAGAAGCAATGAAAAAAAGCATGTCAAAATTTAAAAGAATGCAAAATCTCCAAGATTAGCGATGTTTTACTGAAGCTCGAAACTTAGGGTGGGTTTCAGTGCAAGATGTGTTTAATACTTCCCATAGTGAAACTTCATTTTGAAATCTGGAAGAAAATCCAAAGAGGTTCTGGTTGCATGTGTAGTACACCAATGGCAAGACACAACCAATACCTTCACTGCTCAATAGCTGTGGTAATGTTACTGATGACAGTGCTACTAAAGCAGGGTTACTAAACACGGATTTCTGAAATTTCTTCACCAAAGACAACAAAGTAAATATTGCAGTATTCAAATCAAGAACAACTGCAACTGTGAGTAACTTAGTAGTAGCTCTCCTCAGTGTAATAAAGCGGTTATGTTTCTTTCAGAGAATGCTGATACAATAGCTCCTTTAGAAATCATATATAGCTGCTCATTTGATAAAGATCCATACCTAGAGACTGAAAAGTTGCACAGGTCACACCAATGCTCAAGAAAGAAAAGAGGAGTAATCTATTAAATAGCAGACTCATATCACTAATGTTGATTTGCATTAGGATTTTGGAACATATATTGTGTTTGAATATTATGAATTATCTCAAAGATAATGATTCATTGATAAATAGCCAAGATAGATTCAGAAATATAGACCTTTTAAAACACAGCTAGCTCTTTAGTCACACAAAGTAATAAGTGCTGTCGTCTGGGGATCTCAAATTTATTCCATATTTGTAGATTTCCAGAAGACTTTTTGAAACAGTTCCTCACAAGCATTTTCTAATCATATTGTGTGCCTATGGCGTATTGTCTCAGTTGTGCAACTGGATGTGTGGTTTCCTGTCAGAAAGGTCACAGTTCATAGTAATTGATGGAAAATCATCAAGTAAAACAGAAGTGATATCTGAAATTCCTCAAGGAAGTGTTGTAGACCACCTGCTGTTGCCGATCTACATTAACAATTTAAGAGAGAATCTGAGCAGTCCTCTTAGATGATGCTATCATTTACAGTCTTGCAAATCATTTACTGTCTTGTAAAGTGATCAGATGATCAAAATGAACTGCAAAATGATTTAGGCTACGTATCCATATGATGCAAAAAGTGGTAACTGACCTTAAATAATAAAAATTGTTATGTCATCCGCATGAGTAGTAAAAGGCATCTACTAAATTTTGGTTACATGATAATTCACGCAGATCTAAAGGCTGTGAAGTCTACTGAATACTTAGGAATTACATTTACAAATAACTTAAATTGGAATGCTCACATAGATAATGCGGTGGGAAAGCAAACAAAAGACTGTGATTTAATAGTAAAACATTTAGAAGATTAGGATTACTAAAGAGACTATCTACAACTATACTTGTCTGTCCTCTTTTGGAGTATTCTGCATGGTGTGGGATCCTTACCAGATAGGACTGACAGAGGACATCATTTAAAAGTTCAAAGAAGGGCAGCTCATTTTGTATTACTGGCAAACAGGAAAGTGCATGCCACAGATATCGCATGTGAATTGGGGTAGCAGTCATTAAAGCAAAAGCAATTTGCTGGAGCAGGTTCTTAAAATTTCAATCATCAACTTTCTCCTCCGAATGTGAAAATATTTTGTTAGAGCCCTCTTACATAGGGAGAAATGATCATTGTAATAAAATAGAGAAATCAGAGCTTGTACGGAAATATTGAAGTGTTTGTTTTTCCTCAAATGCTGTAGGGGAGTGGAATGGTAGATAAAGAGGTTGAGGGTGGTTCTCTGAACCCTCTGCCAGCATTTAATTGTGAATTACAGACTAGTCATGCAGATATAGATTATGTAGATAGGCTTTCAATATTGTGCACTGATTCTCTAATTTTATACATTGCTCAAATACTTTCGTGGCGCTTTGGAGTGACCCCTTTAAAATAACACTTTACCAGTGTTCTTAATATGTATTTTGGTAACCAGGTTGATAAGAAGTTACAACAATCCTCTCTTATTACTCCCCAGTTTTGGGTTTTATTAATGAACAAAATCGCCACAGTGTTCCATAACAATTACGGGCTGAAGTTTCCTGCTGATGGAACCAATATGATTTTCTGTGTTTCTGAGCATACAGGTTGTGTACGCTGTTTGGAGTCTGGTGTATGCTGAATCAAATGTTTTTATTGTTGTGATCTTCCATCTGAAGATTGGTTTCATGGAGTTGACCATGCTAGCCTATCCTGTGTGACCCTCTTCACCTCTGCATAACTACTGCAACGTACAATAAGTTGAACTTGCTTACTGCAGTCAGTTTTTGGTCTCCTACAGTTGTTACCCCCATTATATTCACAGAGGACCACATATTGTGGAAATTGCATATTGTAATGTAGGATGCAATAATAACGTACGGAAAGTTTCTGTTGAAAATTACGAATTATTTAGGAATAAAGGAGATGGCTCACCAAAAGGCAGAAGCACTGTCTCATCGATAGGCACATGAACAAAAGGTATGTAGAATGAGATTTTCACTGTGCGGTGGAGTGTGCACTGATATGAAAATTTCCTGGCAGATTAAAACTGTGTGCCGGACCAAGAGTCGAACTTGGGACCTTTGCCTTTCATGCGCAAGTGCTCTACCATCTGAGCTATCCATGCACGACTCACAACCCGTACTCACAGCTTTACTTCCACCAGTACCTCGTCTTCTACATTCCAAACTAAAAGGTACGTTGCTTGGCGAGCTTCCAGAATGCACTTTCTTTTTCTAGCTGTAGGGAAAACATGAGCACGAGCACACTTTCACACACACACACACACACACACACACACTCACACACACACACTCACATGCGCATGCACGTCTCCTTATTTTGTGGTCGCTCAACTGCCAGCTCTTTACTGGCCCACGGTGAGTGTTATGGAGTGAGGTGGGGCTTTAGAGTGGGGTAGGATGGGGTGGGTTGAGGCAATGTGAGGAATGGAGAGAGATGGGAGGGGTTTGGAGGGAAGCATTTAGTGGCTCGTGGGAGAGTGGGGAGCCATCTGTGGGCTAGCTAGGGGTGCAGGTAGAGGGGTCAGGTGATAGACAGCTGGGTACTCATAGACTAGGGTGTGACGTGAGATAACAGCACACAACTAGCTGATTGCGAGGGGGGGGGAGAGGGGGGGGAGGGGCGTGTGTGTGTGTGGGGGGGGGGGGGAGGGGGCTGGGAGTTAACTTGGATTTAGACCAGGAAGCAAAGGATGTGCTGTAAGTATGGCTACGAAAGTTCAGTATTCTTAAATAAGATCAGCTGGTGCCAATGTATTGGAAAGTAACTGGCACACAAAGTGCAATTGTGGCTCCTTTTTCTTTATGAATTTTAAATAGTCTGCAGAGCAAATTGAATTAGGAGGATCAGGCATTTGTGTGGGTCTAGGAAAGTAAATTGTAGGGCCAGATAAAAGGCGCGCAAGACAGGAGGGGTACTACTGCTCATCACTGCTGTATCGTGCTACTAGTACGTGTCTGTGTGAGTGCACCGAGAGTGGTGTTGCCGTACTTGCGTCTTTAAATTGGTCACCGACTGATCATTGCAGGCTGGCTGCTGGAGGCCATCTCTGGGAGCCAAGCGTGCCGTGCGGTCCCTGCCATGCCATCTGCTGGCGACTTGCACATATGTAAGTGTGGAACAGTGCTGACTGACTCTCTGTGTGATTCTAGTTTGTAATGTGCACATCAGCGTTCTGTGTCTTGTTGAGTCCTTAGAGGCATATTGTTCGGAGGTTATTATTAAAGCCATATTTGTGCGACTTGGATCACACTTCAGTATTACTTGGTTAGTACATCACCACAAACATAAGGACCAGGGATGTACATGCTTTGACAGTTTGCTACGTCTCTTTCTTCTAGGACTGACATGGTAGCTGCCTTGCATTTCTTAATGACTCTGACCTTGTCAACCACAAACCGAATCGTAGTACAGTCATGATTTCCCTGAAGAGATTACATGACAGCAGAGACTTGTAAAATTGTGTTACCCATTTCTCTAGCCAGTGAAGATTCATTCTATACCTTCAGATACAGTGTCATGTAGGAGTAGAACAGCAAGAAATACGTAGCTCCTCTAACAGTAATGACAGTTTATCACCTCCCAACACTACATGTGCCAATGTTTCAGTGCATTTTTGAATATGTTTGTTAACAGATTCATCAACACAAGAAAAATTTATGATCTCAGTAGCATCTTATTTCTTAACTCATACTTTACTATTCATCAGAATCTTCATCGCTGCTCTTTAATTCGTCAGAGCTCCCTGCTGTACTTTGTTTTATTTCATAGTCAGAATTAGTTGAAATACCACCTATCGTATTTACTCAAATCTAAGCTGCACTCAAACCTGAAAAATGAGACTCGAAATAAAGGAAGGAAAAAAAAAAATTCCCGAATCTAAGCCGCACCTGAAATTTGAGACTCGAAGTTGAAGGGGAGAGAAAAATGTTAGGCCGCACCTCCAAATCGAAACAAAGTCAGTCCATTGTAATATGAGACACAATTTAGTTCGAGTGAATGACGATACAGCTACAGTAGTTTGGTTCGAGTCGTAAGCGTAGCACTTAAGCTTTACCAGGTAGCCATTGCTATGCGTCAGGCGCTCCGTCCGTATTTATACTGGTACCCTTCCTTTTTCACGTGCTTCATCTGGTTTGAATCGATTGCTTATTTTGCTTTGATCTGATAAGTGCCATTTTCCTTGTTATAGGCGTTTATGTCACTCTAAGCTGAAAATGCATTACTGTACTGTGTCATGCATTGTTTGTCACATTCTGATAGTGCGTGTTTCCAGCCTTTCGTCGCTCGCGGCATGGCTTGCTTTTGTGCACGCTACCGCCGCTTACAATTAAAAAAAAAAAAAAAAAAAAAAAAAAAAAAAAAAAAAAAAAAAAAAAAAAAAAAACAACGAGAGAGAGAAATTGTCTCATTAGCAGAACAATGGCAAGAGACTACTATTTCTTGTTACTTACACTGCTGCTTTCTTTGATAATGATCAACAAGAACCAAATAATAGACTGCGTATGATAGAACATGTTCTGAACGAGAGTTAGGCGAAAATTTTTCTCCATTTGAAAATCTTTGCGGCCGCTTCTTTAGTACATCAAATTCTGCACAGAAATTAGAGTCATCTTAGATATAAAAATCTAGTCAGTTGCCATGCTTCATTTCTGACTGTATCACTATTAGGCATAAGAATAATACGAATATAAACATGACACGATACGTATATTCTTCCGCATTTGCTGTTGTCTCACTCTAGTTTCGTAGTTTATTAGGCAGACAGGATTTAAATAAGATAGCAGCAAACACGAAAGAATACGTGGCAAAATGTTTATATTCGTATAACTCTTATGATGAAGAGAATACTGCATGTGATTCACATTTCATCAGGTTCCTATTAGCAACCATCTCTTCTCACAGGTAGGAAAACATTCAGAACGTAGAGTTGGCCATATTGACAAACATCCCAAACAGTCTTGCCAGTCGGATTTTCGTAATACATTGAAGTTCTGCTACATTCGAAGATGAACAATACGGAATTTGTATTTACTTCTTTGGATAATGTATGAAAATTGTCTTCCACCTTTTTTTTTTTAATTTATTTACTGACGCAGAGGTTTTGGCGCCAGTATTTATCTTTGTGCCTGTGTAGCGCTACATATATTCGACGGCAGAAGTTAGTTGTTTCAGCACCTACTGACATTTTTCAGAACTTCCACTTGCTTTGCACTCGATTCTAAGCCGCAGGCGGTTTTTTGGATTACAAAAACCGGAAAAAAGTGCGGCTTGGATTTGAGTAAATACTTCTTAAGTATTATCTTTCAAGTCAACACCTGCTAATCTGTGAGACCGAAATGATGAGCCATACTACTCTATTTCACTGTGCCTGTTTGTTTCATTTGTATAACATTTTATTCCATCATAGATGCTGCACTTACAGTTTCATATATGCATTGCAGCAGCAGACACAATAAAAGTAGCAATCAGCAGTGCTTAGTTTGTTGAATGGGTAAAAAATATGCCATTGTCCCAGTTCCACATATCCCCAAAATTTGATTCTGCCAAATTCTGTACTCTCTGAAATCGAATGTTTAATCCAAAGATGAAAGTGAACAAGTTTGATGCAGTATTGCTAATATTGTTTATTACGCATCTTGCTGAATGAAGAGCATACCGTGTCTTTTCTGAAAGGTTTGGAGAAGTAACGCACATACCAGTTTTCTAAAAACTTACATTGAGATTGTGCTCTCCTTCCTCTTGTACAAATTAGTAGAGCCCTTCGGATTACTCCACAATATGCCTCTTGGCAAGGTGGTAACGACAGTATTATGAAAAGGATAGATTGGCACTCACTGTATAGTGTAGATGTTGTGTTGCTGGCAGGGGGGGGGGGGGGGAACACCACCTATTAAACACGTAAGCTTTTGGTGCAAACGCCCCCCCCCCCCCCCCCCCCATTCCCACACACACACACACACACACACACACACACACACACACACACACACACACACGCGCAAATGCAGATCACACATACATGACCACTGTCTCTGGCTGCTAGGGCCAGACTGGGAGCAACTGCGCATAATGGGAGAAACAACGGTCATGGGTGTGTGTGTGTGTGTGTGTGTGTGTGTGTGTGTGTGTGTGTGTGTGTGTGTGTGTGTGTGTTTTGTCCACTTTGGAAGAAGACTTTCTGATCGAAAGCTTACTTGTTTAGTAGTCTTTTTGTTGTGCTTGTCTGTGACCTAACATTTCCTGTATACAGTGAATAGCAATGTATCTTTTTTATAATATGGTCATTATTCCAGCCTAGATTTTCTATTGTTTGTTTCCTTTTAAGACCTTATAAAGACAGTTACTGACAATTTCTTTTTTTCTTATTGGAGAAAAGTAAAACCATATGGGGGCCAGACGTAGATTGTAAATGAATATGGAATAGAGTATTTTTATTCTCCCTGTATGCAGTGTCAATAACGTCACCTCACACACTTCGTTTCTGGCAGCACCTCCTTCTCAACACATGACTGTCCCCCACCATCTCACCATAGTCTTCAAGTTATATCCTATAGCACTTCTGGGTGGACAAATAGATGAAGGATGTAGTTTAAAACAGTATAACTAAACTTAAAAGTCAAACTGCCATTTTATAGAGACTGCCATCATTATTTAAACATACTAAACAACATCAAAACAGTCAAAAGAAATTTTTTTTCAAAAGAGCAGAAAATTGTAGTGAAATTCATGAAAGGATTGTTTTAAATTGTTATATCTTAAATCAATAAGTATGTCAGCATTTCCCAGGATTTTCTGGCTTAATTAAGACTAGGTCATGCCACCACAGTGGTCAGACAGTGGACTTGCCTTCGAGAGAACAACGGATCCGAGACCCATCGGGCCACCAAAATTTGGGTTTCCCTTGATTTCCCTAATTGATTTAAGGCAAATGCTGGGATGGTTCCTTTGAAAAAGATGACATTCGGTTGAGGAAGCTAATTTCTGTGGCAGGTCTGATGACACAGTGCTGGTGGAAGCACGAGTATTTCAGAGCACACCAATCATTGCACATTGTTAAACATAGGGCTCTGCTGTAAACAACCCCTGTATGTTCCCATGTTGACAACACTGTTGAATTACAATTTCTGTGGCTCAGGAGCATTGAGATTGGGCAGTGAATCAATAGAAATGTGTCATCTGGTTGAATCATTCGTGTTTCGCATTACACCTGCTTGACGGTTTTGTGCACATACACTGTCAACAGAGTGAATTGGTGCTTGAAAGGTGCACTTTGCTACAGACTTAGGCCAGTGGGAGCAATATTATGCTATGGAGGACATTCACCTGGTCTTCTATGGGTCCTGTGGTAGTAACTGAAGGCTCCATAACAGCTTTGTTCTGTGTGAACATTATTGTGCACTGTCCGCACTCTGTCCCTAATGAAGGTGACATGTTTCAACAATATGACTTTCAGTGTCACGAGGCCAGAATCAAATTCACCCCTTCTGAATCTGATGGAATACATCTGCGATGATATCAGATACCAGTTCTGCACCCAGAAACCACTGATCTCCAATTTATGGGAATTACATGACCTGTGCTTAGACATGCGGTGCTGCATAATGCTGGGAACATACCTCACATAATGTTGGGAACATACCTGAAATTTATTGAACTTGTCCCACACAAAATCACTGCTGTATTGTGTTCCAACAGTGGACAAACACATTATCAAACAGGATGTCGTAGTGTTTTGTCTCATCAGTTTATATATTCAATGCTTGAATGAAAGGTGTGCTCTTTTCCTTTTTTCTGCCATTGCGTGTATGTGTAAAGCAGGATGTTCTACCATATGGGCTTGTTTATATGAAGGCTGTCAGTGTTACTACCTGCACAGATACTAAATGCTCCTTTTGTGAAGACCTTTTATCTTGAGAACACTTTTAACTTTGTTTCACAAATGGCAGCACAGTTTCAAGAAAGCTTCATAATTTAATGTAATAGTTAAAATAATACCTTCAGCAAAAGATGTGTGCGTTGGAGTGGGAAAAAGGATTGGAGACGTATGTAGTTTAATTTTCTTAAATTGTTAAGAAGGTTAACAGTTTGGCATGCTAAGATAAATTCCCACATTCTCTAAAAAGAGAGAAAAAGATTAATTTAACAGAATCAGTGAGGTATACAAATATAACAACAGACTTGTAGAACCATTATTTTGTAGGTTAGATTAGATTAGATTCAGCTTTTGTTCCAAGACCCAAAACATGAGATGATTCTCATGGGTGAGTAACATGCCAGAAAGTATAACATAAAAAATATAAAACATTTGAATACCCTGATCATTTGTCAGGAGATTGTCAAACTAGGTGAATACAATACAAACTGTAACAGCTAATATTTTCAGAATTGATACGCTGTCAGACCGAAACATTGTTATGCACTATTCATAAATTTATCAAACAAAAAGTACATAATCTTGACTGTTATGACAAAGTGCTCTCAGAACTGAAATCTAACAGACATTCTTATTTAAGCTGGCCTAACAGCCACTGTTAAGATATTCATGTATAGAGTAGGAAGAGTTGCCTATCAAAAAGTCTTTCAAACTCTGTTTAAACCATGCTTTATCTGATACCAAGTTTTTAATGGTGTCTTTCTTCCACAGATAATTTGTGTTGTAATGCAAGGTTTTAATGAAGATGAAGTGTGCAGTTTTGTGGAGTTAACAAAAGAGAAAAATGTTGATGTAAGATTTATCGAGTACATGCCTTTCAGCGGCAACAAATGGAATGATGGGAAGATGGTCTCCTTTAGTGAAATGCTCCAAATAATTAGAAAGCAGTGGCCTGATTTTGATCCTCTTCCCAATGGGCCCAATGATACCTCAAAGGTACGTGCAGTATTACATATGAACATACATTGAAAATAATTTAATGCTTATGACTTACTACCGATCACAAGAATACTTCACATCTGCTGGTGGTATGAGAGATGGACTGGTTTAGTTACATATTTCTCATCCCATTCAGTAAGTCTGTCCTGGCCTGGGTTTCTCTGCAGCTTCTTTGCAACTCTCCCCATTTCCTGAACCTTGACAATCCTTTTATTTCTTCCCTTTTCCTTCCCCTTCATTGTTTCTGCCAGAAGAAGAAGCCACTGACTCCAAAAGCTTGCACATTTCCATAACTTTAAGGGGAGTTAGAAGGGGAAAACATTCTTTTTCACTTTTTTGGGTTTTTATCTGATTATAAAATTTGCAATTCTCCAACTAAAATGATATGTATATTACTTATAAACTTGTGTGGGAAGTATTTTATTTTATTTTCTAAAATATAATCTACACCAGTTGAAAATGTTAAAATTTTTACATGCATTACGTCAAGACCTAATAAAATCGGTAATTTATTATATACAGGGTAGTCCATTGATTGTGACCGGGCCAAATATCTCACGAAATAAGTGTCAAACGAAAAAACTACAAAGAAAGAAATTTGTCTAGCTCGAAGGGGGAAACCAGCTGGCGCAATGGTTGGCCTGCTATAAGGCGCTGCCATAGCTCAAACTGATATCATCTGTGTTTTTTTAAATAGGAACCCCATTTTTTATTACATATTCGTGTAATACGTAAAGAAATATGAATGTTTTAGTTGGACCACTTTCTTCGCTTTGTGATAGATGTCGCTGTAATAGTCACAAACATATGTTTCATAATTTTAGACGAACAGTTGGTAACAGGTAGGTTTTTTAAATTAAAATACAGAATGTAGGTACATTTGAACATTTTATTTCGGTTGTTCCAATGTGATACATGTACCTTTGTGAACTTATCATTTCTGAGAATGCATGCTGTTATGGCGTGATTACCTGTGAATACCACATTAATGCAATAAATGCTCAAAATGATTTCTGTCAACCTCAATGCCTTTGGCAATACGTGTAATGACATTCCTCTCAACAGTGAGTAGCTTGCCTTCCGTAATGTTCGCACATGCATTGACAATGCACTGACGCATGTTGTCAGGCATTGTCGGTGGATCACGATATCAAATATCCTTCAACTTTCCCCACAGAAAGAAATCCGGGGATGTCAGATCCAGTGAACGTGCGGGCCATGGTATGGTGCTTTGACGACCAATCCACCTTTCATGAAATATGCTATTCAATACTGCTTCAACCGCACGCAAACTATGTGCCGGACATCCATCATGTTGGAAGTACATCGCCATTCTGTCATGCAGTGAAACATCTTGTAGTAACATTGGTAGAACGTTACGCAGAAAATCAGCATACATTGCACCACTTAGATTGCCATCGATAAAATGGGGGCCAATTATCCTTCCTCTCTTAATGCCACACCATACATTAACCTGCCAAGGTCGCTGCTGTTCCACTTGTCGCTGCCATCGTAGATTTTCCGTTGCCCAATAGTGCATATTATGGCGGTTTAGGTTACCGCTGTTGGTGAATGATGCTTCATCGCTAAATAGAACGCATGCAAAAAATCTCTCATCGTCCCATAATTTCTCTTGTGCCCTGTGGCAGAACTGTACATGACGTTCAAAGTCATCATTATGCAATTCATAGTGCATAGAAATATGGTACGGGTGCAATCGATGTTGATGTAGCATTCTCAACACCAACGTTTTTGAGATTCCCAATTCTCGCGCAATTTGTCTGCTACTGATGTGAGGATTAGCTGCCCCAGCAGCTAAGACATCTACTAGGGCATCATCATTTGTTGCAGGTTGTGGTTGGTGTTCCACATGTGGCTGGACACTTCCTGTTTCCTTAAATAATGTAACTATCCGGCGAATGGTTCGGACACTTCGATGATGTCGTCCAGGATACCGAGCAGCATACATAGCACACGCCCCTTGGGCATTTTGATCACAATAGCCATACATCAACATGATATCGACCTTTTCCGCAATTGGTAAACGGTCCATTTTAAAACGGGTAATGTATCATGAAGCAAATACCGTCCGCACTGGCGGAATGTTATGTGATACCACATACTTATATGTTTGTGACTATTACAGCAGCTGGCCGGAGTTGCCGAGCGGTGCTAGGCGCTACAGTCTGGAAACGTGCGACCGCTACGTTCGCAGGTTCGAATCCTGCCTCGGGCATGGATGTGTGTGATGTCCTTAGGTTAGTTAGGTTTAAGTAGTTCTAAGTTCTAGGGGACTGATGACCTCAGAAGTTAAGTCCCATAGTGCTCAGAGCCATTTGAACCATTTTTGACTATTACAGCCCCATCTATCACAAAGCGAAAAAAGTGGTCCAGCTAAAACATTCATATTTCTTTACGTACTACATGAGTATGTAATAAAAAATGGGGGTTCCTATTTTAAAAAAATGCAGTTGATATGAGTTTGACCTATGGCAGTGCCATCTAGCAGGCCAACCATAGCGCCATCTGGTTTCTCCCTTCAAGCTAGACGAATTTCATTCTTTGTAGTTTTTTCATTTGATGCTTATTTCGTGAGATATTTGGCCCGGTCACTATCAATGGACCACCCTGTAGAAAGCTGTGGATTACTGTGTTACAAATGTTAAATTATGTTTGTATTGGTAGCACTGTCAAAAATAGTATCGTATCTTTTCATAGTATAAACATGCTTTGTATATCGAAGTGCTAACGTTCTTCCGAGGAAAAGTGACGAATAGACTGGTAAATCTCTCAAAAAGTATGACTCCAAAATGAAGTGTTTTTGAGAAATGTGGGTTTCATGGTAATAAATTTTTGTATAAAGAGAAACTTTGCGTTCAGCATGTGGTGTGTGAAGTTACAGACAACGAAATACTGGCAAACTCATGAGTATCTAGCGAAACACCCATTAGTGCTTCGAAGATTAAAATGAAACATAGTGATAACACAGTTATCTCAAAACAAAACTCATGTAAACGGTAGGTTAGGTTATATTCTGATACTTTTACACAACCTAACAGGGGTGTTATGTGAATGTGCGTGCTGTATGTATGTGGAGGGCCAGTTAGTTTACATGAAGACATTGAGGTATCAAATGGACTAGCCAGGAAACGTATCATTAATTCTGCCAGTTGTAAATATACTCATTCATTTTGGAATTCTGATAAGTGTAAAGATAATTATTTTGAAATAAATGTTAGGTGGTTTTATGGATTGAGAGCTATTGGCAAAGGTTACACTGCAGCAGAAACAATGTGTGTCATGATGTATATGCCACGCCCACTTTGTAAAATGGACAAGTATGCAGGATTTATTGGAGCTGCTGTGAAATCTGCTGCATGTGAGTCAATTAAGTGTACTGCAAATGAAGCTGCTGAAATAAACGATGGTATGATTGACATATCCGTAGCTTTTGGGGCACTTGGTAGAAGCGCAGCTGCATTTCTAAGAATTCTGTTGCTACAGTGACCAGTGTGGATACTGGAAAGCTAATAGATTTCCAGATTTTAACCAAACATTGTTATAAGTATAAAGCAGGGCATGAAGAAGGGCATATCTGTGACAGAAATTATGAAGGACAACTAGTCGTACGGAGGCCTGTGCAGCTGTTGAAATTTATAATCGATCTGTAAACTAAAGGCGAGTGTGTTACACTAAGTTCTTAGGTTATGCAGACTCAAATGCATATAACAGTGTAGTAGCCACTCAGCCTTATGGTGAGAAGCTTATCACAGAACTGGAATGTGTTGGTCATGTCCAGAAGAGGATGGGTACCAGATTGAGGAAGTTGAAACAAAGTTTGAGAGACAAGAAACTTTCAGGTGGTAAGACCATAAGAAGCAGGCTGACAGACAAAATGATTGATCAACTACAACAGTATTATGAGATTGCCATTAGAAATAATACTGAGGATTTGTTGAAATTGAAGCAGGCAGTACGGGCTACCTTCTTCCAGAGACTGTCAGCTGATGATAAACCAGTACACCATCTTTGCCCTCCTGGATCTGGTTCATGGTGCAATTACTGCAATGCCCAGTACTTAAACAGGTCATACAGCCATAAACATTCTATCCCAGCAGCAGTTGTGGATATCATAAAACCTGTTTACAGAGACCTGGCAATCTGGAATTATTGAAGAAGTGTCTGCATTGTCAGACTCAAAATCCCAATGAGTCGTTCAATAATCTTATAGTGTCAGTGTTGTCATAACTGCCGTCTGCGTCATGTCTGCTGTGCAGCGAGCTACGCTAATTTAAGTATTAACTCTATTTTTCTTACTTGTCACTTCTTCTTCCATGTGTTTTTGCTTTTAGGAAGCTTTTTATTGTCGAGTGCTAGTAATAGTGTTCCATAGATTTTGTGTTTGTTTTGAATACAGTCAGAGAGAGTCCGTTTAGTAAGCCATAGTGCCAGTAGTGCTAGTGTTTGTTTTCAATACAGTCCAGAGACAGGTAGGGCTATTTTCATTGTTTTCTACAGGAAGTGTCTAGTAACCACAGTTTAGTCAACTATCAGCCACCTTTAGTGAATTAGCAGTCTAGTTATAAGTTGATTAACTCTCTACAGTAAATTGATTTCTTAGGATGGATAGGATGTGTGACTGCTGTGTATGGACACAGGTGGAGCTGGCCACTGTTCGCGAACAGCTGAACGTGTTGATGGCCGCGGTTACCCGTCTTCAGGCTGCTGCCTTGGAGTGTAGCGGCAGTGGGGAGTCTGGTGCTTTGCATGGTACACCCCAGGTGATACATGCTTCACCCACTGACCCTTCTGTCGACACATCTTTGCGGGTACCGGGCGCGGTTGGGCCACCCTCTTCCCAAGGGGAGTGGCGGGTTCAGCAGCATTCGCGGCGCACGAGGCGGAGGGTCAGTGTGGAGGCTGGCTGTGTGGCATCGCCCGTTCTGCCTGTGAGTGGACATGTGGCCACTCCTTCAGCAAGGTCTGAGCAGGCACATGGGGGGAGGGGTTTATTAGTTATTGGGAGCTCCAACATTAGGCGGGTGATGGAGCACCTTAGGGAAATAGCGGAAAGGTCGGGGAAGAAGGACAGTGTTCACTCTGTCTGCTTGCCGGGGGTCTCATCCGAGATGTGGAGGAGGCCGTGCCGGCAGTGATAGAGAGCACTGGGTGCACCCGACTGCAAATTGTTGCTCATGTCGGCACCAATGACTCCTGCCGTCTGGGTTCAGAGGTCATCCTCAGTTCATACAGGCGGTTAGTGGAGTTGGTGAAGGCAGAAAGCCTCGCGGGGTGGAATCTGAGCTAGCTATTTGTAGTATCGTTCCGAGAACTGATAGTGGTCCTCTGGTTTGGAGCCGAGTGGAAGGCTTAAACCAGGGGCTCAGACGATTCTGCGGAGATCTGGGGTGCAAATTTCTCGACATCCGCTATCGGGTGGAGAAATGTAGGGTCCCCCTGAATAGGTCACGCGTGCACTACATGCAGGAAGTGGCTACAAGTGTAGCGGAGTATGTGTGGAGTGCACATGTGGGTTTTTTAGGTTAGAGAATTCCCTCCCTAGGCCCGACAAGACACCTCCTGAGATGCGGCAAGGTAGGAGTAGACAAAATGCAACAGGGAATAACAATATTAATGTGCTAATAGTAAACTGCAGGAGCGTCTATAGAAAGGTCCCAGAACTGCTCTCATTAATAAACGGTCACAATGCCCACATAGTACTAGGGACAGAAAGTTGGCTGAAACCCTATGTAAACAATAATAAATTCTAAACTCAGATTGGAATGTATACCGCAGAGACAGGCTGGAAAGTGAAGGGGGAGGCATGTTTAAAGTGATAAGAAGTGCAATAGTATCGAAGGAAGTTGACGGAGATCCGAAATGTGAAATAATTTAGGTGAAGGTCACGGTTAAACCAGGCTCAGACATAGTAATTGGATGTCTCTATAGGCCCCCTGGCTCAGCAGCTGTTGTAGCTGAGCACCTGAAGGATAATTTGGAAAATATTTCGATTAGATTTGCCCAACATGTTATAGTTCTGGGTGGAGATTTTAATTTGCCCGATATGGACTGGGAGACTCAAACTTTCATAATGGGTGGCAGGGACAAAGAATCCAGTGAAATTTTTTAAGAGCTTTATCTGAAAACTACCTTGAGCAGTTAAACAGAGAACTGATGCATGGCGATAACATATTAGTGACAAACAGACCCAAACTATTTGAAACGGTTAACGCAGAACAGGGAATCAGTGATCATAAAGCGGTTACTGCATCGATGATTTCAGCCATAAATAGAAATATTAAAAAAGGTACGAAAATCTTTCTGGTTAGCAAAAGTGACAAAAATCTGATTTCAGAGTACCTGATGGCTCAACACAAAAGTTTTGTTTTAAGTACAGATAGTGTTGAGGATCAGTGGACAAAGTTCAAAACCATCGTACAATATGCGTTAGATGAGTATGTGCCAATCAAGCTCATAAGAGATGGAAAAGAGCCAGCGTGGTACAACAACCGAGTTAGAAAACTGCTGAGGAAGCAAAGGGAACTTCACAGCAAACATAAACATAGCCAACACCTTGCAGACAAACAAAAATTACGCAAAGCGAAATGTAATGTGAGGAGGGCCATGCGAGAGGCGTTAAATGAATTCGAAAGTAAAGTTCTATGTACTGACTTGGCAGAAAATCCTAAGAAATTTTGCTCTTATGTCAAAGTGGTAGGTGGATCAAAACAAAATGTCCAGACACTCTGTGACCAAAAAGGTACTGAAACAGAGGATGGTTGACTAAAGCCGAAATACTAAATGTCTTTTTCCAAAGCTGTTTCACAGAGGAAGACTGCACTGTAGTTCCTTCTCTAGATTGTCGCACAGATGACAAAATGGTAGATATTGAAATTGAGGGATAGAGAAACAATTAAAATCACTCAAAAGAGGAAAGGCCGCTGGACCTGATGGGATACCAGTTCAGTTTTACACAGAGTATGTGAAGGAACTTGCCCCCCTTCTTGCAGTAATGTGCCGTAGGTCTCTACAAGAGTGTAGCGTTCCAAAGAATTGGAAAAGGGCACAGGTCATCCCCGTTTTCAAGAAGGGACGTCGAACAGATGTGCAGAACTGTAGACCTATATCTCTAACATCGATCAGTTGTAGAATTTTAGAACATGTATTATGTTTGAATATTATGACTTTTCTGTAAACTAGAAATCTACTCTGTAGGAATCAGCATGGGTTTCGAAAAAGACGATCGTGTGAAACCCAGCTCGCGCTATTCGTCCACGAGAATCAGAGGGCCATGGACACGGGTTCCCAGGTAGATGCTGTGTTTCTTGACTTCCACAAGGCGTTCGATACAGTTCTCCGCAATCGTTTAATGAACAAAATAAAAGCATATGGACTATCAGACCAATTATGTGATTGGATTGAAGAGTTGCTAGATAACAGAACGTAGCATGTCATTCTCAATGGAGAGAAGTCTTCCGAAGTAAGAGTGATTTCAGGTGTGCTGCAGGGGAGTGTCGTAGGACCGTTGCTATTCACAATATACATAAATGACCTTGTGAATGACATCGGAAGTTCACTGAGGCTTTTTGCGGATGATGCTGTGGTATATCGAGAGGTTGCAACAATGGAAAATGGTACTGAAATGCAGGATGATCTGCAGCGAATTGATGCATGGTTTAGGGAATGGCAATTGAATCTCAATGTAGACAAGTGTAATGTGCTGTGAATACATAGAAAGAAAGATCCCATATCATTTAGCTACAATATAGCAGGTCAGCAATTGGAAGCAGTTAATTCCATAAATTATCTGGGAGTATGCATTAGGAGTGATTTAAAATGGAATGATCATATAAAGTTGATCGTGGGTAAATCAGATGCCAGACTGAGATTCATTGGAAGAATCCTAAGGAAATGCAATCCGAAAACAAAGGAATTAGGTTACAGTACACTTGTTCGCCCACTGTTTGAATACTGCTCAGCAGTGTGGGATCCGTACCAGATAGGGTTGATAGAAGAGATAGAGAAGATCCAACAGAGAGCAGCATGCTTCGTTATAGGATCATTTAGTAATCGGGAAAGAGTTACAGAGGTGTTAGATAAACTCCAGTGGAAGACTCTGCAGGGGGGACGCTCAGTAGCTCGGTACGGGCTTTTGTTGAAGTTTCAAGAACATACTTTCACCGAGGAGTCAAGCAGTATATTGCTCCCTCCTACGTATATCTCGCAAAGAGACCATGAGGATAAAATGAGAGAGATTAGAGCCCGCACATAGGCATACCGACAATGCTTCTTTCCACGAACAATACGAGACTGGAATAGAAGGGAGAACCAATAGAGGTACTCAAGGTACCCTACACCATCAGGTGGCTTGAGGAGTATGGATGTAGATGTAGATGTAGACCAAAAAATGTTTTTCTTGTAATGAAGACACTAAAGTGGGGGTCAGTCATGCTGTTATTGCTTTTACTGATGGCAACATTGGTAGCGTGAAAGTGCTACAACATATGGGAATTAATTCTGGAGCAAACTGCATCAGAGAATTTGAATGGATGGACAAGGTTTGCACTGGTATAGCAGAGTATGCAGCACAGTTGGCCACTACAGAGTCCAGAAAGAAGAAATCAAGAAAAAACTTAAAAAAGATCAAGAGGATGATATACAGTATGGTGCAGGGTGCTTCTGAGTGACTAAAAATAAAATGTTAAGCATATATTGAGTTACAGTCTATTAAAACTTTAAAAACTCTTCCTGAAAATTTACATTTTGTCTTGCATTTTTCCCTAAATCTCAGTAACTAATTCGAATAGCGAATTCAAATTTTCAGTATGTATCCTGAGCCTTCTGAACTAAAAGAAGAACATAATGTTATGTATAAATAAAATTATTTAGAATAACATACAAAAAAGTACACAAAATTTTAACTGTGTAATTAAAAAATTGTATTTCCAAAAGCAGTGGCTGAAATGCAATTATTGTAAGACTCAGAACATATAGTTTAATGTCCTGTAAAAGTTTCTTGTCAATGGCTACAGTTGTTCCTGAAATACGGGGAAGTTAAGTCACTAAATTTAACATTGTCAGGATATGGCGTTCAAACTCCCCTTAATGCACATTTTCTCCTTCCTCCACTTGGTGAGCAACACATTTATAGTATTTTCACAACAGCAGTAGCTATTTTCTTACAATTTCTTTTTGCAGGCATACCATGTGCCGGGCTTCAAGGGACATGTGGGATTTATTACCTCAATGAGTGAACACTTCTGTGGCACGTGCAACCGTTTACGGATAACAGCTGATGGCAATTTGAAGGTGTGTCTCTTTGGGAATTCAGAGATATCTCTCAGGTGAGTGATGAAACATAGAATAATCGTGTCCAAGTGAAAATTCATGTGAGGAAACCATAAAATTACTAGAAGATTGACAGACTGATCAGTATTTTACCTCCAGGAGGTGAAATTCCAAAACTTCTTATAGACACATTTGTTCCTCTTGTCCTCACATTAGTCATGGAGTCCGAGTGACCTTTGAGACCTTCAGAAACTTATCCCTCTTTCCTCTCTCATTAAGGAACTGATAGTTCCAAATGCTGAGTATAGAATAATACTTTCAAACTGTTTGCCATGCACATTAGGTATGTGGTTGGTATATGGAAGAGATAAACTGCAGTTAAATCCAGCAGGTATGAAATGAGTAATCTTTTCTTGAAGTTTTCAGCTTGCACCCTCCTCCCTCCCAGACATACAAACCAGATACCTCTAGCTAAATAATTTGTGAGTATATATAATTTGCCTCTGTCAACATCATGTTACACTAACCTATTTGTGAGATTAAATTAAAGGAAAGTAATCAGAACTGGAAATTATGTAAAGACATTTTTAGTTATGTCCCTATGTTGTAATAAAGTTAACACAATATTTCTGTCCATGTGATGGTAACTATGATTCGTCAGCCACTGTTGCCGAGCGGTTCTAGGCGCTTCAGTCCAGAACTGCGCGACTGCTACGGTCGCAGGTTTGAATCCTGCCTTGGCTCAGATGTTAAGTCCTATAGTGCCCAGAGCCATTTGAACTGTGATTCATGATTATCAGAGTCTATATGTTCCAAATAAAAATTGGAACTTCATGTGTATAAATGTACAAATTATTAGACAATGGGACCAACAACTGACACTTTTAAATTGATGACTAGACTAAGAGATTAATAATAGGAAAAAAACTGCAAGATACTTGGCGATAAGTTTGCTTCAGGACAAGGTAAGGGGGGTGAGGGGTGGGAAGAATCAGCTCTCTCTTTGTGAGCATACCAGAAATCCTTTATCAACCGAAGGTAAAATAAGATATAAAAATACAGGGACAAACAATTAATTTAAGTATCTTAAAAACCAAATGACTAATAAAATTGGAAGCTAAGAAAAGTAAGTTCATAGTAAGTAGGGTGAAACACAAGGGGCTGCAACATATTGCCATTGTTGTTTGACTTGTCTATCAAAGAAAAAAGAAATGGATCAAAACAAAATAAAAGTGAGAATGGAAATGTATCAGAAGCAAATAGGAATAAGCAAGGAACATATTCTTTAATAAAAAAAAAAAAATGACCTGTGAGGCAGATGTTCCTACAATTTTATGTTCATAGCACAGCAGTCTGTGAAAGCAAAATATTTATGACATTGAAAAAAGAAAATCAGTGAGTGAAAAGTGTGTGTAGGTGAATTGTGGTGAAAGACTGGATATTGGAACTTCTGTTAGGCTGCCCAGTATTAGTTAACTTGGTAGTAAAGGAGCAAGTTTGCAAGGGCAGATAACTGTTTGACTACGTAAAATAGAGTGGGAGTATGGAAAAGCTAGTCCAAGATAGGATGAAAAAGATAACAGCAACTTAAAAAATGAATTGATAAGTTACCATGAACCCCATTCCAATCTAGTGAATGCAGTGGTTGACAATATCTTGTGACATTCGCCTATAAGGCTCAAACAATAATTGCTAAATAAAAATACAAAATGTTGACAAGACTGTATCGAAGCTGTCACTCTCTTTTGAAACAAGGGTGTTTAAACCAACAAACACGCAGGAAAGCAGGGACAACTCGGACACTAGAGGAGGATAGGAAGTATCATTGAAGGAGTGAGCATAAACCGTGTGGAATATGTGTGGTACAAGTAAAAAAAAAAAAAAAAAAAAAAAAAAAAAAAAAAAAAAAAAAAAAAGAAGAAGAAGAAGAAGAAGAAGAAGAAGAGGAAGTGGAAAAATCTTGATCTGGAAACAAGGGAATAAAAATTTGCCACGCGAAGAGACAATATGGTACTGTGCTGATGAGTGTGTACAAGTGGTGATATACAATATACATTGATAAAGGAACTCTGCATTGGGCCCAGAAGACCACGCAATGCCCTTCGAGAGATGTCCTCTACTATATACGCGTATCTATGGAGAGTTAGGGGGTCAGTATACAACTCTCCAGGCTGTTATCAACTTCCAGAAGTTGAAGACACTGCTTCTCACTTGAGTAGCTCCTCAGCTGGAACTACAAGCAGAGTGTACCCTATTCCAGTCCGTCCACCGAGCAGAATTTCCCGGCTCTACAAGGAATTGAACCTGATCCCTTTCTATGGCACCCCTGTGGCATACTGACTGCATAGCTGTGGCAAGAGTCATAATATACACTTGTGAACAATTGAGTTATAACTATTCTGTTTATTGGGGAGAGAGTATGTATATTGCACCGTGAATGAAACAGTTTAGTGTATCGTAAATGGAATGTATTCAGACCTTGTACTTGTTGTGTGAGAGCGCGGTGTCTTACGCACTTGTAGTGTTTGTCTTAGCATGTACGGACCAGTGAGCCTTACTTTCTAGTATTTTTAATTATATATCATTACTGGTGCCTCTGGCACTTTTGTGCTGCAATAGCAATAGCTTGCAATAGCAAACATTGAGTCAACCATGGTTTTTGGATTAGAAGAAGAGGTCAACTGGGTTGACATTGGGAATAGAGTGATGGGAAGTGGACAATAAGCAGTTATATCGAAGGGTGCATTATTTGATATGTTAAGGTTAATTATAAAATGTGGATTGGAGAATTTTTCACGTTGAGCAGAAGTAAGTTTACAGGACCAGATGTCAAATTACACATGATCCGTGTGAATCCCTATAGTCAGCATGAACACTGGCACACAGAATAATTTATAGGTAGCCTTGCTGTATATAAAAAATCAGATTTGTGCTGAACTGTCATGAACAAACTGTCACTTCTCTGGAATAAATAGACTCTGATTTGTTAATTACATCTGTGTAAATGAAAAATATAGGAAAACATACGAGGGTCGGTCAAAAAGTAATGCCTCCCATTTTTTTTCTACTTAAAGAAATTAAGTTAAGTGAAAAATTTGAATTTGGCGCCATTCCTCAAACCTTCTTCTGCAATCCACTGCAGTAGTAACTTTCTGTGTCAACAGGTGGCAGCACAGCAGAAGTTTGTAAGATGGCCGACATCGATGTTCGTTTGAGACAGCGTTGTGTGATTGAATTCTTGAATGCAGAAGGTGAAACGCCCATACGCATTCATGAAAGACTGAAGAAGGTGTATGGTGTTGTGACAGTGGATGTCAGCACTGTTAGACGATGGGTTCGTCGTTGTAAGGAAGCTGAAGGGCAAACACCGTTGACTGACGAAAAGCGGAGCGGCAGGCCGGTGAGTGCAGTGACTCCACACAACATTCAGCAAGTTGATGACATCATTCGTGGTGACCGTCGGGTGACTGCAGATGAAGTGTGTCGCATTATTTCTCTTAGTAAAGGCAGTGTGATCACGATTATTAAACAATTGGGGTACTCAAAAGTTTGTGCACGGTGGGTTCCAAGAATGTTAACCGATCAGAATAAAGAGGCAAGGAAAACAATAGCCTCCCAACACTTGCAGCGCTTCCGTTTGGAGGGAGATGAGTTTCTGAAAAAAATTGTGACCGGGGACGAAACATGGGTGCATTTTTTTGAGCCCGAATCAAAGAGGCAGTCAATGGAGTGGCGTCACACAAGCTCGCCGAGGAAGAAAAAATTCACAACTGTGCGATCGGCAGGGAAAGTTATGGCAACAGTTTTCTGGGATACAGAGGGTGTGATTCTGGTTGATTTTTTGGAGCAGGGATGCACAATAAATTCTGTTCAATACGTCACAACCCTCAACAAACTTAAAGCACGTCTTCAGCGAGTTCGCCCAACAAAATCAATGGCAGATGTTCTTCTTTTGCATGACAATGCAAGACCACACACCAGTCGTCACACCTCTGACGAGATTGTCAAAATTGGATGGGAAGTTTTGCCTCATCCCCCATACAGCCCTGACCTGGCACCATCAGACTTCCATCTGTTCGGGCCACTAAAAGAAGCTCATCGTGGGATTCATTTTGAAGATGAGGAGGCCGTCAAAACATCCGTGCGTCAATGGCTTAGGAAGCAGAGCTGTGATTTTTACCGTGCTGGGATACATGCCCTTGTTCAAAGATGGACCAAAACTGTAGAGATGGGCGGAGATTACATTGAAAAATGACAAAATGATCCTCAATGATGTGGTTTTCAACCTATGTAATTGCATTTAAATTTCCTGACAATTAAACGTAGAAAAAAAAATAGGAGGCAGTACTTTTTGACTGACCCTCGTAGATTGCTGCTTACTGTAAAGGAGACATGTTACATTGTAGACAGGCACAATTAAAAAGGCACTTACACAAAGCTTTCGGTCACAGCCTTCATCAGCAAAAGAGATACAGAGAAACACACACATTCATACACACAGGCAAGCACATGTCACACACATATGACTGACAACTCCAGTAGCTTGCCCCTAGCTGCTGGACTTGGCAGTTTTTTTTTCTCTGTGTGTGTGTGCGTGCGTGCGCGCGTGGAGTGCTTGCTTGTGTGTTGTGCCTGTGTGCAACTTTGTTTTCTTTATGGTAAATAGTGATCTATCTTTCCCTGCACTGTTGATATTCCTACCTGGAATTTCCATTGTTTAATCAGTGTAAATAAGAAGGACACAGTTACATATATTCTGTCACTTGAAGACTAATACATGAAGTAAGTGGACATTATTTTTTATTGCAGAGGATCTTTGTCACCACTAATTATTAATTTTGTGTTCCAGTTAATTAGACATGGTTTCATCCTTTCGTGGATGTGCTCTTTTTGTTAAATCTTCCTGCAAAAGATCTGATTTACTTCAAATTAATAAACCTGAGTATTCTGAAAAAGGAGGTGCAGCTTACAGCTGCAGTGTGACAGTTGATCACAGGGTGATTTTATCACTGCCATATCGTGGGTAACCATGGCTCGAGACACTTATTCTATAAGGGTGTGTAGTCATTGGGCTTTCTTGTACCACAGTGTCAAAGGTGCACTGTGAGCAGATTTATTCAAGGAAAATACTACCACAATCAGCAGAGTGAACTGCTATGGGCAACAGGATATCATTGACAGGGGTTACCACTGACTAGCATGGCTTTAGCAGCGAACAGGTGGGCCACAATGTAGCAAATGACTCACCAACTCAGTGACAGTCAATAAACAGTAACCATTCATGCCACTGGGAACTGTCACCTCTTTGTGGGATACAAAGATGCAATCTGCACACTGCTCGTCACAGTTACAAAGATTAGCATTGGTTCGGAACAGCACCAGGGGATGCTCGAAGCATGCAGGAAGGTCGTCTGTCTGATGATTTGCGGTACATATTGCCAAGGTGGCAGGGTGCAAAATAAGGAGTGATCAAAAAACTTCCATTTGAAGGCTGCATAGTTCAGACCAGTATGCCACACACACACACACACACACACACACACACACACACACACACATATCCATCCGCACATATACCCTGCTTGTGTCTGTATATGTGCGGATGGATATATGTGTGTGTGTGTGTGTGTGTGTGTGCGAGTGTATACCTGTCCTTTTTCCCCCCTAAGGTAAGTCTTTCCACTCCCAGGGTTGGAATGACTCCTTACCCTCTCCCTTAAAACCCACATCCTTTCGTCTTTCCCTCTCCTTCCCTCTTTCCTGATGAAGCAACTGTGGGTTGCGAAAGCTTGAATTTTGTGTGTGTGTTTGTTTGTGTGTCTATCAACATACCAACGCTTTCGTTTGGTAAGTTACATCATCTTTGTTTTTAGATATATTTTTCCCATTTGGAATGTTTCCCTGTATTATATTATATATCAGTGCTTTCCTCTCCCACAACTATCCTGCAGACCTTGTCCACAAACAGATCTCCCAAACAATACATTCCTCCCCACCCAACAACAATGTTACTACCCCCAGACCACACAGAAGCATCCCCCTTGTCACAAAATATTATCCTGGCCTCGAATACATCAACTAATTACTCCGCCACGGATATGAATTTCTCAAGTCAAGCCCTGAAGTGAGATCATCCCTTGACAATATTCTCCCCACACCACCCAGAGTTGCCTTTTGCCGACCCCCTAACCTCCGTAACATCCTTGTCAAACCCTACAATATTCCCAGACCACCTTCTCTACCCAGCGGTTCCTACCCCTGTAACCGACCCCGATGCAAAACCTGCCCCATGCATCCCCCCACAACCAACTACTCCAGCCCCGCTACTGGTATAACATACACAACTCAAGGCAGGGCCACATGTGAGACAGCACGTCATTTATCAGCTGACATGCCTGCACTGCACAGCCTTTTACATTGGTATGACGACAACTAAACTGGCTGAGCGCATGAATGGGCACAGACGAACTGTCCACCTAGGAGATGTCCAATACCCAGTAGCGGAGCATGCCCTCCAGCATAATTCTAGGGACCTAGGAACCTGCTACACCATATGTGCCATTTGGCTTCTCCCACCCAACACCAGTACCTCGGAACTGCAGAGATGGGAACTTGCACTCCAACACATCCTTTCATCCCGCCATCCCCCTGGACTGAACCTATGTTAACCAACCTCACTCCCATTTACTCTTTAGTCTTCTCCTCTTTCCCTTTCCTCTTTAGCCATTCACGCATCTTTTTATCCTACATAGTTGTGTTTATCTTTATACTATGTACCTCTTTACTTCTGTATTCATCCTCCTTGGTTTGAAGCTGGCACAGTAATTACAGTAGAATATCTTTGGCTTCCCTCTGACATCCATGCCTCCATCTTTGCTACCCTCCCTGTTTACCTTTTCCCTGTTGCTTCATAACCTGGGTTGTGAATAACTGAATCCACTTTCCCTTCTTCCCCTTTTTTCCCCTCTCTCCTCCCTGATGAAGGAACGAAGTTCCGAAAGCTAGGATACGTCAATTTTCTGTTCTGTTTTGTGTATCTATCGGCTGTACTGAGCTGAGGTAAGTACTCACCAGGCCCTCTATCTCTTTGTTAGTATTTGTTTCATATATATAAACACACACATACACACACATACTCACACACACACACACACACACACACACACACACACACACACACAGGGTGATGCGTATTAACATTTAAAAACCTCCAAAGCACTGTAGATGACCCTGAGACAAGTAATTTAATACAAGACACAGTGGATCACAAATGTTGGATACGATACAAATGTTGGGAAATGTGTCAAAAGCGAATGACAAATGTCACCAGATGATGTACCTTGCCATGCTTGCAGTGGTTGAGCCTCTTGGTCTGTCACACTTGATCATCCCAACCCAAGTCAAGTATTCATATCGTTGTGGCTACGGATACATGTGTGCGACTTTAGTGATGGCGTTCAGGATTTGTGTCTTGCATCTGGCAGGCAGTATTTTTTCATTGTGTTAAACAATTATGTATTTATATTGAAGTTTATTATTTTATTTACCGGTCTTGCAGTTTCCTTGATTTCTTGCAAAGTACAGTACAATGAAAACCTACCATAAGTAGATGAGTGTAAACTTCAGAATAGCATCATCGCCATTAAATGACCTTTGTTTTCTTTACTAACTAATGTCTGTAAACAAAAAGAGAAGTGACAGAAGCAAAAAACACAAAATCAGAACTGCTTTTGCTTGATTACAGCAGGGACAGTAATTTTGTAACATCTACATTTACAACAGATCATATTTACAAAATGTTTTGAAATTTGCTCTGTTTTCTCAAATGAAAGTATTGCACTGCTCAATCATTCCTTTACACTCAACCCCGACTGCTGCACATGCTGTGGGGTATGTCATCTGGTTACGTCATATGTTCAGTGTTTCTCACCAATTTTTGGGGTATTTTGAAATTTACAAAAAAGCAAATGCAGAAAGTTATCACATTTTGCTGCACAATACCTGTGTCACAGAAAAATAATGTATACAAATCTTCTCAGATTGGCCACTGAATAACTTTGTGCAAGCCTCGCAATATTTCACCAACACAACTGTTCGTCATCTTCAGGTAGTGGTGGGTCCTGTCATCACTGCTGCAAGATGTGACTGGTGATATTCGCACAGCAGAATTGAAATTTGTCAGGCTAGAAGCAGGAGTACGAATGTGTGGACAGGCACTCCCAGTTGGATGGAAATGCCATTCATAGTAGCCTTCTGCTTATGTGTTGTGGGCAATGACTGCACTTCTGGACACTCGTGTGGTTAAAAGCTGAATTAACTCTCTGCAAGGTGCTGCATCAGGTCATACATCGAAGGATCTGGTTTCTACTGTTTTAATTTCATGGCAGTCAGTGCTGGATTCTGGGCAGTGCTTAGTCAAAATTCCATATTCCTGTTGGTAAGATTGCCCACCGTATGGCCTCTTGGGAAACGTGTGGTGCCCTGTATTCAGGCAGTGCTCTGCTACCACTAATTTACTGGGTGGCATTTTTGTCAGTGCTGTTGAACACAGTGTTCTTGCACAATGTGAGGTGTCTGCCCTATATAAGATTTCCCATAATGGCATCAGATCTTATATATGATCTATGTTTTCTAGGGTCAAGATTGTCTTTAACTTAACACAAACACTTCCTTAGTTTCGCTGGTAGACGAAAAACACACTTGATTCTGTTTCTCCTAGCGATTCTTTCTATTTTTGAAAACATGCCACTGAAATATGGTAAGAAAGCCATTTGCAGTGCTTGTCTAAGTATCTTCATTTACATCCCTACACTGAACTTGCTTTGCTCAGAACACATTGCAAATCTGTTTACAAGAATAAACGTTCTGCTGCAACACTGTTATTAGGTTTTACAGTTCACCAGGCAGACTGTTGGTATCTGAGATCACGTGTGCTCTATGTGCCAGGGAGTGTAAGACACTACCACATTGTGCAGGGTGATGGCAACTTTTGGACCGCAAATATAACTCTGCGTGTATCAGTTTGCAGTAGAGACTATGCCCCAGTGTTCTGTCAGCTTTTCTTCTAACTGTGACATCCAGGAATGGTAAGCTGCTATCTTTTTGTACTTCCACAGTGAACTGAATATTCAGATGGAGCGAGTGCAAATGCTGCAGGGACATAGGTAGTGTCTGTATTATGTGGGCCACACCACAAATGTCTCTTCAGCATTCTGCCAGAAGGAGGAATGTTGGATATTTACTAAGGGAAATAGAGGATCTCCCATGGGAACACTGTCCACTTGATTAAAGTAGTTGGTGTTACATAAGAAATAGGATGAGGTATGCACATGTTTAAACAGCACCACAATTTCTTTCTCAAACTTGATGTTAATAACCTCTAATGAGGGCTGCAGGGGCACTTTTGTAAGTAATGATATAACATTTGAGCTAACTAAAAGATCTGAAAGTTCTAGTTTAAGCATCTTCAGGTATTCTATGAAATCCTCTGAATTCTAAATATGATGGTCATAGTCATCCACATGATAAATTTCAAAGCTGTCATGTGGAAATTGCCAGTTGCATCTTGCAGCAGTGATGGTGGAAATCACCACCACCTGTAGATGCCAAAACGTTGTGTCACTTAAATATTGAGGGAGGGACTTGCATAATGTTATCTGGTGGGGAACCCAAAGTGTTTTTGCAACAGATCTATCAGGCAAGCCTGAAAAGTCACATATACTCCAAGCAGTAAGTACCTGTCGTAAAATGATCACATTAGTGAGCTTGGCAATTAATTAAGAGTTTATCAATAAATTTGGCTTCATTTTGCAAGAAATTGTGCTGTGTTCCAGTACTCCCTCTTCAACAAAACTAATGTCAGTTTCTGCTCCACCTCTTCAGCCCAAGATCCTATGTACACTCTTGAGCATTTGTGTAAGATACCTGTTTATTTATAAAAATAAAAGTAACTTCTATCATGACTTTCCCATTCTTGTCCAGTGGGTTTGTTATCCTGCTGTTGCCTACTGCAGACTACAAGATTACTGTTGAAGATTTCTGCAAAGTTTTTCTTCCTTTTTAGTGTACCAACATTTCACTGTGTGGTAATTGCCTGGTACTGTTTAACGGGTGTTTTAACAGTTGTTTCAGAGATGCAATACGAAGCAAATTCAGTGAGGATGACTTGCTTGCCATGATTGGGGCAGCAGTGAGAAGAAGGAAGAAACAACATCGAGGTAAGATACATTACAGCAAATGTAACTCTATAGATAGAAAGAAAATTTCTGTTTAACAAGTCATAGCAAACATAAGAGCAAAATAGAACGAAAAACAATAGTGTTAGAACCTGTGTTTTTTGTGTAAACTTGGATTTAATTTTTATTTAGTATTCATTCTGATTAATGCCCATTGGTCAACAAGATATTTCAGCCCTAGAATTTGGTTCTGCAAGGTCCACCAGATAACCATATATGGCTGTTGTAACTCCTTTATTGGACTTCAGAAGTTTTCCAGCAACAAATCTTTTTTTTTTTCTTTCTTTCTTTCTTTTTTTTCTTTTTTTTAAAAAAAAGCTAAAATGCAGAAAACATCATAAAGCAAACACTCACAGAAAAGCATCAGTGTCCTTGAAACAATGGAAACTCCAGTAGGAATATCAACAATATTGGAAAAGGCAGATTACTACTTACTGGTGAAGGCTGTGGCTGAAAGCTTTATGTAAGTGTCTTTTAATTCTGCCCATCTGCAGCCTAAGGTATCTTCTTTATGGTAAGTAACAGTCTGTCTTTTCCTTCATTATTCATTAGTGTTCCTTGTTTTTATTGCTGTTTAGCAAGCATCATGTGGTATATAAGGGATGCGAATAGCGTCAGATGAATCATCACTCTGGAGGATATGAAGGTGCTGCATATTGGTGTGAGACAGCATTATCTGATGAGAGTTTGAAAGAAACCTCATTGTGGATGTCCATTTGGTCGCCTGGTTAAACCTTGCAACATCTGTATTTTTGGAGTATTTGGATCTGACAGTGGCCTGATGTTGGAAAGTAAGGGCATACTCATCATCAATGTTCCAGTTGACTACATGAGACCACTACAAGGGAGCATCACTGTGTAGTGTACTGAGTACATTGTAACCTGTTCACATCTGTGACTGCCATCTGAGAACAAGTACAGTAAACTCTCGTGCAGCTACACTTTTGGCTAGCTAGATTGACACTTGACAAGTTTCAGTTTGCGTGCACCTGGAGCCAAGCATTTGCTGGTGTTTTTTGGCAATCTACTGCTAATCAGTGCACTGGTGCGTGTCAAAAGTCCAAGTATCGTCAATTCGTGCGTGTGTTGGTTGAAGCTCTAGTGTGTTTCTTATTCGTATTGCATGGTTTCATGCCACTGCCATCTATTGGAACTCCTTGGTAGTACAGTACATACAGTATTGTTCTATGCAGCGCAACGTAGCCCTGTCAAAACCGACAATTAGAGTACGCCGCCTAACACTTTCCACTTGTTGTCGGTACATCAAAGCTGAGTGTGTAACAGTGAATGTACAACACCCTGTTGTGTTGCCACGTGGGCTTGGGTAGAACAGAGGAAATGGCATAGATGTATCGAATGCTTTCATTTGATGGCTGCCACAGCCTGGTTTCAAAAGTCAAAAGTTTGTGTAGTGCATCTCGAGTGTTGTCAAGTTGTGCATCTGTGTGTTTCTGATTTGAGGTTTCGTGCTCCCACTATGTGCCTTAAAGTGTCCAGAGATAAAAGGGGCCAAAAACCATAAAGGACTCAGTCGAGTGTCTGTAGAAAGAACACTGAACGTGACTACAGGCACGAAACATAAAATGAATGTGATCTTGTTGGAAAAAGAGCTTCACACTTTGCAGAGAATTGATGCTGGTGAGCCACCCACAAAAGTTGCTGCAGAGTAGGAGTACAATTACTGATCGGAAGACAAATTGATCAGAAATTTAAAAATTTTGTTCCATCCAAGCATTGGGCAGCGCAGTGAAATCTTGAAAAGCAATGAGAAAAGGTGCACATCCTCAGTTAGAAGAGGCATTATTTTTGTGGCACGAATAAATAAGAGCCAAAGGTGTGTCAGTTTCAGGTCCTCTACTTTGTCAAAATGAGCTGATTGAAGGAAAGAAGCAAGAATTGCTCGGAAGTAATGGCCAGCAGGATCGTTTCAAGAAGCAGCATGGCATTCATGAAATTGCCATCAGTGCCAAATCATTATCTGGGGATGAAGCTGCTACACTGATTTTAAGAAGAAACTGCACACAATCATTGACAAAGGAGGTTATACTGGCAATCAACTTTACAAATGTGATGAAACTGGGTTGAATTACAAAATGCTGCCAATGAAAACCCTTGCCTCTAAAGAAGAAGAAATGGCTTCAGGATACAAAAAAATCCAAGAAAGATTTACTGTCCTTGCTTGCAGTAATGCCACTGGCAATCATAAACTGTGTCTTACTTTAATTGGCAAATCCAAAACACCAAGAGCATTTAGACACCAACCAACCAGTTTGCCACTGAGGTACACGAGTCAGTCTTAAGGCATGTATGAACAGTGCCATCTTCAGAGAGTGGTTCCAGGCAGAGTTTGTTCCAACTGTAGTAAATTACATGGAAGGAAAAGGACTTCCTTGAAAAGTGCTACTTCTTGTGGACAATGCTCCTTCTCACCCAGGTGATCTGCAAGATGGGGATATCAAAGTTGTATTTCTCCCACAAAATGTCACATCTCTATGTCAACCAATGGACCAAGGTATTCTTGAGGCAATGGAAAAACATTACAGACGCAAGATGCTGGAATAATTAATAGGCGTGATTGATGCTGCAGATGATTTTGTGGAAGCTCTTAAAAAAATCGATGTTTTAAGTGTCATTCATTGATTGCTGAAGCTTGGAATCTAATTCCTCCAGTTCCTCTTGTTAGGTCTTGGAAAAAACTCTTAGATCGTAAGGCAACCTAAGTGGTGGGAAGGAGGAGGCAACACCGAAACTCAAGCTGACATAATTTTGGTGAATTTACTGGAGAAGCTGGTTGTAAAGACACACACTTCGAAGACATTGAAGAGTGGATAGAAAATGGCATTTTTTCATGTGACTGAGGATGAAATCGTCCAAATTGTGACTGATCATAAAGTTTCAGAAGACTATGTTTCTGATGATGAATCAGAGAAAAATATTCCTCACACATTCTGTTACGAAGTGATCCAAACTGCCCTGGAGTACATCAGCCAACAGGCGGAGACGATTTATCTTGAAATAGTTTGATTTCAACGTTGGAGATGTATTGTTGCAGCAATAGTTTCTCAAGCAAAAAAACAAAAAAAAAAGACGTTTGTGACTTCGTTACCAAAAAATAAACTCTAATGAAGCATCCTAGAACTTCTATGTCCATAACTTAAAAAGATTTTTTTTTTTTTAATTTTCTTGAAAGTTTCTCTAGACAGACTTTTTGTTCCTTTGAGTAATCTCTAGATTTGTTTCATGATTTTGTTCAGTAGTTTATTTTTTACTCAAAAGAGTAGGTAATAAAATTAAAACTCCTGTTATTTCCTGCTGCCAAATAAGGGAGATTTTTTCTGTAAGAATGCAAAATAAACGAGCTTTGTTATACAGCACTTAAAAACTTTGAGTTTTCAATCATAGTTTGGTGCCTTTTTAACATGTCAACACAATTTTTTCAGTAAAAAAGTGCAGGGTTATTTGCAACCATATCAGTAACGTTTTACATACCCTACGCACGTTTTACGATCGTATTTCGCAATATTGATGCAATTTGGAGTGTTCACATGTGAAAACAGGGGGACTTTGATTTATCTGAAATTTTTGTTATCGGAACCGGCCACCGTCCCGATCATTTAGGATAAACAGGAGTTCACTGTAATAGACTCCTTGCAACATGCTGTGTCATACAGCTAGGAGCAGCCAGACTATGGAATTGCCGTCCTGCACATAGGCTGCCATTAACACCCAAGCAAATGACTGCATGTGAAGTGGTGCCATGATCGAGAAGTACGGACTGCTAATGAATGGTGTCACATTATGTTCACTAATGAGTCCCAGTCCTGCACTGCTCCAAATGACTATCGTGGAGAAGTTCGACAGTGACCCGGGGAGATGGGGAGAGGTCCCATTCTTCCACATTTTGGGGGGGGGGGGTCACAAAGCAGTCCCATGGTGTGGGGAGCCATTGGGTATGACTTCAGGTCACGGCTTGTAATGGCCGAGGGAACTCTGATGGTACAGCAGTGGGTAATAGTATTGTGGTGCTATTTTTCAACAGGCCAGTGCTTGTCCACATGTAGTGTGTGTCTCTTTAAGTTGTCTGCGTGATGTTGATATACTCCTGTGGCCAGCAAAATCCCCATATCTGTCCCCGATAGAACATTATGGGACCAACATGGACGTCAACTCCATCCCACTGCCTGTATCCATGATTGCAATGTCCAGTTACAACAGTTGTGGATCACCTTTCTCAGGAGGGTATGCAGCAGCTTTACGACATCCTCCCGCACTGTCCAGGCCAGACAGGGTGCATTGCTGTGTTGATAAGTGGGCTCAAACTGATAAGTTCTGTGTAAATTTGACTCTGTTTTGTTATCACTGAAATAACATCACATACCCTCTGAATTAGCTATGTTTCAATTTGTTTTCTCCCCACCTTCTGAGTGTCTCACTTTTTTTCAAGCAGTGTAATTTAAGACAGACATAAGTATATGAAAATGGGATGGCATAACACATTGCTATTCAACTATGCCCCTAAGAAAATTGTAAGATAATGGAGAAGAGCAGGTGCACTATTACACTGACTAGAACGTAAACTTAAAGATAGAATTATATTGTGTAACCTATACCGATGATGTAATACTAATTGACAAAAACATCACTGATGTGCTAAAGCAAATTGAAATATTAAGGGAGCAATCTAGGAAAATTGGACTAATAATTTCACCTGGATAAAAAATTAATGGACGATACCAAAATGGCACTGGGTGAACTTATATAGGCAACAACATAGTATTCGGTGATAAAGAGTTTAAATAATTAGGTGAAAAAGACCACTGAACATCATAATGAAAAGAAGGCATAGAATCCAGACTTCAGAAAATACAAACTGTCTCTCAGTTAACTAAAAGTATTTTTCCTGGAACTCTAAAATCTAACATTGCACAACAGTGATCAAATTAGAATTTCTTTATGCATGAGAGAGACTCTTTGTCCAACACAAGACATGAAAACAGCAAACTGAATTAGAAGATTGTAAAATTGTAGTAAAAATCTTAGGTCCAAGAATAAAAGATGGAATACATCACACAGAACCCAGTGTGAAATCTCCAGGCAAATTCCTAAAAACTCTTGTTACAATGTGTCTCCAAAGAATCCAACTTGTGGGACATACAGAAAGAATGTATCCAAACAGGCAGCTCATTGGATTCCCACATACTTGAAAAATAAGATCCAACTGATGAAAACAAACAGGAAGAGACCTTACGAAATTGGAATCACCACATTTACAGTATTCTGATGTAGTGATGAGTCACACAGAGTGCAGTTTCACAGTAGCTTGATCGATGCTTGTACTTGTGTATGTAGTATATGCAAGTGTGTACAGCGTCTCTTCTGGTGTACTCACAATATGCTAATTTATGGCCGAGCAGTAAACCGGATCCCTACTCGGTTCCAGTGTGCTGTGCTAATTATTCTTCTTCACTATACATTTATGCTTGGAGCTGCAAGAGAGGCCATTTTCCAGATAGTGCCACAAAAACAACAAATTCTCAGATATCAGTTTAACTTAAACTCTTCAACATCATAGACAACATTTCACATTAATATGTTGCAGAACACTAGATTAGTGTTAAAATTGCCAGAGTAAACATTGTTCTCCATGTGACAGATTGTCACCCGATGTCCAAAATCGATAAATTTTATATCTCTGCACAGAGAAGCAGCTGGTTGCTCATTGTCATCTGTGGTGCTAATCAATGGGTCGAGCTCGTTGCTGGCACAGCGCCACCTCAGAGTAAGTGGCCCCTCATCCCAGCAGGTGGCGATGTTTAAACACCCGTATAGCTCCCAAGACTTACTGCGTCTGTGGATAACTCCGTCTCTGCACAGAACTTCCCACATTTCCCACACAGTGGGCCCTCGTGTCTCTTACACACAATAAATCTTCAAACTTATTTCATTGGCTAAGTTAAATTTCGAGTGTGACGTGCTATTTCGTAAAAAATAGCAAACGGTAGACATGGATGTTATTGTGACACTTTCCTAAGGCAACATTTGTGTATTACACTTGTAGAAGTGCACTGCAACATAAAACAGTAGACCGTAAGTTCAAACAATGGAAACTACAGGTTGGAATATCAGCAGTGTAGGAAAAGATAGAGTGCTAATTACCATAAAGATGGCACGTTAAAATGCAGACAGGCACAGTTAAGACACTTACACATAAGCTTTTGGCCACAACCTTCATCAGAAAAAGAAATAGAAATACACACCATTCATTCACACAAGCAAGCACACCACACACACACATGACCACCAACTCAGACAGCTCAGGCCAGAATGCTAGCCTGTAAGTTTGCTACACAATAAAATAATTATTCTGAGCTACAAGAAAAATGGATTCAAAGAACTAAACTGCTTGAAGAAAAAAAAGGGAAGCTCCCTGAAGCAACGTAGTTTCACGAGTGTGCATACCAGTGGTAAATTATGAGAGTCGCAACTCTCTGAAATGGATAAAAAGGTCACCAGATTGCATTAGCTTTGTTTGTGTCTCGGATTGTTACCGTGAATGGTAGGAGCTATAAGAGATGTGAAGAGCGTAAGATGTTGAGTGATCCCTGTTAAGGACACAGATGCCCTGTACTTCTGTGAGTCAGCATTATCAGCACGTAACAAAATTTGAAGGGGCCTAATTGTGTGTCTCCATTTGCCAGGCTGATTGAATTATGCAGTATGCAGATTTGTGAGACATTCAGATGTGGTAGTGTCCCCATGTTGGACTGCTTGGGTACGTAAGGGCGGTTTGCTTGTCAGCAAGCTTCCGGTTGACCGTGTCTGACGAGCCCATGGGAGAATTGCTGCAAGTACGCCGAGCACATTGTAACCCTTTCACACCTGCACCTGTCATGTGATCAGCAGTGAGTCACATTCTACAAGACCCGCAATGACAGTTGTCAGTGAGTATGACAACGACATAGGGAGAGGGCGTTTGGGGCAGCATCGGATATGACTTCAGGTCACTCTGACAGCACAGCAGTATGTCATGGACATCCTACATCCTCATTTGCTACCTCCATGTCCAACAGAGTTACAAGAGACAGAGCAGTGAAAACATATCCAGTTGTTGACTCACAAAGCGGTTTTGAGCTGTGACGCATGTAGTCTTAAGTGAATCATTCATACAAAAAGAAAAGAAGAGGAAGCTAAAGTCAGAATGTGAAAAAATTGGAGAATGGAATAGTTATTTGAAGACTTCACACTTGAAACTCCCAGTTTTCCTATTGTGAAAGTGCCTTTGTGACCATATGCATTTCACTGATGATAAACTTTTTTTTCCCCCTGGGTCTTGGCTCCATATTTTTTCATCCGGTTGAGTCAGAATACTTGCATAGTATTTGTGAGGTATTGTTTCAGTCTTGCAAGCTAATCTAAAATACAATCCCTTTTGCATCCTAGAAAACAATGACCACTCTTTCTCTCCGATTAAGTCACCTTGGCTATTTTTGTGCAACTGCTGTTTCATTTCATCATCGGGAACAGATTGGTGCATAGAATCAGTTGTGTGTCAGATTGTCCCAAATTGTTTTTCATATTAGGTTGTAGTCAGGCTTCAACAGACATGCCACTCACTTTCTGGTATGGCCACGGCATCAACTGTTTTGCACATCTTTTTAATTACTGATCTTGCAATATCACACTGTGTTCTTTCTCAGCATTTTCATATTTGATTGTAATTCTAGGAAGTAGTTCATGAGTCATCTTACAGAGACATATGCCACATATGAATTCAGCCACCCATTCCTTAACTGTTGACTATGAAGGAACTCCCCCCATGAACCATGGACCTTACCGTTGGTGGGGAGGCTTGCGTGCCTCAGCGATAGAGATGGCCGTACCGTAGGTGCAACCACAACGGAGGGGTTTCTGTTGAGAGGCCAGATAAACATGTGGTTCCTGAAGAGGGGCAGCAGCCTTTTCAGTAGTTGCAGGGGCAACAGTCTGGATGATTGACTGATCTGGCCATGTAACATTAACCAAAACACCTTGCTGTGCTGGTACTGCGAACGGCTGAAAGCAAGGGGAAACTACAGCCATAATTTTTCCCGAGGACATGCAGCTCTTCAACTTGACTAGAAGAAGAGATCGGTTGGTAGGACATGTTTTGAGGCATCAAGGGATCACAAATTTAGCATTGGAGGGCAGCGTGGAGGGTAAAAATCGTAGAGGGAGACCAAGAGATGAATACACTAAGCAGATTCAGAAGGATGTAGGTTGCAGTAGGTACTGGGAGATGAAGAAGCTTGCACAGGATAGAGTAGCATGGAGAGCTGCATCAAACCAGTCTCAGGACTGAAGACCACAACAACAACAACAACATGAAGGAACTGACTCCTAATAAGTAAGATGATGCCTGTAGAAAAGTACAACAAAACAGTAATCTCGAAAAAGGACAGGATAGACAGTACATTCTGTAGGACATATTAAAAGTGATTGGTAAAAGAGACTTGGTGTGTTAAATGCAGCTTTTGTTTACATGATAACTGAATTGGATAGATAAACAACCTACTTGCTAAGTGGCGGCAGAACACACACATAAAAGAAGATTATAATTAGGCGAGCTTCAGAGCCAGTAGCTCATTCTTCAGGCAGAAGGGTTGAAGTGGAAGGAAGAGGGGTGAAGGATAGGTCTAGGAAAAAGGGTAGATTTTGAGAAAGTTACCCAGAACTGCAGATCAAGGGCTGACTTTCGAGATGGGATGTGATTCCACATCTACATACATACTCCACTAGCCACCATATGGTGCATGGCAGAAGGTACCCTGTCTCACTACAATAGTCTAAATAAAATTACTTGATAGTTGACATCAATCACTTGCTGCAACAATGTTGCCACATTGGCTACCAGCTACCGTTTGGTTACAGGTGACAACAAACAAGCAGCTCACTTCACAAATTATGTTAAATGTTTAACACAGAGCAATTTTTCTAGTGGCTGGTGCAAGGTATGTCAGAATTGTTGGATACTCTGTCGACTATTGATTTAAAGTGACCAGTGACTGAACTGGGGCAGACGACCCATTTTGTATCCCTGACTGTAAACTTGTGTCCTAACCCAGCCGAGAAAATTGTGGTCAACAGTCTGCAGCAGTACTAATATCATGATCGCTTTGTTCATGGCAATTAAACCTAACCCTTAAGGGTAAACTCACGACAACAAAAACTCAATTTCAGGGCTGAAAGCAAATTGAAATTTCTCCATGTCATTTGTTACCTGTAACTATCCTTACACTAGCTGCACATGCTGCCATGTTAGAAACCAGTGAACAGTCCATGTGGGCACTTGGTCGTGGATTATAGATGACTGAGGCAGATTCCAAATGAAGAAATAATGACAGGAAGAAAAATTAGACCAAATAGAACAGTCAAAACAATGATGAAAAATGATGCAGCAAATTATTAAAAATAGAAAAAAATATATTTAAACCAATTAATTGAATGAAAATAATAATCACACTCTTTTGGTTAGATTTAAAAATAAAAATTTTGCTACATTGATGAGATTCAAACCTACAACATGCTACATATTAGATTAATCTGCCAACCATTGTGCTATGCCACAGCACTGCATGAAGTATTTATATATGTGAATGTAGTGACCCAGTTGCAACTATGAATTGCAACCTTAAAAATTTCAGTTTCACGCAGTGTAGTGAAAAGCTTATCTAATGTAAGATGATCTCTGTGAATATGATAACTATATGTATGATACAGAATCACACCTTGTGCTGAGTTATTCAGTAGTGTTTGGTTAGTGCTATGAATGAAATGTGTGTCTTTCATTAGCATTGTTAATGTGTGTTGTTTTTGGTGTAGCTATCGCGTGTCATGAAATACATAATAAAAGTGTCGGGCTCGTAATTCGGGATACAAATACATCAAGAAAGAATGCTGAACCAGGAATTGGAAGTGACTGGCCAATTTTGGTGGAGTTTGGCAACAGCAGACAGTTCAAGTGTGACGCTGACAACTCTTATTGGCGTTTGAAGTGCCAACTATCAAGTAATTTTATTTCAACTGTAGTCAGTTCCTTTCCCGTTCCATCTGCCAATTGAGTGAGGAAAAAGTGAATGTCTATATGCCTCTCTATGAGTCCTAATTTGTTGTCTCTTATCTTTGTGGTCCTTACGCATAATGTATGTTGGTGCAAGCAGAATTGTTCTGCAGTCAGCACAGTGTTCCTCAAAATCCCTCCAGGGATTCCCATTTGAGTTCCAGAAACATCTCCATAATACTTGTATGTTGTTGTTTCAACCTACTGTTAACAAATCTAGTATCCTGCCTCTGAATTACCTCAATGTCTGCTTTAATTCGACCCCTTGCGGATACCAGACACTCAAACTGTACTCAAGAAGAGATCACACTAGCATCCTATATGTGATGTCCATCACAGCTGAGCCACACTGTAGTAAAATCCACCCAACAAACAAAAGATGATTATTCGCCTTCCCTACCATGACCCTCACACGTTTGTTCCATTTCATATCACATTGCAATGTTACGTCCAGATATTGAAACAATGTGACTTCTTCATTCATGACACTACTAATGCTGGATTCTGGCATTATGGATTTGTTTTTCCAACTCCTCTGCAGTAACTTATATTTTTCTACATTTAGGGTTAGCTGTCATTTATCACACCAACTGGGAACTTAGTCCAGGTCATCTTTTATCCTCCTAAATCACTCAACGATGACACCTTCCATACACCACAATATCATCAGCAAACAACCACAGATTACTGTCCACTTTGTCCATCAAATCAGTTATGCACATAGAAAATATGAGTAATAGTGCTCCTATCACACATCCCTGGAACGATCCTAATGATACCCCAGTCACTGATGGACACTCACCGTCGGGATAATGTAGTGGGTTCTATTACTTCAGAAGTCTTTGAGCCACTCACATGTCTGGGAATGTATTCCATGTGCTTGTACCTTTGTTAAAAGTCTGCATTGAGTCATTATGTCAAATGCTTCTCGGAAATCAAGAAATATGGAATCTGGGTTTGTGAATTTTGTGATGGCAAAGTTAGAGGAGCAATGCATCTGCATTAAATTTTGTGTGAAACTCAAGAAAACCTTTACAGAGACACACCAAATGATGCTGGGAGCCTATAGCGATGAGTACTTAAGCCATACTCGGTGTTACATATTATTCACACGTTTTAAAAATGGCTTTACAAAAGTCAAACATGATCCTTGTTCAGGACGCTCTTAGATGTCCACTGATGATGCTTGTGTCAGGAACGTCAACGAAATTGTGTGTGCCAGTCGAAGATTCACTGTCCGAGAGATTGTAGAAGAATGTAACATTTCAATTGGATCATATTATGAAATGACACAGCATCTTGGAATGCATTGTGTTGCCGTCAAGTTCATTCCACGCTCATGAGTCAAGTCCAAAAAAACTTTTTGGATCTTACAAATGAGACTGAGATGTTCCTTGTGAGAATAGTATGACCCCTGCAGACTTCTTTTTATTTCCAAAGGTGAAAAGGATGAAGTTTTGCAATGGTAGATGAGATAAAAGAAAATTCGCAGACGGCACTTTATGCGACCCAGCAAGATGTGTGTCAAGACTGCTCCTGGAAGTGGAAATGATATTGGGAGCAGTGTATCAATTTTGGAGTAGAGTATTTTGAAGGAGACAATCCATAGTAACTAAAAGATAAGCATAGAAAATTTTGTGGACAAAGTTCTGGAATTTTTTGAACAGACATTGTATGACAAAAGGGCATGCTGAGTTGCCCATGAGTGATGCTTTGTACTGATTTGTGGACATAAACTTATTGGTCTCTATGAAACTGATTAGATTCAAACCCAGAATATGTTCAAGAATTCTGCAGCAAACTGATGTTACGGGTATTGGTCTGTAATTTCGCGGGTCTGTTCTTTCGCCCTTCGTATATACAGGAGACGCCTCTGTATTTTTTCCCCAGTTGCTTAGGTCTTTCTGCTGGGTGAGAGATTCACAATAAATACAAGCTAAGTAAGGGTCTAGTGCCATATAGCACTCTTTGTAAAACCAAATTGAGATTCCATCTGCAACTGGTGACTTATTTGTTTTTAATTATTTCAGGTGTCAGGGATGCTTACGAGGGTGGTTTGAAAAGTTCTTGAAACAGAATAGAAAAAAAGTACTTATGTCACTGAAACTTTTTTGTTTTTCAATGTACCCTGCTTGTAGATTAATTCACTTGGTCCAACAGTGTTCCAATACCTTGATCCCATCTCGACAATGATTTTCCTCCAGGCCTACAAAATAGTTGTCAACTCAGGCTATCAATTCTTAATTTAAGTGAATCTTCATCCACAAAGAAAAATTTTCAGTTTAGGGAAGAGGCACGTGTGGCAACAATTCATACCTTAGTTTGTGTAATTTTACCATGGCGATGGCACATGCGTGCGAGCGTGCATTGGCTTGATGCTAGATGACTTTCTTCCTTATTAAACCTGGCCTTTTTCTCATATCTTTTGTTGCAATTTGTCCAGAATGTTAGCATAGTATTCTCCAGTAATTGTTTGCCCAGTGGGGAGATAAAGTACAAACAGAATCCCCTTCTCATCCCAGAACACTGATGCCATGATCTTCCCCGCTGAAGGAATTTGGTGGCGCATCCCAGACCACTGACGCCATGTCCTTCCCCGCTGAAGGAGTTTGGCGGCGAAGATTCAGCATGTTTCCAATGCTTTGATTGTTGCTTTGTCTCTGGGGTATAGTAGTAAACCAAAGTTTCCTCGTGGTCACAAACCAGCACAAAAGTTCTTGTTTGTTTCTCCTAAAACAGGCCAAACATTGTTGTGATATGTCCATTCTCATGTGTTTTTGACCCAGCATCAAGAGTCGCGGCACCCATCTTGTGAATACCTTTCAGATGACATCTGGCAAGCGTGAGCAATTTCATGCACTCTAAATTGGTGATCCTCCTTGATCATTATGCGCACTTTTGCGATGATTTCTAGAGTAGTGACACATCTTGGCTGACCTATTCATGGATGATCATCATCTAAGCCCTCCTGACCAAATTTAAATTCATTTATCCACTTGGCAACAGTTGAAGACAAAGGAGCAGAGCCCCTGGTGTATTCTGGAAATCGGCATGAATGTCCTTCGCTTTCATACCTATCTTTATGAAGTACTTCATCACTGCTTGAATCTCTACCCGTCCCCCCCCCCCCGTCTTTGCAGATCACTACACAGGAACAACAACAGAGCCGTGTCACTGCCACAGCTCTCTTCCAAGAGCACTGACATGGCACATGTTTACAGGTGATTGTTGTTAGGTGTCTTTGTGCTATTGTCAAATGACGGTATGTTTATATGATTCTCTTGCATGAATGATTTCTTAAATGCAAAATTTAAAACATTTATCTCCTACTGCCACACCAGACTGGTCAAGTGACTTGATGGAATTCTTTGACTCACTTAGTGATTTTACATAGGACAATAAATTCCCCTGCTTCTCAGCCAGATCTTTTGCTGAGGTATGACAGTGGTAGTAACCTTTCCTTGTTGCCATTTGGCATTCTCCTTTGAACCAAGAGTGCAGTAGCTTTTCCTTCCTCAGTATTTTCCAAATTTCATTGTTAAACCGCAGTGGCTCTTTTGCATCCTTAATTCGTTTACTAGGTACAGACTTGTTGAGAGTGCAATTCACGATCTGTTTAAGCTTTGACCATAATCTCTCTACGTCCATCTTAATGGAACTAAGTGATGTCAGTTCTGTCTAAGTAAGATGCTAACATCTGCTTATCTGCTCTTTCTGGCATGAACATTTTCCTAGCCTTCTTGACTGATTTATTAATTTTTGTAACCTTAGTTGTTATTATGTTATCATGATTATTAATCCCCATCTCTATGCTGAAGTCATTGATGATATCTGGCCTGTTTGTAACTACAAGGTCTAAGATATTTCCATTGCATGTGGCATGGCAAACTAGGTGCTCAAGACAATTTTCGAAAACCACATTCAAAAGTGCTTCACAAGATTGACTGCACCCCCTGCAATGAAGCCATAGGCTACCATCTATACTCAGTAGGCTAAATTCACCTCCAACTAGTATTGCATGATCTAGGTATTTATGTGCTACTGTCTGTAGACTTTCTGTGAATGGCTCCAAAACTGTCATAGCAGAACTGGGTGGCTGATTATCCATTAATTAACGTGATTTCACCTAGACTTGTTATACGCAACCAGATAACTTCACTGTCACAATCAGCTTTGACCTCAATAGAGACAATGGACACTCCCTCTCCTACAGTGTCTAACCTGCCTTTCTGATATATATTCCATTAATCACTAAATATGTCAGAGCTTTCTGCTCTCGGTTTCAGCCATCTCTCAGTCTCTGAGAATAATTTGAGTGCGATACTTTCCTGGATGGCAGTAAATTCGGAAACTGTGTTACAAGTACATTGACAACTGATAAAATTTTGACAATCTACACTGGAGTGAATTCAAAAGATAAACCTCAACCAACATTGAATGTATCTTGGTGATAAAGAGCCCAAATAAATAAATTGATGATTTTATTCCATTTCATCTGATTGAATGAAACACACACAGCATAACTACTCAGAAAACAACTATAGTGCTGATTACATTTACTATCATACATGTAGCACTCTGAGAACATTTCACCTTGTCATAGTAGTCCTGTGTTTTGGAACTAGGCAGTGCTTCATTTCACAAAGCGAAAGGAATAGCTTGTGTAAAAAACAAAAGAAGGGGAAATAGTGGTTGCTGGTGTTTTTAACACTATCATTCAATTTAGTTCCTATTGTGAACTTTGCAGCTAGGATATGTAAATGCTCTGAGACTGCTATTGATAATATCTTTATGAACAAATCTAGGGGAAAAACATCATATCACAAAACCAATAGTAAATGGACTATCTGATCACGACGTGCAGCATCTTGTGTTAAATGTTGAAACTTGTCAGGATAAAAAAATATTAAATCTGAGTACAGGAGGATAATAAATAAGCCAGAAATTGAGGAATTCAGGAAATTGCTCAAAGACATGAACTGGAGAGATGTTTACCTGACTCAAATGGAAAATGCAAAGCATTTATTAATAAAGTTACCTCCTCTTTTGAAAATTGTTTTCCCCTAAAGGTAACTCAGATCACACAGAAGTCAAAAGATAAACCATGGATTATACAAGGAATAAAGATATCATGTGGGGCAAAAAGGAGACTGTATCTACTATCTAGGAATGTTTCTGATATTAGAATTGTAATGCATTACAAAGAATACTGCAAAATATTGAATCAAGTAATCCAGAAATCGAAGTAGCTTTATTAAGAGAAAATGATAATTGTATCGGGCAACAAAATAAGAACTGTTTCAGATATAGTGAAGACAGAGAGAAGTGGGGCCAAAAAGGAAGTGGAACAGATAGCTCTAAAAGTAAATGAGACTTTGGTAACAAGTGCATGTAGTGTTGTAAATCTCTTAAGCAAGACTTAATTTTTGTTACTGACGGCTTGGGGTTATCAGGTTCGGTGAATGGTGCAATGGAGTATCTGGGACCAGTCTTTGAAGAACATCGTGTAGAACCTATTCGAGGAACTTTGAATTCCAACCATTGCTTCTCAGTATACTTACTCCTTAATGAAATTTGTTGCAAGTTATATATCTATATTTCCAACAAGTAGCTCAATACATATTATCAATACTAGGAATAAGAAAAATCTACATAAAGACCTAACATCACTTATGTTGGTCCAAAAGGGGGTCCAATATTCAGGAACACACATTTTCAATAAATTACCAGCAACCATTAAAAACTTGGTTTCAGATAAAGCACAGTTTAAACAGAGTTTGAATGACTTTTTGATAGGCAATGCCTTCTACTCTATAGATGAATATCCTAACAGAGACTGTTAGGCCAGCTTAAGTAAAAATATGTTAGATATAAGTTTTGACAGCACTTGGTTGCAACAGTCAAAATTAGGTATTTTGTGTATGATAAATTTATTAATAGTGCATAACAATGTTTCATTCTGACAGCGTATTAATTCTGTAAATATTAGCTTTTCCAGTTTATTGTATTGTATTCACCTATTTTGACAATCTCATGACAAATGATCAGGGTAGTATTCATTATATTAAAATGTTTTGTGTTATACATTCTGACATGTTCCACACCCTCGAGAATCATCTCATTTTTTCGGTGTATGTAATGAAAACTGAATCAAATCAAATCCAATCACCATCTCTCATCATGTAATAACTTCACTTCTTCTTCTTCCCTTGTCGTCTCCTGTTTTTCCAGTACTCGTCCATCTCCTCCTCATGTTTTTCCCCCTTTATTCTATTCGTGTTGTTCTCAATCCCCTATTTCTTCTGCATTGAAAGCCTTTTATTTTTATTTACTTATTTTTTTATTGAGGTGAGTCTCTACGGACTGCGTGGTAACAACCGACTTCACTCTAGTGTCCAGGTCTTGTTCTTGCTCCAGCTTTGACTTCCTCCCGGTATCTTCTGAGCCCCTGCAAGAAGTGCCTTTTTATGCTCTTCAGATAATGGTCCTCACTGTCTTTCGGATGTTGATGCCATGTTAAAACCTTGGTAGTTGGTCACCAATCTTCTAAATTTGTTCCTTTCAGGAATTTCTCTCTGAGATACCAATCTGCTTAAGATCTTTTTCACATTCTTTGAACCATCTCGGCCTCGTTTTCTTAGATAGGATGAAACTCCGTATTCTTTTTGTTAGTCAATCACCGTCCATTTTCATGAGATGACCATAAAATAACAATCATTTCTTTGTAATGGATGCTGTGATAGGTTCTGTCTCACTGCACGTGTCCTCATTTGCTCTCATTCATCATTGTCCATCGACCCATCTATTACCTTAGGATTTTCCTTAATATCCTACACTCACGCTTTTCCAGCCACTCAGCTTGACCTTGTCTATTCGTGGTCAAAGTTTTGGATGCTTATAAGCCCTCAGGTTGTACAACTGTATTATAATGTTGGAACTTGGCCCATATACTCATAGACTTTTTGTTATAAGTATTCTTTGTCAGTTGGTATGCTTGGTCTAACTTCCTCATCCCGACAATTGCTTCTTCTTTTAATCCATTCTCCTGGTGGATGACTTCACCGAGATACCTGAAATTCTTAACTCATCCGATTTTTTCCCAGGTTGGTTATCTTCCATTCAGGTCCGTCACAGATGTTCGTCATATATTTTGTCTTTTGAATAGAGATCTGGAGTCTAACTTTCTTCATCAATTTCTGACAGCCTATTTATCTTGTTGATTGCTGACTCTATGTTGTTAGCAAAAATGGCCAGGTCAGCCGCAAAATCTAAGCAGTCAATGCACACCCCTTTGTTCTTAGGACCAAGTCTGAACCACTCTTCATTTGTTTCTTCTTGGGCTAATAACTTTCTCCACTCTCGAATGACATTTTCCAAGACACAATTGAAAAGGAGAGGGATAGTCCATCTCCTCGTCTTATGTCCGTTCTGATTGTAAAGGGTTCAGATACCTCACCCATAAGTTTAATTTTCGACACTGTGTTAGCAAGAGTTTGTTTGATCAGCTTTCTTGATGTATTATCCACCCCAAACTTTTCCAAAATATTCATTAATGCATGTCAGTCGATGGAGTCATATACTTTCTGAAAATCAACAAACATGACCACATAGTTATTTCTTCCAATTCTTTTTTGTACCTCATGATGTTCTTCAGGTTAAAGATCTGTTCTGCGCAAGAATCACCCTTTTGGAAACCAGCTTGATAGTCCCCAATCAGTTGGTTACAATGATCTTCTATTCTATTCTGTATCACTTTCGAGAGAATCTTATATGGAACAGATACTAAAGAGGTACCCCTATAGTTATTGACATTCTATTTATCACCTTTTTTGTGTAGACGATGGATTAAAGCTGACTGCCATTCAGTTGGTATCATCCTAGCTCTCCAGATCTCCTCAAAAAGTTGGACTAGTATATCTAGAGTTTCATTATTTGGCAGCTTCAGTAGTTCCACCACTATTGAATCCTCTCCAGCTGCCTTATTATTCTTAAAGTTGTTGATGATCTCTTTGGTCTCCTCTTTACTAGATGGAGATGAGGGGTAGTTTGTGGATTGGGGCACATACAGGGAATCTTTCTTTTGGTTCATCACAATTAAGTAGGTTTTCAAAGTAACGAGACATTATCTTGCAGTTTTTTTGTTGGTCAGGCCGAGTGTGGTGTGTGTACTGTAAGACCTTCAGTGCACACACCATCAGATTATTTGACTTGTTGCTCTAACAAAGTAAGCGAGTGTCAGCAATATGTCTCGTGGTCTTATCATGGCGTATTTATCTTCTGCCATTAGGTCAGACGATAGAAATGCCACTTGCACGCTGAGAGTAGCAGATTGACGGTGACCAACTTTAAACAGAACTTGATTAATTTTCACATACATTTATTAAAATAATAACAAATAGAAAAATTACTTAACTTGGTTCTGGATGCTATTTACAATTGACAATCTGAAGTTCCTTTGGTATTGATACATTAATCTTATTCTCACATATATCTCGGGTACTTGACGAAAGTGTCTATACATTTATCTTCATGGCAATGTACAGGAATATGGTAATCTTATTAGGCGCAGACTGAATCTTGACTATGGACTGGTACAGACAATTGTAGAACTCGTACAGACTGGTACAGACTATGCAGACTGGTACAGACTAATGCAGACTGGTGCAGACAAATGCAGACTGACTGGTTGAAGGTCTTTACACTCGTTATAATACCTCGCACGTTCATGTATCACTGCGCGAGTGTGATGCGCGAGGAGAAAGTGTTCTATCTTAGCAGCAATCTCATTGGCTGTGTTACATATTAATACGCGGATCGGCGGAAGCAGAATTTGGTCCGTCTCTGTGGCAGCGCCATCTCGTAGTGCGGAGATGGACGAGTGCTGCGCCTGCGCTGTTGTGCTTAGCGGGGCTCACTCTAGTGGGAAATTTGTGTATGCGCTGAATATGCGGAACTATGTACACAACACTGAGCTTTCCATTTTCGTCTCTAAAACAAAAACTAGGGGCTTGGTATCCTTTCAAATTCGATTTGAACGTCTGATAGAAGTCTCTGACATTGTTTATCTGGAAACGCTGATCGATCTGTTATAACTGCTGTTTCTCATGCAACTGCTTAGCCCTTCGTAGAGTTCTGGCTGCATATTTTCGAACTTCATGGAATACATCAAAATCATCAGGTCTCCTGGTAGAGTTCCACTTTTTCCATGCACTTGCTGTTTGGCCCACCACCTCACCACAAACCTCATTCCACCATGTATGATTCCTCTTTTTAGCTGTCAGGATTTTAGTATTAGCTGCTTGTTGGATCATGGAGTCAATGTCTGCCCATTTATGGGATTCAACTGTCAGTTACTGGTGGCATTGTTCCAATATGTTTTGATTGATTTTGAGCTTCGCAATATCATATTTATGAATTTTATTTCCGGTTTTCACGGTCTTATTGAGAGGGATGAAATTAATTTTGATCTTGGAGAGGTGATGATCCTTTTAAATTCAGTATTTTATCTGTAAAAAGGTTTCTTTCTATTATTTCTGATTGTTTGATGTTGTTTCTTTCTTATTTCTGTAATCCATGCTATCATTGATTCCTTCTTCCAGAACTACTCATTCAGTAGAGGTCTCTAAAAAAGATTAATCTTCTTTTAGCCATTACTTCTGATATTTTCTCAAAATTTTTGTAGATCTCCTCATTACTTCTCATTTTCCAGCCATCTGTAGCTTGTATTGCAACCATTATTTTCTAATAATGCTCCTTTGAGGAACCTCTGTTCTGTCCAGCTTATAGTTCATCATTAGGCATCCTCAACCATATAAACATCCTGGTCATACCACTGTGGGATAGTGTCTTAGTTTTGTTTTTTTAGTTGTACATTTCTTGTTGTAAATATCCTTTGTCAAACGATTTGCTCTCTCCAGTTTTCTGACTCTTGCATCTACTGTTAATTCTTCTAGTCCATTTTGTTGTACAGTTTGTCCAATATATTTAAATTTACTTCCTAATGCTATTTTACATTTTTGTTTTTCTAAGAGTGTTGATGCATTGTTTGAAATTGTCATCAATGTTGTTTTTTCAGCTGAAATTTTGGGACCAGCTCCCTTTGCTATTTCTTCCAAAAGATTTCTTTCAATAACTTTCTGCCAGATTTTTTGAAAGTATATCAGAATCATCTGCAGAAGCCAGGCAGTTTACCTTAATTCCATTTGTTTTTCATCCTAAAATTATTGGTTCAATTTTGTGATTTTTTTTTCTCCAAATTCCAGATACTTTCTATTTTTTCTAGAATGCAGTGTACAGTAAAGGTGATAAACTGTCCCTTTGTCTAACATCAGTTTTTATTTCAAATGGTTGAGATACTTCTCCCATAAATTTAGCTTCTGCCATCCTATTTGCTAGTGTTTTGAGGATTATGTTTGCTTTAACACAAAATTCTTTGATGATTTTACCTATAATTTCTCTGCCTACCAAATCAAATGTTTTCTTGAAACCAATACATGATACTATGATAGGTTTGGTGATTAACAGTATGTGGAGAATTATCGATTTTCTAATAAACATCTGTTCTGTGCAGGGTATTCCCTTTCTAGAGCTCCTTGAGATTCTCCCAGTTATTTGTCTAAAGTTTCTACAACTCTGTCCAGAGAATTTTTGATAATATTTTGTATACCACTGGCAGAAGTGAGGCATCTCTGCAATTGTTGACATTTTGTGTGTCCCCTTTTTTTCATAGCTGTGAATTAATGCTTTCCATAATCTCTTCAGCTTTCCAAATGTTCTCAAACAGCGGTCGTAGATCATTTGTGTCTTCTGACTATTTCAATAATTTTTCTGTAGTGGAGTCTTCATTTGTTGCTTTGAAGTGTTGGAATGATTTGATGGCTTCATGAATTTATTGTTCTGTTAGTGGAAAATCTTCCTCCAGATGTTGTGGGACTGCTATTATATATTGCTACAATGTGCTGTTATTATTATTGTTGTTGTTGTTGTGGTTGTTTGGTTGCCTGTTCTTCAGCACTATCTTTCTGTTTCGTTTATCTATTTGCCGCCATTTTAGCCCATTTACCGGTATTTTCAGCTTGTTTTTCACTTATTTGACCTTTTGGTGGCTCCTCTTGAAGAGATCTTATTTCTCAGCATTTAAAATTACATCATCTGCTGCTCTTTCGCAACTCAATTTCATCATGTCCAGTCTAGTTTTTTCATTCATTTAACCATCCATCTTCCTTGACTCAAGATCCTGAATTTTCATCCTTAATTCTTGAACAGTCTCATTTCTCTTTTTACATTTTCCAGATGAAGAAACTTTTGGTCCTCAAAGCTAAGATTAGTATCAGTTTTTTTATTTGTTTCTGCCTATGGCTGCTATATCTCTTTAGTTAGAATATTTTCTCTCTCTGTATTTGATTATAGTCTAAGTCTGAATATTTTTATAAGTACATTTATTGCTGTAGCAATGAGTAAAATAAATTGTATTGCACTGCCTGTAGCATGTAGCACCATTTTGACTGTTAGTCCTCTTGCTGTACAAAAAGTAGCTTTGATGATTACTTAATGCAAGTATTTTGTAAGAGCTGTGGAATGGTTAGTATCTGTTTATATTTTTCTGATTAATTCAAGCTCGTCAATGCACATCCTGTGTTAAGGAAATATTTGAACTGAATTTACTGTGTGTTAAATATAAGCAGTGGATCCATTGGGGTAGTCTTTTTGGTAGAAATATGTCAAGGTGAACAAAACAGGAGATGAAACTTCCTGGCAGATTAAAACTGTTTGCCCGACCGAGACTCGAACTCGGGACCTTTGCCTTTCGCAGGCAAGTGCTCTACCAAAGCACGACTCACGTCCGGTACTCACAGCTTTACTTCTGCCAGTACCTCGTTTCCGCTGCAGAGTGAAAATCTCATTCTGAAAACAGGAGATGGTGAAGGAAGAGAGGGAAAAGATCAACATTTGCTTCTCATCAGCAATATAACTGGGTTGCAACATTCAGTGAAAATTATCTGTGACAGGAAGTTGTCAGAAATACATTTTTTGAAGAAACTTTATGTTTGTATAAGCATTTATTAAATTTAAAAAGTTGGATTTCATCTGTTAATACAAAAGATAATGTTTTGCATTGCAGGCATGCTAAACCTGTCAAAGATGAAGAATCGGCCAATGATTCTTATTGGAGGATAACAGTATGTATAACTTAAACTTGAGATTCTTGAAAATAAAGCTAGTCAGTATTTCTTAACAGTACTGATTTAAATACATCTAAAGATCGCTGTTACCTAAATGAAAGTTGACGAGCAAAGTCTTAGTGGTCATTTGTATAAAATTGTCATAGGTGTTATTTACAAGAAGAGTAAATAGTTTCAATAGGAATGTGGTGAGACATTTAACAAATGTCATGACCACACATTAATAGGACCTTATAACGCTACCATTATGATATTAGCATGCTTTTACATAAATAACAGAAACCCTGTCTCTATGTTGCCACTTATAACCCTCTTACTAAAATTTAATTTAGTTTCCAAATAAAATACACTATGGAAGGATAGTCCTGTTTATAGGAAAAGATAATCAATAGAGTTATCCTTCTTACAGGATTTACCGTGTGTTGCATCTAATGGATAAGTAAATTGGACTATTCACTTCTTTTCCTAAGATCTTACCCAGTGGCTAGATAGAAACACAGTATGAATAATAATATACTGAAGCTAGGACAACTCATTTCCAAGTTCATTTAGTGGTATGAAACATGTACTTAATGGTCACCAACCTATCCTGGCAATGGAATAGTGAAGTATTGGAGAAGCAGAAATGTGAATTTTGCCTACTTTCTTGCTACTGTTTAGTTTGGCTCTTCAAATAAATTACCCCACTTAAACAATTTTGGGCTACATCTTTATGCATTATGTTTTTAAAAAAGAAAAGGCCCAGTAGATAACTTCGAGGAAGGTAAAAAAAATTAGCCGGGGTGGGGGGGACAACCTTTAGAAAAGCACTTTCCATAATCAAGAAACTTAAATACTTAGACACTAAAGCACACACTTTTTAACTGAACATTTCACTTAAAGAAAACCTCTTTCTTGGTGGAATTAACTTTCAAAAGCTATTATTCTTTGAACTAATTCTGTATAGCCATCTAACAGGTTTTAGTAACTTGGCTTCACTCTGATTGAATTTTATGTAACCAAACTACAACACTTTGCAATAGTTAAGAAAACATTTTTATTATTTACACTAAAGCTATTTAAATGGTGCCTCTTTATATTAACTTGGAACTTCATAAGTCTGTAAAACAGGACACTCGGATTAATCAAACACCAGGAAGGAACCCTATACAGATGTATGATTAAGATGAAATAACAGGGTGAACCAGTTTCCGTAAAGTTCAAGAATGATTATTAAAACACAGTTTAAATTAATGGTTCATGCCCTACAAAGGTAAAAATAGAAAAAAATCTTATCTGTGGGCTGTAGGCTTGGGTGTGGCAAACAGTTATGACGGCTAAACTACACACACTACAGCCTGCAAGTTTCTTGCTGTATGGGCTCAATTTCTCTACTTGGCTTCATTCAGTTCTACATACAGTAGCTCAACAACTCGCAGCTATGCTGCAAGCTGTTTGCAGTCTTCAACCGAGGGATTTTTATGAAAATTTGCAGGCAAAGCTTCTGCTCCACAAAGGAGTTACCTCAATCACTACTGCCTACAGACTGTGTGACTTACTTCCCGCACTTGCTCAAGGTAGCACGCCAATTCGCCTTTCGAACCTTTTCCACTCTCCATAGCCATTTTCGTTTCAAACAAAAGCACACTGGCTTTTACATAACGCCTATTTCTTATATTGTTCCTAAGCATGACCATTTCTTAAAATGTCAAATTTACATCAACATGAACAATTTATACACACAAATATTTTTAAATACAAAATGTTATCAAAAAATTATTTAGACCCTTGGTATCCTTTGTAGAGGACTTGGGCAGGTTTGACATATCCTAGTACACATTATTCTGTTACTTCCCTTCAGATATTCCATTTAGCTACATCTACAATTATTCCCAATGTTCAGCCTTTTGAGGTGTCCAGTGCGGGTTCCTCTCCACTTCCTGGGTGTATTGTAACGAGTTAGCTCCCAGGAGCCTCTCAAACCACAAACTCTTAGAAGATTCACTCTTCTTGTACTTAAGTCAGCATTGTCACTTTTGTATTCAATCCCAATGCAATTTCTGTGTTTCATAGTCAATGTGAAGGTCCAAGGGATACAGAAAACCTGCACTGGTGCATCAGAATCCAATACTGGTCTCCCAGGAGCCACTGAAAGCACAAACTGTAAGAAGATTCACTCTTCTTGTACTTAAGGCTACATTGTCTCATTTGTATTCAATCCCGATGCAATTACTGTGTTTCATGGTCAATGTGAATGTCCAAGTAATACAGTAAACCAGCACTGGTGCATCGGAATCTAATACTGGTCTCATAGGAGCCGCTGAAAGCACAAACTCTTAGAAGATTCAATCTTCTTGTATGTAAGTCAGCATTGTGCATTAAGTATTCAATCCCGATGCGATTTCTATGTTTCATGGTCAATGTGAAGGTCAAAGGGATACATTTAACGTTCACTGGTGCATCAGAATCTAATACAGGTCTCCCAGGAGCCGCTCAAACCACAAACGCTTAGAAGATTCACTCTTCTTTTACTTAATTGGCATTGTACCTTTTGTATTCAATCCCGATGCAATTTCTATGTTTCATGGTCAATGTGATGGACCAAGGGATACAGTAAACCAGCACTGGTGCATCGGAAACTAATACTGGTCTCCCAGGAGCCGCTCAAACCACAAACTCTTAGAAAATTCACTCTTCTTGTACTTAAGTCGGCGTTGTTCCTTTTGTATTCAATCCCGATGCAATTTCTGCGTTTCATGGTCAATGTGAAGGTCAAAGGGATACATTTAACGTGCACTGGTGCATCAGAATCTAATACTGGTCTCCCAGGAGCCGCTCAAACCACAAACTCTTAGAAGATTCACTCTCCTTGCACTTAAGTTGGCATTGTGCCTTTTGTACACAATCCCGATGCAATATCTGTGTTTCATGGTCAATGTGAAGATCCAAGGGATACAGTAAACTTGCACTGGTGCATCGGAATGTAGTACCGGCCTCCCAGGAGCCGCTCAAAGCACAAACTCTTAGACGATCACTCTTCTTGTACTTAAGTCGTCATTGTGCCTTTTGTATTCAATCCCGTTGCGATTTCTGTGATTCATGGTCAATGAGAAGGTCCAAGGGATACAGTAAACCTGCGCTGGTGCATCCGAATCCAATACTGGTCTCCCAGGAGCCGCTGAAAGCACAAACTCCTAGAGGATTCACTCTTCTTGTACTTAAGTCATCATTGTCCTATTTGCATTCAATCCCGATGCAATATCTGTATTTCATGGTCAATGTGAAGGTCCAAATGATAGAGTCAACCTGCACTGGTGAATGGGAATGTAATACTGGTTTCCCAGGAGCCGCTCAAAGCACAAACTCTTAGAAGATTAACTCTTCTTGTACTTAAGTTGTCATTGTGCATTTGATTTCAATCGCGATGCAATTTCTGTGTTTCATGATCATTGAGAAGTTCCAAGGGATACAGTAAACCTGCACTGGTTCATCAGAATCCAATACAGGTCTCCCATGAGCCGCTCAAACCACAAACTCTTAGAAGATTCACTCTTCTTGTACTTAAGTCGGCACTGTGCATTTAGTATTCAATCCCGATGCGATTTCTGTGTTTCATGGTCAATGTGAAGGTCCAAGGGATACAGTAAACCTGCACTGGTGCATTGGAATATATTACTCGTCTCCCAGGAGCCTCTCAAACCAGAAACTCTTAGAAGATTCACTCTTCTTGTACTTAAGTCGGCATTGTTCATTTTGTATTCAATCCCGATGCAATTTCGGCGTTTCATGGTCAATGTGAAGGTCCAAGGGATGCAGTAAACCTGCACTGGTGCATCGGAAACTAATACTGGTCTCCCAGGGGCCACCCAGAACACAAACTCTTAGATGATTAACTCTTCTTGTACTTAAGTCGGCAGTCCCTTTTGTATTCAATCCCGGTGCAATTTTTGTGTTTCATGGTAATGTGGAGATCCAAGGGATACAGTAAACCCGCACTGCTGCATTGGAATTTGATACTGGTCTCCCAAGCGCGGCTCAAAGCACTAACTCTTAGAAGATTCACTCTTCTTGTACTTAAGTCGGCATTGTCCCTCTTGTATTCGATCCCGATGCAATTTCTGTGTTTCATGGTCAATGTGAAGGTCCAGGGGATACAGTAAACCTGCACTGGTGAATCGGAATCTAATACTGGTCTCCCAGGAGCCGCTCAAAACACAAACAGTTAGAAGATTCACTCTTCTTGTACTTAAGTCGGCATTGTCCCTTTTGTATTCAATCCCGATGAAATTTCTGTGTTTCATGGGCAATGTAAAGGTCCAAGAGATACAGTAAACCAGTACTGGTGCATCTGAATACAAAACTGGTCTCCATGGAGCTGCTCAACCCACAACCGCTTAGAAAATTCACTCTTCTTGTACTTAAGTCGGCTTTGTCCCGTTTCTATTCAATCTCGATGCAATTTCTGTGTTTCATCTTCAATGTGAAGGTCGAAGGGATACAGTGAACCTGCGCTGGTACATCGGAATCTAATACTGGTCTGCCAGGAGCCGCTCAAAGCACAAACTCTTAGAAGATTCAATCTTCTTGTACGTAAGTCAGCATTGTGCATTAAGTATTCAATCCCGATGCGATTTCTGTGTTTCATGGTCAATGTGAAGGTCAAAGGGATACATTTAACGTTCACTGGTGCATCAGAATCTAATACTGGTCTCCCAGGAGCCGCTCAAACCACAAACGCTTAGAAGATTCACTCTTCTTTTACTTAATTGGCATTGTGCCTTTTGTATTCAATCCCGATGCAATTTCTATGTTTCATGGTCAATGTGAAGGACCAAGGGATACAGTAAACCTGCACTGGTGCATCGGAAACTAATACTGGTCTCCCAGGAGCCGCACAAACCACAAACTTTTAGAAAATTCACTCTTCTTGTACTTAAGTCGGTATTGTTACTTTTGTATTCAATCCCGATGCAATTTCTGTGTTTCATGGTCAATGTTACGGTCAAAGGGATACATTTAACGTGCACTGGTGCATCAGAATCTAATACTGGTCTACCAGGAGCCGCTCAAACCACAAACTCTTAGAAGATTCACTCTCCTTGTACTTAAGTTAGCATTGTTCCTTTTGTACACAATCCCGATGCAATTTCTGTGTTTCATGGTCAATGTGGAGATCCAAGGGATACAGTAAACTTGCACTGGTGCATCGGAATCTAAAACTATTCTCCCAGGAGCCGCTGAAAGCACAAATTCCTAGAAGATTCATTCTTCTTGTACTTAAATTGGCATTGTCCATTTTGTATTTAATCCCGATGCAATTACTGTGTTTCATGGTCAATGTGAAGGTCCAAATGATAGAGTCAACCTGCACTGGTGAATGGGAATGTAATACTGGTTTCCCAGGAGCCGCTCAAAGCACAAACTCTTAGAAGATTCACTCTTCTTGTACTTAAGTTGGCATTGTGCATTTGATTTCAATCGCGATGCAATTTCTGTGTTTCATGGTCATTGAGAAGTTCCAAGGGATACAGTAAACCTGCACTGGTTCATGGGAATCCAATACTGGTCTCCCATGAGCCGCTCAAACCACAAACTCTTAGAAGATTCACTCTTCTTGTACTTAAGTCGGCATTGTGCATTTAGTATTCAATCCCGATGCGATTTCTGTGTTTCATGGTCAATGTGAAGGTCCAAGGGATACAGTAAACCTGCACTGGTGCATTGGAATATATTACTCATCTCCCAGGAGCCTCTCAAACCAGAAACTCTTAGAAGATTCACTCTTCTTGTAATTAAGTCGGCATTGTGCATTTTGTATTCAATCCCGATGCAATTTCTGTGTTTCATGGTCAATGTGAAGGTCCAAGAGATACAGTAAACCTGCACTGGTGAATCGGAATCTAATACTGGTCTTCCAGGAGCCGCTCAAATAACAAACTCTTAGAAGATTTACTCTTCTTGTACGTAAGTCGGCATTGTGCATTTGGTATTCAATCCCGATCCAATTTCTGCCTTTCATGGTCAATGTGAAGGTCCAAGGGATACAGTACACCTGCACTGGAGCATCAGAATCCAATACTGGTCTCCAAGGAGCCGCTCAAAACAATTTCTTAGATGATTAACTCTTCTTGTACTTAAGTATTAGTCCCTTTTCAATTCAATCCCAATGCAATTTCTGTGTTTTATGGTCAATGTGAATGTCCAAGGGATACAGTAAACCTGCACTGGTGCATTGGAATCTAATACTGGTCTCCCAGGGGCCGCTCAAAGCACAAACTCTTTGAAGATTCACTTGTCTTGTACTTAAGTCGGCATTGTGGTTTTTGTTTTCAATCCCGATGCAATTTCTGTGTTTGATGGTCCATGTGAAGGTCCCATGGATACAGTTAACCCGCATTGGGTCATCGGGATCTAATACTGGTCTCCCAGGAGCCGCTCATACCACAAACTCTTTAAGATTCACTCTTCTTGTACTTAATTTGGCTTTGTGCCTTTTGTATTAAATCCCGATGAAATTTCTGTGTTTCATGGTCAATGTGAAGGTCCAAGGGATACAGTGTACCTGCACTGGTGCATCGGAATCGCATACTGGCCCCCAGGTGCCGTTCAAAACACAAACTCTTAGACGATCACTCTTCTTGTACTTAAGTCGTCATTGTGCCTTTTGAATTCAATCCCGATGCCAATTCTGTATTTCATGATCAATGTGAAGCTCCAAGGGATACAGTAAACCTGCACTGGTGAATTGGAATCTAATACTGGTCTCCCAATAGCCGCTCAAAGCACATACTCTTAAAAGACTCACTCTTCTTGTACTTAAGTTGGCATTGTGCATTTGTATTCAATGCCGATGCAATTTCTGTGTATCATGGTCATTGAGAAGTTCCAAGGGATACAGTAAACCTGCACTGGTTCATCGGAATCTAATACTGGTCTCCCATGAGCCGCTCAAATCACAAACTCTTAGAAGATTCGCTCTTCTTGTACTTAAGTCGGCATTGTGCATTTAGTATTCAATCCCAATGCTATTTCTGTGTTTCATGGTCAATGTGAAGGTCCAAGGGATACAGTAAACCTTCACTGGTGCATCGGAATCTAATACTGGTCTCGCAGGAGCCGCTCAAACCACAATCTCTTAGAAAACTCACTCTTCTTATACTTAAGTCGGCATTGTCCCTTTTGTATTCAATCCCCATGCAATATCTGTGTTTCATGGTCAATGTGAAGGTCAAAAGGGATACAGTAAACGTGCACTGGTGCATCGGAATCTAATACTGGTCTCCCAGGAGGCGCTCAAATCACAAACTCTTCGAAGATCCACTCTTCTTGAACTAAAGATGGCATTGTGAGTTTTGTATTCACCCCGATGCAATTTCTGTGGTTCATGGTCAATGTGAAGGTTCAAGGAATACAGTAAACCTGCACCGGTGCATCGGAATCTAATACTGGTCTCCCAGGAGCAGCTCAAACCGCAAAATCTTAGAAAATTCTCTCATCTTGTACTTCAGTCGGCATTGTCCATTTTGTATTCAATCCCGATGAAATTTCTGTGTTTCATGGTCAATATGATCGTCCAAGGGATACACTAAACCGGCACTGGTTCATCGGAATCTAATACTGGTCTCCCATGAGCCGCTCAAACCACAAACTCTTAGAAGATTCACTCTTCTTGTACTTAAGTCGGCATTGTTCATTTAGTATTCAATCCCGATGCGATTTCTGTGTTTCATGTTCAATGTGAAGGTCCAAGGGATACAGCAAACCTGCACTGGTGCATCGGACTCTAATACTGGTCTCGCAGGAGCCGCTCAAACCACAATATCTTAGAAAATTCACTCTTCTTATACTTAAGTCGGCATTGTCCCTTTTGTATTCAATCCCCATGCAATTTCTGTGTTTCATGGTCAATGTGAAGGTCAAAAGGGATACAGTAAACCTGCACAGGTGCATCAGAATCTAATACTGATCTCCCAGGAGCCGCTTAAATTCTTAGAAGATTCGCACTTCTGGTACTTAAGTCGGCATTGTACCGTTTGTATCCAATCCCGATGCGATTTCTGCGTTTCATGGTCAATGTGAATGTCCAAGGGATACAGTAAACCTGCACTGGTGCATCGGATTCTAATACTGGTCTCGCAGGTGCCGCTCAAACCACAATCTCTTAGAAAACTCACTGTTCTTGTACTTTAGTCGGAAATGTCCTTTTTGTATACAATGTCGATGCAATTTCTGTGTTTCCGGGTCAATGTGAAGGTCCAAGGAATACAGCAAACCTACACTGGGGCATCGGAATCTCACACTGGCCCCCAGGTGCCGTTCAAAGCACAAACTCTTAGATGAATCACTCTTCTTGTACTTAGGTCGACATTGTCCCTTTTGTATTCAATCCCGAAGCAATATCTCTGTTTCATGCTCAATGTGAAGGTCTAAGGGTTACAGTAAACCATCGCTGGTGAATCGGAAACTAATTCAGGACTTTCTGAAGCCGTTCAAAGTACAAACTCTTAGAAGATTCACTCCTCTTGTTCTTAAGTCGGCATTGTGCCTCTTGTATTCAATGCCGATGCGATTTCTGTGTTTCATGGTCAATGTGATGGTCCATGGGATACAGTAAACCTGCACTGGTGCATGGAATCTGATACTGGTCTCCCAGCAGCCGCCCAAACCACAAACTCTTAGAAAATTCACCTTCTTGTACTTAAGTCGGCATTGTCCCTTTTGTATTCAATCCTGATGCAATTTCTGTGTTTCATGGTCAATGTGAAGGTCAAAGGGATACAGTAAACGTGCACTGGTGCATCGGAATCTCATACAGGTCTCCCAGGAGACGCTCAAGGCACAAATTCTTAGAAGATTCACTCCTCTTGTACTTAAGTCAGCATTGTTCCCTTTGTATTCAATCCCGATTCGATTTCTGTGTTTCATGGTCAATGTGGATGTCCAAGGGATACAGTAAACCTGCACTGGTGCATCGGACTTCAATACTGGTCTCCCAGGAGCCACTCAATTCACAAATTACTAGAAGATTCACTCTTCTTGTACTTAAGTCGACATTGTCCCTTTTGTATTCAATCCCGATGAAATTTCTGTGTTTCATGGGCAATGTAAAGGTCCAAGGGATACAGTAAACCTGTACTGGTGCATCCCAATCTAATACTGGTCTCCCATGAGCCGCTGAAAGCACAACTCTTAGAAGATTCACTCTTCTTGTACTCAAGTCGGCATTGTTCATTTTTTATTCAATCCCGATGTGATTTCTGTGTTTCATGGTCAATGTGAAGGTCAAGGGATACAATAAACCTGCACTGGTTCAACGGAATCTACTACTGGTCTCACAGGAGCAGCTCAAACCACAAACGCTTGGAAAATTCTCTCATCCTGTACTTATGTCGGCATTGTCCCATTTGAATTCAATCCCGATGCAATTTCTGTGTTTCATGGTCAATGTGAATGTCGAAGGGATACAGTAAACCTGCACTGGTGCATCGGAATCTAATACTGGTCTCCCAGGAGCCGCGGAAATCACAAACTCTTAGAGGATTCACTCTTCTAGTACTTAAGACGGCATTGTTCCCCTTGTATTCATTCCTGATTCGAATTCTGAATTTCATGGTGAATGTGGCGGTCCAAGGGATACAGTAAAAGTTCACTGGTGCATTGGAATTTAATACTAGTCTCCCAGGAGCCGCCCAAATCACAAACTATTACAAGATTCACTCTTCTTGAACTTATCGGCATTGTGCATTTTGTATTCAATCCCGATGCAATTTCTGTGTTACATGGTCAATGTTGAGGGCCAAGGGATGCAGTAAACCTGCACTGGTGCATCGGAATCTAATACTGGTCTCCCAAGAGCCGCTCAAAGTACAAACTCTTAGATGAATAACTCTTCTTGTACTTAAGTCGGCAGTCCCTTTTGTATTAAATCCCGATGCAATTTCTGTGTTTCATGGTCAATGTGAAGTTCCAAGGGATACAGTAAACCTGCACAGGTGCATCGGAATCTAATACTGATCTCCCAGGAGCCGCTTAAATTCTTAGAAGATTCGCACTTCTGGTACTTAAGTCGGCATTGCACCGTTTGTATCCAATCCCGATGCGATTTCTGCGTTTCATGGTCAATGTGAATGTCCAAGGGATACAGTAAACCTGCACTGGTGCATCGGATTCTAATACTGGTCTCGCAGGTGCCGCTCAAACCACAATCTCTTAGAAAACTCACTGTTCTTGTACTTTAGTCGGAAATGTCCTTTTTGTATACAATGTCGATGCAATTTCTGTGTTTCCGGGTCAATGTGAAGGTCCAAGGGATACAGTAAACCTGCACTGGTGCATTGGAATCTAATACTGTTCCCCCAGGAGTTGCTCAAAGCACAAAATATTAGAAGATTCGCTCTTCTGGTACTTAAGTCGGCATTGTGCCTTTTGTATTCAATCCCGATGCGATATCTGTCTTTCATGGTCAATGTGGAAGTCCAAGGGTATACAGTAATCCTGCACTAGTGCATCAGAATCTAACACTAGACTCCCAGGAGCCGCTCAAAGCACAAACTGTTAGAAGATTATCTCTTCTTGTACTTAAGTTCGGTTTGTCCCTCTGTATTCAATCCCGATGTAATTTCTATTTTTCAAAGGTCAATGTGAAGGTCCAAGGGATACAGTAAACCCACACTGGTGCGTTGGAATCTCATACTTGTCTCCCAGGAGCCACTCAAAGCACTAACTCTTAGAAGATTCACTCTTCTTGTACTTAATTTGGCATTGTGCCGTATGTATTCAATCCCGATGCAATTTCTGTGTTTCATGGTCAATGTGAAGGTCCAAGGAATACAGCAAACCTACACTGGGGCATCGGAATCTCACACTGGCCCCCAGGTGCCGTTCAAAGCACAAACTCTTAGATGAATCACTCTTCTTGTACTTAGGTCGACATTGTCCCTTTTGTATTCAATCCCGAAGCAATATCTCTGTTGCATGCTCAATGTGAAGGTCTAAGGGTTATTGTAAACCATCGCTGGTGAATCGGAAACTAATTCAGGACTTTCTGAAGCCGTTCAAAGTACAAACTCTTAGAAGATTCACTCCTCTTGTTCTTAAATCGGCATTGTGCCTCTTGTATTCAATGCCGATGCGATTTCTGTGTTTCATGGTCAATGTGATGGTCCATGGGATACAGTAAACCTGCACTGGTGCATGGAATCTGATACTGGTCTCCCAGCAGCCGCCCAAACCACAAACTCTTAGAAAATTCACCTTCTTGTACTTAAGTCGGCATTGTCCCTTTTGTATTCAATCCTGATGCAATTTCTGTGTTTCATGGTCAATGTGAAGGTCAAAGGGATACAGTAAACGTGCACTGGTGCATCGGAATCTCATACAGGTCTCCCAGGAGACGCTCAAGGCACAAATTCTTAGAAGATTCACTCTTCTTGTACTTAAGTCAGCATTGTTCCCTTTGTATTCAATCCTGATTCGATTTCTGTGTTTCATGGTCAATGTGGATGTCCAAGGGATACAGTAAACCTGCACTGGTGCATCGGACTTCAATACTGGTCTCCCAGGAGCCACTCAATTCACAAATTACTAGAAGATTCACTCTTCTTGTACTTAAGTCGACATTGTCCCTTTTGTATTCAATCCCGATGAAATTTCTGTGTTTCATGGGCAATGTAAAGGTCCAAAGGATACAGTAAACCTGTACTGGTGCATCCCAATCTAATACTGGTCTCCCATGAGCCGCTGAAAGCACAACTCTTAGAAGATTCACTCTTCTTGTACTCAAGTCGGCATTGTTCATTTTTTATTCAATCCCGATGTGATTTCTGTGTTTCATGGTCAATGTGAAGGTCAAGGGATACAATAAACCTGCACTGGTTCAACGGAATCTACTACTGGTCTCCCAGGAGCAGCTCAAACCACAAACGCTTGGAAAATTCTCTCATCCTGTACTTATGTCGGCATTGTCCCATTTGAATTCAATCCCGATGCAATTTCTGTGTTTCATGGTCAATGTGAATGTCGAAGGGATACAGTAAACCTGCACTGGTGCATCGGAATCTAATACTGGTCTCCCATGAGCCGCTCAAAGCACTAACTCTTAGATGATTTACTCTTCTTGTACGTAAGTCGGCATTGTGCATTTTGTATTCAATCCCGATGCAATTTCTGCGTTTCATGGTCAATGTGAAGGTCCAAGGGATACGGTACACCTGCACTGGAGCATCGGAATCTAATACTGGTCTCCCAGGAGCCGCTCAAAGCACAAACTCTTAGATGATTAACTTTTCTTGTACTCAAGTCGGCATTGTCCCTTTTGTATCAAATCCCGATGCAATTTCTGTGTTTCATGGTCAATGTGAAGGTTCAAGGGATACAGTAGACCTGCACTGGTGTTTCGGAATCTAATACTGGTCTCCCAGGACCCGCTCAAAGCACAAACTCTTACAAGATTCACTCTTCTTATACTTAAGTGGGCATTGTGCATTTTGTTTTCAATCCCGATGCAATATCTGTGTTTGATGGTCCATGTGAGGGTCCAAGGGATACAACAAATCAGCACAGGTGCATCGGAATCTAATACAGGTCTCCTAGGAGCCGCTCAAAGCACAATATCTTAGAAGATTCACTCTTCTTGTACTAAAGACGGCATTGTGCCTATTGTATTTAATCCCGATGCAAATTCTGTGTTTCATGGTCTATGTGAAGGTCCAAGGGATACAGTAAACCTACACTGGAGCATCGGAATCTGATACTGGTCTCCCAGGCGCCGCTGAAAGCACAAACTGTTAGAAGATTAACTCCTCTTGTACTTAAGGCGGAATTGTGCCTTTTGTATTCTATCCCGATGCAATATCTGAGTTTGATGGTCATTGTGAAGGTCTGAGGGATACAGTAAACCTGCACTGGTGCATCGGAATCTAATACTGGTCTCCCAGGAGCCGCGGAAATCACAAACTCTTAGAGGATTCACTCTTCTAGTACTTAAGACGGCATTGTTCCCCTTGTATTCATTCCTGATTCGAATTCTGAATTTCATGGTGAATGTGGCGGTCCAAGGGATACAGTAAAAGTTCACTGGTGCATTGGAATTTAATACTAGTCTCCCAGGAGCCGCCCAAATCACAAACTACTACAAGATTCACTCTTCTTGAACTTATCGGCATTGTGCATTTTGTATTCAATCCCGATGCAATTTCTGTGTTACATGGTCAATGTTGAGGGCCAAGGGATGCAGTAAACCTGCACTGGTGCATCGGAATCTAATACTGGTATCCCAGGGGCCGCTCAAAGCACAAACTCTGAAGTGATTCACTCTTCTTGAACTTACGTCGGCATTGTCCCTTTTGTATTCAATCCCGATGCAATATCTGTGTTTCATCGTCAATGTGAAGGACCAAGGGATACGGTAAAACCTCACCGGTGCTTCGGAACCTAATACTGGTCCCACAGGAGCCGCTCAAAGCACAAACTGTTAGAAGATTCAGGCTTCTTGTGCTTAAGTCGGCATTGTCTCTTTTGTATTCAATCCTGATGCAATTTCTGTGTTTCATGGTCAATGTGGAGGTCCAAGGACTACAGTTAACTAGTACTTGTGCATCGGAATTTTATACTCGTCTCCCAGGAGCCGCTCAAAGCACAATCTCTTATAAGAATCACCCATCTTGTACTTAAGTCGGCATTGTCCCTTTTGTATTCAATCCCGATGCAATTTCTGTGTTTCATGGTCAATGTGAAGGTCCAAGGGATACAGTAAACCTGCACTGGTGCTGTGGAATCTATCACTGGCCCAACACGAGCCGCTCAAACCACAAACTCTTAGAAAAAAACTCTTATTGTACTTAGGTCGGCATTGTCCCTTTTGTATTCATCCCCCAATGCAGTTTCTGTGTTTCATGGTCAATGTGAAGGTCCAAGGGATAGAGGAAACCTGCACTGGTGCAACGGAATCTAATACTGGTCTTCCAGGGGCCGCTCAGAGCAGAAACTCTTAGAAGATTCACTCTTCTTGTACTTAAAACGGCACTGTGCCTTATGTTCTAATCCTGATGCAATTTCTGTGTTTCATGGTCAATGTGAAGGGCCAAGGGATACAGTTTACCAGTACTGGTGCATCGGAATCTTATACTGGTCTCCCAGGAGCCACTCAAAGCACAAACTATTAGAAGATTCAGTCTTCTTGTACTTAAGTCGACATTGTATCTTTTGTATTGGTCCGAATGCAATTTGTGTGTTTCATGGTCAATGTGAATGTCCAAGGGATACAGTAAACCTGTACTGGTGCATCGGAATCTAAGACTGGTCTCCCAGGAGCCGCTGAAAGCACAAACTCGTAGAAGATTCACTCTTCTTGTACCCAAGTCGGCATTGTGCATTTTGTATTCAATCCCGATGCGATTTCCGTGTATTCTTGGTCAATGTGAAGGTCCAAGGGATACAATAAACCTACACTGGTTCATCGGAATCTAACACTGGTCTCCCAGGAGCAGCTCAAACCACAAACTCTTAGAAAATTCTCTCATCTTGTACTTATGTCGTCATTGTCCAATTTGTATGCAATCCCGACGAAGTTTCTGTGTTTCATGGTCAATGTGAAGGTCCAAGGGATAGAGTAAACCTGCACTGTTGCATCGGAATCAAGTACTGGTCTCTCAGGAGCCGCTCAGAGCACAAACTCTTAGATGATTAACTCTTCTTGTACTTAAGTCGGTAGTCCCTTTTGCATTTAATGCCGATACAATTCCTGTGTTTCATGGTCATTGTGAAGGTCCAAGGGATACAGTACACCTGCACTGGTGCTTCGGAATTTAATACTGGTCTCCCAGGAGCCGCCCAAAGCACAAACTCTTAAAAATTCACCCTTCTTCTACTTGAGTCGTCATTGTCCCTTATGTATTCCCTCCCGAAGCAATTTCGGTGTTTCATGGTCAATGTGAAGGTCCAAGGGATACGGTAAACCTGCACTGGAGCATCGGAATCTATTACTGGTCTCTGAGGAGCCTCGCAAATCACAAACTTTTAGAAAATTCACTCATTTTGCACTTAAGTTGGCATTGTGCATTTTGTATTCAATCCCGATGCAATTTCTGTGTTTCATGGTCAATGTGAAGGTCCAAGGGATACAGTACCGATACACTGGTACATCGGAATGTAATACTGGTCTCCCAGGAGCCGCTCAATGCACAAACCCTTAGAAGATTCACTCTTCTTGTACTTATGTAGCAATTGTCCCTTTTGTATTCAATCCCGATGCAATTTCTGTGTTTCATGGTCAATGTGAAGGTCCAAGGGATACAGTAAACCTGCACAGGTGCATCGAGATCTAATACTGGACACCCAGGAGCCGCTCAAAGCTTAAACTCTTGTAAGATTTACTCTTGTTGTACTTAAGTTGGCATTGTCCCTTTTGAATTCAATCCCGATGCAATTTCTGTGTTTTATGGTCAATGTGAAGGTTGAGGGGATGCAGTAAACCTGCTCTGGTGCATCGGAATCAAATACTGGTCTCCCATGAGCCGCTCAAAGCACAAACTCTTACAAGATTTACTCTTCTTGTACATAAGTCGGCATTGTGCATTTTGTATTCAATCCCGATGCAATTTCTGCGTTTCATGGTCAATGTGAAGGTCGAAAGGATACAGTACACCTGCACTGGAGCATCAGATTCTAATAGTGGCCTCCCAGGAGCCGCTCAAAGCACAAAGTCTGAGAAGATTCATTTTTCTTGTACTTAAGTCGGCATTGTGCATTTTGTATTTAATGCCGATGCAATTTCTGCGATTCATGGTCAATGTGAAGGGCCAAGGTATGCAGTAAACCTGCACTGGTGCATCGGAATCCAATACTGGTCTCCCAGGGGCCACTCAAAGTACAAACTCTTAGATGATTAACTGTTCTTGTACTTACGTCGGCAGTCCCTTTTGTATTCAATCCCGATGCAATATCTGTGTTTCATGGTCAATGTGAAGTTCCAAGGGATACAGTAAACGTGCGCTGGAGCATCGGAATCTAATACTGGTCTCCCAGGCGCCGCTCAAATCACAAACTGTTTGAAGATTAACTCTTCTTGTTCTTATGACGGCATTGTGCCTTTTGTATTCAATCCCGATGCAATATCTGTGTTTCATGGTCAATGTGAAGGTCCGAGGGTTACAGTAAACCTGCACTGGTGCATCAGAATCTAATACTGGTCTTCCAGGAGCCGCTCAAAGCACAATGTCTTAGAAGATTCACTATTCTTGTACTTCAGACGGCTTTGTTCCCTTTGTATTCAATCCCGATTCGATTTCTGAATTTCATGGTGAATGTGGCAGTCCGAGGGATACAGTAAACTTGCAATGGTGCTTTGGAATTCAATACTGGTCTCCCAGGAGCCGCTCAAATCACAAACTATTAGAAGATACACTCTTCTTGTACTTAAGTCGACATTGTATCTTTTGTATTGGTCCCAGTGCAATATCTGTGTTTCATGCTCAATGTTAAGGTCCAAGGTATACAGCAAACCTGCACTGGTGCATCGGAATCTAATACTGGTCTCCCAGGAGCCGCTGAAAGCACAAACTCCTAGAAGAATCATTCTTCTTGTACTTAAGTCAGCATTGTCCCTTTTGTATTCAATCCCGATGCAATTTCTGTGTTTCGTGGTCAATGTGAAGGTCCAAATCATACAGTCAACCAGCACTGGTGCATCGGAATCTAATACTGGTCTCCTAGGAGCCGCTCAAAGCACAAATTCTTAGAAGATTCACTCTTCTTGAACGTAAGTCGGTATTGTGCGTTTTGTAATCAATCCCGAAGCAAACTGTATTTTGCATGGTCAATGAGAAAGTCCAAGGGATACAGAAAACCTGCACAGGTTCATCGGAATCGAATACTGGCCTCCCTTGTCCAGCTCAAACCACAAACTCTTAGAAGATTCACTCTTCTTGTACTTAAGTCGGCATTGTGCCTCTTGTATTCAATCCCGATGCGATTTCTGTGTTTCATGGCCAATGTGATGGTCCAAGGGATACAGAAAACCTGCATTGGTGCATCGGAATCTAATACTGGTCTCCCAGCAGCCGCGCAAACCACAAACTCGTAGAAAATTCAACTACTTGTACGTAAGTCGGCATTGTCCCTTTTGTATTCAATCCTGATGCAATTTCTGTGTTTCATTGTCAATGTGAAGGTCAAAGGGATACAGTAATCGTGCACTGGTGCTTCGGAATCTAATACAGGTCTCCCACGAGGCGTTCAAAGCACAAACTCTTCGAAGATTCACTCATCTTGTACTTAAGTTGGCATTGTGTGTTTTGTATCAGATCCCGATGCAATTTCTGTTTATCATAGTCAAATTGAAGGTCCAAGGGATACAGTAAACCTGCACTGGTGCATCGGAATTTAATACTGGTCTCCCAGGAGCCACTCAAATCACAAACTATTGGAAGATTCACTCTTCTAGACTTAAGTCGACATTGTTTCTTTTGTATTGGTCCCCATGCAATATCTGTGTTTCATGGTCAATGTGAATGTCCAAGGGATACAGTAAACCTGTACTGGTGCATCGGAATCTAAAACTGGTCTCCCAGGAGCCGCTCAAAGCACAAACCCTTAGAAGATTCGGTATTCTTGTACTCAAGTCGGCATTGTGCCTTTTGTATTCAATCCCGATGCGATTTCTGTGTTTCATGGTCAATGTGAAGGTCCAAGGGATACAGTAGACATGCAGTGGTGCATCGGAATCTAATACTGGTCTCCCAGGAGACGCTCAAAGCACAAACTCTTAGAAGATTCACTCTTCTTGTACTTACGTCAGCATTGTGCCTTTTGTATTCAATCCCAATGCAATATCTGTGTCACATGGTCAATGTGAAGTTCCAAGGGATACAGTTAACCTGCACTGGTGCATCGGGATCTAATACTGGTCTCCCATGAGCCGCTCAAAGCACAAACTCTTAGAAGAATTACTCTACTTGTACGTAAGTCGGCATTGTGCGTTTTGTATTCAATCCCATTGCAATTTCTTCGTTTCATGGTCAATGGGAACGTCCAAGGGATACAGTAAGCCTCCACTGGAGCATCGGAATGTAATACTGGTCTCTCAGGGGCCACTCAAAGCACAAACTCTTAGATTATTAACTCTTCTTGTACTTAAGTCAGCAGTCCCTTTTGTATTCAATCCCAATGCAATTTCTGTGATTCATTGTCAATGTGAAGGCCCGAGGGATACAGTAAATCTGCACTGGAGCATCGGAATCTAATACTGGTCTCCCAGGGGCCACTCAAAACACAACCTCTTAGATGATTAACTCTTCTTGTACTTAAGTCAGCAGTCCCTTTTGAATTCAATCCCGATGCAATTTCTGTGTTTCATTGTCAATGTGACGGTCCAAGGGATACAGTAAACGTGCACTGGAGCATCGGAATCTAATACTGGTCTCCCAGGCGCCGCTCAAAGCACAAACTGTTAGAAGATTAACTCTTCTTGTACTTATGACGGCATTGTGCCTTTTGTATTCAATCCCGATGCAATATCTGTGTTTCATGGTCAATGTGAAGGTCTGAGGGTTACAGTAAACCTGCACTGGTGCATCAGAATCTAATACTGGTCTCCCAGGAGCCGCTCAAAGCACAAAGTCTTAGAAGATTCACTATTCTTGTACTTAAGACGGCATTGTTCCCTTTGTATTCAATCCCAATTCTATTTCTGAATTTCATGGTGGATGTGGCGGTCCATGGGATACAGTAAACCTGCAATGGTGCATTGGAATTTAATAGTGGTCTCCCAGGAGCCGCTCAAATCACAAACTATTAGAATATTCACTCTTCTTGTACTTAAGTCGACATTGTATCTTTTGTATTGGTCCCCATGCAATATCTGTGTTTCATGGTCAATGTTAAGGTCCAAGGGATACAGTAAACCTGCCCTGGTGCATCGGAATCTAATACTGGTCTCCCAGGAGCCGCTCATAGCACAAATTCTTAGAAGATTCACTCTTCTTGAACTTAAGTCGGTATTGTGCGTTTTGTAATCAATACCGAAGCAAACTCTATGTTGCATGGTCAATGAGAATGTCCAAGGGATACAGAAAACCTGCTCTGGTTCATCGGAATCGAATACTGGCCTCCCTTGTCCCGCTCAAACCACAAACTCTTAGAAGATTCACTCTTCTTGTACTTAAGTCGGCATTGTGCCTCTTGTATTCAATCCCGATGCGATTTCTGTGTTTCATGGCCAATGTGATGGTCCAAGGGATACAGAAAACCTGCATTGGTGCATCGGAATCTAATACTGGTCTCCCAGCAGCCGCGCAAACCACAAACTCTTAGAAAAATCAACTTCTTGTACTTAAGTCGGCATTGTCCCTTTTGTATTCAATCCTGATGCAATTTCTGTGTTTCATTGTCAATGTGAAGGTCAAAGGGATACAGTATTCGTGCACTGGTGCTTCGGAATCTAATACAGGTCTCCCACGAGATGCTCAAAGCACAAACTCTTCGAAGATTCACTCATCTTGTACTGAAGTTGGCATTGTGTGTTTTGTATCCAATCCCGATGCAATTTCTGTTTGTCATAGTCAAATTGAAGATCCAAGGGATACAGTAAACCTGCACTGGTGCATCGGAATTTAATACTGGTCTCCCAGGAGCCTCTCAAATCACAAACTATTAGAAGATTCACTCTTCTAGACTTAAGTCGACATTGTTTCTTTTGTATTGGTCCCCATGCAATATCTGTGTTTCATGGTCAATGTGAATGTCCAAGGGTTTCAGTAAACCTGTACTGGTGCATCGGAATCTAATACTGGTCTCCCAGGAGCCGCTCAAAGCACAAACCCATAGAAGATTCGGTCTTCTTGTACTCAAGTCGGCATTGTGCCTTTTGTATTCAATCCCGATGCGATTTCTGTGTTTCATGGTCAATGCGAAGGTCCAAGGGATACAATAAACCTCCACTGGTTCATCGGAATCTAATACTGGTGTCCCAGGAGCAGCTCAAACCACAAACTCTTAGAAAACTCTCTCTACTTGTACTTATGTCGGCATTATCAATTTTGTATTCAATCCCGATGAAATTTCTGTGATTCAAGGTCAATGTGAAGGTCCAAGGGATACAGTAGACATGCAGTGGTGCATCGGGATCTAATACTGGTCTCCCAGGAGCCGCTCAAAGCACAAACTCTTAGAAGATTCACTCTTCTTGTACTTACGTCGGCATTGTGCCTTTTGTATTCAATCCCAATGCAATATATGTGTTACATGGTCAATGTGAAGTTCCAAGGGATACAGTAAACATTCACTGGTGCGTCGGGATCTAATACTGGTCTCCCATGAGCCGCTCAAAGCACAAACTTTTAGAAGAATTACTTTACTTGTACGTAAGTCAGCAGTCCCTTTTGTATTCAATCCCAATGCAATTTCTGTGTTTCATTATCAATGTGAAGGCCCAAGGGATACAGTAAATCTGCACTGGAGCATCGTAATCTAATACTGGTCTCCCAGGGGCCACTCAAAGCACAACCTCTTAGATGATTAACTCTTCTTGTACTTAAGTCGGCAGTCCCTTTTGAATTCAATCCCGTTGCAATTTCTGTGTTTCATGGTCAATGTAAAGGTCCAAGGGATACAGTAAATCTGCACTGGAGCATCGTAATCTAATACTGGTCTCCCAGGGGCCACTCAAAGCACAACCTCTTAGATGATTAACTCTTCTTGTACTTAAGTCGGCAGTCCCTTTTGAATTCAATCCCGTTGCAATTTCTGTGTTTCATGGTCAATGTGAAGGTCCAAGGGATACAGTAAACCTGCACTGGAGCATCGGAATCTAATACTGGTCTCCCAGGAGCCGCTCAAAGCACAAACTCTTAGATGATTAACTCCTCTTACACTTAAGTCGGCAGTCCCTTTTGAATTCAATCCCGATGCAATTTCTGTGTTTCATGGGCAATGATAAAGTCCAAGGGATACAGTAAACCCACGCCGCTGCATTGGAATCTAATACTGGTCCCATAGGAGCCGCTCAAATCACAAACTCTTAGATGTTTAACTCTTCTTGTACTTAAATCGGAAGTCTCTTTTGCAATTAATCCCTGTGCAATTTCTGCGTTTCATGGTCAATGTGAAGGTCCAACGGATACAGTACACCTGCACTGGAGCATCGGAATCTAATACTGGTCTCTCAGGAGCCGCTCAAAGCACAAACTCTTAGATGATTAACTCTTCTACTACTTAAGTCGGTAGTCCCTGTAGTCAATCCCGATGTAATTTCTGTGTTTCATGGTCAATGAGAAGGTCCAAGGGATACAGTAAACTTGCACTGGTGCATCAGAATCTAATACTGGTCTCCCAGGAGACGCTTAAAGCACAAACTCTTAGAAGATTCACTCTTCTGTTACTTAAGTCGGCATTGTCCTTTTGTATTCAATCCCGATGCGGTTTCTGTGTTTAATGGTCAATTTGAGGGTCTAAGGTATAGAGTAAACCTGCACTGGTGCATCGGTATCTAATGCTGGTCTCCCAGGAACCGCTCAAAGCACCATCACGAAGAAGATTCGCTCTTCTTGTACTTAAGATGGCATTGCGCCTTTTGTATTCAATCCCGATGCAATTTCTGTGATTCATGGTCATTGTGAAGGTCCAAGGGATACAGTAAACCTGCACAGGTGCATCGGAATCTACTACTGGTATCCCAGGGGCCGCTCACAGCACAAACTCTGAAGTGATTCACTATTCTTGTACTTAAGTCGGCATTGTTCTTTTTGAATTCAATCCCGATGCAATATCTGTGTTTCATGGTCAATGTGAAGGACCAAGGGATACAGTAAACCTGCACTGGTGCATCGGAATCTAATACTGGTCTCCCATGAGCCGCTCAAAGCTCAAACTCTTAGAAGTTTTACTCTTCTTGTACGTAAGTCGGCATTGTGCATTTTGTATTCAATCCCGTAGCAATTTCTGCGTTTCGCGGTCAATGTGAAGGTGCAAGGGATACAGTAAACCTGCACTGGAGCATCGGAATGTAATACTGGTCTCTCAGGGGCCACTCAAAACACGAACTCTTAGTTGATTAACTCTCCTTGTACTTAACTCGGCAGTCCCATTTGTATTAAAACCCGATGCAATTTCTGTAGTTTCATGGTGAATGTGAAGGGCTAAGGGATACAGTAAAATTGCACTGGAGCATCGGAATCTAATACCGGTCTCCCAGGAGCCGCTCAGAGCACAAACACTTAGATGATTAACTCTTCACTGTACTTAGGTCGGCATTGACCCTCTTGTATTCAATCCCGATGCAATTTCTGTATTTCATGGTCAATGTGAATGTCCAAGGGATACAGTAAACCTGCACTGGTGTATCGGAATCTAATACTGGTCTCCCAGGAGCCGCTCAAAGCACAAACTGTTAGAAGATTCACCCTTCTTGTACTTAAGTCGGCATTGTCCCTTTTGTATTCAATCCCGATGACATTTCTGTGTTTCATGGTCAATGTGAAGGTCCAAGGGATACAGTAAATCTGCACAGGTGCATCGAAATTTAATGCTGGACACCCAGGAGCCACTTAAAGCTCAAACTCTTGTAAGATTACCCCTTCTTGTACTTAAGTCGGCTTTGTCCCATTTGTATTTAATCCCGATGCAATTTCTGTGTTTCATGATCAATGTGAAGGTCGAAGGGATACAGTAAACCATCACTGGTGCATCGGAATGTAATACTGGTCTCCCATGAGCCGCTCAAAGCACAAACTCTTAGCAGATTTACTCTTCTTGTACGTACGTCGGCATTGTGCATTTTGTATTCAATCCCGATGCAAATTCTGCGTTTCATGGTCAATGGGAGGGTCCAAGGGATACGGTACACCTGCACTGGAGCATCGGAATCTAATACTGGTTTACCAGGAGCCGCTCAAAGCACAAACACTTAGAAGATTAACTCTTCTTGTACTTAAGTCGGCACCCCCATTTGTATTCAACCCCGATGCAATTTCTGTGTTTCATGGTCAATGTGAAGGTCCAAGGGATACAGTAAACCTGCACTGGTGCTTCGGAATCTAATACTGGTCTCCCAGGACCCGCTCAAAGCACAAACTCTTACAAGAATCACTCTTCTTATACTTAAGTGGGCATTGTGAATTTTGTTTTCAATCCCGATGCAATATCTGTGTTTGATGGTCCATGTGAAGGTCCAAGGGATACAGTAAACCAGCACAGGTGCATCGGAATCTAATAGAGGTCTCCCAGGAGCCGCTCAAAGCACAATATCTAAGAGGATTCATTCTTCTTGTACTAAAGACGGCATTGTGCCTTTTGCATTTTATTCCGATGCAATTTATGTGTTTCAAGGTCATTGTGAAGGTCCAAGGGATACAGTAAACCTGCACAGGTGCATTGGAATCTGATACTGATATCCCAGGAGCCGCTCAGAACACAAACTCTGAAGAGATTCACTCTTCTTGTACTTAAGTTGGCATTGTCCCTTTTGTATTCAATCTCGACGCAATATCCGTGTTTCATGGCCAATGTGAAGGACCACGGGATACAGTTAACCTGTACTGGTGCATCAGAACCTAATACTGGTCTCCCAGGAGCAGTTCAAAGCACAAACTCTTAAAAGATTCACTCTTCTTGTACTTAAGTCGGCATTGTGCATGTTGTATTTAATCCCAATGCAATTTCTGCGTTTCATGGTCAATGTGAGGGGCCAAGGGATACAGTAAACCTGCACTGGTGCATCGGAATCTAATACTGGTCTCCCAGGGGCCACTCAAAAAACAAACTCTTAGATGATTAACTCTTCTTGTACTTAAGTCGGCAGTCCCTTTTGTATTCAATCCCGATGCAATTTCTGTGTTTCATGGTCAATGTGAATGTCCGAGGGGTACAGTAAACCTGCACTGGTGCATCGGAATGTAATACTGGTCTCCCAGGGGCCGCTCAAAGCACAACCTCTTAGAAGATTCACTATTCTTGTACTTAAGGCGGCATTGTTCCCTTTGTATTCTATCCCGATTCGATATCTGAATTTCATGGTGAATGTGGCGGTCCAAGGGATACAGCAAACCTGCACTGGTGCATTGGAATTTAATACAGGTCTCCCAGGAGCCGCTCAAATCACAAACTATTAGAAGATTCACTCTTCTTGTACTTAAGTCGACATTGTATCTTTTGTATTGGTCCCCATGCAATATCTGCGTTTCATGGTCAATGTGAATGTCCAAGGGATACAGTAAACCTACACTGGTGCATCGGAATGTAATACTGGTCTCCCAGGAGCCGCTCAAACCAGAAACTCTATATGATTCACTCATCTTGTACTTAATTTGGCATTGTGCCTTTTGTATTCAATCCCGATGCAATTTCTGTGTTTCATGGTCAATGTGAAGGGCAAGGGATACAGTAAAAATGCACTGGTGCATCGGAATCGCACATTTGCCCCCAGGTGCCGTTCAAAGCACAAACTCTTAGATGAATCACTCTTCTTGTACTTAAGTCGGCATTGTGCATTTGGTATTCAATCCCGATGCAATTTCTGTGCTTCATGGACAATGTGAAGGTCAAGGGATACAGTAAACCTCCTTTGGTGCATCGGAATCTAATACTGGTCTCCAAGGATCCGCTGAAAGCACAAACTCCTAGAAGAATCATTCCTCTTGTACTTATGTCAGCATTGTCCATTTTGTATTCAATCCCGATGCAATTTCTATGTTTCATGGACAATGTGAACTTCCAAATGATACAGTCAACCAGCACTGGTGCATCGGAATCTAATACTGGTCTCCCAGGAGCCGCTCAAAGCACAAATTCTTAGAAGATTCACACTTCTTGTACTTAACTCGGTATTGTGCATTTTTAATTAACCCCGAAGCAAATTCTATGTTGCATGGTCAATGAGAATGTCCAAGGGATACAGAAAACCTGCACTGGTTCATCGGAATCGAATACTGGCCTCCCATGAGCCTCTCAAACCACAAACTCTTAGAAGATTCACTCTTCTTGTACTTAAGATGGTATTGTGCCTCTTGTATTCAATCCCGATGCGATATCTGTGTTTCAAGGTCAATGTGATGGTCCAAGGGATACAGTAAACCTGCACTGGTGTATCGGAATCTAATACTGGTCTCCCAGCAGCCGCCCACCACAAACTCTTAGAAAATTCAACTTCTTGTACTTAAGTCGGCATTGTCCCTTTTGTATTCAATCCTGATGCAATTTCTGTGTTTCATTGTCAATGTGAAGGTCAAAGAGATACAGTAAACGTGCACTGGTACATCGGAATCTAATACAGGTCTTCCACGAGACGCTCAAACCACAAACTCTTCGAAGATTCACTCACCTTGTACTTATGTTGGCATTGTGAGTTTAGTATCCAATCCCGATGCGATTTCTTTTTATCATGGTCAAATTGAAGGGCCAAGGGATACAGTAAACCTGTAATGGTGCAGCGGAATCTAATACTGGTCTCCCAGGAGCCGCTCAAAGCACAAACCCTTAGAAGATTCGGTCTTCTTGTACTCAAGTCGGCATTGTGCCTTTTGTATTCAATCCCGATGCGATTTCTGTGTTTCATGGTCATTGTGAATGTCCAAGAGATACAATAAACCTGCACTGGTTCATCGGAATCTAACACTGGTCTCCCAGGAGCAGCTCAAGCCACAGACTCTTAGAAAATTCTCTCATCTTGTACTTATGTCGGCATTCTCCATTTTGTATTTAATCCCGATGAATTTTCTGTGTTTCATCGTCAATGTGATGGTCCAAGGGATACAGTAAACCTGCACTGGTGCATCAGAATCTAATACTGGTCTCCAAGGAGCCGCTCAATGCACAAACCCTTAGAAGATTAACTCTTCTTGTACTTTAGTCGGCATTTTCCCTTTTGTATTCAATCCCGATGCAATATCTGTGTTTCATGGTCAATGTGAAGGTCGAAGGGATACATTAAACCTGTACTGGTTCATCGGAATCTAATACTAATCTCCCAGGAGCCGCTCAAAGCACAAACTCTTGAAAGATTAACTCTTCTTGTACTTTAGTCGGCAGTCCCATTTGTCTTCAATCCCAATGCAATTTCTGAGTTTCATGGTCAATGTGAAGATCCAAGGGATACGGTAAAACTGCACTGGTGCATCGAAATCTAATACTGGTCTCCCAGGAGCCACTCAAACACAAACCCGTCGAAGATTCACTCTTCTTCTACTTAAGTCGTCATTGTCCCTCTTGTATTCAATCCCGAGCTATTTCTGTGTTTCATGGTTAATGTGAAGGTCCAAGGGATACAGTAAACCTGCACTGGTGCATCGGGATCGAACACTGGCCTCTGAGGAACCGCTCAAAGCACAAACACTTAGAAAATTCACTCTTCCTGTACTTAAGTTGGCATTGTATAATTTTTATTCAATCCCGATACAATTTCTGTGTTTCATGGTCAAATTGAAGGTCCAGGGGATACAGTAAACCTGCACTGGTACATCGGAATCTAATACTGGTCTTCCAGGAGCCGCTCAAAGCACAAACCCTTAGAAAATTCACCCTTCTTGTACGTATGTCGTTATTGACACTTTTGTATTCACTCCCGATGCAATTTCTGTGTTTCATGGTCAATGTGAAGGTCCAAGGGATACAGAAAACCAGCACAGGTGCATCGGAAGCTAATACTGGACACCCAGGAGCCGCTCAAAGCTTAAACTCTTAGAAGATTCACTCTTCTTGTACATAAGTCGGCATTATCCCTTTTGTATTTAATCCGGATGCAAATTATGTGTTTCATGGTCAATGTGAAGGTCGAAGGGATACAGTAAACCTGCACTGGTGCATCAGAATCTAATACTGGTCTGCGAGGAGGCGCTCAAAGCACAATCTCTTAGATGATTACCTCTTCTTGTACATAAGACGGCAGTCCCTTTTGTATTGAATACCGATGCAATTTCCGTGTTTCATGGTCAATTCGAAGGTCCAAGGGATACAGTAAACCTGCACTGGTGCATCGGAATCCAATACTGGTCTCCCAGGAGCCGCTGAAAGCACAAACCACTCGAAGATTCACTCTTCTTGTTCTTAAGTTGGCGTTGTCCCTCTTGTATTCAATCCCGAGCAATTTCTGTATTTCATGGTCAATGTGAAGGTCCAAGGGATACAGTAAACCCGCACTGGTGCATCGGAATCGAACACTGGTCTCCGAAGAGCCGCTCAAAGCACAAACTCTTAGAAGATTCGCTCTTCTGGTACTTAAGACGGCATTGTCCCTCTTGTATTCAATCCCGATGCAATTTCTGTGTTTCATGGGCAATGTGAAGCTCCAAGGGATATAGTAAACTAGCACTGGTGCATCGGAATCTAATACTGGTCTCCCAGGAGCCGCTCAAAGCACAAACTCTTTTAAGATTCACTCTTCTTGTACTTAAGTCGACATTGTATCTTTTGTATTGGTCCCCACGCAATTTCTGTGTTTCATGGTCAATAAGAAGATCTAAGGGGTACAGTGAACCTGTACTGGTGGATCGGAATCTAATACTGGTCTCCCAGGTGCCGCTCAAAGCACAAACTTTTAGAACATTCTCTCTTCTTGTACTCAAGCCGGCATTGTGCGTTTTTATTCAATCCCAATGCGATATCTGTGTTTCATGGTCAATGTGAAGGTCCAAGTGATACAATAAACCTGCACTGGTTCATCGGAATGTAATACTGGTCTCTTAGGAGCAGCTCAAACCACAAACCCTTCGAAAATTCCCTCAACTTGTACTAATGTCAGCATTCTCCATTTTGTATTCAATCCCGATGAAATTTCTGTGTTTCATGGTGAATGTGCAGGTCCATGGGATACAGCAAACCTGCACTGGTGCATCGGAATCTGGAATCTAATACTTGTCCCCCAGGAGCCGCTCAAAACACAATCCCTTAGAAGATTCACTACTCTTGTACTCAAGTCGGCATTGTGCCTTTAGTATTCAATCACGATGCGATTTCTGTGTTTCATGGTCAATGGGAAAGTCCAAGGGATGCAATAAACCTGCACTGGTTCATCGGAATCTGATACTGGTCTCGAAGGAGCAGCTCAATATACAAACATAAAAAAATTCTCTCATCTTGTACTTATGTCGGCATTGTCCATTTTGTATTGAATCCCGATGCAATTTCTGTGTTTCATGGTCAATCTGAAGGTCCAAGGGATACTGTAAACCTGCACTGGTGCATCGGAGTCTATTACTGGTCTCCCAGGAGTCGCTAAAAGCACAAACTCTTAGAAGATTCACTTTTCTTGTACTTACATCGCCATTGTCCCTTTCGTATTCAATCCCAATGCAATTTCTGTGTTTCATGATCAATATGAAGACACAATGGCTACAGTAAACCTGCACTGGTGCATCAGAATTTAATACTGGTCTCCCAGGAGCCGCTCAAAACACTAACTCAGGGAAGATTCACTCTTCTTGTATTCAAGTGGACATTGTATCTTTCGTATTGGTCCCCAGGCAATTTCTGTGTTTCATTGTCAATGTGAAGGTCCAAGGGATACAGTAAACCTGTACTGGTGCATCGGAATCTAATACTGGTCTCCCAGGAGCCGCTCAAAGCACAAACTCTTAGAAAATTCACTCCACTTGTACTAAAGTCGGCAGACCCTCTTGTTATCAATCCCGATGCAAATTCTGATTTTCATGGTCAATGGGAAGGTCCAAGGGATACAGTAAACCTGCACTGGTGCATCGGAATCTGAAAGTGGTCTACCAGGAACCGCTCAAAACACAAACACGTCGAAGATTCACTCTTCTTGTACTTAAGTCAGCATTGTCCGTCTTGTATTCAATCCCGAGCAATTTCTGTGTTTCATGGTCAATGTGAAGGTCCAAGGGATACAGTAAACATGCACAGGTGCATCGGAATCTAATACTGGACTCCCAGGAGCCGCTCAATGCTCAAACTCTTGAAAGATTCACTCTTCTTGTACTTCAGTCGGCATTGTCCCTTATGTATTCCATCCCGATGCAATTTCTGTGTTTCCTTGTCAATGTGAAGGTCGAAGGGATACAGTAAACCTGCACTGGTGCATCGGAATCGAACACAGGTCTACGAGGAGCCGCTCAAAGTACAAACTCTTAGAAAATTCACTTTTTTTGTACTTAAGTGGGCATTGTGTAATTTGTATTATATCCCGATGGAATTTCTGTGTCTCATGGTCAAATTAAAGGTCCAAGGGATTCAGTAAACCTGCACTGGTGCACCGGAATCTAATACTGGTCTCCCAGGAGCCGCTCGACCCACAAACCCTTGGAAAATTCACTCTTCTTGTCCTTAAGTCGGCAGTCCCTATTGTATTCATCCCGATGCAATCTCTGTGTTTCATGGTCAAATTGAAGGTCCAAGGGATACAGTAAACCTGCACTGGTGCATTGGAATCGAACACAGGTCTACGAGGAGCCGCTCAAAGTACAAACTCTTAGAAAATTCACTTTTTTTGTACTTAAGTGGGCATTGTGTAATTTGTATTATATTCGATGGAATTTCTGTGTCTCATGGTCAAATTAAAGGTCCAAGGGATTCAGTAAACCTGCACTGGTGCACCGGAATGTAATACTGGTCTCCCAGGAGCTGCTCAACCCACAAACCCTTAGAAAATTCACTCTTCTTGTACTTAAGCTGGCAGTCCCTATTGTATTCATCCCGATGCAATATCTGTGTTTCGTGGTCAATGTGAAGGTCCAAGGGATACAGTAAACCTGCACTGGGGCTTCGGAATGTAATACTGGTCTGCGAGGAGGCGCTCAAAGCACAATCTCTTAGATGATTACCTCTTCTTGTACTTAAGACGGCAGTCCCTTTTGTATTCAATCCCGAGCAATTTCTGTGTTTCATGGTCAATGTGAAGGTCCAAGGGATACAGTAAACCCGCACTGGTGCATCGGAATCGAACACTGGTCTCCGAAGAGCCGCTTAAAGCACAAACTGTTAGAAGATTCGCTCTTCTGGTACTTAAGTCGGCATTGTCCCTCTTGTATTTAATCCCGATGCAATTTCTGTGTTTCATGGGCAATGTGAAGCTCCAAGGGATATAGTAAACTAGCACTGGTGCATCGGAATCTAATACTGGTCTCCCTGGAACTCCTCAACAAACAGCTTCTCAGAAAATTCACTCTTCTTGTACTAAAGTCGGCATTGTCCCGTTTGTATTCAATCTCGATGCAATTTCTGTGTTTCACGGTCAATGTGAACGTCGAACGGATACAGTAAATCTATGCTGGTGCAGCGGAATCTAATACTGGTCTCCCAGGAGCCGCTCAAAGCACAAACTCTTATATGATTCACTCTTCTTGTACTTAAATCGACATTGTATCTTTTGTATTGGTCCCCATGCAATTTCTGTGTTTCATGGTCAATAAGAAGATCTAAGGGGTACAGTGAACTTGTACTGGTGCATCGGAATCTAATACTGGTCCCCCAGGAGCCGCTCAAAGCACAAACCCGTCGAAGATTCACTCTTCTTGTACTTAAGTCAGCATTGTCCGTCTTGTATTCAATCCCGAGCAATTTCTGTGTTTCATGGTCAATGTGAAGGTCCAAGGGATACAGTGAACCTGCACAGGTGCATCGGAATCTAATACTGGACTCCCAGGAGCCGCTCAATGCTTAAACTCTTGAAAGATTCACTCTTCTTGTGCTTCAGTCGGCATTGTCCCTTATGTATTTCATCCCGATGCAATTTCTGTGTTTCCTGGTCAATGTGAAGGTCGAAGGGATACAGTAAACCTGCACTGGTGCATCGGAATCTAATACTGGTCTCCCAGGAGACGCTAAAAGCACAAACCCTTCGAAAATTCCCTCATCTTGTACTAATGTCAGCATTCTCCATTTTGTATTCAATCCCGATGAAATTTCTGTGTTTCATGGTCAATATGCAGGTCCAAGGGATACAGTAAACCTGCACTGGTGCATCGGAATCTAATACTTGTCCCCCAGGAGCCGCTCAAAACACAATCCCTTAGAAGATTCATTACTCTTGTACTCAAGTCGGCATTGTGCCTTTAGTATTCAATCACGATGCGATTTCTGTGTTTGATGGTCAATGAGAAAGTCCAAGGGATACAATAAACCTGCACTGGTTCATTGGAATCTGATACTGGTCTCGCAGGAGCAGCTCAATCCACAAACTTTTAAAAAATTCTCTCATCTTGTACTTATGTCGGCATTGTCCATTTTGTATTCAATCCCGATGCAATTTCTGTGTTTCATGGTCAATGTGAAGGTCCAAGGGATACTGTAAACCCGCACTGGTGCATCGGAGTCTATTACTGGTCTCCCAGGAGCCGCTAAAAGCACAAACTCTCAGAAGATTCACTTTTCTTGTACTTAAGTCGACATTGTATCTTTCGTATTGGTCTCCATGCAATTTCTGTGTTTCATTGTCAATGTGAAGGTCCAAGGGATACAGTAAACCTGTACTGGTGCATCGGAATCTAATACTGGTCTCCCAGGAGCCGCTCAAAGCACAAACCCATCGAAGATTCACTCTTCTTGTACTTAAGTCAGCATTGTCCGTCTTGTATTCAATCCCGAGCAATTTCTGTGTTTCATGGTCAATGTGAAGGTCCAAGGGATACAGTGAACCTGCACAGGTGCATCGGAATCTAATACTGGACTCCCAGGAGCCGCTCAATGCTCAAACTCTTGAAAGATTCACTCTTCTTGTGCTTCAGTCGGCATTGTCCCTTATGTATTTCATCCCGATGCAATTTCTGTGTTTCCTGGTCAATGTGAAGGTCGAAGGGATACAGTAAACCTGCACTGGTGCATCGGAACCTAATTCAGGTCTCCCAGGAGCCGCTCAAAACACAAACTCATAGAAGATTAACTCTTCTTCTACTATAGTCGGCAGTCCCTTTTGTATTCAATCCCGATGCAATTTCTGAGTTTCATGGTCAATGGGAAGGTCCAAGGGATACAGTAAACCTGCACTGGTGCATCGGAATCTTAAACTGGTCACCCAGGAACCGCTCAAAGCACAAACCCGTCGAAGATTCACTCTTCTTGTACTTAAGTCAGCATTGTCCGTCTTGTATTCAATCCCGAGCAATTTCTGTGTTTGATGGTCAATGTGAAGGTCCAAGGGATACAGTAAACCTGCACAGGTGCATCGGAATCTAATACTGAGACCCAGGAGCCGCTTAATGCTCAAACTCTTGAAAGATTCACTCTTCTTGTACTTCAGTCGGCATTGTCCCTTATGTATTCCATCCCGATGCAATTACTGTGTTTCCTGGTCAATGTGAAGGTCCCAGGGATACAGTAAACCTGCACTGGTGCATCAGAATCGAACACAGGTCTACGAGGAGCCGCTCAAAGCACAAACTCTTAGAAAATTCACTTTTTTTGTACTTAAGTGGGCATTGTGTAATTTGTATTATATCCCGATGGAATTTCTGTGTCTTATGGTCAAATTGAAGGTCCAAGGGATTCAGTAAACCTGCACTGGTGCATCGGAATCTAATACTGGTCTCCCAGGAGCTGCTCAACCCACAAACGCTTAGAAAATTTACTCTACTTGTACTTACGTCGGCATTGTCCCTCTTGAATTCAATCGCGAGCAATTACTGTGTTTCATGGTCAACGTGAAAGTCCAAGGGATACAGTAACTCCTGCACAGGTGCATCGGAATCTAATACTGGACACCCAGGAGCCGCTCAAAGCTCAAACATCCTGATAGATTCACTCTTCTTGTACTTCAGACGGTATTGTCCCTTATGTATTAAATCATGATGCAATATCTGTAATTCATGGTGAATGTGAAGGTCCAAGGGATACAGTAAACCTGCGCTGGTGCATCGGAATCGAACACAGGTCTCTGAGGAGCCGCTCAAAGCGTAAACTGTTAGAAAATTCACTCTTCTTGTACTTTAGTTGGCATAGTGTATTTTGTATTCAATTCCAATGCAATTTCTGTGTTTCATGGTCAAATTGAAGGTCCAAGGTATTCAGAAAACCTGCACTAGTGCATCGGAATCGAATACTGGTCTCCCAGGAGCTGCTCAACCCATAAACTCTTAGAAAATTCACTCGTCTTGTACTTAAGTCGGCATTGCCCGTTTGTATTCAATCTCGATGCAATATCTGTGATTCATGGTCAATGTGAAGGTCGAAGGGATACAGTAAACCTGCACTGCTGCATCGGAATCTGATACAGGTCTTCCTGGAGCCGCTCAAAGCACAAACTCTTAGAAGATTCGCTATTCTGGTACATAAATCGGCATTGTGCATTTTGTATTTAATCCCAATGCAATTTCTCCATTTCATGGTCAATGTGTTGGGCCAAGGAATGCAGTAAACCTGCACTGGTGTATCGGAATCTAATACTGGTCTCCCAGGGGCCACTCAAAACACAATCTCTTAGATGATTAACTCTTTTTGTACTTATGTCGGCAGTCCCTCTTGTATTCAATCCCGATGCAATTTCTGTGTTTCATGGTCAATGTGAAGGTCCGAGGGATACAGTAAACCTGCACTGGTGCATTGGAATCTAATACTGGTCTCCCAGGAGCCGCCCAAAGCACAAACTCTTAGAAGATTCACTATTCTTGTACTTAAGACGGCATTGTTCCCTTTGTGTTCTATCCCGATTCGATTTCTGAATTTCATGGCGAATGTGGCGGTCCAAGGGATACAGTAAACCTGCACTGGGGCATTGGAATTTAATACTGGTCTCCGAGGAGCCGCTCAAATCACAAACTATTAGAAGATTCACTCTTCTTGTACTTAGTTTGGCATTGTGCCTTTTATATACAATCCCGATACAATTTCTGTGTTTCATGGTCAATGTGAAGGTCCAAGGGATACAGTAAACCTCCACTGGGGCATCGGAATCTAATACTGGTCTCCCAGGAGCCGCTCAAAGCACAACCCCGTCGAAGATTCACTCTTCTTGTACTTACGTCGGCTTTGTCCCTCTTGAATTCAATCCCGAGCAATTACTGTGTTTCATGGTCAACGTGAAAGTCCAAGGGATACAGTAAACCTGCACAGGTGCATCGGAATCTAATACTGGACACCCAGGAGCCGCTCAAGTCTCAAACATCCTGAAAGATTCACTCTTCTTGTACTTCAGACGGTATTGTCCCTTATGTATTATATCATGATGCAATTTCTGTGTTTCATGGTGAATGTGAAGGTCCAAGGGATACAGTAAACCTGCACTGGTGCATCGGAATCGAACACAGGTCTCTGAGGAGCCGCTCAAAGCACAAACTCTTAGAAAATTCACTCTTCTTGTACTTAAGTTGGCATAGTGTATTTTGTATTCAATTCCGATGCAATTTCTGTGTTTCATGGTCAAATTGAAGGTCCAAGGGATACTCTAAACCTGCACTGGTGCATCGGAATCTAATACTGGTCTTCCTGGAGCCGCTCAAAGCACAAACTCTTAGTAGATTCGCTCTTCTGGTACTTAAATCGGCATTGTCCCTCTTGTATTCTATCCCGAAGCAATTTCTGTGTTACATGGTCAATGTGAAGGTCCAAAAGATACAGTAAACCTGCACTAGTGCATCGGAATCTAATACCGGTTTCCCAGGAACCGGTCAAACACAAACTTGTAGATGATTCACTCTTCTTTTACTTAGGTAGGCATTGTATCTTTTGTATTGGTCCCCATGCAATTTCTGTGTTTCATGGTCAATGTGAAGGTCCAAGGGATACAGTAAACCTGCACTGGTGCATCGGAATCTTATACTGGTCTCCCATGTGCCGCTCAACGCACAAACTCTTAGGAGACTCACACTTCCTGTTAATAAGTCGGCATTTTCCGTTTTGTATTCAATCCTGATGCGATTTCTGTGTGTCTTGGTCGATGTGGAGGTCAAAGGGATACAGTTATCCTGCACTGGTGAATCGGAATTTAATACTGGTCTCCCTGGAGCCGCTCAAAGCACATACTCTTAGAAAATTCTCTCGTCTTGTACTTATGTCGGCATTCTCCATTTTGTATTTAATCCCGATGAATTTTCTGTGTTTCATCGTCAATGTGATGGTCCAAGGGATACAGTAAACCTGCACTGGTGCATCGAAAACTAATACTGGTCTCCCTGGAGCCGCTCAAAGCACAAAACCTTAGAAGATTCACTCTTCTTGCACTCAAGTCGGCATTGTGCCTTTAGTATTCAATCCCGATGCGATTTCTGTGTTTCATGGTCATTGTGAATGTCCAAGAGATACAATAAACCTGCACTGGTTCATCGGAATCTAATACTGGTCTCCCAGGAGCAGCTCAAACCACAGACTCTAAAAAAATTCTCTCATCTTGTACTTATGTCGGCATTCTCCATTTTGTATTCAATCCCGATGAAATTTCTGTGTTTCATGGTCAATGTGAAGATACAATGGCTACAGTAAACCTGCACTGGTGCATCAGAATTTAATACTGGTCTCCCAGGAGCCGCTCAAAACACTAACTCAGGGAAGATTCACTCTTCTTGTACTTAAGTCGACATTGTATCTTTCGTATTGGTCCCCATGAAATTTCTGTGTTTCATTGTCAATGGGAAGGTCCAAGGGATACAGTAAACCTACACTGGTGCATCGGAATCTTAAAGTGGTCTACCAGGAACCGCTCAAAGCACAAACCCGTCGAAGATTTACTCTTCTTGTACTTAAGTCAGCATTGTCCGTCTTGTATTCAATCCCGAGCAATTTCTGTGTTTCATGGTCAATGTGAAGGTCCAAGGGATACAGTAAACCTGCACAGGTGCATCGGAATCTAATACTGGACTCCCAGGAGCCGCTCAATGCTCAAACTCTTGAAAGATTCATTCCTCTTGTACTTAAGTCAGCATTGTCCGTCTTGTATTCAATCCCGATGCAATTTCTGAGTTTCATGGTCAATGGGAAGGTCCAAGGGATACAGTAAACCTGCACTGGTGCATCGGAATGTAATACTGGTCTCCCAGGAGCCGCTCAAACCAGAAACTCTATAAGATTCACTCTTCTTGTACTTAGTTTGGCATTGTGCCTTTTATATTCAATCCCGATGCAATTTCAGTGTTTCATGGTCAATGGGAAGGTCCAAGGGATACAGTAAACCTGCACTGGTGCATCGGAATCGAACACAGGTCTCTGAGGAGCCGCTCAAAGCACAAACTCTTAGAAAATTCACTCTTCTTGTACTTAAGTTGGCATAGTGTATTTTGTATTCAATTCCGATGCAATTTCTGTGTTTCATGGTCAAATTGAAGGTCCAAGGGATTCAGTAAACCTGCACTAGTGCATCGGATTCTAATACTGATCTCCCAGGAGCTGCTCAACCCATAAACTCTTAGAAAATTCACTCGTCTTGTACTTAAGTCGGCAGTGTTCCGTTTGTATTCAATCTCGATGCAATTTCTGTGATTCATGGTCAATGTGAAGGTCGAAGGGATACTGTAAACCTGCACTGGTGCATCGGAATCTAATACTGGTCTTCCTGGAGCCGCTCAAAGCACAAACTCTTAGAAGATTCGCTCTTCTGGTACTTAAATCGGCATTGTCCCTCTTGCATTCTATCCCGAAGCAATTTCTGTGTTTCATGGTCAATGTGAAGGTCCAAAAGATACAGTAAACTTGCACTAGTGCATCGGAATCTAATACCGGTTTCCCAGGAACCGCTCAAACACAAACTTGTAGATGATTCACTCTTCTTGTACTTAAGTCGGCATTGGTTCTTTTGTATTGGTCCCCATGCAATTTCTGTGTGTCATGGTCAATGTGAAAGTCCAAGGGATACAGTAAACCTGCACTGGTGCATCGGAATCTTATACTGGTCTCCCTGGAGCCGCTCAAAGCACAAAACCTTAGAAGATTCACTCTTCTTGCACTCAAGTCGGCATTGTGCCTTTAGTATTCAATCCCGATGCGATTTCTGTGTTTCATGGTCATTGTGAAGGTCCAAGGGATACAGTAAACCTGCACTGGTGCATCCGAATCGAACAGTGGTCTCCAAGGAGTCGCTCAAAGCACAAATTCGTAGAAAATTCACTCTTCTTGTACTTAAGTTGGCATTGTGTGTTTTGAAATCAATCCCGACGAAAATTCTTTGTTTCATGGTCAAATTGAAGGTCCAAGGGATACAGTAAACCTGCACTGGTGCATCGGAATCTTATACTGGTCTCCCATGTGCCGCACAACGCACAAACTCTTAGGAGACTCACACTTCCTGTTAATAAGTCGGCATTTTCCGTTTTGTATTCAATCCCGATGCGATTTCTGTGTGTCTTGGTCGATGTGGAGGTCAAAGGGATACAGTTATCCTGCACTGGTGAATCGGAATTTAATACTGGTCTCCCTGGAGCCTCTCAAAGCACATACTCTTAGAAAATTCTCTCATCTTGTACTTATGTCGGCATTCTCCATTTTGTATTTAATCCCGATGAATTTTCTGTGTTTCATCGTCAATGTGATGGTCCAAGGGATACAGTAAACCTGCACTGGTGCATCGAAATCTAATACTGGTCTCCCTGGAGCCGCTCAAAGCACAAAACCTTAGAAGATTCACTCTTCTTGCACTCAAGTCGGCATTGTGCCTTTAGTATTCAATCCCGATGCGATTTCTGTGTTTCATGGTCATTGTGAATGTCCAAGAGATACAATAAACCTGCACTGGTTCATCGGAATCTAATACTGGTCTCCCAGGAGCAGCTCAAACCACAGATTCTTAAAAAATTCTCTCATCTTGTACTTATGTCGGCATTCTCCATTTTGTATTCAATCCTGATGAAATTTCTGTGTTTCATGGTCAATGTGAAGATACAATGGCTACAGTAAACCTGCACTGGTGCATCAGAATTTAATACTGGTCTCCCAGGAGCCGCTCAAAACACTAACTCAGGGAAGATTCACTCTTCTTGTACTTAAGTCGACATTGTATCTTTCGTATTGGTCCCCATGCAATTTCTGTGTTTCATTGTCAATGAGAAGGTCCAAGGGATACAGTAAACCTGTACTGGTGCATCGGAATCTAATACTGGTCTCCCTGGAGCCGCTCAAAGCACAAACTCTTAGAAGATTCACTCCTCTTGTACTAAAGTCGGCAGTCCCTCTTGTATTCAATCCCGATGCAATTTCTGATTTTCATGGTCAATGGGAAGGTCCAAGGGATACAGTAAACCTACACTGGTGCATCGGAATCTTAAAGTGGTCTACCAGGAACCGCTCAAAGCACAAACCCGTCGAAGATTTACTCTTCTTGTACTTAAGTCAGCATTGTCCGTCTTGTATTCAATCCCGAGCAATTTCTGTGTTTCATGGTCAATGTGAAGGTCCAAGGGATACAGTAAACCTGCACAGGTGCATCGGAATCTAATACTGGACTCCCAGGAGCCGCTCAATGCTCGAACTCTTGAAAGATTCACTCTTCTTGTACTTAAGTCAGCATTGTCCGTCTTGTATTCAATCCCGATGCAATTTCTGAGTTTCATGGTCAATGGGAAGGTCCAAGGGATACAGTAAACCTGCACTGGTGCATCGGAATCGAACACAGGTCTCTGAGGAGCCGCTCAAAGCACAAACTCTTAGAAAATTCACTCTTCTTGTACTTAAGTTGGCATAGTGTATTTTGTATTCAATTCCGATGCAATTTCTGTGTTTCATGGTCAAATTGAAGGTCCAAGGGATTCAGTAAACCTGCACTAGTGCATCGGATTCTAATACTGATCTCCCAGGAGCTGCTCAACCCATAAACTCTTAGAAAATTCACTCGTCTTGTACTTAAGTCGGCAGTGTTCCGTTTGTATTCAATCTCGATGCAATTTCTGTGATTCATGGTCAATGTGAAGGTCGAAGGGATACTGTAAACCTGCACTGGTGCATCGGAATCTAATACTGGTCTTCCTGGAGCCGCTCAAAGCACAAACTCTTAGAAGATTCGCTCTTCTGGTACTTAAATCGGCATTGTCCCTCTTGTATTCTATCCCGAAGCAATTTCTGTGTTTCATGGTCAATGTGAAGGTCCAAAAGATACAGTAAACTTGCACTAGTGCATCGGAATCTAATACCGGTTTCCCAGGAACCGCTCAAACACAAACTTGTAGATGATTCACTCTTCTTGTACTTAAGTCGGCATTGGTTCTTTTGTATTGGTCCCCATGCAATTTCTGTGTGTCATGGTCAATGTGAAAGTCCAAGGGATACAGTAAACCTGCACTGGTGCATCGGAATCTTATACTGGTCTCCCATGTGCCGCTCAACGCACAAACTCTTAGGAGACTCACACTTCTTGTTATTAAGTGGGCATTTTCCATTTTGTATTCAATCCCAATGCGATTTCTGTGTGTCTTGGTCAATGTGAAGGTCAAAGGGATACAGTTATCCTGCACTGGTGAATCGGATTTTAATACTGGTCTCTCTGGAGCCGCTCAAAGCACATACTCTTACAAAATTCACTCTTCTTGTACTTGAGTCGGCATTGTCCCTTATGTATTCCATCCTGATGCAATTTCTGTGTTTCTGTGTGTGAAGGTCCAAGGGATACGGTAAACCTGCACTGGTGCATCGGAATCTAATACTCGTCTCCGAGGAGCCGCTGAGAGCACAATCCCTAAGAAAATTCACTCTTCTTGCACTTAAGTTGGCATTGTGCATTTTATATTCAATCCCGATGCAATTTCTGTGTTTCATGGTCAATGTAAAGGTCCAAGGGATACAGTAAACCTGCACTGGTGCATCGGAATATAATACTGCTCTCCCAGGAGCCGCTGAAAGCACAAACCCTTAGTAGACTCGCTCCTCTGGTACTTAGGTCGGCATTGTACTTTTGTATTCAATCCCGGCGCAATTTCTGAGTTTCATGGGCAATGTGAAAGTCCAAGGGATACAGTAAACCAGCACTGGATCATCGGAATCTAATACTGGTCTCCCTGGAGCTGCTCAACCAACAACCTCTTAGAAATATCACACTCCTTGTACTTAAGTCGGCATATTCCCGTTTGTTTTCAATATCGATGCAATTTCTGTGTTTCATGGTTAATGTGAAGGTGCAAGGGATACAGTAAACCTGCACTGATGCATCGGAATCGAACAGTGGTCTCCAAGGAGTCGCTCAAAGCACAAATTCTTAGAAAATTCACTCTTCTTGTACCTAAGTTGGCATTGTGTATTTTGTAATCAATCCGGATGAAAATTCTGTGTTTCATTGTCAAATTGGAGGTCCAAGGCATACAGTAAACCTGCACTGGTGCATCGGAATGTAATACTGATCACCAGGAGCCGCTAAAACACAAACTCCTAGAAGATTCGCTGTTCTAGTACTTAAGTCGGCATTGTCCCGTATGTATTCAATCTCGATGCAATTTCTGTGGTTCATGGTCAATGTGAAGGTCCAATGGCTACAGTAAACCAGCACTGGTGCATTGAAATCTAATACTGGTCTCCCAGGAGCCGCTCAAAGCATAAATTCTTAGAAGATTAACTTTTTTTGTACTTAAGTCAGTATTGTCCCTTTTGTATTTAATCCTGATGCAATTTCTGTGTTTCATGGTCAATGTGAAGGACGAAGGGATACAGTAAACCTGCACTGGTGCATCGGAATCTAGTACTGGTCACCCACGGGCCGCTCAAAGCACAAGGCCTTAGAAGATTCACTGTTGTTGTACTTAAGTCGGCATTGTCCATCTTGTATTCAATCATGAGCAATTTCTGTGTTTCATGGTCAATGTGAAGGTCCAAGGGATACAGTAAACCTGCACAGGATCATCGGAATCTAATACTGGACTCCCAGGAGCTGCTCAAATCTCAAACTCTTAGAAGATTCGCTCTTCAAGTACTTCAGTGGGCATTGTCCCTTATGTATTCCATCCCGATGCAATTTCTGTGTTTCATGGTCATTGTGAAGGTCCAAGGGATACAGTAAACCTGCACTGGTGCATCCGAATCGAACAGTGGTCTCCAAGGAGTCGCTCAAAGCACAAATTCGTAGAAAATTCACTCTTCTTGTACTTAAGTTGGCATTGTGTGTTTTGAAATCAATCCCGACGAAAATTCTTTGTTTCATGGTCAAATTGAAGGTCCAAGGGATACAGTAAACCTGCACTGGTGCATCGGAATCTTATACTGGTCTCCCATGTGCCGCTCAACGCACAAACTCTTAGGAGACTCACACTTCCTGTTAATAAGTCGGCATTTTCCGTTTTGTATTCAATCCCGATGCGATTTCTGTGTGTCTTGGTCGATGTGGAGGTCAAAGGGATACAGTTATCCTGCACTGGTGAATCGGAATTTAATACTGGTCTCCCTGGAGCCTCTCAAAGCACATACTCTTAGAAAATTCTCTCATCTTGTACTTATGTCGGCATTCTCCATTTTGTATTTAATCCCGATGAATTTTCTGTGTTTCATCGTCAATGTGATGGTCCAAGGGATACAGTAAACCTGCACTGGTGCATCGAAATCTAATACTGGTCTCCCTGGAGCCGCTCAAAGCACAAAACCTTAGAAGATTCACTCTTCTTGCACTCAAGTCGGCATTGTGCCTTTAGTATTCAATCCCGATGCGATTTCTGTGTTTCATGGTCATTGTGAATGTCCAAGAGATACAATAAACCTGCACTGGTTCATCGGAATCTAATACTGGTCTCCCAGGAGCAGCTCAAACCACAGACTCTAAAAAAATTCTCTCATCTTGTACTTATGTCGGCATTCTCCATTTTGTATTCAATCCTGATGAAATTTCTGTGTTTCATGGTCAATGTGAAGATACAATGGCTACAGTAAACCTGCACTGGTGCATCAGAATTTAATACTGGTCTCCCAGGAGCCGCTCAAAACACTAACTCAGGGAAGATTCACTCTTCTTGTACTTAAGTCGACATTGTATCTTTCGTATTGGTCCCCATGCAATTTCTGTGTTTCATTGTCAATGAGAAGGTCCAAGGGATACAGTAAACCTGTACTGGTGCATCGGAATCTAATACTGGTCTCCCTGGAGCCGCTCAAAGCACAAACTCTTAGAAGATTCACTCCTCTTGTACTAAAGTCGGCAGTCCCTCTTGTATTCAATCCCGATGCAATTTCTGATTTTCATGGTCAATGGGAAGGTCCAAGGGATACAGTAAACCTACACTGGTGCATCGGAATCTTAAAGTGGTCTACCAGGAACCGCTCAAAGCACAAACCCGTCGAAGATTTACTCTTCTTGTACTTAAGTCAGCATTGTCCGTCTTGTATTCAATCCCGAGCAATTTCTGTGTTTCATGGTCAATGTGAAGGTCCAAGGGATACAGTAAACCTGCACAGGTGCATCGGAATCTAATACTGGACTCCCAGGAGCCGCTCAATGCTCGAACTCTTGAAAGATTCACTCTTCTTGTACTTAAGTCAGCATTGTCCGTCTTGTATTCAATCCCGATGCAATTTCTGAGTTTCATGGTCAATGGGAAGGTCCAAGGGATACAGTAAACCTGCACTGGTGCATCGGAATCGAACACAGGTCTCTGAGGAGCCGCTCAAAGCACAAACTCTTAGAAAATTCACTCTTCTTGTACTTAAGTTGGCATAGTGTATTTTGTATTCAATTCCGATGCAATTTCTGTGTTTCATGGTCAAATTGAAGGTCCAAGGGATTCAGTAAACCTGCACTAGTGCATCGGATTCTAATACTGATCTCCCAGGAGCTGCTCAACCCATAAACTCTTAGAAAATTCACTCGTCTTGTACTTAAGTCGGCAGTGTTCCGTTTGTATTCAATCTCGATGCAATTTCTGTGATTCATGGTCAATGTGAAGGTCGAAGGGATACTGTAAACCTGCACTGGTGCATCGGAATCTAATACTGGTCTTCCTGAAGCCGCTCAAAGCACAAACTCTTAGAAGATTCGCTCTTCTGGTACTTAAATCGGCATTGTCCCTCTTGTATTCTATCCCGAAGCAATTTCTGTGTTTCATGGTCAATGTGAAGGTCCAAAAGATACAGTAAACTTGCACTAGTGCATCGGAATCTAATACCGGTTTCCCAGGAACCGCTCAAACACAAACTTGTAGATGATTCACTCTTCTTGTACTTAAGTCGGCATTGGTTCTTTTGTATTGGTCCCCATGCAATTTCTGTGTGTCTTGGTCAATGTGAAAGTCCAAGGGATACAGTAAACCTGCACTGGTGCATCGGAATCTTATACTGGTCTCCCATGTGCCGCTCAACGCACAAACTCTTAGGAGACTCACACTTCTTGTTATTAAGTGGGCATTTTCCATTTTGTATTCAATCCCAATGCGATTTCTGTGTGTCTTGGTCAATGTGAAGGTCAAAGGGATACAGTTATCCTGCACTGGTGAATCGGATTTTAATACTGGTCTCTCTGGAGCCGCTCAAAGCACATACTCTTACAAAATTCACTCTTCTTGTACTTGAGTCGGCATTGTCCCTTATGTATTCCATCCTGATGCAATTTCTGTGTTTCTGTGTGTGAAGGTCCAAGGGATACGGTAAACCTGCACTGGTGCATCGGAATCTAATACTCGTCTCCGAGGAGCCGCTGAGAGCACAAACCCTAAGAAAATTCACTCTTCTTGCACTTAAGTTGGCATTGTGCATTTTATATTCAATCCCGATGCAATTTCTGTGTTTCATGGTCAATGTAAAGGTCCAAGGGATACAGTAAACCTGCACTGGTGCATCGGAATATAATACTGCTCTCCCAGGAGCCGCTGAAAGCACAAACCCTTAGTAGACTCGCTCCTCTGGTACTTAGGTCGGCATTGTACTTTTGTATTCAATCCCGGCGCAATTTCTGAGTTTCATGGGCAATGTGAAAGTCCAAGGGATACAGTAAACCAGCACTGGATCATCGGAATCTAATACTGGTCTCCCTGGAGCTGCTCAACCAACAACCTCTTAGAAATATCACACTCCTTGTACTTAAGTCGGCATATTCCCGTTTGTTTTCAATATCGATGCAATTTCTGTGTTTCATGGTTAATGTGAAGGTGCAAGGGATACAGTAAACCTGCACTAATGCATCGGAATCGAACAGTGGTCTCCAAGGAGTCGCTCAAAGCACAAATTCTTAGAAAATTCACTCTTCTTGTACCTAAGTTGGCATTGTGTATTTTGTAATCAATCCCGATGAAAATTCTGTGTTTCATTGTCAAATTGGAGGTCCAAGGCATACAGTAAACCTGCACTGGTGCATCGGAATGTAATACTGATCACCAGGAGCCGCTAAAACACAAACTCCTAGAAGATTCGCTGTTCTAGTACTTAAGTCGGCATTGTCCCGTATGTATTCAATCTCGATGCAATTTCTGTGGTTCATGGTCAATGTGAAGGTCCAATGGCTACAGTAAACCAGCACTGGTGCATTGAAATCTAATACTGGTCTCCCAGGAGCCGCTCAAAGCATAAATTCTTAGAAGATTAACTTTTTTTGTACTTAAGTCAGTATTGTCCCTTTTGTATTTAATCCTGATGCAATTTCTGTGTTTCATGGTCAATGTGAAGGTCGAAGGGATACAGTAAACCTGCACTGGTGCATCGGAATCTAGTACTGGTCACCCACGGGCCGCTCAAAGCACAAGGCCTTAGAAGATTCACTGTTGTTGTACTTAAGTCGGCATTGTCCATCTTGTATTCAATCATGAGCAATTTCTGTGTTTCATGGTCAATGTGAAGGTCCAAGGGATACAGTAAACCTGCACAGGATCATCGGAATCTAATACTGGACTCCCAGGAGCTGCTCAAATCTCAAACTCTTAGAAGATTCGCTCTTCAAGTACTTCAGTGGGCATTGTCCCTTATGTATTCCATCCCGATGCAATTTCTGTGTTTCATGGTCATTGTGAAGGTCCAAGGGATACAGTAAACCTTCACTGGTGCATCCGAATCGAACAGTGGTCTCCAAGGAGTCGCTCAAAGCACAAATTCGTAGAAAATTCACTCTTCTTGTACTTAAGTTGGCATTGTGTGTTTTGAAATCAATCCCGACGAAAATTCTTTGTTTCATGGTCAAATTGAAGGTCCAAGGGATACAGTAAACCTGCACTGGTGCATCGGAATCTTATACTGGTCTCCCATGTGCCGCTCAACGCACAAACTCTTAGGAGACTCACACTTCCTGTTAATAAGTCGGCATTTTCCGTTTTGTATTCAATCCCGATGCGATTTCTGTGTGTCTTGGTCGATGTGGAGGTCAAAGGGATACAGTTATCCTGCACTGGTGAATCGGAATTTAATACTGGTCTCCCTGGAGCCTCTCAAAGCACATACTCTTAGAAAATTCTCTCATCTTGTACTTATGTCGGCATTCTCCATTTTGTATTTAATCCCGATGAATTTTCTGTGTTTCATCGTCAATGTGATGGTCCAAGGGATACAGTAAACCTGCACTGGTGCATCGAAATCTAATACTGGTCTCCCTGGAGCCGCTCAAAGCACAAAACCTTAGAAGATTCACTCTTCTTGCACTCAAGTCGGCATTGTGCCTTTAGTATTCAATCCCGATGCGATTTCTGTGTTTCATGGTCATTGTGAATGTCCAAGAGATACAATAAACCTGCACTGGTTCATCGGAATCTAATACTGGTCTCCCAGGAGCAGCTCAAACCACAGATTCTTAAAAAATTCTCTCATCTTGTACTTATGTCGGCATTCTCCATTTTGTATTCAATCCTGATGAAATTTCTGTGTTTCATGGTCAATGTGAAGATACAATGGCTACAGTAAACCTGCACTGGTGCATCAGAATTTAATACTGGTCTCCCAGGAGCCGCTCAAAACACTAACTCAGGGAAGATTCACTCTTCTTGTACTTAAGTCGACATTGTATCTTTCGTATTGGTCCCCATGCAATTTCTGTGTTTCATTGTCAATGAGAAGGTCCAAGGGATACAGTAAACCTGTACTGGTGCATCGGAATCTAATACTGGTCTCCCTGGAGCCGCTCAAAGCACAAACTCTTAGAAGATTCACTCCTCTTGTACTAAAGTCGGCAGTCCCTCTTGTATTCAATCCCGATGCAATTTCTGATTTTCATGGTCAATGGGAAGGTCCAAGGGATACAGTAAACCTACACTGGTGCATCGGAATCTTAAAGTGGTCTACCAGGAACCGCTCAAAGCACAAACCCGTCGAAGATTTACTCTTCTTGTACTTAAGTCAGCATTGTCCGTCTTGTATTCAATCCCGAGCAATTTCTGTGTTTCATGGTCAATGTGAAGGTCCAAGGGATACAGTAAACCTGCACAGGTGCATCGGAATCTAATACTGGACTCCCAGGAGCCGCTCAATGCTCGAACTCTTGAAAGATTCACTCTTCTTGTACTTAAGTCAGCATTGTCCGTCTTGTATTCAATCCCGATGCAATTTCTGAGTTTCATGGTCAATGGGAAGGTCCAAGGGATACAGTAAACCTGCACTGGTGCATCGGAATCGAACACAGGTCTCTGAGGAGCCGCTCAAAGCACAAACTCTTAGAAAATTCACTCTTCTTGTACTTAAGTTGGCATAGTGTATTTTGTATTCAATTCCGATGCAATTTCTGTGTTTCATGGTCAAATTGAAGGTCCAAGGGATTCAGTAAACCTGCACTAGTGCATCGGATTCTAATACTGGTCTCCCAGGAGCTGCTCAACCCATAAACTCTTAGAAAATTCACTCGTCTTGTACTTAAGTCGGTAGTGTTCCGTTTGTATTCAATCTCGATGCAATTTCTGTGATTCATGGTCAATGTAAAGGTCGAAGGGATACTGTAAACCTGCACTGGTGCATCGGAATCTAATACTGGTCTTCCTGGAGCCGCTCAAAGCACAAACTCTTAGAAGATTCGCTCTTCTGGGACTTAAATCGGCATTGTCCCTCTTGTATTCTATCCCGAAGCAATATCTGTGTTTCATGGTCAATGTGAAGGTCCAAAAGATACAGTAAACTTGCACTAGTGCATCGGAATCTAATACCGGTTTCCCAGGAACCGCTCAAACACAAACTTGTAGATGATTCAATCTTCTTGTACTTAAGTCGGCATTGGTTCTTTTGTATTGGTCCCCATGCAATTTCTGTGTTTCATGGTCAATGTGAAAGTCCAAGGGATACAGTAAACCTGCACTGGTGCATCGGAATCTTATACTGGTCTCTCATGTGCCGCTCAACGCACAAACTCTTAGGAGACTCACACTTCTTGTTATTAAGTCGGCATTTTCCATTTTGTATTCAATCCCAATGCGATTTCTGTGTGTCTTGGTCAATGTGAAGGTCAAAGGGATACAGTTATCCTGCACTGGTGAATCGGATTTTAATACTGGTCTCCCTGGAGCCGCTCAAAGCACATACTCTTACAAAATTCACTCTTCTTGTACTTGAGTCGGCATTGTCCCTTATGTATTCCATCCTGATGCAATTTCTGTGTTTCTGTGTGTGAAGGTCCAAGGGATACGGTAAACCTGCACTGGATCATCGGAATCTAATACTGGTCTCCCTGGAGCTGCTCAACCAACAACCTCTTAGAAATATCACACTCCTTGTACTTAAGTCGGCATATTCCCGTTTGTTTTCAATATCGATGCAATTTCTGTGTTTCATGGTTAATGTGAAGGTGCATGGGATACAGTAAACCTGCACTGATGCATCGGAATCGAACAGTGGTCTCCAAGGAGTCGCTCAAAGCACAAATTCTTAGAAAATTCACTCTTCTTGTACCTAAGTTGGCATTGTGTATTTTGTAATCAATCCCGATGAAAATTCTGTGTTTCATTGTCAAATTGGAGGTCCAAGGCATACAGTAAACCTGCACTGGTGCATCGGAATGTAATACTGATCACCAGGAGCCGCTAAAACACAAACTCCTAGAAGATTCGCTGTTCTAGTACTTAAGTCGGCATTCTCCCGTATGTATTCAATCTCGATGCAATTTCTGTGTTTCATGGTCAATGTGAAGGTCCAAGGGATACAGTAAACCTGCGCTGGTGCATCGGATTCAAACACTGGCCTCCGAGGAGCCGCTCAAAGCACAAACTCTTAGAGAATTCACTCTTCTTGTACTTATTTTGGCATTGTGTATTTTGTATTCAATCCCGATGCAATTTCTGTGTTTCATGGTCAATGTGAAGGTCCAATGGCTACAGTAAACCAGCACTGGTGCATTGAAATCTAATACTGGTTTCCCAGGAGCCGCTCAAAGCACAAATTCTTAGAAGATTAACTTTTTTTGTACTTAAGTCGGTATTGTCCCTTTTGTATTTAATCCTGATGCAATTTCTGTGTTTCATGGTCAATGTGAAGGTCGAAGGGATACAGTAAACCTGCACTGGTGCATCGGAATCTAGTACTGGTCACCCACGGGCCGCTCAAAGCACAAGGCCTTAGAAGATTCACTGTTGTTGTACTTAAGTCGGCATTGTCCATCTTGTATTCAATCATGAGCAATTTCTGTGTTTCATGGTCAATGTGAAGGTCCAAGGGATACACTAAACCTGCACTGGTGCATTCGAATCGAACAGTGGTCTCCAAGGAGTCGCTCAAAGCACAAATTCGTAGAAAATTCACTCTTCTTGTAATTAAGTTGGCATTGTGTGTTTTGAAATCAATCCCGACGAAAATTCTTTGTTTCATGGTCAAATTGAAGGTCCAAGGGATACAGTAAACCTGCACTGGTGCATCGGAATCTAATACTGATCTCCCAGGAGCTGTTCAAACGCAAACTCTTAGAGGAATCGCTCTTCTGGTACTTAAGTCGGCATTGTCCCGTTTGTATTTAATCTCGATGCAATCTCTGTGTTTCAAGGTCAATGTGAAGGTCGAAGGGATACAGTAAACCTGCACTGGTGCATCGGAATCTAGTACTGGTCACCCACGGGCCGCTCAAAGCACAAGGCCTTAGAAGATTCACTGTTGTTGTACTTAAGTCGGCATTGTCCATCTTGTATTCAATCATGAGGAATTTCTGTGTTTCATGGTCAATGTGAAGGTCCAATGGCTACAGTAAACCAGCACTGGTGCATCGGAATCTAATACTGGCCTCCCAGAACCCGCTCAAAGCACAAACCCTCCGAAGATTCACTCTTCTTGTACTTAAGTCGGCATTGTCCCTCTTGTATTCAATCCCGAGCTATTTCTGTGTTTCATGGTCAATGAGAGGGTCCAAGATATACTGTAAATCTGCACAGGTGAATCGGAATCCAATACTGGACACCCAGGAGCAGCTCAAAGCTCAAACACTTAGAAGATTCACTCTTCTGGTACTTCAGTCGGCATTGTCCCTATTGTATTCCATCCCGATGCAATTTCTGTGTTTCAAGGTCAATGTGATGGTCCAAGGGATACAGTAAACCTTCACTGGTGCATCGAAATCGAACACTGGTCTCCGAGGAGCCGCTCAAAACACAAACTCTTAGAAAATACACTCTTCTTGTACTTAAGTTGGCATTGTGTATTTTGTATTCAATCCCGATGCAATTTCTGTGTTTCATGGTCAATGGGAAGGTCCAATGGCTACAGTAAACCTGCACTGGTGCATCGAAATGTAATACTGGCCTCCCAGGAGCCGCTCAAAGCACAAACCCTTAGGAGATCACCTCTTTTTGTACTTAAGCCGGCAATGTCCCTTTTGTATTCAATCCCGATGCAATATCTGTGTTTCAAGGTCAATGTGAAGGCCGAAGGGATACAGTAAACCTGCACTGGTAATCGGAATCTAATACTGTTCTCCCAGGAGCCGCTGAAAAGACAAATTCTTAGAGGACTCACTCTTATGGTACTTAGGTCGGCATTGTCCCTTTTGTGTTCAATCCCGGTGCAATTTCTGAGTTTCATGGGCAATTTGAAAGTCCAAGGGATACAGTACACCAGCACTGGATCATCGGAATCTAATACTGGTCTCCCTGGAGCTGCTCAACCCACAACCTCTTAGAAATATCACTCTCCTTGTACTGAAGTCGGCATATTCCCGTTTGTTTCCAATATCGATGCAATTTCTGTGTTTCACGGTTAATGTGAAGGTCCAACGGATACAGTAAACCTGCACTGGTGCATCGGAATCGAATACTGGTCACCCAGTAGCCGCTCAAAGCACAAGCAATTCGAAGATTCACTGTTCTTGTACTTAAGTCGCCATTGTCCATCTTATATTCAATCCCGAGCAATTTCTGTGTTTCATGGTCAATGTGAAGGTCCAAGGGATACAGCAAACTTGCACAGGTGCATCTGAATCTAATACTGGACACCCAGGAGCCGCTTAAAGCTCAAACACTTAGAAGATTCGCTCTTCTGGTACTTAATTCGGAATTGTCCCGTTTGTATTCAATCTCGATGCAATTTCTGTGTTTCATGGTCAATGTGAAGGTCGAAGGGATACAGTGAACGTGCGCTGGTGCGTCGGAATCTAATACTGGTCTCCCAGGAGCCGCTCAAATCACAAACACTTAGAAGATTCACTCTTCTTGTACTTAAGTCGGCATTGTCCCCTTTGTGTTCAATCCCGATGCGATTTCTGTGTTTCTTGGTCAAAGTGAAGGTTAAAGGGATACAGTAAACCAGCACTGGTGCGTCGGAATCTAACACTGGTCTCCCAGGAGCCGCTAAAAGCACAAACTCAAAGAAGATTCACTCTTCTTGTACTTAAGTCTGCATTGTTCCCTTTGTATTCAATCCCGATTCGATTTCTATGTTTCATGGTCAATGTGGAGGTCCAAGGGATACAGTAAACCTGCACTGGTGCATCGGCAACTAATACTGGTCTCCCAGGAGCCGCTCAAGGCACAAACTCTTAGAAGATTCACTCTTCATGCACTTAAGTCGGCATCGTGCATTTTGTATTCAATCCCGATGCAATTTCTACGTTTCATGGTCAAAGTGAAGGTCCAACAGATACAGTAAACCTGCACTGGTGCATCGGAATCCAATACTGGTCTCCCAGGAGCCGCTCAAAGCACAAGCCTTTCGAAGTTTCACTGTTCTTGTACTTAAGGCGGCATTGTCCATCTTGTATTCAATCCCGAGCAATTTCTGTGTTTCATGGTCAATGTGAAGGTCGAAGGGATACAGTAAACCTGCACAGGTGCGTCGGAATCTAATACTGGACACCCAGGAGCCGCTCAAAGCTCAAACTCTTAGAAGAATCACTCTTCTTGTACTTCAGTCGGCATTGTCCCTTATGTATTCAATCCCGATGCAATTTCTGTGTTTCATGGTGAATGTGAAGGTCGAAGGGATACAGTGAAATTGCGCTGGTGCATCGGAATCTAATACTGGTCTTCCTGGAGCCGCTCAAAGCACAAACTCTTAGAAAATTGAGTCTTCTTGCACTTAAGTTGGCATTGTGCGTTCAATATTCAATCCCGATGCAATTTCTGTGTTTCATGGTCAAATTGAAGGTCCAAGGGATACAGCAACCTGCACAGGTGCATCGGAATCTAAAACCGGTCTCCCAGGAGCCGCTCAAAGCACAAACCCTTAGAAGATTCACTCTTCTTGTACTTATGTGGTTATTGTCTCTTTTGTATTCAATCCCGATGCAATTTCTGTGTTTCATGGTCAATATGAAGGTCCAAGGGATACAGTAGACCTGCACAGGTGCATCGGAATCAAATACTGGACACCCAGGAGCCGCTCAAAGCTCAAACTCTTAGAAGATTCACTCTTCTTGTACTTCAGTCGGCGTGTCCCTTAAGAATTCAATCCCGATTCGATTTCTGCGTTTCATGGGCAATGTGGAGGTCGAAGGGATACAAAAAACCTGTGCAGGTGCATCGGAATCTAATACTGGTCTCCCAGGAGCCGCTCAAAGCACAAACACTTTGATGATTAACTCTTCTTGCACTTAAGTCGGCAGTCCATTTTGTAATCAATCCCGATACAATTTCTGTGTTTCATGGTCAATGTGAAGCTCCAAGGGATACAGTAAACCTGCACAGGTGCATCGGAATCTAATACTGGACATCCAGGAGCCGCTCAAAGCTCAAACTCTTAAAAGATTCACTTATCGTGTACTTCAGTCGGCATTGTCCATTATGTATTCACTCCCGATGCAATTTCTGTGTTTCATGGTCAATGTGAAGGTCCAAGGGATACAGTAAACTTGCGCTGGTGCATCGGAATCTAATACAGGTCTCCTGAGAGCCGCTTAATGCGCAAACTCTTAGAAGATTCACTCTTCTCGTACTTAAGTCCTCATTGTTCCCTTTGTATTCAATCCGGATTCGATTTCTGTGTTTCATGGTCAATGTGGTGGTCCAAGGGGAACAGTTATCCTTCACTGGTGCATCGGAAATGAATACTGGTCTCCCCGGAGCCGCTCAAATCACAAACTGGTAGAAGAATTACTCTTCTTGTACTTAAGTCATCATTGTGACATTTGTATTGATCCCAATGCAATATCTGTTTTTCATGGTCAATATGAAGGTCCAAGGGATACAGTAAACCTGTACTAGTGCATCGGAATCTAATACTGGACTAACAGGAGCCGCTCAAAGCACAAACTCTTAGATGATTAACTCTTCTTGTACTTAAGCCGGCAGATCCTTTTGTATTCAATGCCGATGCAATTTCTGTGTTTCATGGTTAATGTGAAGGTCCAACGGATACAGTAAACCTGCACTGGTGCATCGGAATCGAATACTGGTCTCCCAGGAGCCGCTCAAAGCACAAGCCCTTCGAAGATTCACTGTTCTTGTACTTAAGTCGGCATTGTCCATCTTGCATTCAATCCCGAGCAATTTCTGCGTTTCATGGTCAATGTGAAGGTCCAAGGGATACAGCAATCCTGCACAGGTGCATCGGAATCTAATACTGTACACCCAGGAGCTGCTTAAAGCTCAAACACTTAGAAGATTCGCTCTTCTGGTACTTAAGTCGGAATTGTCCCGTTTGTATTCAATCTCGATGCAATTTCTGTGTTTCATGGTCAATGTGAAGGTTGAAGGGATACAGTGAACGTGCGCTGGTGCGTCGGAATCTAATACTGGTCTCCCAGGAGCCGCTCAAATCACAAACACTTAGAAGATTCACTCTTCTTGTACTTAAGTCGGCATTGTGACTTATGTATTCAATCCCGATGCAATTTCTGTGTTTCATGGTCAATGCGAAGGGCCAAGGGATACAGTAAACCTGCACTGGTGCATCGGAATCTAATACTAGTCTCCCATGAGCCGCTCAAAGCACACACTCTTAGAAGACTCACTCTTCTTGTTCTTAAGTCGGCATTGTCCCCTTTGTGATCAATCCCGATGCGATTTCTGTGTTTCTTGGTCAAAGTGAAGGTTAAAGGGATACAGTAAACCAGCACTGGTGCATCGGAATCTAATACTGGTCTCCCAGGAGCCGCTCAAAGCACAAACTCAAAGAAGATTCACTCTCCTTGTACTTAAGTCGGCATTGTTCCCTTTGTATTCAATCCCGATTCGATTTCTATGTTTCATGGTCAATGTGGAGGTCCATGGGATACAGTAAACCTGCACTGGTGCATCGGCATCTAATACTGGTCTCCCAGGAGCCGCTCAAAGCACAAACTCTTAGAAGATTCACTCTTCATGCACTTAAGTCGGCATCGTGCATTTTGTATTCACTCCCGATGCAATTTCTACGTTTCATGGTCAAAGTGAAGGTCCAACGGATACAGTAAACCTGCGCTGGTGCATCGGAATCTAATGCTGGTCTCCCAGGAGCCGCTCAGAGCACAAGCCCTTCGAAGATTCACTGTTCTTGTTTTTAAGTCGGCATTGTGCATCTTGTATTCAATCCCGAGCAATTTCTGTGTATCATGGTCAATGTGAAGGTCGAAGGGATACAGTAAACCTGCACAGGTGCATCGGAATCTAATACTGGACACCCAGGAGCCGCTCAAAGCTCAAACTCTTAGAAGATGCACTCCTCTTGTACTTCAGTCGGCATTGTCCCTTATGTATTCCATCCCGATGCAATTTCTGTGTTTCATGGTCAATATGAAGGTCCAAAAGATGCAGTGAACCTGCACTGGTGCAACGGAATCGAACAGTGGTCTCCAATGAGTCGCTCAAAGCACAAATTCTTAGAAAATTCACTCTTCTTGTACTTAAGTTGGCATTGTGTATTTTGTAATCAATTCCGATGAAAATTCTGTGTTTCATGGTCAAATTGAAGGTCCAACGGATACAGTAAACCTGCACTGGTGCATCGGAAACTAATACTGATCTCCCAGGAGCCGCTCAAACACAAACACTTAGAAGATTCGCTCTTCTGGTACTTATGTGGTTATTGTCACTTTTGTATTCAATCCCGATGCAATTTCTGTGTTTCATGGTGAATGTGAAGGTCGAAGGGATACAGTGAAACTGCGCTGGTGCATCGGAATCTAATACTGGTCTTCCTGGAGCCGCTCAAAGCACAAACTCTTACAAAATTCACTCTTCTTGTACTTCGGTCGGCATTGTCCCTTATGTATTCCATCCTGACGCAATTTCTGTGTTTCATGGCCAATGTGAAGGTCCAAGGGATACGGTAAACCTGCACTGGTGCATCGGAATCTAAAACTGGTCTCCGAGGATCCGCTCAAAGCACAAACTCTTAGAAAATTCAGTCTTCTTGCACTTCAGTTGGCATTGTGCGTTTAATATTCAATCCCGATGCAATTTCTGTGTTTCAAGGTCAAATTGAAGGTCCAAGGGATACAGCAACCTGCACAGGTGCATCGGAATCTAAAACCGGTCTCCCAGGAGCCGCTCAAAGCACAAACCCTTAGAAGATTCACTCTTCTTGTAGTTATGTGGTTATTGTCTCTTTTGTATTCAATCCCGATGCAATTTCTGTGTTTCATGGTCAATATGAAGGTCCAAGGGATACAGTAGACCTGCACAGGTGCATCGGAATCAAATACTGGACACCCAGGAGCCGCTCAAAGCTCAAACTCTTAGAAGAATCACTCTTCTTGTACTTCAGTTGGCGTGTCCCTTAAGAATTCAATCCCGATTCGATTTCTGCGTTTCATGGGCAATGTGGATGTCGAAGGGATACAAAAAACCTGCGCAGGTGCATCGGAATCTAATACTGGTCTCCCAGGAGCCGCTCAAAGCACAAACAATTTGATGATTAACTCTTCTTTGACTTAAGTCGGCAGTCCATTTTGTATTCAATCCCGATACAATTACTGTGTTTCATGGTCAATGTGAAGCTCCAAGGGATACAGTAAACCTGCACAGGTGCATCGGAATCTAATACTGGACACCCAGGAGCCGCTCAAAGCTCAAACTCTTAGAAGATTCACTCTTCTTGTACTTCAGTCGGCGTGTCCCTTAAGAATTCAATCCCGATTCGATTTCTGCGTTTCATGGGCAATGTGGAGGTCCAAGGGTCCAAGGGATACAGTTAACCTGCACTGGTGCATCGGAATCTAATACTGGACACCCAGGAGCCGCTCAAAGCTCAAACTCTCAAATGATTCACTAATCGTGTACTTCAGTCGGCATTGTCCCTTATGTATTCCATCCCGATGCAATTTCTGTGTTTCATGGTCAATGTGAAGGTCCAAGGGATACAGTAAACTTGCACTGGTGCATCGGAATCTAATAGTGGCCTCCCAGGAGCCGCTCAAAACACAAACCCTTCGAAGATTCACTCATCTTGTACTTAAGTCGGCATTGTCCCTCTTGCATTCAATCCCATGCAATTTCCGTGTTTCATGGTCAATGTGAAGATCCAAGGGATACAGCAAACCTGCACAGGTGCATCGGAATCTAATACTGGACACCCAGGAGCCGCTCAAAGCTCAAACTCTTAGAAGATTCACTCTTCTTGTACTTCAGTCGGCGTGTCCCTTATAAATTCAATCCCGATTCGATTTCTGCGTTTCATAGGCAATGTGGAGGTCCAAGGGTCCAAGGCATACATTTAACCTGCACTGGTGCATCGAAATTTAATACTGGTCTCCCAGGAGCCGCTCAAATCACAACCTAATAGAAGAATCACTCCTCTTGTACTTAAGTCATCATTGTATCTTTTGTATTGGTCCCCTTGCAATTTCTGTGTTGCATGGTCAATCTGAATATCCAAGGGATACAGTAAACTTGCACTGGTGCATCGGAATCTAATAGTGGCCTCCCAGGAGCCGCTCAAACACAAACCCTTCGAAGATACACTCTTCTTGTACTTCAGTCGGCATTTTCCCTCTTGTATTCAATCCCGAGCAATTTCTGTGTTTCATGGTCAATGCGAAGGTCCAAGGGATACAGTAACCTGCACAGGAGCATCAGAGTCTAATACTGGACAACCAGGAGTCGCTCAAAGCTCAAACTCTTAGATGATTGACTCTTCTTGTAGTTAAGTCGGTAGCCCATTTGTATTCAATCCAGATGCATTTACTGTGTTTCATGGTCCATGTGAAGGTCCAAGGGATACAGTAAACCAGCACTGGTGCATCGGAATCTAATACTGGTCTCCCAGGAACCGCTGAAAGCACAAGCCATTCGAGGATTCACTCTTCTTGTACTTAATTCGGCATTGTCCCTCTTGTATCAATCCCGAGCAATTTCTGTGTCTCATGGTCAATGTGAAGGTCGAAGGGATACAGTAAACCTGCACAGGTGCATCGGAATCTAATACTGGACACCGAGGAGGCGCTCAAAGCTCAATTTCTTAGAAAATTCACTCTTCTTGTACTTCAGTCGGCATTGTCCCTTATGAATTCCATCCCGATGCAATTTCCGTGTTTCATGGTCAATGTGAAGCTCCAAGGGATACAGTAAACCTGCAGTGGTGCACCATAATACAATACTGGTATCCCAGGCTCCGCTTATAGCACAACCTCTGAGGAGATCACTCTTCTTGTACTTAAGTCGACATTGTCCCTTTTGTATTCAATCCCGTCGCAATATCTGTGTTTCATGGTCAATGTGAAGGACCAACAGATACAGTTAACCTGCACCGGTGCATCGGATCCTAATACTGGTCTCCCAGGAGCCGCTCAAAAGCACAAACTCTTAGAAGATTCACTTTTATTGTACTTAGGTTGGGATTGTCTCTTTTGTATTCAATCCCGAAGCAATTTATGTGTTTCATGGTCAATGAGTAGGTCCAAGGGATACAGTAAACCTGCACTGGTGCATCTGAATGTAATACTGGTCTCCCAGGAGCCCCTCAAATCACAAACTATTAGAAGATTCACTCTTCTTGTACTGTAGTCGACATTGTATCGTTTGTATTGGTCTGCATGCAATTTCTGTGTTTCATAGTCAATGTCAAGCTCCAAGGAATACAGTAAACCTCTACTGGTGCATCGGAATCTAATAATGGTCACCCAATAGCCTCTCAAAGCACAAACTCTTAGAGGATTCACCTTTCTTGTACTCAAGTCGGCACTGTGCTTTTGTATTTGATCCTGATGCGATTTCTGTGTTTCATGGTCAATGTGAAGGGCCAAGGGATACAGTAAACCTGCACTGCTGCATCGGAATTTAATAGTGGTCTCCCATGAGCCGCTCAAAGCAGAAACTCTTAGAAGACTCACTCTTCTTGTTCTTAAGTCGGCATTATCCCTTTTGTATTCAATCCCGATGCGATTTCTGTGTTTCTTGGGCAATGTGAGGGTCAAAGGGACAAAGTAAACCTCCACTGGTGCATCGGAATTTAATACTGGTCTTTCTGGAGCCGCTCAAAGCACAAAATCTTACAAAATTCACTCTTCTTGTACTTGGGTCGGGTTTTCACTTTAGTATTCCATCCTGATGCAATTTCTGTGTTTCATGGCCAATGTGAAGGTCCAAGGGATACGGTAAACCTGCAATGATGCATCGGAATCTAAAACTGGTCTCCGAGGAGCCGCTCAAAGCACAAACTCTTTGAAAATTCACTCTGCTTGCACTTAAGTTGGCATTGTGCATTTTGTATTCAATCCCGATGCAATTTCTGTGTTTCATGGTCAATGTAAAGGTCCAAGGGATACAGTAACCTGCACACGTGCATCGGAATCTAAAACCGGTCTCCCAGGAGCCGCTCAAAGCACAAACTCTTAGTTGATTAACTCTTCTTGCACTTAAGTCGGCAGTCCTTTTGTATTCAATCCCGATGCAATTTATGTGTTTCATGGTCAATGTATAGGTCGAAGGGATACAGTAAACCTGCACTGGTGCATCGGAATCTAATAGTGGTGTCCCAGGAGCCGCCCAAAGCACAAATCCTTCGAAGATTCATTCTTCCTGACTTAAGTCGGCATTGTCCCTCTTGTATTCAATCCCGAGCAATTTCTGTGTATCATGGTCAATGTGAATGTCCAAGGGATACAGTAAACCTGCACAGGTGCATCGGAATCTAATACTGGACACCCAGGACCCACTCAAAGCTCAAACTCCTAAAAGATTCACACATCGTGTACTTCAGTCGGCATTGTCCCTTATGTATTCCATCCCGATTCAATTTCTGTGTTTCATGGTCAATGTGAAGGTCCAAGGAATACAGTAAACTTGCACTGGCGCATCGATATCTAATAGTGGCCTCCCAGGAGCCGCTCAAAACACAAACCCTTCGAAGATTCACTCATCTTGTACTTAAGTAGGCATTGTCCCTCTTGCATTCAATCCCGAGCAATTTCCGTGTTTCATGGTCAATGTGTAGCTCCAAGGGATACAGTAAACCTGCACAGGTGCATCGGAATCTAATACTGGACACCCAGGAGCCGCTCAAAGCTCAAACTCTTAGAAGATTCACTCTTCTCGTACTTCAGTCGGCGTGACCCTTATGAATTCAATCCCGATTCGATTTCTGCGTTTCATGGGCAATGTGAAGGTCCAAGGAATACAGTAAACTTGCACTGGCGCATCGAAATCTAATAGTGGCCTCCCAGGAGCCGCTCAAATCACAACCTAATAGAAGAATCACTCCTCTTGTACTTAAGTCATCATTGTATCTTTTGTATTGGTCCCCATGCAATTTCTATGTTGCATGGTCAATGTGAAGGTCCAAGGGATACAGTAAACCTGCACTGGTGCATCGGAATCGATCACTGGTCTCCATGGAGTCGGTCAAAGCACAGTTTCTTAGAAAATTCATTCTTCTTGTACTTAAGTTGGCATTGTGTATTTTGTATTCAATCCCGATGAAATTTCTGTGTTTCATGGTGAAAATGAAGGTCCAAGAGATACAGTAAACCTGCACAGGTGCATCGGAATCTAATACTGATCTCCCAGGAGCCGCTCAAACACAAATTCTTAGAAGATTCGCACTTCTGGTTCTTAAGTCGGCATTGTCCCGTTTGTATCCAATCTCGATGCAATTTCTGTGTTTCATAGTCAATGTGAAGGTCGAAGGGATACAGTAAACCTGCGCTGGTGCATCGGAATCTAATACTGGTCTCCCAGGAGCCGCTCAAAGCACAAACTGTTGGAAGATTCACTCTTCTTATACTGAAGTCGGCATTGTGAATTATGTATTCAATCCCGATGAAATTTCTGTGTTTCATGGTCAATGTAAAGGGCCAAGGGATACAGTAAACCTGCACTGGTGCATCGGAATGTAATACTGGTCTCCCATGAGCCGATCAGAACACAAACTCTTAGAAGTTTCACTATTCTTGTACTAAAGTCGTCATTGTGTATTTTGTATTCAATCCCGATGCAATTTCTGTGTTTCATGGTCAATGTGAAGGTCCAAGGGATACAGTAAACCAGCACAGGTGCATCGTAATCTAATACTGGTCTCCCAGGAACCGCTCAAAGCACAAACTGTTCGAAGATTCACTGTTCTTTTACTTAAGTCGGCATTGTCCCTCTTGTATTCAATCCCGAGCAATTTCTGTGTTTCATGGTCAATGCGAAGGTCCAAGGAATACAGTAAACCTGCAGAGGAGCGTCGGAATCTAATACTGGACAACCAGGAGTCGCTCAAATCTCAAACTCTTAGAAGATTCACGCTTCTTGTACTTCAGTCGGCATTGTCCCTTATGTATACCATCCCGATGCAATTTCTATGTTTCATGGTCAATGTGAAGCTCCAGGGGATACAGTAAACCTGCACTGGTGCATCGTAATCTAATACTGGTATCTCAGGCGCCGGTCATAGCACAAATTCTGAGGCGATTCACTCTTCTTGTACTTAAGTCGGCATTGTCCCTTTTGTATTCAATCCCGACGCAATATCTGTCTTTCATGGTCAATGTGAAGGACCGACGGATACAGTAAATCTGCACTGGTGCATCGGAACCTAATACTGATCTCCCAGGAGCCGCTCAAAGCACAAACTCTTAGAAGATTCACTCTTCTTGTACTTAAGTCTTCATTGTGCCTTATGTATTCAATCCCGATGCAATTTCTGTGTTTCATGGTCAATGTGAAGGGCCAAGGGATACAGTTAACCTGCACTGGTGCATCGGAATCTAATACTGATCTCCCATGAGCCGCTCAAAGCACAAACTCTTAGAAGATTCACTCCTCTTGTACTAAAGTTGGCATTGTGCATTTTGTATTTAATCCCTATGCAATTTCTGTGTTTCATGGTCAATGTGAAGGTCCAGTGGCTACAGTAAACCTGCACTGGTGCATCGGAATCTAATACTGGTCTCCCAGGAGCCGTTTAAAGCACAAACCCTTAAAAGATTACCTCGTAATGTACTTAAGTTGGCATTGTCCTTTTGTATTCAATCCCGATGCAATTTCTGTGTTTCGTGGTCAATGTGAAGGTCAAAGGGATACAGTAAACCTTCACTGGTGCATCGGAATCTAATACTGGTCTCCCAGGAGCCGCTCAAAGCACAAACACTTAGATGATTAACTCTTCTTGTAGTTATGTTTGCAGTCCATTTTGAATTCAATCCTGATGCATTTATTGTGTTTCATGGTCCATGTGAAATTCCAAGGGATACAGTAAACCAGCACTGGTGCATCGGAATCTAACACTGGTCTCCCAGGAACCGCTCAAAGCACAAACCGTTCGAGGATTCACTCTTCTTGTACTTCAGTCGGCATTGTCCCTTATGTATTCCATCCCGATGCAATTTCTGTGTTCCATGGTCAATGTGAAGGTCCAAGGGATACAGTAAACCTGCACTGGTGCATCGGAAACGAACACTGGTCGCCGAGGAGCCGCTCAAAGCACAAACTCTTAGAAGATTCACTCTTCTTGTACTTAGGTTGGGATTGTCTCTTTTGTATTCAATCCCGAAGCAATTTCTGTGTTTCATGGTCAATGTGAAGGTCCAAGGGATACAGTAAACCTGCACTTGTGCATCGAAATCTAATAGTGGCCTCCCAGGAGCCGCTCAAAACACAAAACCTTCGAAGATTCACTCATCTTGTACTTAAGTCGGCATTGTCCCTCTTGCATTCAATCCCGCGCAATTTCCGTGTTTCATGGTCAATGTTAAGCTCCAAGGGATACAGTAAACCTGCACAGGTGCATCGGAATCTAATACTGGACACCCAGGAGCCGCTCAAAGCTCAAACTCTTAGAAGATTCACTCTTCTTGTACTTCAGTCGGCGTGACCCTTATGAATTCAATCCCGATTCGATTTCTGCGTTTCATGGGCAACGTGGAGGTCCAAGGGTCCAAGGGATACAGTTAACCTGCACTGGTGCATCGGAATTTAATACTGGTCTCCCAGGAGCCGCTCAAATCACAACCTAATAGAAGAATCACTCCTCTTGTACTTAAGTCATCATTGTATCTTTTGTATTGGCCCCCACGCAATTTCTATGTTGCATGGTCAATGTGAAGGTCCAAGGGATACAGTAAACCTGCACTGGTGCATCGGAATCGATCACTGGACTCCATGGAGTCGGTGAAAGCACAATTTCTTGGAAAATTCATTCTTCTTGTACTTAAGTTGGCATTGTGTATTTTGTATTCAATCCCGATGAAATTTCTGTGTTTCATGGTGAAATTGAAGGTCCAAGGGATACAGTAAACCTGCACAGGTGCATCGGAATCTAATACTGATCTCCCAGGTGCCGCTCAAACACAAATTCTTAGAACATTCGCACTTCTGGTACTTAAGTCGGCATTGTCCCGTTTGTATCCAATCTCGATGCAATTTCTGTGTTTCATAGTCAATGTGAAGGTCGAAGGGATACAGTAAACCTGCGCTGACCCATCGGAATCTAATACTGGTCTACCAGGAGCCGCTCAAAGCACAAACTCTTGGAAGATTCACCCTTCTTATACTGAAGTCGGCATTGTGCCTTATGTATTCAATCCCGATGAAATTTCTTTGTTTCATGGTCAATGTAAAGGGCCAAGGGATACAGTAAACCTGCACTGGTGCATCGGAATGTAATACTGGTCTCCCATGAGCCGATCAAAACACAAACTCTTAGAAGTTTCACTATTCTTGTACTAAAGTCGTCATTGTGTATTTTGTACTCAATCCCGATGCAATTTCTGTGTTTCATGGTCAATGTGAAGGTCCAAGGGATACAGTTAACTTGCACTGGTGCATCGGAATCTACTACTGGTCTCCCAGGAGCCGCTCAAAGAACAAACCCTTAAAAGATTAACTCTTCTTGTACTTAAGTCGGCATTGTCCCTTTTGTATTCAATACCGATGCAATTTCTGTGTTTCGTGGTCAATGTGAAGGTTGAAGGGATACAGTAAACCGGCACTGGTGTATCGGAATCTAAAACTGGTCTCTCAGGAGCCGCTCAAAGCACAAACTCTTAGATGATTAACTCTTCGTGTAATTAAGTCGGCAGTCCATTTTGTATTCAATCCAGATGCAATTTCTGTGTTTCATGGTCAATGTGAAGGTCCAAGGGATACAGTAAACCAGCACAGGTGCATCGTAATCTAATACTGGTCTCCCAGGAACCGCTCAAAGCACAAACCGTTCGAGGATTCACTCTTCTTGTACTTAAGTCGGCATTGTCCCTCTTGTATTCAATCCCGAGCAATTTCTGTGTTTCATGGTCAATGCGAAGGTCCAAGGGATACAGTAAACCTGCAGAGGAGCATCGGAATCTAATACTGGACAACCAGGAGTCGCTCAAATCTCAAACTCTTAGAAGATTCACTTTTCTTGTACTTAAGTCGGCATTGTGCCTTATGTATTCAATCCCGATGCAATTTCTGTGTTTCATGGTCAATGTGAAGGGCCAAGGGATACAGTTAACCTGCACTGGAGCATCGGAACCTAATACTGATCTCCCATGAGCCGCTCAAAGCACAAACTCTTAGAAGATTCACTCCTCTTGTACTAAAGTTGGCATTGTGCATTTTGTATTTAATCCCTGTGCAATTTCTGTGTTTCATGGTCAATGTGAAGGTCCAATGGCTACAGTAAACCTGCACTGGTGCATCGGAATCTAATACTGGTCTCCCAGGAGCCGTTTAAAGCACAAACCCTTAAAAGATTACCTCTTCATGTACTTAAGTTGGCATTGTCTTTTGTATTCAATCCCGATGCAATTTCTGTGTTTCGTGGTCAATGTGAAATTCGAAGGGATACAGTAAACCTTCACTGGTGCATCGGAATCTAACACTGGTCTCCCAGGAGCCGCTCAAAGCACAAACACTTAGATGATTAACTCTTCTTGTAGTTAAGTTTGCAGTCCCTTTTGTATTCAATCCTGATGCATTTATTGTGTTCATGGGCCATGTGAACTTCCAAGGGATACAGTAAACCAGCACTGGTGCATCGGAATCTAATACTGGTCTCCCAAGAACCGCTCAAAGCACAAACCGTTCGAGGATTCACTCTTCTTGTACTTCAGTCGGCATTGTCCCTTATGTATTCCATCCCGATGCAATTTCTGTGTTCCATGGTCAATGTGAAGGTCCAAGGGATACAGTAAACCTGCACTGGTGCATCGGAAACGAACACTGGTCGCCGAGGAGCCGCTCAAAGCACAAACTCTTAGAAGATTCACTCTTCTTGTACGTAGGTTGGGATTGTCTCTTTTGTATTCAATCCCGAAGCAATTTCTGTGTTTCATGGTCAATGTGAAGGTCCAAGGGATACAGTAAACCTGCACTTGTGCATCGAAATCAAATACTGGTCTCCCATGAGCCGCTCAAAGCACAAACTCTTAGAAGATTCACTCTTCTTGTACGTAAGTCGGCATTGTGCATTTTGTATTCAATCCCAATGTAATTTCTTTACCTCATGGTCAAAGTGAAGGTGCAAGGGATACAGTAAACCTGCACTGGTGCATCGGAATGTAATTCTGGTCTCCCAGGAGCCCCTCAAATCACAAATTATTAGAAGATTCTCTCTTCCTGTACTTAAGTCGACATTGTATCTTTTGTATTGGTCCGCGTGCAATTTCTGTGTTTGATGGTCAATGTCAAGCTCTAAGGGATACAGTAAACCTGTGCTGGTGCATCGGAATCCAATACTGGTCACCCAGGAGCCTCTCAAAGCACAAACTCTTAGAAGATCAGTCTTCGTGTACTCAAGTCGGCATTGTGCTTTTGTATTCGATCCCGATGCGATTTCTGTGTTTCATGGTCAATGTGAAGGTCCAAGGAATTCAATAAACCTGCACTGGTGCAACGGAATCTAATATTGGTCTCCCAGGAGCCGCTCAGAGCAGAAACTCTTAGAAGACTCACTCTTCTTGTTCTTAAGTCGGCATTGTCCCTTTTGTATTCAATCCCGATGCGATTTCTATGTTTCTTGGTTAATGCGAAGGTGCAAGAGATACAGCAAACCTAAACTGGTGCATCGGAATATAATACTGGTCTCCCAGGAGCCGCTCAAAGCACAAACTCTTCCAAAATTCACTCTTCTTGTACTTGAGTCGGAATTGTCCCTTATGTATTCCATCCTGATGCAATTTCTGTGTTTCATGGTCAATGTGAAGGTCCAAGGGATACGGTAAACCTTCACTGGTGCATCGGAATGTAATACTGGTCTCCGAGGAGCCGCTGAAAGCACAAATTCTTAGAATCCTCACTCTTCTTGCACTTAAGTTGGCATTGTGCATTTTGTATTTAATCCTGATGCAATTTCTGTGTTTCATGGTCAATGCGAAGGTCCAAGGGATACAGTAAACCTGCACTGGTGCAACGGAATCTAATACTGGTCTCCCAGGAGCCGCTCAATGCACCAATTCTTAGAAGATTCACTCTTCTTGTACTTACGTCGGCATTGTGCTTTTTGTATTCAATCCCAATGCAATTTCTGTGTTTCATGATCAATGTGAAGGTCCAATGGCTACAGTAAACCTGCACTGGTGCATCATAATCTAATACTGGTCTCCCAGGAGCCGCTCAAAGCACAAGCCCTTAGAAGATTAACTCATTTTGTACTTCAGTCGGCATTGTCCCTTATGTATTCAATCCCGATGCAATTTCTGTGTTTCAAGGTGTAGCGTTGCTCTTGGGGGACAAAAAATAAAATGAATTGTTACTTTTTTTTTTAATGTCGAAAAATTGAATATTTTGGTGGGCCACTTGGCAACAGAATCAGGGATTTATTACGCTATTATAATAACATATGTTGACCATTAAATACATGAATAAGAGCAGCATATTGATATATATATATATTTGAGATCACCCGGAAGAAACATAATCATTTCTGTGCATTTTTATAGTCGCGATACAGTCATACCCGGAACAACACTAAGGGACCAGAAGATTTATAGACTTTAAAGGAAAAGCAACATAACACAATTAAAAAAAAATTGGTTCAGAAATAATAGGAAAACGATAATGTTCCTTCTGCCTCATGCTGCGTTCGGCCCATCAGCGTGATCGTAATTTCTGATGATGAAGTAACACAAAATAATTAAGTTAAGTAAATAAGGAGATGGACTCATCAAGGTTAATTTACGAAAATAAGCACAGTTATCTTTAACACACGTTGTTTTTTAATGCTACATACCTTTTCATATTAAATTACAATAGATGACCATTGTGGTTAAATACTTTATACATAACAGTCAAAATGTCCTCTTGATGCTGTCTGTTCAATATCAGTTACTAGAAACTACATCTTTTCTGATTGTAAAAAATAACAATTAGCATATTCACTCAATATTTTCACATCAAATATAAAATACAGTTGTGGAACGCAGCAAGTCCGCGTCCGCCTCTCATGGAATACAAACAGTAAAAGGTGAGGCGCCAAAAGCCTCATTTGTCTTGAAATAACAGAATTCTTTTTTATACCATTAATCGATACATGTACATAGAGATTTACTGGCACCGCGCAAGAACGGCAAAGATAAAGAATAATTGATTCTGTCGCTGCTATGCGATGGTTCATTTCGTTTACTTTACAATTGTTCGATAACTTTAGGCCAACAGGCGTTTACTATTGAGCGTATATTAATGTTTGTGAGGCGAAAATTACTAATATTACACTGCCTCCCATGAGGAGGGAAGGAATACCGAAGGTATTACTTTCATCCTCATGCCCATTGGAATATTTGTAATTTTCGGGTGTAACACACAGGTTATTAAAAGTTTCATTTCATATTCATTCCATAAAAAAAGAATTAACGTTTCAATTTGTAATTACTGACGGTGGATCATTGTGAATTTGTTCTGTGTTTCTATCAGTGTTTGTATGGATTCAGTCTATCTTGATGATTCTTAAAATTAAGGCTATAAGTACACATATTTACAAAATTTATAAGGAAATAGAGTCACACTTCATTTTTCATCGTTGCAAAAGTAATTTGACTATCACAACTGGTATACAACTTTCTCTTTTGACAGTATTCATTATATTGTCATCGTCTTGTCGATTGATTGCCTTGTCCGTCGTCGCACTTAATTATACATTTATTTTCGTCGCACATACACTATTTATGATAGACGTGGATTGTAGAGCGGCCACTGGTGATGGCTTCGACAAGGAAGTCCATATCTTTCACTTTCAGGGCTCGTGTGTGGCTCTCCGAATTATTTCACATATGAAACAGATAAAATATCTTATATTAGAATAGCTTACAAAACTAATTTTATATACATGTGGGATGGGATATAGGAAGGATCGGATCCTTTGACGTATTTTCGTGTGCTTATTTTCATTCGTATCGTGACCTCTCGTCAAAGTTTACATTTCAACAGTGTTCAGAGGTGACCTTGTGACTTGTCTCTGTGTACAATCAGTCATTACAATAATTACGTTAACTTCTCTATCTTAGAGTCTCTCGGAAGGTTTATGATACATATAAAATGTTTTCAGTACTGGGTGTGAATGTTTTTGCTACAGAATGTAGCGCACAGCAACTGCGTTGGCGGTTGAACGTTTACATTATTTCGTCACGTGGTGGCTGTCCGCCTCCACTGTTGCGAGCAATCTTGAAATTCAGTCTGTGCGCGCGCACGTGACCGGAGCTTTCTTGCAGAGCGTTGATTTCGCGCTTGAGGTGCCGTGCGTCGCTTTTGTTCGGCGGATCGTGGCTTTGTGCTTTTTAGATTGCTGGAGGGAGCTTCTGCCACCGAAACTGCCTCACATCACTTCCTGTCCACTATCCAGTTACGGATTCACAGGTAAGTGGTAGCTACCACTGCAACTGCATGTGTGGAATGACACTGATTATTACACACTGCACACATCAACGAATTTTTCACACATATGGTGCAGTAGAATACTGCCACTGAAAACCGTCGAACTTTAAAACTTCACTTGCACTGTGTCGAGCGTCTGCATGAACGGTGTATTAAAAGAAATTCTCGCGTCATAACATCACACGGTGTTTACAAGTTGATTTACATACTAATATTTACAAGAGTTCATATAAATCGATAAATAATCTAATTGACCACTTTGAATCCAAACAATTGTTTCTTAATTAGTCTTTTTGTTTATTTAAGCCTACGGTCACAGGTAGGCTATTATAAGTCCTTTTTCTTTGACCAAATCCATTCCAATCTCCTTTACAAATTAATTTCATTCATAGTAATCTTTATCACGCTTGCTTATTCATTTTGTAGGACCAATACTTTTTCTTTTAGTGCTCGTCTTATTTAGTGACTTGTGAGGGGAGCTTCATTTATGTCAAAAGTTTTTCTCGTATGTGCTTGTCTTTAAAGAAAGTTCGAGGACAGATTTGAAAATAGCAATTCCGCCTCTGAGTTTCGTGTAGAAATACAAACAGTCGAAAAAAGAAAGGTGGGAAAAGCGGGTCTACTCGCTGATCGTCGACAGAATTTAAATTACTCCTCAACCAGGTCGAAACTTTAATTTACCTTGCGCATTACAAAAGCAATATGCGCGTCGCGAACCTACTCATTTTTAAATGTAGTGCCTCACTTCCTAAGCACACGTGCATCTTTACAAGTTGATCCTGAGGAGTGGATAGGATCAAGGATCTTAAAGGATTTGCACTTAGGAAAGGGATTCAATAATCACATAATCACAGAGAAAACAATAAATATTGCAGTGCACACTTAAAATAAAATCTATCACTTCAAGCATGTATATCTAATATGTATCTTGCTGCAGCTTGCTTACTACTCTTTGCTCATTTCTTAGACTAAGTCAAGTTATGGATTACGCATTTGGGTATTAATTATCATTTGTATATATAAGCCTCTCACTAGAGTGTTGTTTGCTGCTGTCGCTACCTGTGAAGCTTGGGCGAGATCTTTATTCTATGTGCTGCTAGCTTGTGAATTTGCAGTATCGCTAATGCTCAATAGTACCGTGAAGTTGACATAATAAACCATGTTACTCATATGTTCTTTTACTCAGCTTGTTTATAGTGTGGACTCATCTTACCTTGCGTTATATAATAAACTTCCTTTTTATTCCATCACGCTTTTACTTAAGGTTAACGTCAGGCCTTTTTAGAACAGTTGCACTGCGTTATCAATCTGTTCATGCTTAATCCTATGTATCTGTTCACTTCAAAGAGATGTTATTTTATCGCTGGCACAGCACTGTGCTGGAATTTACAAGTTAAATCTACCGACTGTTTTACGCTAACAGGTGGTGCCTTATTTACGTCACCTTTGAAAATAGGGAATAACCTCATGGAATCGAATCTTTCTCACAACTTTCCTCTTTTGTCTGGACGTTTAAGTATTTCCTTTTAAAACAGGTCATTAATTTGTCCTCGATTAAATTTCACTTACTAATACTAAGCACATATAATCATCATTTTCATATTACTATTTAGTGAGATAAGTGCATTATTCGCTCCTTCCTGCTCATTCTCAAATTACTATTTAGCGAGAGAAGTGCATTATTCGCTCCTTCCTCTTTCCTCATTTTAGTACTTTGGGGCTAATTAATACCTCTCGAGTACATCATTTTCCTTACATACTAACTTATAACTAAAATTGAAAATCGCCTCTAGGACATGTCCTCCTGTTTGCATAAAGATTATTCATGTAAATACTCGTCTACAACTTATTCTGTATTTTATTTTCCAGACGCGTTGTTTTAATACATAAGGTTTCCTTTCAGCACCGGTTAACGTCCGTAGTCAGTTCAGTTCCGTTCTTGTTACTCATTGGTTAATCCTGATCTCCAATACCTTAGAATTTTCTTACAGCTTAAATTAACTTAATTCCTGGCGTTATAAAATTTTCTTAAATCTTGATGGTGGAACAAACCTTTGATTTTATTCGTGGCAGGGTCAGATAACAAATAGCTACCAATGTGTGGTTTCCTCATTATCACAAAGGGACCTTCATAAATGTGTTGCCACTTACGATTCTTCTTTAACAACAGGGATGGTTTAAAGTGAGTCCTGACTAAAACCTTTTCTCCTTCTTTGAAATCTATAACTCTGTTTACCTTCTTATCAAATGCCTTTTTTCGGAGGTTAGCATACGTTGTCAATGATATGAGAGCTTGCCTGATTTTTGCGTCTAGGTCCAATTCGTTGTCTTGTAACTTTGGAAGGGGGTCTATCCACTCATTCCTCTCTTTTGATCTTGACATTAACTCATGTGGCGTGAATCCGGTCGACAGATGAGGAAGGTGGTTTACAATCTGTTCGAATGGTGTTACGAAGTCTACCCACTTAGATTGCTTATTCGGAATGTACGTCCTTATAAATCTGTTAAATTCTTTGAAGATTCTTTCTGTCGGATTCGATTGCGGTCGAAACAGGGATATCAAAATTTGTTTGATTCCATGGCGAGCAAGAAATGCACGCCACGGGCGTGATGTGAAATTTGAAGCATTATCAGACAAGATTGATTCTGGAACCCCGAATCGTGGGAAATAATCATTTTCAATGCGACGAATTATTGGATTTGCACAAGAAGATTTTACTGCGTACAGTCTTATGTGCTTAGAAAAATTGTCCAGGATTGCTACTAAGTATTTAGCGCCTCCCCTACCGGTGGGTAGTGGACCTGCTAAATCAATACTAAGAAGCTGGTTTGGCCTTTCAGCAACTATTGGATTTAGTGGAATTGAAGTGGAAATGTTTAAGGATTTTGCCTTTTGACAGATGACACAGTTTCTCAATAATTTATGAATTCTCTGGTGTAGATTCGGAACATAACAGTAAGTCGAGATTTTCCTTTTACATTTTTCTGGTCCGTAGTGACCCCATGAAATGTGAGTGTACCACAGAGATGTTCAATGAAATTTCGAGGGATGCAAACACACCACCCCTCAGATGACTCAGACGTCTTATGAAATAGCACTTGGTTATGAACTTTATAAAACTTGGACAACTTGTGGGCTGGATTTTCGTGAAGAATTTGTCTAACCTTTTTCCATTTTGGATCTGTATTTTGAAGAATCTGAATCTGCCTACATAACTGAAGAAAATACTTTCTGTGAATTGGATCTTTCATTAACAAAACTTTATAATTAGACATTTGTTCCACCAGTTCGCTGGTTTCTAGTAAGCCCTCAGGTGAGCGAGAAAGTGCGTCTGCTATACCATTATCTTTACCTTTTATATATACAATGTCAAAGTCATATTCCTGCAGGAATAAGCACCATCGAGTAAGACGAGGGTGTTGCAACTTGCATGTAAGGAGGAATGATAAAGCTTGATGGTCTGAATAGACTTTAATTTTTCTTCCATAGATATAATAGTTAAATCGCCTAAAAGCCCATATTACGGCAAGTGCCTCCAACTCCGTAACCGAATAAGACTTCTCACACTCTGATAACACTCGACTCGCAAAGCTAATCACTTGGATTTGCTCGTGTCCATTTACTAATTGAATCTGGAAAAGACAAGCGCCGATACCCACAAAGGAAGCGTCTGCAGTAATACAAAATTCCTTATCCATCTGAGGATGATGGAGAATGTTACTGTTAACCAGACTGTCTTTAATTTTCTTAAATCCGTCTTGGCATTCCGGCGTCCAATTCCAATGTGAATTCTTTTTTAAAAGGTTGTGAAGAGCGGGATTGTTCAATACCTGATTAGGAACAAAACGTCTGAAAAATGACGTAAGACCGATAAATCCTCTCAGTTGCCTTTTTGTAACAGGGGTTGGAAAGTATTTTATAGCAGACAATTTTTCCGGGTCGGGTTTAATTCCTTCAGGGGTGATGATGTGTCCTAAAAATTTAATTTCACTTTTTCCAAACTTGGATTTCTTAAGATTTGCTGTAACACCATACTCTCTGAATCGTTGAAATATCTTTTGCAGAAGGGCCACATGATCTTCCCAATTTTTCGATGCTACAAGAACGTCATCCACATAGACTGTTACCTCATCTAAAAGTTCAGGACCTAGTACATAGTCAAGGGCAGAAATAAAAATTCCGGAACTCACATTTAGTCCAAATGGTACAACTTTGAAATGGTAAGATCTACCTGCAAATATAAAGGCAGTGTACTTCCTTGACTCCTGCGCAAGTTTTACTTGCCAGTAACTGCTTTTCAAATCAAGGGTACTCAAATACTTAACTCCATGAAACTTCTGCAGATGCTCTTCAAGAGCCTCTGGTCTCGTTCTTATGGGTACTATAATTTTATTGATTAATCTTGCATCTAGGACTAGCCTTACGCTACCATCTGATTTTAGCGCAGACAATAAAGGACTCGAATAAGGTGAATGAGATACTTCTATCACATTCCAGCGTAACATTTTCTTGATCTCGCATTTGACAGCTTCTCGTCTCGCATATGGAATGTAATAGCTTGTTCTACAGTAGGTTGAATGGGGCAGGACATCCATTCGATATTCAAAGCCTTTTATTAGTCCAGGTTTCTTAGAAAATACTTGAACGTAATCTGTTAACAAATTGTAAAGCTCATTCTTCTGTTGTTTGGATAATTCAATGGACTCACTAGCTTTACCGTATAATTCATTCTGACCGGGAATTAGGTCTTTATACTCATCGTCATTAACACTTTCAAGATCTGTCATGTCTTCTGTCTGACTGTACTGTTGTCTTTTAGTCCATGGCCGTACTGCTATTTGAAGCACCCCAAAGTTTGTCTTCACCTTACTTCTTAACAAATTTACAGTTACTTGTTGCTGACTCGCTACTAGAGTACAGATTCCACACTCGATGTCAATTTTAGCTTTCGTCTGCCTCAAGAATTCCATACTCAGGATACATGGCACTGATAGGTTTTTAACAATAAGAAAAATGCACGTTACTGAAATAGACTCTATCTGGATTTGAAGCTGAGTCTGAAGATTTACACGTTCTGTTAGTGGACCAATTGCTCCCGATACGGTGCAACCTTGAATTGGAAGTGATAAAACTTTGCATACAGAGGATATTGGCTTAAATAAACATAAAGATAAGACATTTATATTAGCTCCTGTATCTACAATGGCTGTTGCTGGTATGTTGGCAATTGATACTCTTATGGAAGCTTGAACTTGTTCGTCCCATACGTCATCATTGTCTTTCGTCTCAGTGTCTGCTACTAGATCATCCCGTAAGTTTGTCTCTTTGTCATACCTAATTTTTTTAATTTCGTGTGGGCTAAGGGACAGGGTGCCCCCATTCAAACCTGCAGCATCATCTAGGAGGCTCAAAGGTGCTGCTTTTAATTTTCCGCTCGACGCTTACTTTCCTGCTGATTTATATTTCTTAATGTTTCTTCCGTCTGGAACTGTTGTTGGTTTTGTGGTACGAACTCGGTTGGAAACGATTCTTGTTGTCCTGGCGTATTCGCTTGCGCATAATAAATTTGCGTATTATGCGGGCGTTTAGGCTTCAGAGTTCCCGAAGGTCCGTTCGCTTGTGGCTGAAAAGTGTTTTGCTGTGGCTTGTGTTGATTGTAACCGTTAGTGAAAGGTGTACATTGGTGTCCACCTTGATTATGGCATTTATTTCTTTTCCACTGTCGATTTGAATCGTAAGACTGATCGTTTTGATAATTCCCGTTGATCGGTTGCGCGTTTCCATATTGCTGGGGCTGTTTGTTATAATGTGCATTTTCGTACTGAGGTGGTGACGAATTATATATTGGACTGTATCTCTGGCCGTTATTGTACTTATTTTTGTATTTGCTGTTGGAGTACGTAGTGTTCTTATTTTTGAAACCGTTGTGGGGTTGGTACTGGTTGTCGCTGTGACGCGCTTTCGCTCGGCCACCAGTGTTGCCTACGTAATCTGTATTGTGCTGGCCGCCTGCACTGAAGTGAGCGTTGCCAACATCAACTCTAGCGTCCTCGTAAATCAGATCTAACGAGTCTAACACAGATAGGAAAGTGTCCGTATCGTCCTCAGACACGTTTACTAACTTTTCTCTGATCCCAATCGGTAGCTTAGTTTTTAGAATCATAATAACGTCTTTGGCGGTGATCGGCGAATCCCAGAACTTGATTTTCGCTAAATACTTTTCAAAATATCTTCTCAAACCACCGCGCTTGTTGTTAAACACTTCGGCGTTGTAAACCTCTTTTCTCAGGCGCTGCTGCACACCAGAACTCCAGAATTTAGCTAAAAACATCTGTTAAAACTCTTTGTAACTTTTACAAGAGTCGACTATTTCGGTTCCCCATAAGGCAGCATCGCCTACGATAAATCCACTAACGAATTGAATTCGCTATCGGTCACTCCAGCTATTCGGGAAAATTCCTGAAAAATTTCGGAGGAACACTATAGGATGAATTTCTCTTTTCTGTGGGTGAAAGGTCGGAAAAATACGATGTTTGATCACGCTTTCCTCCTGCATCAAACTGACAAAAGTGGGTGGGCTGGTAGTCTGGTTAACTTGTGCTTCTATAGAACTATGAGTTTGAGCGTTATCAAATGGTGAACGGTAGTGTACCTGCTGTTGTTCATTACTTCGTGGTGAATTATTCCACTCTCCTGACACGGAAGGTGGGGAATTTTCAATTTGACATTTTAGTGTACGAACTTCATCAACTATATGTTGACGCCATTCAGGTAAATCTTGAGCTAACGTTCGTCTTATCTGGCCAAATTCTGACATCACTGTGTCTCCTGTTTTTCCAGGGGCTGCCAATATTTCAAAGGCCACGTTTTTGACCGTTCCCCTGAGTTCGTTCTTGACCTTGTTTTCTATGAATCCGTTTTTGTTTTTAATCCACTCTTGGTAGTGGTCGGACAATGCTTCAGCATGTGCCTTAACAGTATTCTTTATTTGATCCTCTACATTAAGAGTCTCAATCTGTTTGGAAAGATCATCAACAACATTCTCGATCGTGTCTACTGCGGTTTTAACTCCTTTGACCTCATCAGAGATTGCAGTATAATCTTGTTTTAAGGTCGCAGCTTGTTTTTGATATTCTATCACTTTTGAATTTATCTCTCCCTGGGCTGCTTCGATTTTTTCATCTAACCGTTTTGAAATATCCTCTATTTTTGACTCTACTTGTGTGTCAATTTCTAGGCTCATGATCGTGATCTGACTACTGATTTGGCTTTGGACATTACCCAACAGGGTATTTAAATCAGCTGTTATGTCTGCCTTTAGTTCGGCCTTTACCGAATTTAACTGTGTATTTAGGTCATTTATCTCCGTTTGCAGATCTGTTTTTACTGAATTTATGTCTATTTTTAACGAATTTATTTCTGTTTTTACTGAATTTATGTCTTCTTTTACTGAGTTGCACAGATTTGTAAGGACCTGATTTTTATTATGCCGTCTTTCGGCCTTCTCTTTTTCTTCGCGGGCCTTTTCATCTAATCTTTCCTGTTTTTAGCTTTCGAACTTGCGTTCCATTATGGCTTCGATCATTGCAGCCAAGTCATTTTTTTCAAATGCGGGAATAGTTTGCACACTAGGACCAGCTTCTAAAACTTAGGTCGAGGCTGCTTCTGCTTCCGCTCGTGTACCTATCGCGCGTGATCGTAATGGATGGTGAGGTCCATTCGCATCACCGCTGTCGTCTGGTTTTGTTTGTGTGCGCTGTTTACCGTCAGCCATGGTCGTGAATTATTTGTCAAATGTCAAAATGCTACAGATACTGTTTGTCACTGCCGTCAGTCGTTTGTCTGTGACGTAGTGCTATGGCTTACTGGGACCTAAGATAAAATTTTAACTCTGGGTAACTGACGTTCATTTACGCCAAGAAGACAAGATGGTTCCTACTAATTACAAACAAATGAAATATCACACGTTTTACCCGTTTTGAGCGTAGTTATCCGCCATATCGTAATTTTTTTTATGCACTGACAACAATGGTACACTTTCACTGAATTTAACTACATAAGAATGGACTATGGACAAATTGAAATAAAGCTGTTTCAAGGCAAGGAAAGACAGGTTTACGTTCTGATCAACTCGAAAGATGCTACGTCACTACGAAAGCTTGGCTACTGCGTATAAAAATTTGACTTACTATGGCTGTCTTGATAATTTCATCAATCGTTCTTCTGAATAAATTAAAAGGTTTTCCCACTTGTCTTTCTCGGTTGAATTGCATCCACATGAAAAAATGAAACAGTTATTAGAACAAGCACTGAAAAATTAATAAACACATACATGAAATGATTTTTGATCATGTCCCTGTTCGGGCGCCAAGTGTAGGGTTGCTCTTGGGGGACAAACAACAAAAAGAATTGTTACTTTTTTTTTTTAATGTCGAAAAAGTGAATATTTTGGTGGGCCACTTGGCAACAGAATCAGAGATTTATTACGCTATTATAATAACATACGTTGACCATTAAATACCTGAATAAGAGCAGCATATTGATATATATATATATTTGAGATCGCTCAGAAGAAACATTATCATTTCTGTGCATTTTTATAGTCGCGATACAGTCATACCCGGAACAACACTAAGGGACCAGAAGATTTATAGACTTTAAAAGAAATGCAGCACTACACAATTAAAAAAAATTGGTTCAGAAATAATAGGAAAACGATAATGTTCCTTCTGCCTCATGCTGCGTTCGGCCCATCAGGGTGATCGTAATTTCTGATGATGAAGTAACACAAAATAATTAAGTTAAGTAAATGAGGAGATGGACTCATCAAGGTTAATTTACGAAAATAAACACACTTATCTTTAACACACGTTTTTTTTTAATGCTACATACCTTTTCATATTAAATTACAATAGATGACCATTGTGGTTAAATACTTTATACATAACAGTCAAAATGTCCTCTTGATGCTGTCTGTTCGATATCAGTTACTAGAAACTACATCTTTTCTAATTGTAAAAAATAACAATTAGCATATTCACTCAATATTTTCACATCAAATGTAAAATACAGTTGTAGAACGCAGCACGTCCACGTCCGCCTCTCATGGAATACAAACAGTAAAAGGTGAGGCGCCAAAAGCCTCATTTGTCTTGAAATAACAGAATTCTTTTTTATACCATTAATCGATACATGTACATAGAAATTTACTGGCACCGCGCAAGAATGACAAAGATAAAGAGTAATAAATTCTGTCGCTGCTATGCGATGGTTCATTTCGTTTACTTTACAATTGTTCGATAACTTTAGGCCAACAGGCGTTTACTATTAAGCGTATATTAATGTTTGTGAGGCGAAAATTACTAATATTACAATGGTCAATGTGAATATCGGAGGGATACAGCAAACCTGCACTGGTGCATCGGAATCTAATACTGGTCTCCCAGGAGCCACTCAAAGCACAAACTCTTAGATGATTAACTCTTCTTGTACTGAAGTCGGCAGTCCGTTTTGTATTCAATCCCGATGCATTTCTATGTTTCATGGTCAATGTGAAGGTCCAAGGGATACAGTAAACCTGCACTGGGGCATCGGAATCTAATACTGGTCTCCCAGGAGCTGCTCAACCCACAAAATCTTAGAAAATTCTCTCTCCTTGTACTTTAGTCGGAATTGTCCCTTTTGTATACAGTTTCGATGCAATATCTGTGTTTGCTGGTCAATAAAAAGGTCCAAGGTATACAGTAAACCTGCACTGGTGCATCGGAATCTAATAGTGGCCTCCCAGGACTCGCTCAAAGCACAAACCCTTCGAAGATTCACTCTTCTTGTAATTAAGTTGGCATTGTCCCTCTTGTATTCAATCCCGAGCAATTTCTGTGTTTCATGCTCAATGTGAAGGTCCAATGGCTACAGAAAATCTGCACTGGTGCATCGGAATCTAATACTGGTCTCCCAGGAGCCGCTCAAAGCACAAACCCTTAAAAGATTAACTCTTCTAGCACTTAAGTTCTCATTGTCCTTTTTGTATTCAATCCCGATGCATTTTCTGTGTTTCATGGTCAATGTGAAGGTCGAAGGGATACAGTAAACGTGCACTGGTGCATCGGAATCTAATATTGGTCTTCCAGGAGCCGCTCAAAGCACAAACTCTTAGATGATGAACTCTTCTTGTACTTAAGTCGGCAGTCCCATTTGTATTTAATCCGGATACAATTTCTGTGTTTCATGGTCAATGTGAAGGTCCTAGGGATACAGTAAACCTGCACTGGTGCATCAGAATCTAATACTGGTCTCCCAGGAACAGCTCAAAGGACAAACCGTTCGAAGATTCACTCTTCTTGTACTTAAGTCGGCATTGTCCCACTTGTATTCAATTCCGAGCAATTTCTGTGTTTCATGGTCAATGTGAAGGTCCAAGGGATACAGTAAACCTGCACAGGTGCATCGGATTAGAACACTGGTCTCCGAGGAGGCGCTCAAAGCACTAACTCTTAGAAAATTCACTCTTCTTGTACTATGGTTTAATATTGTGTATCTTGTATTCAATCCTGGTGCAGTTTCTGTGTTTTATGGTCAATGTGACGTCCAATGGATACAGTAAACCTGCACTGGTGCATCGGAAGCTAATACTGGTCTCCCAGGAGACGCTCAAAGCACAATCCCTTAGAAGATTCACTCTTCGTGTTCTTAAGTCGCCATTGTCCTTTTGTATTCAATCCCGATGCAATTTCTGTGTTTCATGGTCAATGTGAAGGTCCAAGGGATACAGTAAACCTGCACTGGTGCATCGGAATCTAATACTGGTCTCCCAGGAGCTGTTCAAAACACAAACTCTTAGATGATTAACTCTTCTTGTACATAAGTAGGCTGTCCCTTTTCTATTCAATCCCGATGCAATTTCTGTGTATCATGGTAAATGTGAAGGTCCAAGGGATATAGTAAACCTGCACTGCCGCATCGGAATCTAATACTGGTCTCCCATGAGCCGCTCAAAGCACAAACTCATAGAATATTAACTCATCTTGTACTTAAGACGGCATTGGCATTTTGTATTCAATCCCGATGATATATCTGTGTTTCATGGTCAATGTGAAGGTCCAAGGGATACAGTAAAACTGCACCTGTGCATCGCAATCTAATACTGGTGTCCCAGGAGCCGCTCAAAGCACAAACCCTAAGAAGATTCACTCTTCTTTTACTTATGTCGGCATTGTCCCTTTTGTTCTCAATCCCGATGAGATTTCTGTGCTTCATGGTCAATGTGAAGGTGCAAGGGATACAGTAAACCTGCACTGGTGCATCGGAATCTTACACTGGTCTCCCAGGAGCCGCTCAATACACAAACTCTTAGAGTATTAACTCTTCTCGTACTTAAGGCGGCATTGTGCATTTTGTATTCAATCCCGATGCAATTTCTGTGTTTCTTGGTCAATGAGAAGGTCCAAGGGAGAGATTAAATCTGAACTGGTGCATCGGAATCTAATACTGGTATCCCAGGAGCCGCTCAAAGCACAAACTCTGAAGAGATTCATTCTTCTTGTACTTAAGTCGGCATTGCCCCTTTTGTATAGAATCCCGATGCAATATCTGTGCTTCATGATCAGTGTGATGGACCAAGGGATACAGTAAACCTGCACTGGTGCATCGGAACCAAATAATGGTCTCCCAAGAGCCGCTCAAAACACAAACTCTTAGAAGATTCACTCCTCTTGTACTTAAGACGGCATTGTCTCTTTTGTATTCAATCCCGATGCTATTTCTGTGTTTCATGGTCAATGTGACAGTCCAAGGGATACAGTAAACCTGCACTGGTGCATCGGAATGTAATTCTGGTCTCCGAGGAGCCGCTCAAAGCACAAACACTTAGAAAATTCACTCTTCTTGTAATTAAGTTGGCATTGTGCATTTTTTATTGAATTGCGATGCAATTTATGTGTTTCGTGGTCAATGGGAAGGTCTAAGGGATACAGTAAACCTGCACAGGTGCATCGGAATGTAATACTCGACAACCAAGAGCCGCTCAAAGCTCAAACTATTAGAAGATACACTCTTCTTCTACTTTCGTCAGCTTGACCCTTTTGTATTCAATCCCGATGCAATTTCTCTGTTTCATGTTCAATGTGAAGGTCCATGGGATACAGTAAACCCGCACTGATGCATCGGAATCTATTACTGGTCTCCTATAATCCGCTCAAACCACAAACCCTTAGAAGATTCACTCTCCTTGTACTTAAATCGGCATTGTGCATATTGTATTCATCCCCGATGCGATTTCTTTGTTTCATGGTCAATGTGAAGGTCCAAGGGATACAGTTAAACTGCACAGGTGAATCGTAATGTAATACTGGACACTCAGGAACCGCTCAAATCCCTAACTCTTAGAGGATTCACTCTTCTTGTACTTATGTCGTTATTAATCCTTTTGTATTCAATCCCGATTCAATTTCTGTGTTTCATGGTCAATGTGAAGGTCCAAGGTATACAGTAAATCAGCACTGGTGCATCGGAATATAATACTGGTCTCCCAGGAACCGTTCCAAGCACAAACCGTTCGAGGATTCACTCTTCTTGTACTTAAGTCGGCAGTCCCATTTGTATTTAATCCCGATACAATTTCTGTGTTTCATGGTCAATGTGAAGGTCCTAGGGATACAGTAAACCTGCACTGGTGCATCAGAATCTAATACTGGTCTCCCAGGAACAGCTCAAAGGACAAACCGTTCGAAGATTCACTCTTCTTGTACTTAAGTCGGCATTGTCCCACTTGTATTCAATTCCGAGCAATTTCTGTGTTTCATGGTCAATGTGAAGGTCCAAGGGATACAGTAAACCTGCACAGGTGCATCGGATTAGAACACTGGTCTCCGAGGAGGCGCTCAAAGCACTAACTCTTAGAAAATTCACTCTTCTTGTACTATGGTTTAATATTGTGTATCTTGTATTCAATCCTGGTGCAGTTTCTGTGTTTTATGGTCAATGTGACGTCCAATGGATACAGTAAACCTGCACTGGTGCATCGGAAGCTAATACTGGTCTCCCAGGAGACGCTCAAAGCACAATCCCTTAGAAGATTCACTCTTCGTGTTCTTAAGTCGCCATTGTCCTTTTGTATTCAATCCCGATGCAATTTCTGTGTTTCATGGTCAATGTGAAGGTCCAAGGGATACAGTAAACCTGCACTGGTGCATCGGAATCTAATACTGGTCTCCCAGGAGCTGTTCAAAACACAAACTCTTAGATGATTAACTCTTCTTGTACATAAGTAGGCTGTCCCTTTTCTATTCAATCCCGATGCAATTTCTGTGTATCATGGTAAATGTGAAGGTCCAAGGGATATAGTAAACCTGCACTGCCGCATCGGAATCTAATACTGGTCTCCCATGAGCCGCTCAAAGCACAAACTCATAGAATATTAACTCATCTTGTACTTAAGACGGCATTGGCATTTTGTATTCAATCCCGATGATATATCTGTGTTTCATGGTCAATGTGAAGGTCCAAGGGATACAGTAAAACTGCACCTGTGCATCGCAATCTAATACTGGTGTCCCAGGAGCCGCTCAAAGCACAAACCCTAAGAAGATTCACTCTTCTTTTACTTATGTCGGCATTGTCCCTTTTGTTCTCAATCCCGATGAGATTTCTGTGCTTCATGGTCAATGTGAAGGTGCAAGGGATACAGTAAACCTGCACTGGTGCATCGGAATCTTACACTGGTCTCCCAGGAGCCGCTCAATACACAAACTCTTAGAGTATTAACTCTTCTCGTACTTAAGGCGGCATTGTGCATTTTGTATTCAATCCCGATGCAATTTCTGTGTTTCTTGGTCAATGAGAAGGTCCAAGGGAGAGATTAAATCTGAACTGGTGCATCGGAATCTAATACTGGTATCCCAGGAGCCGCTCAAAGCACAAACTCTGAAGAGATTCATTCTTCTTGTACTTAAGTCGGCATTGCCCCTTTTGTATAGAATCCCGATGCAATATCTGTGCTTCATGATCAGTGTGATGGACCAAGGGATACAGTAAACCTGCACTGGTGCATCGGAACCAAATAATGGTCTCCCAAGAGCCGCTCAAAACACAAACTCTTAGAAGATTCACTCCTCTTGTACTTAAGACGGCATTGTCTCTTTTGTATTCAATCCCGATGCTATTTCTGTGTTTCATGGTCAATGTGACAGTCCAAGGGATACAGTAAACCTGCACTGGTGCATCGGAATGTAATTCTGGTCTCCGAGGAGCCGCTCAAAGCACAAACACTTAGAAAATTCACTCTTCTTGTAATTAAGTTGGCATTGTGCATTTTTTATTGAATTGCGATGCAATTTATGTGTTTCGTGGTCAATGGGAAGGTCTAAGGGATACAGTAAACCTGCACAGGTGCATCGGAATGTAATACTGGACAACCAAGAGCCGCTCAAAGCTCAAACTATTAGAAGATACACTCTTCTTCTACTTTCGTCAGCTTGACCCTTTTGTATTCAATCCCGATGCAATTTCTCTGTTTCATGTTCAATGTGAAGATCCATGGGATACAGTAAACCCGCACTGATGCATCGGAATCTATTACTGGTCTCCTATAATCCGCTCAAACCACAAACCCTTAGAAGATTCACTCTCCTTGTACTTAAATCGGCATTGTGCATATTGTATTCATCCCCGATGCGATTTCTTTGTTTCATGGTCAATGTGAAGGTCCAAGGGATACAGTTAAACTGCACAGGTGAATCGTAATGTAATACTGGACACTCAGGAACCGCTCAAATCCCTAACTCTTAGAGGATTCACTCTTCTTGTACTTATGTCGTTATTAATCCTTTTGTATTCAATCCCGATTCAATTTCTGTGTTTCATGGTCAATGTGAAGGTCCAAGGTATACAGTAAATCAGCACTGGTGCATCGGAATATAATACTGGTCTCCCAGGAACCGTTCCAAGCACAAACCGTTCGAGGATTCACTCTTCTTGTACTTAAGTCGGCATTGTCCCTCTTGTTTTCAATCCCGAGCAATGTCTGTGTTTCATGGTCAATGCGAAGGGCCAAGGGATACAGTAAACCTGCACAGGTCCATCGGAATCTTATACTGGACACACAGGAGCCGCTCAAAGCTCAAACTCTTAGAAGATTCACTTTTCTTGTACTTCAGTCGGCATTGTCCCTTATGTATTCCATCCCGATGCTATTTCTGTGTTTCATGGTCAATGTGAAGGTCCAAGGGATTCAGTAAACCTGCACTGGTGCATTGGATTAGAACACTGGTCTCCGAGGAGGCGCTCAAAGCACTAACTCTTAGAAAATTCACTCTTCTTGTACTATAGTTTAATATTGTGTATCTTGTATTCAATTCTGATGCTGTTTCTGTGTTTCATGGTCAATGTGAACGTCCAATGGATACAGTAAACCTGCACTGGTGCATCGGAATCTAATACTGGTCTCCCAGGAGACGCTCAAAGCACAATCCCATAGAATATTCACTCTTCTTGTTCTTAAGTCGCCATTGTCCTTTTGTATTCAATCCCGATGCAATTTCTGTGTTTCATGGTCAATGTGAAGTTCCAAGGGATACAGTAAACCTGCACTGGTGCATCGGAAACTAATACTGGTCTCCCAGGAGCTGTTCAAAACACAAACTCTTAGATGATTAACTCTTCTTGTACATAAGTAGGCTGTCCCTTTTCTATTCAATCCCGATGCAATTTCTGTGTTTCATGGTTAATGTGAAGGACCAACCGATACAGTAAACCAGCACTGGTGCATCGGAATCTAATACTAGTCTCCCATGAGCCGCTCAAACCACAAACCCTTAGAAGATTCACTCTTCTTGTACTTAAGTCGGCATTGGCATCTTGTATTCAATCCCGATGATATATCTGTGTTTCATGGTCAATGTGAAGGTCCAAGGGATACAGTAAACCTGCACCTGTGCATCGCAATCTAATACTGGTGTCCCAGGAGCCGCTCAAAGCACAAACCCTAAGAAGATTCACTCTTCTTTTACTTATGTCGGCATTGTCCCTTTTGTTCTCAACCGCGATGAGATTTCTGTGCTTCATGGTCAATGTGAAGGTGCAAGGGATACAGTAAATCTGCACTGGTGCATCGGAATCTTATACTGGTCTCCCAGGAGCCGCTCAATACACAAACTCTTAGAGTATTAACTGGTCTCCCACTAGCCACTAAAATCACAAACTCTTAGAAGATTCCATCTTTATGTACTTAAGTCCTTTTCGTAACCAATGCCGAAGCAACTTCTGTGTCTCACTGTCAATGTAAAGGTCCAAGGTATACAGTAAACCTGCTCTGGTGCATCGGAATCTAATACTGGTCTCCGAGGAGTCGTTCAAAGCACATACTCTTAAAAGTTTCACTCTTCTTGTCCTTAAGTCGCCATTGTGCCTTTTGGATTCAATCCCGATGCAAATTCTGTGTTTCATGGTCAAAGTGCAGGTCCAAGTGATAAAGTAAACCTGCACTGGTGCATCGGAATACAATACTGGTCTCCCAGGAGACGCTCAAAGCAAAAACTCTTAGAAGATTCACTTTTCTTGTACTTTAGTCGGTATTGTGCCTTTTGTATTCAATCCCGATGCAATTTCAGTGTTTCATGGTCAATGCGAAGGTCCAAGGGATATAGTAAATCTCTACTGGTGCATCGGAATGTAATACAGGACTCCCAGCAGCCGCTCAAAACATGAACTCTTAGAACATTCACTCTTCTTGTACTTAAGTCAGCATTGTGCCTTTTGTATTCAATCCCGATGCAATTTCTGTGTTTCATGGTCAATGAGAAGGTCTAAGGGATACAGTAAATCTGCACTGGTGCAATGGAATCAAATACTGGTCTCCCATGAGCCGCTCAAACCGCAAACCCTTAGAAGATTCACTCTTCTTGTACTTAATTCGGCATTGTGCTTTTGTATTCAATCACGATGGGTATTCTGTGTTTCACGGTCAATGTGAAGGTCCAAATGATACAGTCAACCTGAACTGGTGCATCGGAATCTAATAGTGGTCCCCCAGGAGCCGCTCAAAGCACATACTCTTAGAGGATTCACTCTTCTTGTACTTAAGTCGTCATTGTGCCATTTGTATTGATCCCGGTGCAATTTCTGTGTGTCATGGTCAATGTGAAGGTCCAAGGGATACAGTAAACCTGCACTGGTGCATCGGAATCTTATACTGGTCTCCCATGAGCCGCAGAAATCACAAACCCTTAGAAGATTCACTCTGCTTGTACTTAATTCGTCATTGCGCTTCTTTACTTAATCACGATGCGATTTCTTTGTTTCATGGTCAATGTGAAGGTCCAAGGGTTACAGTAGACCTTCACTGGTGCATCGTAATCTATTACTAGTCTACCAGGAGCCGCTCAAACCACAAACTCTTAGAAAGCTCACTCTTCTTGTACTTAAGTCGGCATTTCCCATTTTGTATTCAATCCCGATGCAATATGTGTGTTTCATGGTCAAGGTGAAGGTCAAACGGATACAGTAAACGTGCACTGGTGCATCGGATTCTAATATAGGTCTCCCAGGAGCCGCTCAAAGCACAAACTCTTAGAAGATTCACTCTCCTTGTTCTTAAGTCGGCATTGTCCCTTTTGTACTCAATGCCAATGCAACATCTATGTTTCATGGACAATGTGAAGGTCCAAGGGATACAGTAAAACTGCACTGCTGCATCGGAATCTTATACTGGTCTCCCATGAGCCGCAAAAATACAAACCCTTAGAAGATTCACTCTGCTTGTACTTAATTCGTCATTGCGCTTCTTTACTTAATCACGATGCGATTTCTTTGTTTCATGGTCAATGTGAAGGTCCAAGGGTTACAGTAGACCTTCACTGGTGCATCGTAATCTATTACTAGTCTACCAGGAGCCGCTCAAATCACAAACTCTTAGAAAGCTCACTCTTCTTGTACTTAAGTCGGCATTTCCCATTTTGCATTCAATCCCGATGCAATATGTGTGTTTCATGGCCAAGGTGAAGGTCAAAGGGATACAGTAAACGTGCACTGGTGCATCGGATTCTAATATAGGTCTCCCAGGAGCCGCTCAAAGCACAAACGCTCAGAAGATTCACTCTCCTTGTTCTTAAGTCGGCATTGTCCCTTTTGTACGCAATGCCAATGCAACATCTGTGTTTCATGGTCAATGTGAAGGTCCAAGGGATACACTAAAACTGCACTGCTCCATCGGAATCGAATACTGGTCTCCCAGCAGCCGCAGAAATCACAAACTCTTAGAAGATTCTATCTTCTTGTACTTAAGTCGTCATTGTGCTTTTTGTATTCAATCCCGATGCAATTTCTGTGTTTCATGGTCAATGTGAAGGTCCAAGGTATACAGTAAACCAGCACTGGTGCATCGGAATCTAATACTAGTCTATCAGGAGCCTCTCAAAGCACAGACTCTTACAAGATTCACTCTCCTTGTACCTAAGTCGGCATTGTCCCTTTTGTATTCAATGCCATTGCAATTTCTGTGTTTCATGGTCAATGTGAAAATCCAAGGTATACAGTAATTCTGCACTGGTGCATCGGATTCTAATACTGGTTTCCCAGGAGCCACCAAAAACACAAACTCTTAGAAGATTCACTCTTAAGGTACTTAAGTCGTCATTGTCCCTTTCGTATTCAATGCCGATGCATATTCTGTGTTCATGGTCAATGTGAAGGTCCAAGGGATACAGTAAATCTGCACTGGTGCATTGTAATCTAATACTGGTCTCCAAGGAGGCGCTCAACGTACAAACACGTAGGAGATTAACTCTTCTTGTATTTATGTCGGCATTGTCCCTTTGGTATTCAATCCCGATGCAATTTCTGTGTTTCATGGTCAATGTGCAGGTCCAAGTGATAAAATAAACATGCACTGGTGCATCGGAATATAATACTGGTCTCCCAGGAGGCGCTCAAAGCACATACTCTTAAAGGATTCACTCTTCTTGTACTTAAGTCGTCATTGTGCCATTTGTATTCAATCCCGGTGAAATTTCTGTGTGTCATGGTCAATGTGAAGGACCAAAGGATACGATAAACCTGCACTGGTGCATCGGAATCTGATACTGGTCTCCCATGAGCCGCTCAAACCACAAACCCTTAGAAGATTCACTTTTCTTGTACTTAATTCGTCATTGTGTTTTTTACTTAATCACGATGCGATTACTTTGTTTCATGGTCAATGTGAAGGTCCAAGGGATACAGTAAACCTTCACTGGTGCATCGTAATCTATTACTAGTCTCCCAGGAGCCGCTCAAACCACAAACTCTTAGAAAACTCTCTCTTCTTGTACTTAAGTCGGCATTTTCTATTTTGTATTCAATCCCGATGCAATATCTGTTATTCATGGTCAAGGTGAAGGTCTAAGGGATACAGTTAATCTGCACTGGTGCATTGGAATCAAATACTGGTCTCCCATGAGCCGCTCAAACCACAAACTCTTAGAAGATTCGCTCTTATTGTACTTAATCCGGCATTGTGCCTTTTGTATTCAATCACGATGCGATTTCTGTGTTTCATGGTAAATTTGAAGGTCCAAGTTATACGGTAAACCTTCACTGGTGCATCGGAATCGAATGCTGGTCTCCCAAGAGCCGCTCAAACCACAAACTCTTAAAAGATTCACTCTTCTTGTACTTAAGTCGGCATTGTGCCTTTTGTATTGAATCCCGATGCAATATCTGTGTTTCTTGGTCAATGAGAAGGTCTAAGGGATACAGTAAATCTGCACTGGTGCATCGGAATCAAATACTGGTCTCCCATGAGCCGCTCAAACCACAAACCCTTAGAAGATTCACTCTTCTTGTACTAAATTTGGCATTGTGCCTTTTGTATTCAATCACGATGCGATTTCTGTGTTTCATGGTCAATGTTAAGAGGCAAGGGATACAGTAATCTGCTCTGGTGCATCGGAATCTACTACTGGTCTCCGAAGAGCCGCTCAAAGCACAAACTCTTAGAAGTTTCACTCTTCCTGTTCTTAAGATGGCATTGTCCCTTTTGTATTCAATCCCGATGCAATTTCTGTGTTTCTTGCCTATGTGCAGGTCCAAGTGATAAACTGAACCTGCACTGGTCCATCGGAATGTAATACTGGTCTCCCAGGAGACGCTCAAAGCATAAACTCTTAGAAGATACACTCTTCTTGTACTTTAGTCGGCATTGTGCCTTTTGTATTCAATCCCGATGCAATTTCTGTGTTTCATGGTCAATTTGAAAGTCGAAGGGATAATGTAATCCTCCACTGGTGCATCGGAATCTAGTACTGGTCTCCCAGGAGTTGCTCACAGCACGAACTCTTAGAAGATTCACTCTTCTTCTACTTATGTCGGCATGGTCCCTTCTGTATTCAATCCCGATGCAATTTCTGTGTTTCATGGTCAATGTGAAGGTCCAAGGGGTATGGTAAACCGGCACTGGTGCATCGGAATCTAATACTGGTCTCCCAGGAGCCGTTCAAAACACAAACTCTTAGAAGATTCACTCTTCTTGTACATAATTCGGCATTGTCCCTTTTGTATTCAATCCTAATGCATTTTCTGTGTATCATGGTCAATGTGAATGTCCAATGGATACGGTAAACCTGCACTGGTGCATCGCAATCTAATACTGGTCTCCCAGGAGCCGCCCAAAGCACAAACTCTTAGAAGATTCACTCATCTTGTACTTAAGTCGGCATTGTACTTTTGTATTCAATCCGGATGGAATATCTGTGTTTCGTTGTCAATGCGAAGATCCAAGGGATACGGTAAACCTGCAGCGGTGCATCGGAATTTAATACTGGTCTCCCAGTAGCCGCTGGAAGCACAAACTCGTAGAAGATTCACTCATCTTGTACTTAAGTCGGCATTGTAGCTTTTGTGTTCAATCCCGTTGCAATATCTGTGTTTCATTATCAATGTGAATGTCCAAGGGATAGAGTAAACCTGCACTGGTGCATCGGAATCTAATACTGGTCTCCCGTGAGCCGCTCAAACCACAAACCCTTATAAGATTCACTTTTCTTGTACTTAATTCGGCATTGTGAATTTTTTATTCAGTCACGATGCGATTTCTGTGTTTCATGGTCAATGTGAAGGTCCAAGGGATACAGTAAACCTACATTGGTGCATCGGAATTTAATACTGGTCTCCCAGGAGCCGCTAAAACCACAAACTCTTAGAAAACTCACTCTCCTTGTACTTTAGTCGGCATTGTCCTTTTGTATTCATTCCCGATGCTATTTCTGTGTTTCATGGCCAATGTGCAGGTCCAAGTGATAAAGTCTTCCTGCACTGGTGCATCGGAGTATAATCTCCCAGGAGATGCTCAAAGCAAAAACTCTTAGAAGATTCTCTCTTCTTGCACTTTAGTCGGCATTGTGCCTTTTGTATTCAATCCCGATGCAATTTCTGTGTTTCATGGTCAATGTAATGGACCAATGGATATGGTAAACCTGCACTGGTGCATCGGAATCTAATACTGGTCTCCCAGGAGATGCTCAAAGCAAAAACTCTTAGAAGATATTCTCTTCTTGTACTTTAGTCGGCATTGTGCATTTTGTATTCAGTCCCGATGCAATTTCTGTGTTTCATGGTCAATGTGCAGGTTCAAGTGATAAAATAAACCTGCCCTGGTGCAACGGAATATAATACTGGTCTCCCAGGAGATGCTTAAAGCAAAAACTCTTAGAAGATTCTCTCTTCTTGTACTTTAGTCGTCATTGTGCCTTGTGTATTCAATCCCGATGCAATTTCTGTGTTTCATGGTCAATGTAATGGTCCAATGGATATGGTAAACCTGCACTGGTGCATCGGAATCTAATACTGGTCTCCCAGGAGCCGCTCAAAGCACAAATTTTTAGAAGATTCACTCTTCTTTTACTTAAGTCGGCATTGTACCTTTTGTATTAATCTCGATGCAATTTCTGTGTTACATGGACAATGTGAAGGTCCAAAGGATACGGTAAACCTGCAGTGGTGCATCGGAATCTAATACTGGTCTCCCATGAGCCGCTGAAACCACAAGCTCTTAGAAGATTCGCTCTTATTGTACTTTATCCGGCATTGTGCCCTTTGTATTCAATCACGATGCGATTTCTATGTTTCATGGTCAATTTGAAGGTACAAGTTATGCAGTAAACCTTCACTGGTGCATCGGAATCGAATACTGGTCTCCCAAGAGCCGCTCAAACCACAAACTCTTAGAAAATTTACTCTACCTTTACTTAAGTCGGCATTGTCCTTTTTGTATCCAACCCCGATGCAGTTTCTGTGTTTGATGGTCAATGTGAAGGTAAGAGGGATACAGTAAACGTGCACTGGTGCATCGGATTCTAATACTGGTCACCCAGGAGACGCACAAATCACAAAATCTTAGAAGATTCACTCTTCTTGTACTTAAGTCGACATTGTGCCTTTTGCATTCCATCCCGATGCAATTACTGTGCTTCATGGTCAATGTGAAGGTCCAAGGAATACAGTGAACGTGAACTGGTGCATCGGAATCTATTACAGGTCTCCCAGGAGCCGCTCAAACCACACACTCGTAGGTGATTCACTCTTGTTGTACTTAAGTTGGCATTGTGCATTTTGTATTCAATCCCGATGCAATTTCTGTGTTTTATGGTCCACGTGAAGGTCCGAGGGATACAGTAAACCTGCTCTGGTGCATAGGAATTTAATATTGGTCTCCCAGGAGCCGCTCAAAGCACAAACTCTTAGAAGATTCACTCTTCTTGTACTCAAGACGGCATTGTGCCTTTCGTATTCAATCCCGATGCAATATCTGTGTTTCATGGTCAACGTGAAGGTCCAAAGAATACAGTAAACCTGCCCTGGTGCATCGGAATCTAAAACTGGTCTCCCAGGGGCCGCTCAAAGCACAAACTCTTTGAAGATTCACTTTTCTTGAACTTAATTCAGCATTGTGAATTTTGTATACATTCCTGATGCAATTTCTGTGATTCATGCTCAATGTGAAGGCCTAAGGGATACAGTAAACCAGCACTGGGGCATCGCAAACTAATACTGGTCTCCCATGAGCCGCTCAAAGCACAAACTCTTAGAACATTCATTCTTGTTGTACTTAAGTCGGCATTGTAACTTTTGTATTCAATCCTGAAGCAATTTTTGTGTTTCATGGAGAATGTGAAGGTCCAAAGGATACAGTAAACCTGCACTGGTGCATTGGAATCTAGTACTGGTCTCCCAGGAGCCGCTCAAAGCACAAACTCTTAGAAGATTCACTCTTCTTGTACTTAAGTCGGCATTGTGCCTTTTGTGTTGAATCCCAATGCAAAATCTGTGTTTCATGGTCAATGTGAAGCTCCAAGGGATACAGTAGACCTGCACTTGTGCATCGGAATCTAATACTGGGCTCTCATGAGCCGCTCAAAGCACATACTTTTAGAAGATTCACTCTTCCTGTACTTAAGACGGTATTGTGCATCTTGTATTCAATCCCGATGCAATTTCTGTGTTAAATGGACAATGTGAAGGTGCAAGTGATACAGTAAACCTGCACTGGTGCATCGGAATCTAATAATGGTCTGCCAGGAGCCGCTTAAATTTTAAACTCTTAGAAGATTCACTCTTTTTGTACTTAAGTCGGCATTGTGCCTTTTGTATTCAATCCCAATGCAATTTCTGTGTTCCATGGTGAATGTAAAGGTCCAAGGGATACAGTAAACCAGCACTGATGCATCGGAATCTAATACTGGTCTGCCAGGAGCCTCTCAAATCACAAACTCTTAGAAGATCCACACTTCTTGTACTTAAGTTGGCATTGTGCCTTTTGTATTCAATCCCGATGCAATTTCTGTGTTTCATGGTCAAAGGTAAGGTCCATGGGATACGGTAAACCTGCACTGGTGCGTTGGAAACTAGTACTGGTCTCTCAGGAGCCGCTCAAATCCCAAACTCTTAGAAGATTCTCTCATCTTGTATTTAAGTCGGCATTGTGCCTTTTGGATTCAATCCCGATACAATTACTGTGTTTCATGGTCAATGTGAAGCTCCAAGGGATACAGTTAACCTGCACTGGTGCATCAGAATCTAATACTGGTCTCCCAGGAGCCGCTCAAAGCACAAACTCTTAGAAGATTCACTCTTCTTGTACTTAAATCAGCATTGTGCCTTTTGTATTCAATCCCGATGATATTTCAGTGTCTCATGGTCAATATGAAGGTCCAAGGGATACAGTAAACCTGCACTGGTGCATCGGAATCTAATACTGGTCTCCCAGGAGCCGCTCAAACCACAAACTCTTAGAAGATTCTCTCATCTTGTATTTAAGTTTTCATTGTGCCTTTTGGATTCAATCCCGATACAATTTCTGTGTTTCATGGTCAATGTGAAGCTCCAAGGGATACGGTAAACCTGCACTGGTGCATCAGAATCTAATACTGGTCTCCCAGGAGCCGCTCAAAGCACAAACTCTTAGAAGATTCACTCTTCTTGTACTTAAATCAGCATTGTGCCTTTTGTATTCAATCCCGATGATATTTCTGTGTCTCATGGTCAATGTGAAGGTCCAAGCTGAAATCGTTATAGGTACAGAAAGCTGGCTTAAGCCAGAGATAAATTCTGCCGAAATTTTTACAAAGGTACAGGCGGTGTTTAGAAAGGATAGATTGCATGCAACCGGTGATGGAGTGTTCGTCGCTGTTAGTAGTTCTTTATCCTGTAGTGAAGTAGAAGTGGATAGTTCCTCTGAATTATTATGGGTGGAGGTTACACTAAACAACCGAACTAGGTTAATAATTGGCTCCTTTTACCGACCTCCCGACTCAGCAGCATTAGTGGCAGAACACCTGAGAGAAAATTTGGAATACATTTCACATAAATTTTCACCGCATGTTATAGTCTTAGGTGGAGATTTCAATTTACCAGATATAGACTGGGACACTCAGATGTTTAGGATGGGTGGTAGGGACAGAGCATCGAGTGACATTATACTGAGTGCACTATCCGAAAATTACCTCGAGCAATTAAACAGAGAACCGACTCGTGGAGATAACATCTTGGACCTACTGATAACAAACACACCCGAACTTTGCGACTCTGTATGTACAGAACAGGGAATCAGTGATCATAAGGCCGTTGCAGGATCCCTGAATATGGAAGTTAATAGGAATATAAAAAAAGGGAGGAAGGTTTATCTGTTTACCAAGAGTAATAGAAGGCAGATTTCAGACTACCTAACAGATCAAAACGAAAATTTCTGTTCCGAAACTGACAATGTTGAGTGTTTATGGAAAAAGTTCAAGGCAATCGTAAAATGCGTTTTAGACAGGTACGTGCCGAGTAAAACTGTGAGGGACGGGAAAAACCCACCGTGGTACAACATCAAAGTTAGGAAACTACTGTGAAAGCAAAGAGAGCTCCACTCCAAGTTTAAACGCAGCCAAAACCTCTCAGACAAACAGAAGCTAAACGATGTCAAAGTTAGCGTAAGGAGGGCTATGCGTGAAGCGTTCATTGAATTCGAAAGTAAAATTCTATGTACCGACTTGACAGAAAATCCTAGGAAGTTCTGGTCTTACGTTAAATCAGTAAGTGGCTCGAAACAGCATATCCAGACACTACGGGGTCATGATGGCATTGAAACAGAGGATGACACGCGTAAAGCTGAAATACTATACACCTTTTTCCAAAGCTGTTTCACAGAGGAAGACCGCACTGCAGTTCCTACTCTAAATCCTCGCACAAACGAAAAAATGGCTGACATTGAAATAAGTGTCCAAGGAATAGAAAAGCAACTGGAATCACTCAATAGAGGAAAGTCCACTGGACCTGATGGGATACCAATTCGATTCTACACAGAATACGCGAAAGAACTTGCCCCCCTTCTAACAGCCGTGTACCGCAAGTCTCTAGAGGAACCGAGCGTTCCAAATGATTGGAAAAGAGCACAGGTAGTCCCAGTCTTCAAGAAGGGTCGTCGAGCAGATGCGCAAAACTATAGACCAATATCTCTGACGTCGATCTCTTGTAGAATTTTAGAACATGTTTTTTGCTCACGTATCATGTCATTTCTGGAAACCCAGAATCTACTATGTAGGACTCAACATGGATTCCGGAAACAGCGATCGTGTGAGACCCAACTCGCTTTATTTGTTCATGAGACCCAGAAAATATTAGATACAGGCTCCCAGGTAGATGCTATTTTTCTTGACTTCCGGAAGGCGTTCGATACAGTTCCGCACTGTCGCCTGATAAACAAAGTAAGAGCCTACGGAATATCAGACCAGCTGTGTGGCTGGATTGAAGAGTTTTTAGCAAACAGAACACAGCATGTTGTTATCAATGGAGAGACGTCTACAGACGTTAAAGTAACCTCTGGCGTGCCACAGGGGAGTGTTATGGGACCATTGCTTTTCACAATATATATAAATGACCTAGTAGATATTGTCGGAAGTTCCATGCGGCTTTTCGCGGATGATGCTGTAGTATACAGAGAAGTTACAGCATTAGAAAATTGTAGCGAAATGCAAGAAGATCTGCAGCGGATAGGCACTTGGTGCAGGGAGTGGGAACTGACCCTTGACATAGACAAATGTAGTGTATTGCGAAAACATAGAAAGAAGGATCCTTTATTGTATGATTATATGATAGTGGAACAAACACTGGTAGCAGTTACTTCTGTAAAATATCTGGGAGTATGCGTGCAGAACGATTTGAAGTGGAATGATCACATAAAATTAAATGTTGGTAAGGCGGGTACCAGGTTGAGATTCATTGGGAGAGTGCTTAGAAAATGTAGTCCATCAACAAAAGAGGTGGCTTACAAAACACTCGTTCGACCTATACTTGAGTATTGCTCATCAGTGTGGGATCCGTACCAGATCGGTCTGACGGAGGAGATAGAGAAGATCCAAAGAAGAGCGGCACGTTTCGTCACAGGGTTATTTAGTAACCGTGATAGCGTTACGGAGATGTTTAATAAACTCAAGTGGCAGACTCTGCAAACGAGGCGCTCTGCATCGCGGTGTAGCTTGCTCGCCAGGTTTCGAGAGGGTGCGTTTCTGGATGAGGTATCGAGTATATTGCTTCCCCCTACTTATACCTCCCGAGGAGATCACGAATGTAAAATTAGAGAGATTAGAGCGCGCACGGAGGCTTTCAGACAGTCGTTCTTCCCGCGAACCATACGCGACTGGAACAGGAAAGGGAGGTAATGACAGTGGCACGTAAAGTGCCCTCCGCCACACACCGTTGGGTGGCTTGCGGAGTATCAATATAGATGTATATGTAGATGTAGACAGTAAACCTGCACTGATGCATCGGAATCTAATACTGGTCTCCCAGGAGCCGCTCAAACCACAAACTCTTAGAAGATTCACTCTTCTTGTACTTAAGTCGGCATTGTGTCTTTTGAATTCAATCCCGATGCAATTTCTGTGTTTGATGGTCAATGTGAAGGTCCAAGGGATACAGTAAACCTGCACTGGTGCATCGTAATCTAATACTGGTCTCCCAGGAGCCGCTCAATGCACAAACTCTTAGAAGACTCACTCTTCTTTTACTTAAGTCGGCATTGTGCCTTTTGTGTTGAATCCCAATGCAATATCTGTGTTTCATGGTCAATGTGAAGCTCCAAGGGATTCAGTAAACCAGCACTTGTGCATCGCAAACTAATACTGGTCTCCCAGGAGCCGCTCAAAGCACAAACTTTTAGAAGATTCACTCTTCTTGTACTCAAGACGGCATTGTGCCTTTCGTATTCAATCCCGATGCAATATCTGTGTTTCATGGTCAATGTGAAGGTCCAAGGGATACAGTAAACCTGCACTGGGGCATCGGAATCTAATACTGGTCTCCCAGGGGCCGCTCAAAGCACAAACTCTTTGAAGATTCACTTTTCTTGTACTTAATTCAGCATTGTCCCTTTTGTATACATTCCCGATGCAAATTCTGTGATTCATGCTCAATGTGAAGCTCCAAGGGATACAGTTAACCTGCACTGGGGCATCGGAATCCAATACTGGTCTTCCAGGAGCCGCTCAAAGCACAAACTATTAGAAGATTCACTCTTATTGTACTTAAGTCGGCATTGTGTCATTTGAATTCAATCCCGATGCTATTTCTGTGTTTGATGGTCAATGTGAAGGTCCAAGGGATACAGTAAACTTGCACTGGTGCATCGGAATCTAATACTGGTCTCCCAGGAGCCGCTCAATGCACAAACTCTTAGAAGACTCACTCTTCTTGTACTTAAGTCGGCATTGTGCCTTTTGTGTTGAATCCCAATGCAAAATCTGTGTTTCATGGTCAATGTGAAGCTCCAAGGGATACAGTAGACCTGCACTTGTGCATCGGAATTTAATACTGGGCTCCCATGAGCCGCTCAAAGCACATACATTTAGAAGATTCACTCTTCCTGTACTTAAGACGGTATTGTGCATCTTGTATTCAATCCCGATGCGATTTCTGTGTTAAATGGACAATGTGAAGGTGCAAGTGATACAGTAAACCTGCACTGGTGCATCGGAATCTAATAATGGTCTGCCAGGAGCCGCTTAAATCTTAAACTCTTAGAAGATTCACTCTTTTTGTACTTAAGTCGGCATTGTGCCTTTTGTATTCAATCCCAATGCAATTTCTGTGTTCCACGGTGAATGTAAAGGTCCAAGGGATACAGTAAACCAGCACTGATGCATCGGAATCTAATACTGGTCTGCCAGGAGCCTCTCAAATCACAAACTCTTAGAAGATCCACACTTCTTGTACTTAAGTTGGCATTGTGCCTTTTGCATTCAATCCCGATGCAATTTCTGTGTTTCATGGTCAAAGGTAAGGTCCATGGGATACGGTAAACCTGCACTGGTGCGTCGGAAACTAGTACTGGTCTCTCAGGAGCCGCTCAAATCACAAACTCTTAGAAGATTCTCTCATCTTGTATTTAAGTCGGCATTGTGCCTTTTGGATTCAATCCCGATACAATTTCTGTGTTTCATGGTCAATGTGAAGCTCCAAGGGATACAGTTAACCTGCACTGGTGCATCAGAATCTAATACTGGTCTCCCAGGAGCCGCTCAAAGCACAAACTCTTAGAAGATTCACTCTTCTTGTACTTAAATCAGCATTGTGCCTTTTGTATTCAATCCCGATGATATTTCTGTGTCTCATGGTCAATATGAAGGTCCAAGGGATACAGTAAACCTGCACTGGTGCATCGGAATCTAATACTGGTCTCCCAGGAGCCGCTCAAACCACAAACTCTTAGAAGATTCTCTCATCTTGTATTTAAGTTTTCATTGTGCCTTTTGGATTCAATCCCGATACAATTTCTGTGTTTCATGGTCAATGTGAAGCACCAAGGGATACGGTAAACCTGCACTGGTGCATCAGAATCTAATACTGGTCTCCCAGGAGCCGCTCAAAGCACAAACTCTTAGAAGATTCACTCTTCTTGTACTTAAATCAGCATTGTGCCTTTTGTATTCAATCCCGATGATATTTCTGTGTCTCATGGTCAATGTGAAGGTCCAAGCTGAAATCGTTATAGTTACAGAAAGCTGGCTTAAGCCAGAGATAAATTCTGCCGAAATTTTTACAAAGGTACAGACGGTGTTTAGAAAGGATAGATTGCATGCAACTGGTGATGGAGTGTTCGTCGCTGTTAGTAGTTCTTTATCCTGTAGTGAAGTAGAAGTGGATAGTTCCTGTGAATTATTATGGGTGGAGGTTACACTAAACAACCGAACTAGGTTAATAATTGGCTCCTTTTACCGACCTCCCGACTCAGCAGCATTAGTGGCAGAACACCTGAGAGAAAATTTGGAATACATTTCACATAAATTTTCTCCGCATGTTATAGTCTTAGGTGGAGATTTCAATTTACCAGATATAGACTGGGACACTCAGATGTTTAGGACGGGTGGTAGGGACAGAGCATCGAGTGACATTATACTGAGTGCACTATCCGAAAATTACCTCGAGCAATTAAACAGAGAACTGACTCGTGGAGATAACATCTCGGACCTACTGATAACAAACACACCCGAACTTTGCGACTCTGCATGTACAGAACAGGGAATCAGTGATCATAAGGCCGTTGCAGGATCCCTGAATATGGAAGTTAATAGGAATATAAAAAAAGGGAGGAAGGTTTATCTGTTTACCAAGAGTAATAGAAGGCAGATTTCAGACTACCTAACAGATCAAAACGAAAATTTCTGTTCCGAAACTGTCAATGTTGAGTGTTTATGGAAACAGTTCAAGGCAATCGTAAAATGCGTTTTAGACAGGTACGTGCCGAGTAAAACTGTGAGGGACGGGAAAAACCCACCGTGGTACAACATCAAAGTTAGGAAACTACTGTGAAAGCAAAGAGAGCTCCACTCCAAGTTTAAACGCAGCCAAAACCTCTCAGACAAACAGAAGCTAAACGATGTCAAAGTTAGCGTAAGGAGGGCTATGCGTGAAGCGTTCATTGAATTCGAAAGTAAAATTCTATGTACCGACTTGACAGAAAATCCTAGGAAGTTCTGGTCTTACGTTAAATCAGTAAGTGGCTCGAAACAGCATATCCAGACACTACGGGGTCATGATGGCAATGAAACAGAGGATGACACGCGTAAAGCTGAAATACTATACACCTTTTTCCAAAGCTGTTTCACAGAGGAAGACCGCACTGCAGTTCCTACTCTAAATCCTCGCACAAACGAAAAAATGGCTGACATTGAAATAAGTGTCCAAGGAATAGAAAAGCAACTGGAATCACTCAATAGAGGAAAGTCCACTGGACCTGATGGGATACCAATTCGATTCTACACAGAATACGCGAAAGAACTTGCCCCCCTTCTAACAGCCGTGTACCGCAAGTCTCTAGAGGAACCGAGCGTTCCAAATGATTGGAAAAGAGCATAGGTAGTCCCAGTCTTCAAGAAGGGTCGCCGAGCAGATGCGCAAAACTATAGACCAATATCTCTGACGTCGATCTCTTGTAGAATTTTAGAACATGTTTTTTGCTCGCGTATCATGTCATTTCTGGAATCCCAGAATCTACTATGTAGGACTCAACATGGATTCCGGAAACAGCGATCGTGTGAGACCCAACTCGCTTTATTTGTTCATGAGACCCAGAAAATATTAGATACAGGCTCCCAGGTAGATGCTATTTTTCTTGACTTCCGGAAGACGTTCGATACAGTTCCGCACTGTCGCCTGATAAACAAAGTAAGAGCCTACGGAATATCAGACCAGCTGTGTGGCTGGATTGAAGAGTTTTTAGCAAACAGAACACAGCATGTTGTTATCAATGGAGAGACGTCTACAGACGTTAAAGTAACCTCTGGCGTGCCACAGGGGAGTGTTATGGGACCATTGCTTTTCACAATATATATAAATGACCGAGTAGATATTGTCGGAAGTTCCATGCGGCTTTTCGCGGATGATGCTGTAGTATACAGAGAAGTTGCAGCATTAGAAAATTGTAGCGAAATGCAAGAAGATCTGCAGCGGATAGGCACTTGGTGCAGGGAGTGGGAACTGACCCTTAACATAGACAAATGTAGTGTATTGCGAAAACATAGAAAGAAGGATCCTTTATTGTATGATTATATGATAGTGGAACAAACACTGGTAGCAGTTACTTCTGTAAAATATCTGGGAGTATGCGTGCAGAACGATTTGAAGTGGAATGATCACATAAAATTAATTGTTGGTAAGGCGGGTACCAGGTTGAGATTCATTGGGAGAGTGCTTAGAAAATGTAGTCCATCAACAAAAGAGGTGGCTTACAAAACACTCGTTCGACCTATACTTGAGTATTGCTCATCAGTGTGGGATCCGTACCAGATCAGTCTGACGAAGGAGATAGAGAAGATCCAAAGAAGAGCGGCGCGTTTCGTCACAGGGTTATTTAGTAACCGTGATAGCGTTACGGAGATGTTTAATAAACTCAAGTGGCAGACTCTGCAAAAGAGGCGCTCTGCATCGCGGTGTAGCTTGCTCACCAGGTTTCGAGAGGGTGCGTTTCTGGATGAGGTATCGAGTATATTGCTTCCCCATACTTATACCTCCCTAGGAGATCACGAATGTAAAATTAGAGAGATTAGAGCGCGCACGGAGGCTTTCAGACAGTCGTTCTTCCCGCGAACCATACGCGACTGGAACAGGAAAGGGAGGTAATGACAGTGGCACGTAAAGTGCCCTCCGCCACACACCGTTGGGTGGCTTGCGGAGTATCAATATAGATGTATATGTAGATGTAGACAGTAAACCTGCACTGATGCATCGGAATCTAATACTGGTCTCCCAGGAGCCGCTCAAACCACAAACTCTTAGAAGATTCACTCTTCTTGTACATAAGTCCGCATTGTCACTCTTGTATTCAATCCCGATGCAATTTCTGTGTTTCATGGTCAATGTGAAGCTCCAAGGGATACAGTAAACCTGCACTGGTGCATCGGAATCTAATACTGGCCTCCCAGGAGATGCCCAAAGCAAAAACTCTTAGAAGTTTCTCTCTTCTTGTACTTTAGTCGGCATTGTGCATTTTGTATTCAGTCCCGATGCAATTTCTGTGTTTCATGGTCAATGTGCAGGTCCAAGTGATAAAGTAAACCTGCCCTGGTGCAACGGAATATAATACTGGTCTCCCAGGAGATGCTCAAAGCAAAAACTCTTAGAAGATTCTCTCTTCTTGTACTTTAGTCGGCATTGTGCCTTGTGTATTCAATCCCGATGCAATTTCTGTGTTTCATGGTCAATGTAATGGTCCAATGGATACGGTAAACCTGCACTATTGCATCGGAATCTAATACTGGTCTCCCAGGAGCCGCTCAAAGCACAAATTTTTAGAAGATTCACTCTTCTTTTACTTAAGTCGGCATTGTACCTTTTGTATTAATCTCGATGCAATTTCTGTGTTACATGGACAATGTGAAGGTCCAAAGGATACGGTAAACCTGCAGCGGTGCATCGGAATCTAATACTGGTCTCCCATGAGCCGCTGAAACCACAAGCTCTTAGAAGATTCGCTCTTATTGTACTTTATCCGGCATTGTGCCTTTTGTATTCAATCACGATGCGATTTCTATGTTTCATGGTCAATTTGAAGGTACAAGTTATGCAGTAAACCTTCACTGGTGCATCGGAATCGAATGCTGGTCTCCCAGGAGCCGCTCAAACCACAAACTCTTAGAAAATTTACTCTACTTGTACTTCAGTTGGCATTGTCCTTTTTGTATCCAACCCCGATGCAATTTCTGTGTTTGATGGTCAATGTGAAGGTAAGAGGGATACAGTAAACGTGCACTGGTGCATCGGATTCTAATACTGGTCACCCAGGAGACGCACAAATCACAAACTCTTAGAAGATTCACTCTTCTTGTACTTAAGTCGACATTGTGCCTTTTGCATTCCATCCCGATGCAATTACTGTGCTTCATGGTCAATGTGAAGGTCCAAGGAATACAGTGAACGTGAAGTGGTGCATCGGAATCTATTACAGGTCTCCCAGGAGCCGCTCAAACCACAAACTCTTAGGTGATTCACTCTTCTTGTACTTAAGTTGGCATTGTGCATTTTGTATTCAATTCCGATGCAATTTCTGTGTTTCATGGTCCACGTGAAGGTCCGAGGGATACAGTAAACCTGCACTGGTGCATAGGAATTTAATACTGGTCTCCCAGGAGCCGCTCAAAGCACAAACTCTTAGAAGATTCACCCTTCTTGTACTCAAGACGGCATTGTGCCTTTCGTATTCTATCCCGATGCAATATCATGGTCAACGTGAAGGTCCAAAGAATACAGTAAACCTGCCCTGGTGCATCGGAATCTAATATTGGTCTCCCAGGGACCGCTCATAGCACAAACTCTTTGAAGATTCACTTTTCTTGTACTTAATTCAGCATTGTGAATTTTGTATACATTCCCGATGCAATTTCTGTGATTCATGCTCAATGTGAAGGTCAAAGGGATACAGTAAACCTGCACTGGGGCATCGCAAACTAATACTGGTCTCCCATGAGCCGCTCAAAGCACAAACTCTTAGAACATTCATTCTTGTTGTACTTAAGTTGGCATTGTCCCTTTTGTATTCAATCCCGAAGCAATTTTTGTGTTTCATGGAGAATGTGAAGGTCCAAGGGATACAGTAAACCTGCACTGGTGCATCGGAATCTAGTACTGGTCTCCCAGGAGCCGCTCAAAACACAAACTCTTAGAAGATTCACTCTTCTTGTACTTAAGTCGGCATTGTGTCTTTTGAATTCAATCCCGATGCAATTTCTGTGTTTGATGGTCAATGTGAAGGTCCAAGGGATACAGTAAACCTGCACTGGTGCATCGTAATCTTATACTGGTCTCCCAGGGGCCGCTCAAAGCACAAACACTTTGAAGATTCACTTTTCTTGTACTTAATTCAGCATTGTCCCTTTTGTATACATTCAGGATGGGAATTCTGTGATTCATGCTCAATGTGAAGGTCCAAGGGATACAGTAAACCTGCACTGGGGCATCGGAATCCAATACTGGTCTTCCAGGAGCCGCTCAAAGCACAAACTCTTAGAAGATTCACTCTTCTTGTACTTAAGTCGGCATTGTGTCTTTTGAATTCAATCCCGATGCAATTTCTGTGTTTGATGGTCAATGTGAAGGTCCAAGGGATACAGTAAACCTGCACTGGTGCATCGGAATCTAATACTGGTCTCCCAGGAGCCGCTCAATGCACAAACTCTTAGAAGACTCACTCTTCTTGTACTTCAGTCGGCATTGTGCCTTTTGTGTTGAATCCCAACGCAAAATCTGTGTTTCATGGTCAATGTGAAGCTCCAAGGGATACAGTTAACCTGCACTGGTGCATCAGAATCTAATACTGGTCTCCCAGGAGCCGCTCAAAGCACAAACTCTTAGAAGATTCACTCTTCTTGTACTTAAATCAGCATTGTGCCTTTTGTATTCAATCCCGATGATATTTCTGTGTCTCATGGTCAATATGAAGGTCCAAGGGATACAGTAAACCTGCACTGGTGCATCGGAATCTAATACTGGTCTCCCAGGAGCCGCTCAAACCACAAACTCTTAGAAGATTCTCTCATCTTGTATTTAAGTTTTCATTGTGCCTTTTGGATTCAATCCCGATACAATTTCTGTGTTTCATGGTCAATGTGAAGCTCCAAGGGATACGGTAAACCTGCACTGGTGCATCAGAATCTAATACTGGTCTCCCAGGAGCCGTTCAAAGCACAAACTCTTAGAAGATTCACTCTTCTCGTACTTAAATCAGTATTGTGCCTTTTGTATTCAATCCCGATGATATTTCTGTGTCTCATGGTCAATGTGAAGGTCCAATCTGAAATCGTTATAGGTACAGAAAGCTGGCTTAAGCCAGAGATAAACTCTGCCGAAATTTTTACAAAGGTACAGACGGTGTTTAGAAAGGATAGATTGCATGCAACCGGTGATGGAGTGTTCGTCGCTGTTTGTAGTTCTTTATCCTGTAGTGAAGTAGAAGTGGATAGTTCCTGTGAATTATTATGGGTGGAGGTTGCACTAAACAACCGAACTAGGTTAATAATTGGCTCCTTTTACCGACCTCCCGACTCAGCAGCATTAGTGGCAGAACACCTGAGAGAAAATTTGGAATACATTTCACATAAATTTTCTCAGCATGTTATAGTCTTAGGTGGAGATTTCAATTTACCAGATATAGACTGGGACACTCAGATGTTTAGGACGGGTGGTAGGGACAGAGCATCGAGTGACATTATACTGAGTGCACTATCCGAAAATTACCTCGAGCAATTAAACAGAGAACCGACTCGTGGAGATAACGTCTCGGACCTACTGATAACAAACACACCCGAACTTTTCGACTCTGTATGTACAGAACAGGGAATCAGTGATCATAAGGCCGTTGCAGGATCCCTGAATATGGAAGTTAATAGGAATATAAAAAAAGGGAGGAAGGTTTATCTGTTTAGCAAGAGTATTAGAAGGCAGATTTCAGACTACCTAACAGATCAAAACGAAAATTTCTGTTCCGAAACTGACAATGTTGAGTGTTTATGGAAAAAGTTCAAGGCAATCGTAAAATGCGTTTTAGACAGGTACGTGCCGAGTAAAACTGTGAGGGACGGGAATAACCCACCGTGGTACAACATCAAAGTTAGGAAACTACTGTGAAAGCAAAGAGAGCTCCACTCCAAGTTTAAACGCAGCCAAAACCTCTCAGACAAACAGAAGCTAAACGATGTCAAAGTTAGCGTAAGGAGGGCTATGCGTGAAGCGTTCATTGAATACGAAAGTGAAATTCTATGTACCGACTTGACAGAAAATCCTAGGAAGTTCTGGTCTTACGTTAAATCAGTAAGTGGCTCGAAACAGCATATCCAGACACTACGGGGTCATGATGGCATTGAAACAGAGGATGACACGCGTAAAGCTGAAATACTATACACCTTTTTCCAAAGCTGTTTCACAGAGGAAGGCAGCACTGCAGTTCCTACTCTAAATCCTCGCACAAACGAAAAAATGGCTGACATTGAAATAAGTGTCCAAGGAATAGAAAAGCAACTGCAATCACTCAATAGAGGAAAGCCCACTGGACCTGATGGGATACCAATTCGATTCTACACAGAGTACGCGAAAGAACTTGCCCCCCTTCTAACAGCCGTGTACCGCAAGTCTCTAGAGGAACGGAGCGTTCCAAATGATTGGAAAAGAGCACAGGTAGTCCCAGTCTTCAAGAAGGGTCGTCGAGCAGATGCGCAAAACTATAGACCAATATCTCTGACGTCGATCTCTTGTAGAATTTTAGAACATGTTTTTTGCTCGCGTATCATGTCATTTCTGGAAACCCAGAATCTACTATGTAGGAATCAACATTTATTCCGGAAACAGCGATCGTGTGAGACCCAACTCGCTTTATTTGTTCATGAGCCCCAGAAAATATTAGATACAGGCTCCCAGGTAGATGCTATTTTTCTTGACTTCCGGAAGGCGTTCGATACAGTTCCGCACTGTCGCCTGATAAACAAAGTAAGAGCCTACGGAATATCAGACCAGCTGTGTGGCTGGATTGAAGAGTTTTTAGCAAACAGAACACAGCATGTTGTTATCAATGGAGAGACGTCTACAGACGTTAAAGTAACCTCTGGCGTGCCACAGGGGAGTGTTATGGGACCATTGCTTTTCACAATATATATAAATGACCTAGTAGATATTGTCGGAAGTTCCATGCGGCTTTTCGCGGATGATGCTGTAGTATACAGAGAAGTTGCAGCATTAGAAAATTGTAGCGAAATGCAAGAAGATCTGCAGCGGATAGGCACTTGGTGCAGGGAGTGGGAACAGACCCTTAACATAGACAAATGTAGTGTATTGCGAAAACATAGAAAGAAGGATCCTTTATCGTATGATTATATGATAGCGGAACAAACACTGGTAGCAGTTACTTCTGTAAAATATCTGGGAGTATGCGTGCAGAACGATTTGAAGTGGAATGAGCACATAAAATTAATTGTTGGTAAGGCGGGTACCAGGTTGAGATTCATTGGGAGAGTGCTTAGAAAATGTAGTCCATCAACAAAGGAGGTGGCTTACAAAACACTCGTTCGACCTATACTTGAGTATTGCTCATCAGTGTGGGATCCGTACCAGATCGGTCTGACGGAGGAGATAGAGAAGATCCAAAGAAGAGCGGCGCGTTTCGTCACAGGGTTATTTGGTAACCGTGATAGCGTTACGGAGATGTTTAATAAACTCAAGTGGAAGACTCTGCAAGAGAGGCGCTCTGCATCGCGGTGTAGCTTGCTCGCCAGGTTTCGAGAGGGTGCGTTTCTGGATGAGGTATCGAGTATATTGCTTCCCCCTACTTATACCTCCCGAGGAGATCAAGAATGTAAAATTAGAGAGATTAGAGCGAGCACGGAGGCTTTCAGACAGTCGTTCTTCCCGCGAACCATACACGACTGGAACAGGAAAGGGAGGTAATGACAGTGGCACGTAAAGTGCCCTCCGCCACACACCGTTGGGTGGCTTGCGGAGTATCAATATAGATGTAGATGTAGATGTAGACAGTAAACCTGCACTGGTGCATCGGAATCTAATACTGGTCTCCCAGGAGCCGCTCAAACCACAAACTCTTAGAAGATTCACTCTTCTTGTACATAAGTCCGCATTGTCACTCTTGTACTCAATAACGATGCTATTTCTGTGTTTCATGGCCAATGTGCAGGTCCAAGTGATAAAGTAGTCCTGCACTGGTGCATCGGAATATAATCTCCCAGGAGATGCCCAAAGCAAAAACTCTTAGAAGATTCTCTCTTCTTGCACTTTAGTCGGCATTGTGCCTTTTGTATTCAGTCCCGATGCAATTTCTGTGTTTCATGGTCAATGTGCAGGTCCAAGTGATAAAGTAAACCTGCCCTGGTGCAACGGAATATAATACTGGTCTCCCAGGAGATGCTCAAAGCAAAAACTCTTAGAAGATTCTCTCTTCTTGTACTTTAGTCGGCATTGTGCATTTTGTATTCAGTCCCGATGCAATTTCTGTGTTTCATGGTCAATGTGCAGGTCCAAGTGATAAAGTAAACCTGCCCTGGTGCAACGGAATATAATACTGGTCTCCCAGGAGATGCTCAAAGCAAAAACTCTTTGAAGATTCTCTCTTCTTGTACTTTAGTCGGCATTGTGCCTTGTGTATTCAATCCCGATGCAATTTCTGTGTTTCATGGTCAATGTAATGGTCCAATGGATATGGTAAACCTGCACTGGTGCATCGGAATCTAATACTGGTCTCCCAGGAGCCGCTCAAAGCACAAATTTTTAGAAGATTCACTCTTCTTTTACTTAAGTCGGCATTGTACCTTTTGTATTAATCTCGATGCAATTTCTGTGTTACATGGACAATGTGAAGGTCCAAAGGATACGGTAAACCTGCAGCGGTGCATCGGAATCTAATACTGGTCTCCCATGAGCCGCTGAAACCACAAGCTCTTAGAAGATTCGCTCTTATTGTACTTTATCCGGCATTGTGCCTTTTGTATTCAATCACGATGCGATTTCTATGTTTCATAGTCAATTTGAAGGTACAAGTTATGCAGTAAACCTTCACTGGTGCATCGGAATCGAATGCTGGTCTCCCAAGAGCCGCTCAAACCACAAACTCTTAGAAAATTTACTCTACTTGTACTTAAGTTGGCATTGTATTTTTTGTATCCAACCCCGATGCAATTTCTGTGTTTGATGGTCAATGTCAAGGTAAGAGGGATACAGTAATCCTGCACTGGGGCATCGGAATCTAATACTAGTCTCCCAGGAGCCGCTCAAACCACAAACTCTTAGGTGATTCACTCTTCTTGTACTTAAGTTGGCATTGTGCATTTTGTATTCAATCCCGATGCAATTTCTGTGCTTCATGGTCCACGTGAAGGTCCGAGGGATACAGTAAACCTGCACTGGTGCATAGGAATTTAATACTGGTCTCCCAGGAGCCGCTCAAAGCACAAACCCTTAGAAGATTCACTCTTCTTGTACTCAAGACGGCATTGTGCCTTTCGTATTCAATCCCGATGCAATGTCTGTGTTTCATGGTCAACGTGAAGGTCCAAAGAATACAGTAAACCTGCCCTGGTGCATCGGAATCTAATACTGGTCTCTCAGGGGCCGCTCAAAGCACAAACTCTTTGAAGGTTCACTTTTCTTGAACTTAATTCAGCATTGTGAATTTTGTATACATTCCCGATGCAATTTCTGTGATTCATGCTCAATGTGAAGGTCCAAGGGATACAGTAAACCTGCACTGGGGCATCGGAATCCAATACTGGTCTCCCAGGAGCCGCTCAAAGCACAAACTCTTAGAAGATTCACTCTTCTTGTACTTAAGTCGGCATTGTGTCTTTTGAATTCAATCCCGATGCAATTTCTGTGTTTGATGGTCAATGTGAAGGTCCAAGGGATACAGTAAACCTGCACTGGTGCATCGGAATCTAATACTGGTCTCCCAGGAGCCGCTCAATGCACAAACTCTTAGAAGACTCACTCTTCTTGTACTTAAGTCGGCATTGTGCCTTTTGTGTTGAATCCCAATGCAAAATCTGTGTTTCATGGTCAATGTGAAGCTCCAAGGGATACAGTAGACCTGCACTTGTGCATCGGAATCTAATACTGGGCTCCCATGAGCCGCTCAAAGCACATACTTTTAGAAGATTCACTCTTCTTGTACTTAAGACGGTATTGTGCATCTTGTTTTCAATCCCGATGCAATTTCTGTGTTAAATGGACAATGTGAAGGTGCAAGTGATACAGTAAACCTGCACTGGTGCATCGGAATCTAATAATGGTCTGCCAGGAGCCGCTTAAAACTTTAACTCTTAGAAGATTCACTCTTTTTGTACTTAAGTCGGCATTGTGCCTTTTGTATTCAATCCCGATGCAATTTCTGTGTTCCATGGTGAATGTAAAGGTCCAAGGGATACAGTAAACCAGCACTGATGCATCGGAATCTAATACTGGTCTGCCAGGAGCCTCTCAAAGCACAAACTCTTAGAAGATCCACACTTCTTGTACTTAAGTTGGCATTGTGCCTTTTGTATTCAATCCCGATGCAATTTCTGTGTTTCATGGTCAAAGGAAAGGTCCATGGGATACGGTAAACCTGCACTGGTGCGTCGGAAACTAGTACTGGTCTCTCAGGAGCCGCTCAAATCACAAACTCTTAGAAGATTCTCTCATCTTGTATTTAAGTCGGCATTGTGCCTTTTGGATTCAATCCCGATACAATTTCTGTGTTTCATGGTCAATGTGAAGCTCCAAGGGATACAGTTAACCTGCACTGGTGCATCAGAATCTAATACTGGTCTCCCAGGAGCCGCTCAAAGCACAAACTCTTAGAAGATTCACTCTTCTTGTACTTAAATCAGCATTGTGCCTTTTGTATTCAATCCCGATGATATTTCTGTGTCTCATGGTCAATATGAAGGTCCAAGGGATACAGTAAACCTGCACTGGTGCATCGGAATCTAATACTGGTCTCCCAGGAGCCGCTCAAACCACAAACTCTTAGAAGATTCTCCCATCTTGTATTTAAGTTTTCATTGTGCCTTTTGGATTCAATCCCGATACAATTTCTGTGTTTCATGGTCAATGTGAAGCTCCAAGGGATACGGTAAACCTGCACTGGTGCATCAGAATCTAATACTGGTCTCCCAGGAGCCGCTCAAAGCACAAACTCTTAGAAGATTCACTCTTCTCGTACTTAAATCAGTATTGTGCCTTTTGTATTCAATCCCGATGATATTTCTGTGTCTCATGTTCAATGTGAAGGTCCAAGCTGAAATCGTTATAGGTACAGAAAGCTGGCTTAAGCCAGAGATAAATTCTGCCGAAATTTTTACAAAGGTACAGTCGGTGTTTAGAAAGGATAGATTGCATGCAACCGGTGATGTAGTGGTCGTCGCTGTTAGTAGTTCTTTATCCTGTAGTGAAGTAGAAGTGGATAGTTCCTGTAAATTATTATGGGTGGAGGTTGCACTAAACAACTGAACTAGGTTAATAATTGGCTCCTTTTACCGACCTCCCGACTCAGCAGCATTAGTGGCAGAACACCTGAGAGAAAATTTGGAATACATTTCACATAAATTTTCTCAGCATGTTATAGTCTTAGGTGGAGATTTCAATTTACCAGATATAGACTGGGACACTCAGATGTTTAGGACGGGTGGTAGGGACAGAGCATCGAGTGACATTATACTGAGTGCACTATCCGAAAATTACCTCGAGCAATTAAACAGAGAACCGACTCGTGGAGATAACATCTCGGACCTACTGATAACAAACACACCCGAATTTTTCGACTCTGCATGTACAGAACAGGGAATCAGTGATCATAAGGCCGTTGCAGGATCCCTGAATATGGAAGTTAATAGGAATATAAAAAAAGGGAGGAAGGTTTATCTGTTTAGCAAGAGTAATAGAAACCAGATTTCAGACTACCTAACAGATCAAAACGAAAATTTCTGTTCCGAAACTTACAATGTTGAGTGTTTATGGAAAAAGTTCAAGGCAATCGTAAAATGCGTTTTAGACAGGTATGTGCCGAGTAAAACTGTGAGGGACGGGAAAAACCCACCGTGGTACAACATCAAAGTTAGGAAACTACTGTGAAAGCAAAGAGAGCTCCACTCCAAGTTTAAACGCAGCCAAAACCTCTCAGACAAACAGAAGCTAAACGATGTCAAAGTTAGCGTAAGGAGGGCTATGCGTGAAGCGTTCATTGAATTCGAAAGTAAAATTCTATGTACCGACTTGACAGAAAATCCTAGGAAGTTCTGGTCTTACGTTAAATCAGTAAGTGGCTCGAAACAGCATATCCAGACACTACGGGGTCATGATGGCATTGAAACAGAGGATGACACGCGTAAAGCTGAAATACTATACACCTTTTTCCAAAGCTGTTTCACAGAGGAAGACCGCACTGCAGTTCCTACTCTAAATCCTCGCACAAACGAAAAAATGGCTGACATCGAAATAAGTGTCCAAGGAATAGAAAAGCAACTGCAATCACTCAATAGAGGAAAGCCCACTGGACCTGATGGGATACCAATTCGATTCTACACAGAGTACGCGAAAGAACTTGCCCCCCTTCTAACAGCCGTGTACCGCAAGTCTCTAGAGGAACGGAGCGTTCCAAATGATTGGAAAAGAGCACAGGTAGACCCAGTCTTCAAGAAGGGTCATCGAGCAGATGCGCAAAACTATTGACCTATATCTCTGACGTCGATCTCTTGTAGAATTTTAGAACATGTTTTTTGCTCGCGTATCATGTCATTTCTGGAAACCCAGAATCTACTATGTAGGACTCAACATGGATTCCGGAAACAGCGATCGTGTGAGACCCAACTCGCTTTATTTGTTCATGAGACCCAGAAAATATTAGATACAGGCTCCCAGGTAGATGCTATTTTTCTTGACTTCCGGAAGGCGTTCGATACAGTTCCGCACTGTCGCCTGATAAACAAAGTAAGAGCCTACGGAATATCAGACCAGCTGTGTGGCTGGATTGAAGAGTTTTTAGCAAACAGATCACAGCATGTTGTTATCAATGGAGAGACGTCTACAGACGTTAAAGTAACCTCTGGCGTGCCACAGGGGAGTGTTATGGGACCATTGCTTTTCACAATATATATAAATGACCTAGTAGATATTGTCGGAAGTTCCATGCGGCTTTTCGCGGATGATGCTGTAGTATACAGAGAAGTTGCAGCATTAGAAAATTGTAGCGAAATGCAAGAAGATCTGCAGCGGATAGGCACTTGGTGCAGGGAGTGGGAACTGACCCTTAACATAGACAAATGTAGTGTATTGCGAAAACATAGAAAGAAGGATCCTTTATTGTATGATTATATGATAGCGGAACAAACACTGGTAGCAGTTACTTCTGTAAAATATCTGGGAGTATGCGTGCAGAACGATTTGAAGTGGAATGATCATATAAAATTAATTGTTGGTAAGGCGGGTACCAGGTTGAGATTCATTGGGAGAGTGCTTAGAAAATGTAGTCCATCAACAAAGGAGGTGGCTTACAAAACACTCGTTCGACCTATACTTGAGTATTGCTCATCAGTGTGGGATCCGTACCAGATCGGTCTGACGGAGGAGATAGAGAAGATCCAAAGAAGAGCGGCGCGTTTCGTCACAGGGTTATTTGGTAACCGTGATAGCGTTACGGAGATGTTTAATAAACTCAAGTGGCAGAATGTGCAAGAGAGGCGCTCTGCATCGCGGTGTAGCTTGCTCGCCAGGTTTCGAGAGGGTGCGTTTCTGGATGAGGTATCGAGTATATTGCTTCCCCCTACTTATACCTCCCGAGGAGATCACGAATGTAAAATTAGAGAGATTAGAGCGCCCACGGAGGCTTTCAGACAGTCGTTCTTCTCGCGAACCATAAACGACTGGAACAGGAAAGGGAGGTAATGACCGTGGCACGTAAAGTGCCCTCCTCCACACACCGTTGGGTGGCTTGCGGAGTATCAATATAGATGTAGATGTAGATGTAGACAGTAAACCTGCACTGGTGCATCGGAATCTAATACTGGTCTCCCAGGAGCCGCTCAAACCACAAACTCTTAGAAGATTCACTCTTCTTGTACATAAGTCCGCATTGTCACTCTTGTATTCAATCCCGATGCTATTTCTGTACTTCATGGCCAATGTGCAGGTCCAAGTGATAAAGTAATCCTGCACTGGTGCATCGGAATATAATCTCCCAGGAGATGCTCAAAGCAAAAACTCTTAGAAGGTTCTCTCTTCTTGCACTTTAGTCGGCATTGTGCCTTTTGTATTCAATCCCGATGCAATTTCTGTGTTTCATGGTCAATGTAATGGTCCAATGGATATGGTAAACCTGCACTGGTGCATCGGAATCTAATATTGGTCTCCCAGGAGATGCTCAAAGCAAAAACTCTTAGAAGATTCTCTCTTCTTGTACTTTAGTCGGCATTGTGCATTTTGTATTCAGTCCCAATGCAATTTCTGTGTTTCATGGTCAATGTGCAGGTCCAAGTGATAAAGTAAACCTGCCCTGGTGCAACGGAATATAATACTGGTCTCCCAGGAGATGCTCAAAGCAACAACTCTTTGAAGATTCTCTCTTCTTGTACTTTAGTCGGCATTGTGCCTTGTGTATTCAATCCCGATGCAATTTCTGTGTTTCATGGTCAATGTAATGGTCCAATGGATATGGTAAACCTGCACTGGTGCATCGGAATCTAATACTGGTCTCCCAGGAGCCGCTCAAAGCACAAATTTTTAGAAGATTCACTCTTCTTTTACCTAAGTCGGCATTGTACCTTTTGTATTAATCTCGATGCAATTTCTGTGTTACATGGACAATGTGAAGGTCCAAAAGATACGGTAAACCTGCAGCGGTGCATCGGAATCTAATACTGGTCTCCCATGAGCCGCTGAAACCACAAGCTCTTAGAAGATTCGCTCTTATTGTACTTTATCCGGCATTGTGCTTTTGTATTCAATCACGATGCGATCTCTATGTTTCATGGTCAATTTGAAGGTACAAGTTATGCAGTAAACCTTCACTGGTGCATCGGAATCGAATGCTGGTCTCCCAAGAGCCGCTCAAACCACAAACTCTTAGAAAATTTACTCTACTTGTACTTAAGTCGGCATTGTCCTTTTTGTATCCAACCACGATGCAATTTCTGTGTTTGATGGTCAATGTGAAGGTAAGAGGGATACAGTAAACGTGCACTGGTGCATCGGATTCTAATACTGGTCACCCAGGAGACGCACAAATCACAAACTCTTAGAAGATTCAATCTTCTTGTACTTAAGTCGACAATGTACCTTTTGCATTCCATCCCGATGCAATTACTGTGCTTCATGGACAATGTGAAGGTCCAAGGAACACAGTGAACGTGAACTGGTGCATCGGAATCTATACAGGTCTCCCAGGAGCCGCTCAAACCACAAACTCTTAGGTGATTCACTCTTCTTGTACTTAAGTTGGCATTGTGCATTTTGTATTCAATCCCGATGCAATTTCTGTGTTTCATGGTCCACGTGAAGGTCCGAGGGATACAGTAAACCTGCACTGGTGCATAGGAATTTAATACTGGTCTCCCAGGAGCCGCTCAAAGCACAAACTCTTAGAAGATTCACTCTTCTTGTACTCAAGACGGCATTGTGCCTTTCGTATTCAATCCCGATGCGATATCTGTGTTTCATGGTCAACGTGAAGGTCCAAAGAATACAGTAAACCTGCCCTGGTGCATCGGAATCTGATACTGGTCTCCCAGGGGCCGCTCAAAGCACAAACTCTTTGAAGATTCACTTTTCTTGAACTTAATTCAGCATTGTGAATTTTGTATACGTTCCCGATGCAATTTCTGTGATTCATGCTCAATGTGAAGGTCCGAGGGATACAGTAAACCTGCACTGGTGCATCGGAATCTCATACAGGTCTCCCAGGAGACGCTCAAGGCACAAATTCTTAGAAGATTCACTCTTCTTGTACTTAAGTCAGCATTGTTCCCTTTGTATTCAATCCCGATTCGATTTCTGTGTTTCATGGTCAATGTGGATGTCCAAGGGATACAGTAAACCGGAACTGGTGCATCGGAATCCAATACTGGTGTCCGAGAAGCTATTCAAAGCACAACCTCTTAGAAGATTTACTCTTCTTGTACCTAAGTCGGCACTGTCCCTTTTGTATTCAATGCCGATGCAATTTCGATGTTTCATGGTCAATGTGAAGGTCCAAGGGATCCAGTTAACTTGCACCGGTGCATCGGAATCTAATACTGGTCTCCCAGGGGCCGCTCAAAGGTCAAACTCTTAGAAGATACACTCTTCTTGTACTTAAGTCGGCATTGTGCCTTTTGTATTCAATCCCGATGCAATTTCTGTGTTCCACGGTGAATGCAAAGGTCCAAGGGATACAGTAGGACAGCACTGGTGCATCGGAATCTAACACTGGTCTGCCGGGAGCCTCTCAAAGCACAAACTCTTAGAAGATTCACTCTTCTTGTACTTAAGTTGGCATTGTCCCTTTTGTATTCAATCCCGATGCAATTTGTGTGTTTCATGGTCAATATGAAGGTCCAAGGGATACAGTAAACCTGCACTGGTGCATCGGAATCTAATACTGGTCTCCCAGGAGCCGCTCAAACCACAATTTCTTAGAAAATTCATTCTTTTTGTAGTTAAGTCAGCATTGTCCCTTTAGAATTCAATCCCGATGCAATTTCTGTGTTTCATGGTCAATGTGAAGATCAAAGGGATACAGTAAACGTGCAATGGTGCATCGGAATCTAATACAGGTCTCCCAGGAGCCGCTCAAACCTCAAATTCGTAGATGACACACTCTACTTGTACTTAAGTTGGCATTGTGCCTTTTGTATTCAATTCCGTTGCAATTTCTGTGTTTCATGGTCAATGCGAAAGTCCAAGGGATACAGTAAACCTGCACTGGTGCTTCGGATTCTAACACTGGTCTCCCAGGAGCCACCAAAAACACAAACTCTTAGAAGAGTCACTCTTTATGTACTTATGTCGGCATTGTTGCTTTCGTGTTCATTGCCGATGAAAATTCTGTGTCTCATGGTCAATGTGAAGGTCCAAGGAATACAGCAAACCTGCACTGGTGCATCGTAATCTACCACTGGTCTGTAAGGAGCCGCTAAAAGGACAAACTCTTAGGAGAATCACTTTTCTTGTACCTACGTCGGCATTGTACATTTTGAATTCAATCCTGTTGCAAATTCTGTGCATCATGGTCAATGCAAACGCCCAACGGATACAATAATTCTGCACTGGTGCATCGGAGACTAATACTGGTCTTCCATCGAGCGACTCAAAGCACAAACTCTTAGAAGACTCACTCTTCTTGTACTTAAGTCGGCATTGTGCCTTTTGTATTCAATCCCGATGCAATTTCTGTGTTACACGGTGAATGTAAAGGTCCAAGGGATACAGTAAGACAGCACTGGTGCATCGGAATCTAATACTGGTCTCCCAGGAGCAACTCAAACACAAACTGTTAGAAGACTCACTCTTCTTGTACTTGATCGGTATTGTGCATTTTGTATTCAATCCCGATGCAGTGTGTGTGTTTCATGGTCAATGTGAACGTCCGAGGGATACAGTAAACCTGCACTGGTGCATCGGAATCCAATACTGGTCTCCCATCGAGCCACTCAAAGCACAAACTCTTAGAAGATTCACTCTTCTTGTACTTAAGTTGGCATTGTCCCTTTTGTATTCAATCCCAATGCAATTTCAGTAATTCTTGGTCAATGTGAAGGTCCAAGGGATACAGTAAACCTGCACTGGTGCATCGCAAACTGATACTGGTCTCCAAGGAAGCGTTCAAAGCACAAGCTCTTAGAAGATTCACTCTTCTTTACTGGATTCGGTATAGTGCCTTTTGTATTCAATCACGATCTGATTTCTGTGTTTCATGGTCAATGTGAAGGCCCAAGGGATACAGTAAACTTTCACTGGTGCATCGGAATCTAATACTTGTCTCCCAGACGCATTTCAAACCACAAACTCTTAGAAAATTCACTCTTCTTGTACTTAAGTCGGCATTGTGTATTTCGTATTCAATCCCAATGCAATTTCTGTGTTTGATGGTCAATGTGAAGGTCCGAGGGATAGAGTAAACCTGCACTGGTGCATCGGATTCTAATACTGGTCTCCCAGGAGCCGCTCAAACACAAATTCTTAGAAGATTCAGTCTTGTTGTACCTAAATCGGCATTGTCTCCTTTGTATTCAAACCCGATGCAATTACTGTGTTTCATGGTCAATGAGAAGGTACAAGGGATACAGTAAACCTGTACTGGTGCATCGGAATCTGAAACTGGTCTCCCAGAAGCCGCACAAAGCACTAACTCTTAGAAGATTCACTCTTCTTGTACTTATGTCGGCATTGTGCCTTTTGTATTTAATCCCGAGGCAATTTCTGTGTTTCAAGGTCAATGTAAAGGTCCAAGGGATACGATAAACCGGCATTGGTACATCGGATTCTAATACAGGTCTCGCAGGAGCCGCTCAATATACAAACTCTTAGAAGATTCACTCTTCTTGTACTTAAGTCGGCATTGTGCCTTTTGTATTCAATTCCGATGCAGTGTGTGTGTTTCATGGTCAATGTGCGCGTCCGAGGGATACAGTAAACCTGCACTGGTGCATCGGAATCTAATACTGGTCTCCCATCGAGCCACTCAAAGCACAAACTCTTAGAAGATTCACTCTTCTTGTACTTAAGTCAGCATTGTGCTTTTGGATTCAATCCCGATGCAGTTTCTGTGATACATGGTCAATGTGAAGGTCCAAGGGATACGGTAAGCTTTCACTGGCGCATAGGAATCTAATACTGGTCTCCCAGGAGCCGCTCAAACCACAAACTCTTAGAAGATTCACTCTTCTTGTACTTAAGTCGGCATTGTCCCTTTTGATTTCAATCCCGATGCAATTTCTGTCATTCATGGTGCAAGGGATGCAGTAAACCTGTACTGGTGCATCGGAATGTATTACTGGTCTCCCAGGATTCGCTCAAAGCACAAACTCTTGGTAGATTCACTCTTCTTATACTTAAGTCGGCACTGTGCCTTTTGTATTTAATCCCGATGCGATTTCTGTGTTCCATGGTCAATGTGAATGTCCAAGGGATAAATTAAACCTGCACTGGTGCATTGGAATCTAGTACTGGTCACCCAGGAGCTGCTCAGAGCATAAACGCTTAGAAGATTCTTTCTTCTTGTACTTAAGTCGGCATTGTGCTTTTTGTATTCAATCCCGATGCAATTTCTGTGTTTCATCGTCAATGTGAAGGACCAAGGGATACAGTAAACCTGCACTGGTGCATCGGAATCTACTACTGGTCTCCCGGCAGCCGCTCAAACCACAAACTCTTATAAGATTCTCTCCTCTTGTACTTAAAACGTATTGGTCCTTATGTATTCAATCCAAATGCCATATCTGTGTTTCATGGTCATTGTGAAGGTCCAAGGGAAACAGTAATCCTGCACTGGGGCATCGGAATCTAATACTAGTCTCCCAGGAGCCGCTCAAACCACAAACTCTAAGAAGATACACACTTCTTGTACTTAAGTCGGCATTGTCCCTTTTGTTTCAATGCCGATGCAATGTCTGTGACTCATGGTCAATGTGAAGGTCCAAGGGATACAGTAAACCTGCACTGGCGCATCGGAGTCTAATACTGGTTTCCCAGGAGCCGCTCTAAACACAAACTCTAAGAAGTTTCACTCTTCTTGTACTTAAGTCGGTATTGTGACTTTAATATTGAATCACGATGCAATTTCTGTGTTTCATGGTCAATGTGAAGGTCCAAGGGACACGGTAAACTTGCACTGGTGCATCGGAATCTAATACTGGTCTCCCAGAAGCCGCTCAAAACTCAAACTCTTAGAAGATTCACTCTTCTTGCACTTAAGTCGGCATTGTCCATTTTGTATTCAATCCCGATGCATTTTCTGTGTTTCATGGTCAATGTGATGGTCCAAGGGATACAGTTAAGCTGCACTGGTGCATTGTAATCCAGTACTGATCTCCCGGCAGCCGCTCAAATCATAAACCCTTAGAAGATTCACTCTTCTTGTACTTCAGTCGGCATTGTCACTTTTGTATTCAATCCTTATGCAATTTCTGTGTTTCATGGTCAATGTGAAGGTCCAAGGGATACAGTAAACCTGCACTTGTGCATCGAAATGTAATACTGGTCTCCCAGGTCACGCTCAAAGCACGAACTCTTAGAAGATTCACTCTTTTTGTACTTACGTTGGCATTGTGCCGTTTGTATTCAATTCCGATGCAATTTCTGTGTTTCATGATCAATGTGAAGGTCCAAGGGATACAGTAAACCTGCACTGGTGCATCGGATTCTAGAACTGGTCAGCCAGGAGCCGCTCAAAGCAAAGACTCTTAGAAGATTGACTCTTCTTGAACTTAAGTTGGCATTGTCCCTTTTGTATTCAATACCGATGCAATTACTGTGTTTCATGGTCAATGTGAAGGTCCAAGGGATACAGTAGAATTGCACTGGTGCATCGGAATCTGATACTGGTCTCCCAGGGGCTGCTGAAATCACAAATTCTTGGAAGATTCACTCTACTTGTCCTTAAGTCAACATTGTGCCTTTAGTATTCAATCCCGATACAATTCCTGTGTTTCATGGTCAATGTGAAGGTCCATTGGATGCATTGAACCAGCACTGATGCATCGGAATCTAATTCTGGTATCCCAGCATCCGCTCAAAGCACAAACTCTTACAAGATTCCTCTTCTTGTACTTAAGCCGGCATTGTGCCTTTTATATTCAATCCCGATTCAATTTCTGTATTCCATGGTCAATGTGAAGGCCCAAGGGATACGGTAAACCAGCACTGCTGCATCGGAATCTAATACTTGTCTCCCAGGAGCCGCTGAAATCACAAACTCTCGGAAGATTCACTCTACTTGTACTTAAGTCGGCATTGTGCCTCTAGTATTCAATCCCGATACAATTACTGTGTTTCATGGTCAATGTGAAGGTCCAAGTGTTTCAGTAAACCAGCACTGGTGCATCGGAATCTATTACTGGTCTCCCAGGAGCCGCTCAAAGCACACACTCTAACAAGATTCACTCTTCTTGTACTTAAGTCGTTATTGTGTTTTGTATTCAATCCCGATGCAATTTCTGGGTTTTTATGGTCAATGTAAAGGTCCAAGGGATACAGTATACCTACACTGGTGCATCGGAATCTAATACTGGTGTCCCAGGAGCTGCTCAAACCACAAACTCTTAGAAGATTCACTCTTCTAGTACTCGGCATTGTGAATATTGTATTCATTCCCGATGCGATATCTGAGTTTCTCGGCGAATGTGAAGGTCCATGGGATGCAGTAAACGAGGACTGGTGCATCGGTATGTAATTCTGGTCTCCCAGGAGCCGCTCAAAGCACACTTTCTTGGATGGTTCACTCTTCTTGTACTTAAGTCGGCATTGTGCCTTTTGTATTCTATCCCGATGCAATTTCTGTGTTTCATGGTCAATGTGAAGGTCCATGGGATGCTGTAATCTTGCACTGGTGCATCGGAATCTAATACTGGTCTACCAGGAGCCGCTCAAATAACACACTCTTACAAGATCCAATCTTCTTGTACTTAAAACGGCAATTAGCCTTATACATTCAATCCCGATGCAACTCCTATGATTCATGGTCAATGTGAAGGCCCAAGGGATACAGTATACCTACATTGGTGCATCGGAATCTAATACTGGTCTCCCAGGAGCCGCTCAAAGCACACACTCTTAGAAGATTCACTCTTCTTGTACTTAAGTCGGCATTGTGCCTTATGTATTCAGTCCCGATGCAGTTTCTGTGTTACATGATCAATGTGAACGTCCAAGGGTTTCAGTAAACCAGCAGTGGTGCATCGGAATCTTAATCTAGTGTCCCAGGACCCACTCAAATCACAAACTCTCAGAAGATTCACTCTGCTTGTACTTAAGTCGGCATTGTGCCTTTCGTGTTCAATCCCGATGCAATTTCTGCATTTCACGGTCAATGTGAAGGTCCAAGGGATACAGTAAAACTGCACTGATGCATCGCAATCTAATACTGGTCTCCCAGGAGCCGCTCAAAGCACACACTCTTAGAGGATTCAATCTTCTTGTACGTAAGTCGGCATTGTGCCTTTTGTATTCCATCCCGATGCAGTTTCTGTGTTTCATGGTCAATGTGAAGGTCCATGGGATGCAGTAAACGTGGACTGGTGCATCGGTATCTAATTATGGTCTCCCAGAAGCCGCTCAAAACACACTTTCTTAGATGATTAACTCTTCTTGTACTTAAGTCGACATTGTGAAATTTGTATTCAATCCCGATGCAATTTCTGTGTTTCATGGTCATTAGTAAGGTCTGAGGGGGTACAGTAAACCTGCACTGGTGCATCGGAATCTAATACTGGTCTTCCAGGAGCCGCTCAAAGAAAAAATTCATAGAAGATTCACTCTTCTTGTACTTAAGTCGGTGTTGTGCTTTCAGTATTCAATCCCAATGCAATTACTGTGTTTCATGGTCAATGTGACGGTCCAAAGGATACAGTAAACCTGCACAGATGAGTCGCAAACTAACACAGGCCTCCCAGGAGACGCTCAAAGCACAAATTCTTAGAAGATTCACTCTACATGTACTTAAGTCGGCATTGTGCCCTTTGTATTCAATCCCGATACAATTTCTGTGTTTCATGGTCAATGCGATTGACCATGGGATGCAGTAAACGTGGACTGGTGCATCGGTATTTAATTCTGGTCTCATAGGAGCCGCTCAAAGCACAAACTCTTAGAAGATTCACTCTCCTACTACTTAAGACAGCATTTAGCCTTGTGTATACAATCCCGACGCAATTCCTGTGATTCATAGACAATGTGACGGTCCAAGGGATGCGGTATACCTGCACTGGTGCATCGGAATCTAATACCGGTCTCCCAGGAGTAGCTCAAAGCACACACTCTTAGAAGATTCACTCTTCTTGTACTTATATCGGCATTGTGCATTTTGTATTCAATCGCGATGCAATATCTGTGTTTCATGGTTAATGCGAAGGGCCAAGGATTGCAGTAAACCTGCACTGGTGCATCGGAATCTAATTCTGGTCCCAAGCATCCACTCAAAGCACAAACTCTTACATGATTCCGCTTCTTGTATTTAAGCCGGCATTGAGCCTTTTGTATTCAATCCCGATGCAATTTCTGTATTTTCTGGTCAATTAGAATGCCCAAGGGATACGGTAAACCTGCACTGCTGCATCGGAATCTAGTACTGGTCTCCCAGGAGCCGCTGAAATCACAAACTCTTGGTAGATTCACTCTTCTTGTACTTAAGACGGCATTTTGCCTTTTGTATTCAATCCCGATGCGATTCCTGTGATTCATGGTCAATGTGACGGTCCAAGGAATGCAGTAAGCCAGCACTGGTGCATCGGAATCTAATACTGGAATCCCAGGAGCCGCTCAAAACCCAAAGGCTTGGAAGATTCACTCTACTTGTACTTAAGCCGTCATTGTGCCTTTAGTATTCAATCCCGATACAATTTCTGTGTTTCATGGTCAATGTGAAGGTCCATGGGATGCTGTAAACGTGTACTGGTGCATCGGATTCTATTACTGGTCTCCCAGGAGCCGCTCAAATCACATACTCTTACAAGATCCACTCTTCTTGTACTTAAAACGGCAAGGAGCCTTATGCATTCAATCCCGAAGCAATTCCTATGATTCATGGGCAATGTGAAGGTCCAAGGGATACAGTATACCTACATTGGTGCATCGGATTGTAATACTGGTGACCCAGGAGCCGCTCAAAGATCAAACTCTTAGAACATTCACTCTTCTTGTACTTAAGTCGGCATTGTACCTATTGTATTCAATCCCGATGCGATTTCTGTGTTTCATGGCCAATGTGAAGGTCCATGGGATGCAGTAAACCTGCACTGGTGCATCGGAATATTGGTCTCCCTGGAGCGCTCAAATCACACACTCTTAGAAGATTCACTCTTCTTGTACTTAAGTCGGCATTGTGCTTTTGTATTCAATCCCTATGCAATTCCTCTGTTTCATGGTCATTGTGAAGGTCTAAGGGATACAGTAAACCTGCACTGATGCATCGGAATCTAATACTGGTCTCCCAGAGACCGTTCAAATCACGAACGCTTAGAGGATTCACTCTTCTTGTACCTAAGTCGGCATTGTTCCGTTTGTATTCAATCCCGATGCAATTTCTGTGTTTCATGGTCAATGTGGAGGTCCAAGGTTTATAGTAAACCTGCACTGGTGCATCGGAATCTAATACTGGTCTCCCAGGAGCCGCTCAAACCACAAACTCTTAGAAGATTCAGTCTTCTTTTACTTAAGTCGGCATTGTGCACTTTGTATTCAATCCCGATGCAATTACTGTGTTTCATGGTCAATGTGAAGGGCCATGCGATACAATAAACCTGCACTGGGGCATCGGAATCTAATACTGGTCTCCCAGGAGCCACTCAAAGCACAAACACTTAAAAGATTCAGTCTTCTTTTACTTAAGTCGGCATTGTGCCTTTTGTATTCAATCCCTATGCAATTCCTGTGTTTCATGGTCAATGTGAAGGTCCAAGGGATACAGTAAACCTGCACTGACGCATCGGAATCTAATACTGGTCTCCCAGATACCGTTCAAATCACGAACGCTTAAAGGATTCACTGTTCCCGTACTTAAGTCGGCATTGTGCCTTTTGTATTCAATCCCGATGCAATTTCTGTGATTCGTGGTCAATGTGAAGGTCCAAGTGATGCAGTTAACCTGCACTGATGCATCCGAATCTAATACCGAACCCCCAGGAGCCGCTCATAGCACACAGTCTTAGAGGATTCAGTCATCTTGTACTTATGTCGTCATTGTGTTTTTGAATTCAATCCCGATGCAATTTCTGTGTTTCATGGTCAATGTGAAGGTCCGAGGGTTACAGTAAACCTGCACTGGTGCATCGGAATCTATTTCTGGGCTCCCAGGAGCCGCTCAAAGCACAAATTCTTAGATGATTCACACTTCTTGTACTTTAGTCGGCATTGTGATTTTTGTAATCAATCCCGATCCAATTTCTGTGTTTCATGGCCAATGTGAAGGTCCAAGGGATACAGTATACCTACACCGGTGCATCGGAATCTATTACTATTCTCCCAGGAGCCGCTCCAAGCACAACATCTTTGAAGATACGCACTTTTTGTACTTAAGACGGCATTTAGCCTTATGTATTCAATCCCGATGCAATTCCTGTGATTCATGGTCAATGTGAATGTCCAAGGGATACAGTATACCTACACTGGTGCATCGGAATCTAATACTGGTCTCCCAGGAGCCGCTCAATGCACAAACTCTTAGAAGATTAACTGTTCTTGTACTTAAGTTTGCATTGTGCCTTTTGTATTCAATCCCGATGGAATTTCTGTGTTACATGGTCAATGTGAAGGTCCATGTGATACAATAAACCTTCACTGGTGCATCGGAATCTAATACCGGTCTCCCAGGAGTCGCTCAAAGCTCAAACACTTAGAAGATTCAGTCTTCTTTTACTTAAGTCGGCATTGTGCCTTTTGTATTCAATGCCGATGGAATTTCTGTATTTCATGATCAATGTGAAGGGCCATGGGATACAATAAGCCTGCACTGGGGCATCGGAATCTAATACTGGTCTCCCAGGAGCCGTTCAAAGCACAAACTCTTACAATATTCACACTTCGTGTACTTAAGTCGGCATTGTGCTTTTTGTATTCAATCCCGATGTAATATCTGTGATTTATGGTCAATGTGAAGGTCCAAGTTTTACAGTAAACCTGCACTGGTGCATCGGAATCTAATACTTGTCTCCCAGGAGCCGCTCAAAGCACTATTTTTCAGAAGATTCACTCTTCCTATACTTAAGTCGGCATTGTGCCGTTTTTATTCGATCCCGATGCATATTATGTGTATCATGGTCAATGCGTAGGTCCGAGGGATACAGTAAACCTGCACTGGTGCTTCGGAGTCTAATACTGGTCCCCCAGGAGCCGCTCATTGTTCAAACACTTAGGAGATTCACACATCTTGTACTTAAGTCGGCATTGTGCATTTTGTATCCAATCCCGACGCAATGTCTGTGTTTCATGGTCAATGTTAAGTTCCAAAGGATACAGTAAAAATGCACTGCTGTATCGGATACTAATAGTGGTCTCGCAGGAGACCCTCAAAGCACAGACACTTCGAAGATTCACTCTTCTTGTACTTAAGACGGCATTTAGCCTTACGTATTCAATCCCGATGCAATTCCTGTAATACGTAGTCAATGTGAAGCTCCAAGGGATACAGTATACCTACACTGGTCCATCGGAATCTAAAACTGGTCTTCCAGGAGTCGCACAAAGCACTAACTCTTAGAAGATTCACTCTTCTTGTACTTAAGTATTCATTCTGAATTTTGTATTGAATCCCGATGCAATTTCTGTGTTTCATTATAAATGTGAAGGTCCAAGGGATACAGTAAACCTGCACTGATGCATCGGAATCTAATACTGGTTTGCCAGGTGTTGCTCAATGCACAAACTCTTAGAAGACTCACTCTACTTGTACTTAAGTTGGCATTGTGTCTTTTGCATTCAATCCCGATGCAATATCTGTGTTTTATGGTCAATGTGAAGGTCCTAGGCTTACAGTAAACCTGCACTGGTGCATCAGAATCTAATACTGGTCTCCAAGGAGCCGCTCAAATCACTAACTCTTAGAAGTATCACTCTTATTGTACTTAAGTATGCACTCTGCCTTTTATATTCAATCCCGATGCAATTTCTGTGTTTCATCGTCAATAAGAATGTCAGAGGGATACAGTAACCCTGAAGTGAAGCATCGGAATCTATAACTAGTGTCACAGGAATGGTTCAAAACATAGACAGTAAGAAATGTCCGTTTTCTTGTACTTGAGTCGGCATTGTGCCTTTTGTATTTAATTCCGATGCAATTTCTGTGTTTCGTCGTCAAAAAGAAGGTCCAAGGGATACAGTAAACCTGAAGTGAAGCATCGCAATCTAAAACCGGTCTCACAGGAAAGGTTCAAAGCATAGTCAGTAAGAAGAGCCAGTCCTCTTGTACTTGAGTCGGCATTGTGCCTTTTGTATTTAATTCCGATGCAATTTCTGTGTTTCGTCATCAATAATAAAATCAGAGGGATACAGTGAACCTGAAGTGAAGCATCGGAATCTATAACTAGTGTCACAGGAATGGTTAAAATCATAGACAGAAAGAAGAGCCAGTCTTCTTGTACTTGAGTCGGCATTGTGCCTTTTGTATTTAATTCCGATGCAATATCTGTGTTTCATCGTCATTAAGGAGGTCAGAGGGATACAGTAAACCTGAAGTGAAGCATCGGAATCTAAAACTAGTGTCACAGAAATGGTTCAAAACATAGACAGTAAGAAGAGTCAGTTTTCTTGTACTTAAGTCGGCATTGTGCCTTTTCTAATTAATTCCGATGCAATTTCTGTGTTTCATCGTCAATAAGAAGGTCAGAGGGATACAGTAAACCTGAAGTGAAGCATCGGAATCTACAACTAGTGTCACAGAAATGGTTCAAAATATAGACAGTAAGAAGAGTCAGTTTTCTTGTACTTAAGTCGGCATTGTGCCTCTTCTATTTAATTCTAATTCAATTTCTGTGTTTCATCGACAATAAGTAGGTCAGAGGGATACAGTAAACCTGAAGTGAAGCATCGGAATCTGTAACTAGTGTCACAGGAATGGTTCAAAACATAGACAGTAAGAAGAGTCAGTATTCTTGTACTTGAATCGGCATTGTGCCTTTTCTATTTAATTCCGATGCAATGTCTGTGTTCATCGTCAATAAGAATGTTAGAGGGATACAGTAAACCTGAAGTGAACCATCGGAATCTATAACTAGTGTCACAGGAATGGTTCAAAACATAGACAGTAAGAAGAGTCAGTTTTCTTGTACTTAAGTCAGCATTGTGCCTTTTCTATTTAATTCCAATGCAATTTCTGTGTTTCATCGTCAATAATGAGGTCCAAGGGATACAGTAAACCTGAAGTGAAGCGTCGGAATCAAAAACCGGTCTCACAGGAAAGGTTCAAAACATAGACAGTAAGAAGAGCCAGTCCTCTTGTACTTGAGTCGGCATTGTGAATTTTGTACATCATTCCGATGCAATTTCTGTGCTTCATCGTCAATAAGAAGGTCAGAGGGATACAGTAAACCTGAAGTGAAGCATCGGAATTTATAACTAGTGTCACAGGAATGGTTCAAAACATAGACAGTAAGAAGAGTCAGTTGTCTTGTACTTAAGTCGGCATTGTGCCTTTTCTATTTAATTCCGATGCTATTTCTGTGTTTCATCTTCAATAAGGAGGTCAGAGGGATACAGTAAACATGAAGTGAAGCATCGGAATCTATAATTAGTGTCACAGGAATGGTTCAAAACGTAGACAGTAAGAAGAGTCAGTCTTCTTGTACGTAAGACGGCATTGTGCCTTTTCTATTTAACTCCGATGCAATTTCTGTGTTTCGTCGTCAATAAGGAGGTCCAAGGGATACAGTAAACCTGAAGTGAAGCAACGGAATCTATAACTAGTGTCACAGGAGTGGTTCAAAACATAGATAGTAAGAAGAGTCAGTTGTCTTGCACTTCAGTCGGCATTGTGCCTTTTCTATTTAATTCCGAAGCAATTTCTGTGTCTCGTCGTCAATAAGGAGGTCAGGGGAATGCAGTAAACCAGAAGTGATGCATCGGAATCTATAACTAGTGTCACAGTAATGGTTCAAAACGTAGACAGTAAGAAGAGTCAGTCTTCTTGTACTTAAGTCGGCATTGTGCCTTTTCTATTTAATTCCAATGCAATTTCTGTGTTTCGTCGTCAATAAGAAGGTGCAAGGGATACAGTAAACCTGAAGTGAAGCATCGGAATCTAAAACCGGTCTCGCAGGAAGGGTTCAAAATATAGACAGTAAGAAGAGCCGGTCCTCTTGTACTTGAGATGGCATTGTGCCTTTTGTATATAATTCCGATGCAATTTCTGTGTTTCATCGTCAATAAGGAAATCGGAGGGATACAGTGAACCTGAAGTGAAGCATCGGAATCTATAACTAGTGTCACAGGAATGGTTCAAAACATAGACAGTAAGAAGAGCCAGTTTTCTTGTACTTAAATCGGCATTGTGCCTTTTCTAATTAATTCCGATGCAATTTCTGTGTTTCATCGTCGATAAGAAGGTCAGAGGGATACAGTAAACCTGAAGTGAAGCATCGGAATCTACAACCAGTGTCACATTAATGGTTCAAAACACAGGCAGTAAGAAGAGTCAGTTTTCTTGTACTTAAGTCGGCATTGTGCCTTTTCTATTTAATTCTGATGCAATTTCTGTGTTTCATCGTCAATAGGAAGGTCAGAGGGATACAGTAAACCTGAAGTGGAGCATCGGAATTTATAACTAGTGTCACAGGAATGGTTCAAAACATAGGCAGTAAGAAGAGTCAGTTTTCTTGTACTTAAGTCGGCATTGTGCCTTTTCTATTTAATTCTGATGCAATTTCTGTGTTTCATCGTCAATAAGAAGGTCAGAGGGATACCGTAAACCTGAAGTGAAGCATCGGAATCTACAACTAGTGTCACAGAAATGGTTCAAAACACAGGCAGTAAGAAGAGTCAGTTTTCTTGTACTTAAGTCGGCATTGTGCCTTTTCTATTTAATTCTGATGCAATTTCTGTGTTTCATCGTCAATAATGAGGTCCAAGGGATACAGTAAACCTGAAGTGAAGCGTCGGAATCAAAAACCGGTCTCACAGGAAAGGTTCAAAACATAGACAGTAAGAAGAGCCAGTCCTCTTGTACTTGAGTCGGAATTGTGCCTTTTGTATATCATTCCGATGCAATTTCTGTGTTTCATCGTCAATAGGAAGGTCAGAGGGATACAGTAAACCTGAAGTGGAGCATCGGAATTTATAACTAGTGTCACAGGAATGGTTCAAAACATAGGCAGTAAGAAGAGTCAGTTTTCTTGTATTTAAGTCGGCGTTGTGCCTTTTGTATTTAATTCCGATGCAATTTCTGTGTTTCATCGTCAATAAGAAGGTCAGAGAGATCCAGTAAACCTGTAGTGAAGCATCGGAATCTGTAACTAGTGTCACAGGAATGGTTCTAAAAATAGACAGTAAGAAGAGTCAGTTGTCTTGTACTTAAGTCGGCATTGTGCCTTTTCTATTTAATTCCGATGCAATTTCTGTGTTTCATCGTCAATAAGGAGGTCAGAGGGATACAGTAAACCTGAAGTGAAGCATCGGAATCTATAACTAGTGTCACAGGAATGGTTCAAAGCATAGTCAGTAAGAAGAGTCAGTTGTCTTGTACTTAAGTCGGCATTGTGCTTTTTCCATGTAATTCCGATGCTATTTCTGTGTTTCATCTTCACTAAGGAGGTCAGAGGGATACAGTAAACATGAAGTGAAGCATCGGAATCTATAATTAGTGTCAAAGGAATGGTTCAAAACGTAGACAGTAAGAAGAGACAGTCTTCTTGTACGTAAGTCGGCATTGTGCCTTTTCTATTTAATTCCGATGCAATTTCTGTGTTTTGTCGTCAATAAGAAGGTCCAAGGGATACAGTAAACCTGAAGTGAAGCAACGGAATCTATAACTAGTGTCACAGGAGTGGTTCAAAACATAGATAGTAAGAAGAATCAGTTGTCTTGTACTTCAGTCGGCATTGTGCCTTTTCTATTTAATTCCGATGCAAATTCTGTGTTACATCGTCAATAAGGAGGTCAGGGGAATACAGTAAACCTGAAGTGATGCATCGGAATCTATAACTAGTGTCACAGTAATGGTTCAAAACGTAGACAGTAAGAAGAGTCAGTTTTTTGTACTTAAGTCGGCATTGTGCCTTTTCTATTTAATTCCAATGCAATTTCTGTGTTTCGTCGTCAATAAGAAGGTGCAAGGGATACAGTAAACCTGAAGTGAAGCATCGGAATCTAAAACCGGTCTCACAGGAAGGTTTCAAAACATAGACAGTAAGAAGAGCCGGTCCTCTTGTACTTGAGATGGCATTGTGCCTTTTGTATATAATTCCGATGCAATTTCTGTGTTTCGTCGTCAATAAGGAAATCAGAGGGATACAGTGAACCTGAAGTGAAGCATCGGAATCTATAACTAGTGTCACAGGAGTGGTTCAAAACATAGGCAGTAAGAAGAGTCAGTTTTCTTGTACTTAAGTCGGCATTGTGCCTTTTCTATTTAATTCTGATGCAATTTCTGTGTTTCATCGTCAATAAGAAGGTCAGAGGGATACAGTTAACCTGAAGTGAAGCATCGGAATCTGTAACTAGTGTCACAGGAATGGTTCAAAACATAGACATTAAGAAGAGTCAGTATTCTTGTACTTGAATCGGCATTGTGCCTTTTCTATTTAATTCCGATGCATTGTCTGTGTTTCATCGTCAATAAGAAGGTCAGAGGGATACAGTAAACCTGAAGTGAAGCATCGGAATCTATAACTAGTGTCACAGGAATGGTTCAAAACATAGACAGTAAGAAGAGTCAGTTGTCATGTACTTGAGTCGGCATTGTGCCTTTTCTATTTAATTCCGATGCAATTTCTGTGTTTCTTCGTCAATAAGAAGGTCAGAGGAATAAAGTAAACCCGAAGTGAAGCATCGGAATCTGTAACTAGTGTCACAGGAATGGTTCAAAACATAGACAGTAAGAAGAGTCAGTCTTCTTGTACTTAAGTCGGCATTTTGCCTTTTGTATTTAATTTCGATGCAATTTCTGTGTTTCGTCGTCAATAAGAAGGTCCAAGGGATACAGTAAACCTGAAGTGAAGCATCGCAATCTAGAACCGGTCTCACAGGAAAGAGTCAAAACATAGACAGTAAGAAGAGCCAGTCCTCTTGTACTCGAGTCGGCATTGTGCCTTTTGTATTTAATTCCGATGCAATTTCTGTGTTTCATCGTCAATAAGGAGATCAGAGGGATACAGTGAAGCTGAAGTGAAGCATCGGAATCTATAACTAGTGTCACAGGAATGGTTCAAATCATAGACAGAAACAAGAGCTAGTCTTCTTGTACTTGAGTCGGCATTGTGCCTTTTGTATTTAATTCCGATGCAATTTCTGTGTTACGTCGTCAATAAGAAGGTCCAAGGGATACAGTAAACCTGAAGTGAAGCATCGCAATCTAAAACCGGTCTCACAGGAAAGGTTCAAAATATAGGCAATAAGAAGAGCCAGTCCTCTTGTACTCGAGTCGGCATTGTGCCTTTTGTATTTAATTCCGATGCAATTTCTGTGTTTCATCGTCAATAAGAAGGTCAGAGGGATACAGTAAACCTGAAGTGAGGCATCGGAATCTGTAACTAGTGTCACAGGAATGGTTCAAAGCATAGACAGTAAGAAGAGTCAGTTTTCTTGTACTTGAATCGGCATTGTGTCTTTTCTATTTAATTCCGATGCAATGTCTGTGTTTCATCGTCAATAAGAATGTCAGAGGGATACAGTACACCTGAAGTGAACCATCGGAATCCATAACTAGTGTCACAGGAATGGTTCAAAACATAGACAGTAAGAAGAGTCAGTTGTCCTGTACTTAAGTCGGCATTGTGCCTTTTCTATTTAATTCCGATGTAATTTCTGTGTTTCGTCGTCAATAAGAAGGTGCAAGGGATGCAGTAAACCTGAAGTGAAGCATCGGAATCTAAAACCGGTCTCACAGGAAGGGTTCAAAACATAGACAGTAAGAAGAGCCAGTCCTCTTGTATTTGACTTGGCATTGTGCCTTTTGTATATAATTCCGATGCAATTTTTGTGTTTCGTCGTCAATAAGAAGGTCCAAGGGATACAGTAAACCTGAAGTGAAGCATCGCAATCTAAAACCGGTCTCACAGGAAAGGTTCAAAATATAGGCAGTAAGAAGAGCCAGTCCTCTTGTACTTGAGTCGGCATTGTGCCTTTTGTATATAATTCCGATGCAATTTCTGTGTTTCATCGTCAATAAGGAGGACAGAGGGATACAGTAAACCTGAAGTGAAGAAACGGAATCTATACCTAGTGTCACAGGAGTGGTCCAAAACAAAGACAGTAAGAAGAGTCAGTTGTCTTGTACTACAGTCCGCAATGTGCCTTTTCTATTTAATTCCGATGCAAATTCTGTGTTTCATCGTCAATAAGGAGGACAGGGGGATACAGTAAACCTGAAGTGAAGCGTCGGAATCTAAAACCGGTCTCACAGGAAGGGTTCAAAACATAGACAGTAAGAAGAGCCGGTCCTCTTGTACTTGACTTGGCATTGTGCCTTTTGTATATAATTCCGATGCAATTTCTGTGTTTCGTCGTCAATAAGACGGTCCAAGGGATACAGTAAACCTAAACTGAAGCATAGCAATCTAAAACCGGTCTCTCAGGAAACATTCAAAACATAGACAGTAAGTAGAGCCAGTCCTCTTGTACTTGAGTCGGCATTGTGCCATTTGTATATAATTCCGGTGCAATTTCTGTGTTTCATCGTCAATAAGGAGGTCAGAGGGATACAGTAAACCTGAAGTGAAGCAACGGAATCTGTAACTAGTGTCACAGGAGTGGTCCAAAACATAGACAGTAAGAAGAGTCAGTTGTCTTGTACTTCAGTCCGCAATGTGCCTTTTCTATTTCATTCCGATGCAAATTATGTGTTTCATCGTCAATAAGGAGGTCAGGGGGATACAGTAAACCTGAAGTGAAGCATCGGAATCTACAACTAGTGTCACAGGAATGGTTCAAATCATAGACAGGAAGAAGAGCCAGTCTTCTTGTACTTGAGTCGGCATTGTGCCTTTTGTATTTAATTCCGATGCAATTTCTGTGTTACGTCGTCAATTAGAAGGTCCAAGGGATATAGTAAACCTGAAGTGAAGCATCGCAATCTAAAACCGGTCTCACAGGAAAGGTTCAAAACATAGACAGTAAGAAGAGCCAGTAATCTTGTACTTAAGTCGGCATTGTGCCTTTTGTATATAATTCCGATGCAATTTCTGTGTTTCATCGTCAATAAGGAGGTCCGAGGGATACAGTAAACCTGTAGTGAAGCATCGGAATCTATAACTAGTGTCACAGGAATGGTTCAAAACATAGACAGTTAGATGAGTCAGTTGTCTTGTACTTAAGTCGGCATTGTGCCTTTTCTATTTAATTACGATGCAATTTCTGTCTTTCATCTTCAATAAGGAGGTCAGAGGGATACAGTAAACCTAAAGTGAAGCATCGGAATCTATAACTAGTGTCACAGGAATGGTTCAAAACGTAGACAGTAAGAAGAGTCAGTCTTCTTGTACGTAAGTCGGAATTGTGACTTTTCTATTTAATTCCGATGCAATTTCTGTGTTTCTTCGTCAATAAGAAGGTCAGAGGGATACAGTAAACCCGAAGTGAAGCATCGGAATCTGTAACTAGTGTCACAGGAATGTTTCAAAACATAGACAGTAAGAAGAGTCAGTCTTCTAGTTTTTAAGTCGGCATTGTGCCTTTTGTATTTAATTCCGATCCAATTTCTGTGTTTCGTCGTCAATAAGAAGGTCCAAGGGATACCGTAAACCTGTAGTGAAGCATCGCAATCTAGAACCGGTCTCACAGGAAAGATTCAAAACATAGCCAGTAAGAAGAGCCAGTCCTCTTGTACTCGAGTCGGCATTGTGCATTTTGTATTTAATTCCGATGCAATTTCTGTGTTTCATCGTCAATAAGGAGATCAGAGGGATACAGTGAACCTGAAGTGAAGCATCGGAATCTATAACTAGTGTCACAGGAATGGTTCAAATCATAGACAGAAAGAAGAGCTAGCCTTCTTGTACTTGAGTCGGCAATGTGCCTTTTGTATTTAATTCCGATGCAATTTCTGTGTTACGTCGTCAATAAGAAGGTCCAAGGGATACAGTAAACCTGAAGTGAAGCATCGCAATCTAAAACCGGTCTCACAGGAAAGGTTCAAAACATAGCCAGTAAGAAGAGCCAGTCCTCTTGTACTTGCGTCGGCATGGTGCCTTTTGTACATAATTGCGATGCGATTTCTGTGTTTCATCGTCAATAAGGAGGTCAGGGGGATACAGTAAACATGAAGTGAAGCATCGGAATCTATAACTAGTGTCACAGAAATGGTTCAAAACATAGACAGTAAGAAGAGTCAGTTTTTTGTACTTAAGTCGGCGTTGTGCGTTTTCTATTTAATTCCGATGCAATTTCTGTGTTTCATCGTCAATAAGAAGGTCAGAGGGATACAGTAAACCTGAAGTGAAGCATCGGAATCTATAACTAGTGTCACAGAAATGGTTCAAAACATAGACAGTAAGAAGAGTCAGTTTTCTTTTACTTATGTCGTCATTGTGCCTGTTCTATTTGATTCTGATGCAATTTCTGTGTTTCATCGTCAATAAGAAAGTCAGAGGGATACAGTAAACCTGAAGTGAAGCATCGGAATCTGTAACTAGTGTCACAGGAATGGTTCAAAACATAGACAGTAAGAAGAGTCAGTTTTCTTGTACTTGAATCGGCATTGTGTCTTTTCTATTTAATTCCGATGCAATGTCTGTGTTTCATCATCAACAAGAATGTCAGAAGGATACAGTACACCTGAAGTGAACCATCGGAATCTATAACTAGTGTCACAGGAATGGTTCAAAACATAGACAGTAAGAAGGGTCAGTTCTCTTGTACTTAAGTCAGCATTGTGCCTTTTGTATTTAATTCCAATGCAATTTCTGTGTTTCATCGTCAATAATGAGGTCCAAGGGATACAGTAAACTTAAAGTGAAGCGTCGGAATCAAAAACCGGTCTCACAGGAAAGGTTCAAAACATAGACAGTAAGAAGAGCCAGTCCTCTTGTACCTGAGTCGGCATTGTGCTTTTTGTATATCATTCCGATGCAATTTCTGTGTTTCATCGTCAATAAGAAGGTCAGAGGGATACAGTAAACCTGAAGCGAAGCATCGAAATTTATATCTAGTGTCACAGGAATGGTTCAAAACATAGACAGTAAGAAGAGTCAGTTGTCTTGTACTTAAGTCGGCATTGTGCGTTTTCTATTTAATTCCGATGCAATTTCTGTGTTTCATCGTCAATAAGAAGGTCAGAGAGATACAATAAACCTGAAGTGAAGCATCGGAATCTGTAACTAGTGTCACAGGAATGGTTCAAAACATAGACAGTAAGAAGGGTCAATTGTCTTGTACTTAAGTCGGCATTGTGCCTTTTCCATTTAATTCCGATGCAATTTCTGTGTTTCATCGTCAATAAGGAGGTCCGAGGGATACAGTAAACCTGTGGTGAAGCATCGGAATCTATAACTAGTGTCACAGGAATGGTTCAAAACATAGACAGTTAGTTGAGTCAGTTGTCTTGTACTTAAGTCGGCATTGTGCCTTTTCTATTTAATTACGATGCAATTTCTGTGTTTCATCTTCAATAAGGAGGTCAGAGGGATATAGTAAACCTAAAGTGAAGCATCGGAATCTATAACTAGTGTCACAGGAATGGTTCAAAACGTAGACAGTAAGAAGAGTCAGTCTTCTTGTACGTAAGTCGGCATTGTGACTTTTCTATTTAATTCCGATCCAATTTCCGTGTTTCGTCGTCAATAAGAAGGTCCAAGGGATACAGTAAACCTGAAGTGAAGCATCGCAATCTAAAACCGGTCTCACAGGAAAGGTTCAAAACATAGCCAGTAAGAAGAGCCAGTCCTCTTGTACTTGCGTCGGCATGGTGCCTTTTGTACATAATTGCGATGCGATTTCTGTGTTTCATCGTCAATAAGGAGGTCAGCGGGATACAGTAAACTTGAAGTGAAGCATCGGAATCTATAACTAGTGTCACAGAAATGGTTCAAAACATAGACAGTAAGAAGAGTCAGTTTTCTTGTACTTAAGTCGGCATTGTGCGTTTTCTATTTAATTCCGATGCAATTTCTGTGTTTCATCGTCAATAAGAAGGTCAGAGGGATACAGTAAACCTGAAGTGAAGCATCGGAATATATAACTAGTGTCACAGAAATGGTTCAAAACATAGACAGTAAGAAGAGTCAGTTTTCTTTTACTTAAGTCGTCATTGTGCCTGTTCTGTTTGATTCTGATGCAATTTCTGTGTTTCATCGTCAATAAGAAGGTCAGAGGGATACAGTAAACCTGAAGTGAAGCATCGGAATCTGTAACTAGTGTCACAGGAATGGTTCAAAACATAGACAGTAAGAGGAGTCAGTTTTCTTGTACTTGAATCGGCATTGTGTCTTTTCTATTTAATTCCGATGCAATGTCTGTGTTTCATCAACAATAAGAATGTCAGAGGGATACAGTACACCTGAAGTGAACCATCGGAATCTATAACTAGTGTCACAGGAATGGTTCAAAACATAGACAGTAAGAAGGGTCAGTTCTCTTGTACTTAAGTCGGCATTGTGCTTTTTGTATATCATTCCGATGCAATTTCTGTGTTTCATCGTCAATAAGAAGGTCAGAGGGATACAGTAAACCTGAAGCGAAGCATCGAAATTTATAACTAGTGTCACAGGAATGGTTCAAAACATAGACAGTAAGAAGAGTCAGTTTTCTTGTACTTAAGTCGGCATTGTGCCTTTTGTATTTCATTCCGATGCAATTTCTGTGTTTCATCGTCAATAAGAAGGTCAGAGGGATACAGTAAACATGAAGTGAAGCATCGGAATCTATAACTAGTGTCACAGGAATGGTTCAAAACATAGACAGTAAGAAGAGTCAGTTGTCTTGTACTTAAGTCGGCATTGTGCGTTTTCTATTTAATTCCGATGCAATTTCTGTGTTTCATCGTCAATAAGAAGGTCAGAGAGATACAATAAACCTGAAGTGAAGCATCGGAATCTGTAACTAGTGTCACAGGAATGGTTCAAAACATAGACAGTAAGAAGGGTCAATTGTCTTGTACTTAAGTCGGCATTGTGCCTTTTCCATTTAATTCCGATGCAATTTCTGTGTTTCATCGTCAATAAGGAGGTCCGAGGGATACAGTAAACCTGTGGTGAAGCATCGGAATCTATAACTAGTGTCACAGGAATGGTTCAAAACATAGACAGTTAGATGAGTCAGTTGTCTTGTACTTAAGTCGGCATTGTGCCTTTTCTATTTAATTACGATGCAATTTCTGTGTTTCATCTTCAATAAGGAGGTCAGAGGGATATAGTAAACCTAAAGTGAAGCATCGGAATCTATAACTAGTGTCACAGGAATGGTTCAAAACGTAGACAGTAAGAAGAGTCAGTCTTCTTGTACGTAAGTCGGCATTGTGACTTTTCTATTTAATTCCGATGCAATTTCTGTGTTTCTTCGTCAATAAGAAGGTCAGAGGGATACAGTAAACCCGAAGTGAAGCATCGGAATCTGTAACTAGTGTCACAGGAATGTTTCAAATCATAGACAGTAAGAAGAGTCAGTCTTCTTGTTTTTAAGTCGGCATTGTGCCTTTTGTATTTAATTCCGATCCAATTTCTGTGTTTCGTCGTCAATAAGAAGGTCCAAGGGATACAGTAAACCTGAAGTGAAGCATCGCAATCTAAAACCGGTCTCACAGGAAAGGTTCAAAACATAGCCAGTAAGAAGAGCCAGTCCTCTTGTACTTGCGTCGGCATGGTGCCTTTTGTACATAATTGCGATGCGATTTCTGTGTTTCATCGTCAATAAGGAGGTCAGGGGGATACAGTAAACTTGAAGTGAAGCATCGGAATCTATAACTAGTGTCACAGAAATGGTTCAAAACATAGACAGTAAGCAGAGTCAGTTTTCTTGTACTTAAGTAGGCATTGTGCGTTTTCTATTTAATTCCGATGCAATTTCTGTGTTTCATCGTCAATAAGAAGGTCAGAGGGATACAGTAAACCTGAAGTCAAGCATCGGAATCTGTAACTAGTGTCACAGGAATGGTTCAAAACATAGACAGTAAGAAGAGTCAGTTTTCTTGTACTTGAATCGGCATTGTGTCTTTTCTATTTAATTCCGATGCAATGTCTGTGTTTCATCAACAATAAGAATGTCAGAGGGATACAGTACACCTGAAGTGAACCATCGGAATCTATAACTAGTGTCACAGGAATGGTTCAAAACATAGACTGTAAGAAGGGTCAGTTCTCTTGTACTTAAGTCAGCATTGTGCCTTTTGTATTTAATTCCAATGCAATTTCTGTGTTTCATCGTCAATAATGTGGTCCAAGGGATACAGTAAACCTAAAGCGAAGCGTCGGAATCAAAAACCGGTCTCACAGGAAAGGTTCAAAACATAGACAGTAAGAAGAGCCAGTCCTCTTGTACTTGAGTCGGCATTGTGCTTTTTGTATATCATTCCGATGCAATTTCTGTGTTTCATCGTCAATAAGAAGGTCAGAGGGATACAGTAAACCTGAAGCGAAGCATCGAAATTTATATCTAGTGTCACAGGAATGGTTCAAAACATAGACAGTAAGAAGAGTCAGTTTTCTTGTACTTAAGTCGGCATTGTGCCTTTTGTATTTCATTCCGATGCAATTTCTGTGTTTCATCGTCAATAAGAAGGTCAGAGGGATACAGTAAACATGAAGTGAAGCATCGGAATCTATAACTAGTGTCACATGAATGGTTCAAAACATAGACAGTAAGAAGAGTCAGTTGTCTTGTACTTAAGTCGGCATTGTGCTTTTTCTATTTAATTCCGATGCAATTTCTGTGTTTCGTCGTCAATAAGAAGGTGCAAGGGATACAGTAAACCTGAAGTGAAGCATCGGAATCTAAAACCGGTCTCACAGGAAGGGTTAAAAACATAGACAGTAAGAAGGGCCGGTCCTCTTGTACTTGACTTGGCATTGTGCCTTTTGTATATAATTCCGATGCAATTTTTGTGTTTCGTCGTCAATAAGAAGGTCCAAGGGATACAGTAAACCTGAAGTGAAGCATCGCAATCTAAAACCGGTCTCACAGGAAACATTCAAAATATAGACAGTAAGAAGAGCCAGTCCTCTTGTACTTCAGTCGGCATTGTGCCTTTTGTATATAATTCCGATGCAATTTCTGTGTTTCATCGTCAATAAGGAGGTCAGAGGGATACAGTAAACCTGAAGTGAAGAAACGGAATCTATAACTAGTGTCACAGGAGTGGTCCAAAACATAGACAGTAAGAAGAGTCAGTTGTCTTGTACTTCAGTCCGCAATGTGCCTTTTCTATTTAATTCCGATGCAAATTCTGTGTTTCATCGTCAATAAGGAGGTCAGGGGGATACAGTAAACCTGAAGTGAAGCATCGGAATCTATAACTAGTGTCACAGGAATGGTTCAAATCATAGACAGGAAGAAGAGCCAGTCTTCTTGTACTTGAGTCGGCATTGTGCCTTTTGTATTTAATTCCGATGCAATTTCCGTGTTACGTCGTCAATAAGAAGGTCCAAGGGATATAGTAAACCTGAAGTGAAGCATCACAATCTAAAACCGGTCTCACAGGAAAGGTTCAAAACATAGACAGTAAGAAGAGCCAGTCCTCTTGTACTTGAGTCGGCATTGTGCCTTTTGTATATAATTCCGATGCAATTTCTGTGTTTCATCGTCAATACGGAGGTCAGAGGGATACAGTAAACCTAAAGTGAAGCATCGGGATCTATAACTAGTGTCACAGAAATGGTCAAAACATAGACAGTAAGAAGAGTCAGTTTTCTTGTACTTAAGTCGGCATTGTGCGTTTTCTATTTAATTCCGATGCAATTTCTGTGTTTCATCGTCAATAAGAAGGTCAGAGGGATACAGTAAACCTGAAGTGAAGCATCGCAATCTATTACTAGCGTAACAGAAATGGTTCAAATCATAGACAGTAAGAAGAGTCAGTTTTCTTGTACTTAAGTCGGCATTGTGCCTTTTGTATTTAATTCCAATGCGATTTCTGTGTTTCATCGTCAATAAGAAGGTCAGAGAGATACAATAAACCTGTAGTGAAGCATCGGAATCTGTAACTAGAGTCACAGGAATGGATCAAAACATAGACAGTAAGAAGGGTCAATTGTCTTGTACTTAAGTCGGCATTGGTCCTTTTCTATTTAACTCCGATGCAATTTCTGTGTTACATCGTCAATAAGGAGGTCAGAGGGATACAGTAAACCTGAAGTGAAGCATCGGAATCTATAACTAGTGTCACAGGAATGGTTCAAATCATAGACAGTAAGATGAGTCAGTTGTCTTGTCCTTTAGTCGGCATTGTGCTTTTTCTATTTAAACACGATGCAATTTTTGTGTTTCATCTTCAATAAGGAGGTCAGAGGGATACAGTAAACCTGAAGTGAAGCATCGGAATCTATAACTAGTGTCACAGGAATGGTTCGAAATGTAGACAGTAAGAAGAGTCAGTCTTCTTGTACGTAAGTCGGCATTGTGACTTTTCTATTTAATTCCGATGCAATTTCTGTGTTTCGTCGTCAATAAGAAGGGCCAAGGGATACAGTAAACCTGAACTGAAGCATCGGAATCTAAAACGGGTCTCACAGGAGAGGTTCAAAACATAGACAGTAGGAAGAGCCAGTCCTCTTTTACTTGAGTCGGCATTGTGCCTTTTGTATATAATTCCGATGCAATTTCTGTGTTTCATCGTCAATAAGAAGGTCAGAGGGATACAGTAAACATGAAGTGAAGCATCGGAATCTATAACTAGTATCACAGGAATGGTTCAAAACATAGACAGTAAGAAGAGTCAGCTGTCTTGTACTTAAGTCGGCATTGTGCCTTTTCTGTTTAATTCCGATGCAATTTCTGTGTTTCATCGTCACCAAGAAGGTCAGAGGGATACAGTACACCTCAAGTGGAGCAACGGAATCTATACGTGGTGTCACAGGAGTGGTCCAAAACATAGACAGTAAGAAGAGTTAGTTGTCTTGTACTTCAGTCGGCATTGTGCCTTTTCTGTTTAATTCCGATGCAAATTCTGTGATACATCGTCAATAAATAGGTTAGGGGGATACAGTAAACCGGAAGTGAAGCATCGGAATCTATAACTAGTGTCACAGGAATGGTTCAAAACGTAGACAGTAAGAAGAGTCAGTCTTCTTGTACTTGAGTCGTCATTGTGCCTTTTGTATTTAATTCCGATGCAATTTCTGTGTTACGTCGTCAATAAGAAGGTCCAAATGATATAGTAAACCTGAAGTGAAGCATCGCAATCTAAAACCGGTCTCACAGGAAAGGTTCAAAGCATAGACAGTAAGAGGAGCCAGTCCTCTTGTACTTGAGTCGGCATTGTGCCTTTTGTATATAATTCCGATGCAATTTCTGTGTTTCATCGTCAATAAGGAGGTCAGAGGAATACAGTAAACCTGAAGTGTAGCATCGGAATCTATAACTAGTGTCACAGAAATGGTTCAAAACATAGACAGTAAGAAGAGTCAGTTTTCTTGTACTTAAGTCGGCATTGTGCGTTTTCTATTTAATTTCGATGCAATTTCTGTGTTTCATCGTCAATAAGAAGGTCAGAGGGATACAGTAAACCTGAAGTGAAGCATCGGAATCTATAACTAGTGTCATAGAAATGGTTCAAATCATAGACAGTAAGAAGAGTCAGTTTTCTAGTACTTAAGTCGTCATTGTGCCTTTTCTATTTAATTCTGATGCAATTTCTGTATTTCATCGTCAATAAGAAGGTCAGAGGGATACAGTAAACCTGAAGTGAAGCATCGGAATCTGTAACTAGTGTCACAGGAATGGTTCAAAACATAGACAGTAAGAAGAGTCAGTTTTCCTGTACTTGAATCGGCATTGTGTCTTTTCTATTTAATTCCGATGCAATGTCTGTGTTTCATCGTCAATAAGAATGTCAGAGGGATACAGTAAACCTGAAGTGAACCATCGGAATCTATAACTAGTGTCACAGGAATGGTTCAAAACATAGACAGTAAGAAGGGTCAGTTCTCTTGTACTTAAGTCAGCATTGTGCCTTTTGTATTTAATGGCAATGCAATTTCTGTGTTTCATCGTCAATAATGAGGTCCAAGGGATACAGTAAACTTAAAGTGAAGCGTCGGAATCAAAAACCGGTCTCACAGGAAAGGTTCAAAACATAGACAGTAAGAAGAGCCAGTCCTCTTGTACTTGAGTCGGCATTGTGCTTTTTGTATATCATTCCGATGCAATTTCTGTGTTTCATCGTCAATAAGAAGGTCAGAGGGATACAGTAAACCTGAAGCGAAGCATCGAAATTTATATCTAGTGTCACAGGAATGGTTCAAAACATAGACAGTAAGAAGAGTCAGTTGTCTTGTACTTAAGTCGGCATTGTGCTTTTTCTATTTAATTCCGATGCAATTTCTGTGTTTCGTCGTCAATAAGAAGGTGCAAGGGATACAGTAAACCTGAACTGAAGCATCGGAATCTAAAACCGGTCTCACAGGAAGGGTTAAAAACATAGACAGTAAGAAGGGCCGGTCCTCTTGTACTTGACTTGGCATTGTGCCTTTTGTATATAATTCCGATGCAATTTTTGTGTTTCGTCGTCAATAAGAAGGTCCAAGGGATACAGTATACCTGAAGTGAAGCATCGCAATCTAAAACCGGTCTCACAGGAAAGGTTCAAAATATAGACAGTAAGAAGAGCCAGTCCTCTTGTACTTGAGTCGGCATTGTGCCTTTTGTATATAATTCCGATGCAATTTCTGTGTTTCATCGTCAATAAGGAGGTCAGAGGGATACAGTAAACCTGAAGTGAAGAAACGGAATCTATAACTAGTGTCACAGGAGTGGTCCAAAACATAGACAGTAAGAAGAGTCAGTTGTCTTGTACTTCAGTCCGCAATGTGCCTTTTCTATTTAATTCCGATGCAAATTCTGTGTTTCATCGTCAATAAGGAGGTCAGGGGGATACAGTAAACCTGAAGTGAAGCATCGGAATCTATAACTAGTGTCACAGGAATGGTTCAAATCATAGACAGGAAGAAGAGCCAGTCTTCTTGTACTTGAGTCGGCATTGTGCCTTTTGTATTTAATTTCGATGCAATTTCCGTGTTACGTCGTCAATAAGAAGGTCCAAGGGATATAGTAAACCTGAAGTGAAGCATCACAATCTAAAACCGGTCTCACAGGAAAGGTTCAAAACATAGACAGTAAGAAGAGCCAGTCCTCTTGTACTTGAGTCGGCATTGTGCCTTTTGTATATAATTTCGATGCAATTTCTGTGTTTCATCGTCAATAAGAAGGTCAGAGGGATACAGTAAACCTGAAGTGAAGCATCGGAATCTATAACTAGTGTCATAGAAATGGTTCAAATCATAGACAGTAAGAAGAGTCAGTTTTCTAGTACTTAAGTCGGCATTGTGCCTTTTCTATTTAATTCTGATGCAATTTCTGTATTTCATCGTCAATAAGAAGGTCAGAGGGATACAGTAAACCTGAAGTGAAGCATCGGAATCTGTAACTAGTGTCACAGGAATGGTTCAAAACATAGACAGTTAGAAGAGTCAGTTTCCCTGTACTTGAATCGGCATTGTGTCTTTTCTATTTAATTCCGATGCAATGTCTGTGTTTCATCATCAATAAGAATGTCAGAGGGATACAGTAAACCTGAAGTGAACCATCGGAATCTATAACTAGTGTCATAGGAATGGTTCAAAACATAGACAGTAAGAAGAGTCAGTTTTCTTGTACTTAAGTCAGTATTGTGCCTTTTGTATTTAATTCCAATGCAATTTCTGTGTTTCATCGACAATAATGGGGTCCAAGGGATACAGTGAACCTGAAGTGAAGCGTCGGAATCAAAAACCGGTCTCACAGGAAAGGTTCAAAACATAGACAGTAAGAAGAGCCAGTCCTCTTGTACTTGAGTCAGCACTGTGCTTTTTGTATATCATTCCGATGCAATTTCTGTGTTTCATCGTCAATAAGAAGGTCAGAGGGATACAGGAAACCCGAATCGAAGCATCGGAATTTATAACTACTGTCACAGGAATTGTTCAAAACATAGACAGTAAGAAGAGTCAGTTTTCTTGTACTTAAGTCGGCATTGTGCCTTTTGTATTTAATTCCGATGCAATTTCTGTGTTTCATCGTCAATAAGAAGGTCAGAGAGATACAATAAACCTGAAGTGAAGCATCGGAATCTGTAACTAGTGTCACAGGATGGTTCAAAACATAGACAGTAAGAAGGGTCAGTTGTCTTGACTTAAGTCGGCATTGTGCCTTTTCTATTTAATTCCGATGCAATTTCTCTGTTTCATCGTCAATAAGGAGGTCAGAGGGATACAGTAAACCTGAAGTGAAGCATCGGAATCTATAACTAGTGTCACAGGAATGGTTCAAAACATAGACAGTAAGATGAGTCAGTTGTCTTGTACTTAAGTCGGCATTGTGCCTTTTCTATTTAATTACGATGCAATTTCTGTGTTTCATCATCAATAAGGAGGTCAGAGGGATACAGTAAACCTGAAGTGAATTATCGGAATCTATAACTACTGTCACTGGAATGGTTCAAAACGTAGACAGTAAGAAGAGTCAGTCTTCTTGTACGTAAGTCGGCATTGTGAATTTTCTATTTAATTCCGATGCAATTTCTGTGTTTCGTCGTCAATAAGAAGGGCCAAGGGATACAGTAAACCTGAAGTTAAGCATCGGAATTTAAAACCGGTGTCACAGGAGAGGTTCAAAATATAGACAGTAGGAAGAGACAGTCCTCTTTTACTTGAGTCGGGATTGTGCCTTTTGTATATAATTCCGATGCAATTTCTGTGTTTCATCGTCAATAAGAAGGTCAGAGGGATACAGTAAACATGAACTGAAGCATCGGAATCTATAACTAGTGTCACAGGAATGGTTCAAAACATAGACAATAAGAAGAGTCAGTTGTCTTGTACTTAAGTCGGCATTGTGCCCTTTCTGTTTAATTCCGATGCAATTTCTGTGTTTCATCGTCACCAAGAAGGTCAGAGGGATACAGTACACCTGAAGTGGAGCAACGAAATCTATACCTGGTGTCACAGGAGTGGTCCAAAACATAGACAGTAAGAAGAGTCAGTTGTCTTGTACCTCAGTCGGCATTGTGTCTTTTCTATTTAATTCCGATGCAAATTCTGTGTTACATCGATAATAAGGAGGTCAGGGGGATACAGTAAACCTGAAGTGAAGCGTCGGAAACTAAAACCGGTCTCACAGGAAAGGTTTAAAGCATAGGCAGTAAGATGAGCCAGTCCTCTTTTACTTGAGTCGGCATTGTGCGTTTTGTATATAATTCCGATGCAATTTCTGTGTTTCATCGTCAATATGATGGTCAGAGGGATACAGTAAACATGAATTGAAGCTTCGGAATCTATAACTAGTGCCACAGGAATGGTTCAAAACATAGACAGTAAGAAGAGTAAGTTTTCTTGTAGTTAAGTCGGTTTGTGCCTTTTCTATTTAATTCCGATGCAATTTCTGTGTTTCATCGTCAATAAGGAGGTCAGAGGGATACAGTAAACCTGAAGTGAAGCATCGGAATCTATAACTTGTGTCACAGAAATGGTTCAAAACATAGACAGTAGGAAGAGTCAGTTTTCTTGTACTTAAGTCGGCCTTGTGCCTTTTCTATTTAATTCCGAGTTAATTTCTGTGATTCATCGTCAATAAGAAGGTCAGAGGGATACAGTAAACCTGAAGTGAACCATCGGAATCTATAACTAGTGCCACAGGAATGGTTCAAAACATAGACATTAAGAAGAGTCAGTTTTTTTGTACTTAAATCAGCTTTGTGACTTTTCTATTTGATTCCGATGCAATTTCTGTGTTTCGTCGTCAATAAGAAGGGATAAGGGATACAGTAAACCTGAAGTGAAGCGTCGGAATCTGAAACCGGTCTCACAGGAAAGGTTTAAAGCATAGACAGTAGGAAGAGCCAGTCCTCTTTTAGATGAGTCGGCATTGTGCCTTTTGTATATAATTCCGATGCAATTTCTGTGTTTCATCGTCAATAAGAAGGTCAGAGGGATACAGTAAACCCAAAGTGAAGCATCGGAATCTGTAACTAGTGTCACAGGAATGGTTCAAAACATAGACAGTAAGAAGAGTCATTCTTCTTGTTTTTAAGTCGGCATTGTGCCTTTTCTATTTAATTCCAATGCAATTTCTGTGTTTCGTCGTCAATAAGAAGGTCCAAGAGATACAGTAAACTTGAAGTGAAGCATCGGAATGTAAAATCGGTCTCAAAGGAAAGGTTCAAAACATAGACAGTGAGAAGGACCAGTCCTCTTGTACTTAAGTCGGCATTGTGCCTGTTCTATTTAATTCTGATGCAATTTCTGTGTTTCATCGACAATAAGAAGGTCAGAGGGATACAGTATTCCTGAAGTGAAGCAACGGAATCTATAACTAGTGTCACAGGAATGGTTCGAAAGATAGACAGTAAAATGAGCCAGCCTTCTTGTACTTGAGTCGGCATTGTGCCTTTTGCATTTAATTCCGATGCAATTTCTGTGTGTCATAGTCAATAAGGAGGTCAGAGGGATACAGTGAACCTGAAGTGAATCATCGGAATCAATAACTAGTGTCACAGGAATGGTTCAAAACATAGACAGAAAGAAAAGCCAGTCGTCTTGTACTTGAGTCGGCATTGTGCCTTTTGTATTTAATTCCGATGCAATTTCTGTGTTTCGTCGTCAATAAGAAGGTCCAAGGGATACAGTAAACCTGAAGTGAAGCATCGCAATCTAAAACCGGTCTCACAGGAAAGGTTCAAAACATAGACAGTAAGAAGAGCCAGTCTTCTTGTACTTGAGTCGGCATTGTGCTTTTTGTATTTAATTCCGATGCAATTTCTGTGTTTCATCGTCAATAAGAAGGTCAGAGGGATACAGAAAACCTGAAGTGAAGCATCGGAATCTATAACTAGTGTCACATGAATGGTTCAAATCGTAGACAGTAAGAAGAGTCAGTTTTCTTGTACTTGAGTCGGCATTGTCCATTTTCTATTTAATTCCGTTGCAATTTCTGTGTTTCATCGTCAATAAGAATGTCAGAGGGATACAGTAAACCTGAAGTGAAGCATCGGAATCTATAAGTAGTGTCAGAGGAATGGTTTAAAACATAGACAGTAAGAAGAGCCAGCCTTCTTGTACTTGAGTCGGCATTGTGCCTTTTGTATTTATTTCCGATACAATTTCTGTGTTTCATCGTCAATAAGGAGGTCAGAGGGATACACTAAACCTGAAGTGAAGCATCGGAATCTATAACTAGTGTCACAGAAATGGTTCAAAACATAGACAGTAAGAAGAGTCAGTTTTCTTGTACTTGAATCGGCATTGTGTCTTTTCTATTTAATTCCGATGCAATGTCTGTGTTTCATCGTCAATAAGAATGTTAGAGGGATACAGTAAACCTGAAGTGAACCATCGGAAGCTATAACTAGTGTCAGAGGAATGGTTTAAAACATAGACAGTAAGAAAAGTCAGTTTTCTTGTACTTAAGTCAGCATTGTGCCTTTTGTATTTAATTCCAATGCAATTTCTGTGTTTCATCGTCAACAATGGGGTCCAAGGGATACAGTGAACCTGAAGTGAAGCGTCGGAATCAAAAACCGGTCTCACAGGAAAGGTTCAAAACATAGACAGTAAGAAGAGTCAGTTGTCTTGTACTTAAGTCGACATTGTGCCTTTTCTATTTAATTCCGATGCAATTTCTGTGTTTCATCGTCAATAAGGAGGTCAGAGGGATACAGTAAACCTGAAGTGAAGCATCGGAATCTATAACTAGTGTCAGAGGAATGGTTCAAAACATAGACAGTAAGAAGAGTCAGTTTTCTTGTACTTAAGTCGGCATTGTGCCTTTTCTATTTAATTCCGAAGCAATTTCTGTGTTTCATCGTCAATAAGAAGGTCAGAGGGATACAGTAAACCAGAAGTGAAGCTTCGGAATCTGTAACTAGTGTCACAGGAATGGATCAAAACATAGACAATAAGAAGAGTCTGTTTTGTTGTACTTGAATCGGCATTCTGCCTTTTCTATTTAATTCCGATGCAATGTCTGTGTTTCATCGTCAATAAGAATGTCAGAGGGATACAGTAAACCTGAAGTGAACCATCGGAATCTATAACTAGTGTCACAGGAATGGTTCAAAACATAGACAGTAAGAAGAGTCAGTTTTTTGTACTTAAATCAGCTTTGTGACTTTTCTATTTGATTCCGATGCAATTTCTGTGTTTCATCGTCAATATGATGGTCAGAGGGATACAGTAAACATGAATTGAAGCTTCGGAATCTATAACTAGTGCCACAGGAATGGTTCAAAACATAGACAGTAAGAAGAGTAAGTTTTCTTGTAGTTAGGTCGGCATTGTGCCTTTTCTATTTAATTCCGATGCAATTTCTGTGTTTCATCGTCAATAAGGAGGTCAGAGGGATACAGTAAACCTGAAATGAAGCATCGGAATCTATAACTAGTGTCACAGAAATGGTTCAAAACATAGACAGTAGGAAGAGTCAGCTTTCCTGTACTTAAGTCGGCCTTGTGCCTTTTCTATTTAATTCCGAGTTAATTTCTGTGATTCATCGTCAATAAGAAGGTCAGAGGGATACAGTAAACCTGAAGTGTAGCAACGGAATCTATAACTTGTGTCACAGGAAAAGTTCGAAACATAGACAGTAAGATGAGCCAGTCCTCTTGTACTTTAGTCGGCATTGTGCCTTTTGTATTTAATACCGATGCAATTTCTGTGTTTAATCGTCATTAAGAAGGTCAGAGGGATACAGTAATACTGAAGTGAAGCAACGGAATCTATAACTAGTGCCACAGGAATGGTTCGAAAGATAGACAGTAAAAAGAGCCAGCCTTCTTGTACTTGAGTCGGCATTGTGCCTTTTGGATTTATTTCCGATGCAATTTCTGTGTTTCATCGTCAATAAGAAGGTCAGATGGATACAGTAAACCTGAAGTGAAGCATCGGAATCTGTATCTAGTGTCACAGAAATAGTTCAAAACATAGACAGTAAGAAGAGTCAGTTTTCTTGTACTTAAGTCGGCTTTGTGCCTTTTGTATTAAATTCCGATGCAATTTCTGTGTTTCATCGTCAATAAGGAGGTCAGAGGGATACAGTAAACCTGAAGTGAAGCAACGGAATCTGTAACTAGTGTCACAGGAATGGTTTAAAACATAGACAGTGTGAAGAGTCAGTTTTCTTGTACTTGATTCGGCATTGTGCCTTTTCTATTTCTTTTTGATTCAAATTCAGTGTTTCATCGCCAATACGAATGTCAGAGGGATACAGTAAACCTGAAGTGAACCATCGGAACCTATAACTAGTGTCACAGGAATGGTTCAAAACATAGACAGTAGGAAGAGTCAGTTTTCTTGTACTTAAGTCGGCATTGTGTCTTTCCTATTCAATTCCGATGCAATTTCTGTGTTTCATCGTCAATAAGGAGGTCAGAGGGATATAGTAAACCTGAAGTGAAGCATCGGAATCTATAACTAGTATCACAGGAATGGTTCAAAACATAGACAGTAAGAAGAGTCAGCTGTCTTGTACTTAAGTCGGCATTGTGCCTTTTCTGTTTAATTCCGATGCAATTTCTGTGTTTCATCGTCACCAAGAAGGTCAGAGGGATACAGTACACCTCAAGTGGAGCAACGGAATCTATACCTGGTGTCACAGGAGTGGTCCAAAACATAGACAGTAAGAAGAGTTAGTTGTCTTGTACTTCAGTCGGCATTGTGCCTTTTCTGTTTAATTCCGATGCAAATTCTGTGATACATCGTCAATAAATAGGTCAGGGGGATACAGTAAACCGGAAGTGAAGCATCGGAATCTATAACTAGTGTCACAGGAATGGTTCAAAACGTAGACAGTAAGAAGAGTCAGTCTTCTTGTACTTGAGTCGTCATTGTGCCTTTTGTATTTAATTCCGATGCAATTTCTGTGTTACGTCGTCAATAAGAAGGTCCAAGGGATATAGTAAACCTGAAGTGAAGCATCGCAATCTAAAACCGGTCTCACAGGAAAGGTTCAAAGCATAGACAGTAAGAGGAGCCAGTCCTCTTGTACTTGAGTCGGCATTGTGCCTTTTGTATATAATTCCGATGCAATTTCTGTGTTTCATCGTCAATAAGGAGGTCAGAGGGATACAGTAAACCTGAAGTGTAGCATCGGAATCTATAACTAGTGTCACAGAAATGGTTCAAAACATAGACAGTAAGAAGAGTCAGTTTTCTTGTACTTAAGTCGGCATTGTGCGTTTTCTATTTAATTTCGATGCAATTTCTGTGTTTCATCGTCAATAAGAAGGTCAGAGGGATACAGTAAACCTGAAGTGAAGCATCGGAATCTATAACTAGTGTCATAGAAATGGTTCAAATCATAGACAGTAAGAAGAGTCAGTTTTCTAGTACTTAAGTCGTCATTGTGCCTTTTCTATTTAATTCTGATGCAATTTCTGTATTTCATCGTCAATAAGAAGGTCAGAGGGATACAGTAAACCTGAAGTGAAGCATCGGAATCTGTAACTAGTGTCACAGGAATGGTTCAAAACATAGACAGTAAGAAGAGTCAGTTTTCCTGTACTGGAATCGGCATTGTGTCTTTTCTATTTAATTCCGATGCAATGTCTGTGTTTCATCGTCAATAAGAATGTCAGAGGGATACAGTAAACCTGAAGTGAACCATCGGAATCTATAACTAGTGTCACAGGAATGGTTCAAAACATAGACAGTAAGAAGGGTCAGTTCTCTTGTACTTAAGTCAGCATTGTGCCTTTTGTATTTAATGGCAATGCAATTTCTGTGTTTCATCGTCAATAATGAGGTCCAAGGGATACAGTAAACTTAAAGTGAAGCGTCGGAATCAAAAACCGGTCTCACAGGAAAGGTTCAAAACATAGACAGTAAGAAGAGCCAGTCCTCTTGCACTTGAGTCGGCATTGTGCTTTTTGTATATCATTCCGATGCAATTTCTGTGTTTCATCGTCAATAAGAAGGTCAGAGGGATACAGTAAACCTGAAGCGAAGCATCGAAATTTATATCTAGTGTCACAGGAATGGTTCAAAACATAGACAGTAAGAAGAGTCAGTTTTCTTGTACTTAAGTCGGCATTGTGCCTTTTGTATTTCATTCCGATGCAATTTCTGTGTTTCATCGTCAATAAGAAGGTCAGAGGGATACAGTAAACATGAAGTGAAGCATCGGAATCTATAACTAGTGTCACAGGAATGGTTCAAAACATAGACAGTAAGAAGAGTCAGTTGTCTTGTACTTAAGTCGGCATTGTGCTTTTTCTATTTAATTCCGATGCAATTTCTGTGTTTCGTCGTCAATAAGAAGGTGCAAGGGATACAGTAAACCTGAACTGAAGCATCGGAATCTAAAACCGGTCTCACAGGAAGGGTTAAAAACATAGACAGTAAGAAGGGCCGGTCCTCTTGTACTTGACTTGGCATTGTGCCTTTTGTATATAATTCCGATGCAATTTTTGTGTTTCGTCGTCAATAAGAAGGTCCAAGGGATACAGTATACCTGAAGTGAAGCATCGCAATCTAAAACCGGTCTCACAGGAAAGGTTCAAAATATAGACAGTAAGAAGAGCCAGTCCTCTTGTACTTGAGTCGGCATTGTGCCTTTTGTATATAATTCCGATGCAATTTCTGTGTTTCATCGTCAATAAGGAGGTCAGAGGGATACAGTAAACCTGAAGTGAAGAAACGGAATCTATAACTAGTGTCACAGGAGTGGTCCAAAACATAGACAGTAAGAAGAGTCAGTTGTCTTGTACTTCAGTCCGCAATGTGCCTTTTCTATTTATTTCCGATGCAAATTCTGTGTTTCATCGTCAATAAGGAGGTCAGGGGGATACAGTAAACCTGAAGTGAAGCATCGGAATCTATAACTAGTGTCACAGGAATGGTTCAAATCATAGACAGGAAGAAGAGCCAGTCTTCTTGTACTTGAGTCGGCATTGTGCCTTTTGTATTTAATTTCGATGCAATTTCCGTGTTACGTCGTCAATAAGAAGGTCCAAGGGATATAGTAAACCTGAAGTGAAGCATCACAATCTAAAACCGGTCTCACAGGAAAGGTTCAAAACATAGACAGTAAGAAGAGCCAGTCCTCTTGTACTTGAGTCGGCATTGTGCCTTTTGTATATCATTCCGATGCAATTTCTGTGTTTCATCGTCAATAAGAAGGTCAGAGGGATACAGGAAACCCGAATCGAAGCATCGGAATTTATAACTACTGTCACAGGAATTGTTCAAAACATAGACAGTAAGAAGAGTCAGTTTTCTTGTACTTAAGTCGGCATTGTGCCTTTTGTATTTAATTCCGATGCAATTTCTGTGTTTCATCGTCAATAAGAAGGTCAGAGAGATACAATAAACCTGAAGTGAAGCATCGGAATCTGTAACTAGTGTCACAGGATGGTTCAAAACATAGACAGTAAGAAGGGTCAGTTGTCTTGACTTAAGTCGGCATTGTGCCTTTTCTATTTAATTCCGATGCAATTTCTCTGCTTCATCGTCAATAAGGAGGTCAGAGGGATACAGTAAACCTGAAGTGAAGCATCGGAATCTATAACTAGTGTCACAGGAATGGTTCAAAACATAGACAGTAAGATGAGTCAGTTGTCTTGTACTTAAGTCGGCATTGTGCCTTTTCTATTTAATTACGATGCAATTTCTGTGTTTCATCATCAATAAGGAGGTCAGAGGGATACAGTAAACCTGAAGTGAATTATCGGAATCTATAACTACTGTCACTGGAATGGTTCAAAACGTAGACAGTAAGAAGAGTCAGTCTTCTTGTACGTAAGTCGGCATTGTGAATTTTCTATTTAATTCCGATGCAATTTCTGTGTTTCGTCGTCAATAAGAAGGGCCAAGGGATACATTAAACCTGAAGTTAAGCATCGGAATTTAAAACCGGTGTCACAGGAGAGGTTCAAAATATAGACAGTAGGAAGAGACAGTCCTCTTTTACTTGAGTCGGGATTGTGCCTTTTGTATATAATTCCGATGCAATTTCTGTGTTTCATCGTCAATAAGAAGGTCAGAGGGATACAGTAAACATGAACTGAAGCATCGGAATCTATAACTAGTGTCACAGGAATGGTTCAAAACATAGACAATAAGAAGAGTCAGTTGTCTTGTACTTAAGTCGGCATTGTGCCTTTTCTGTTTAATTCCGATGCAATTTCTGTGTTTCATCGTCACCAAGAAGGTCAGAGGGATACAGTACACCTGAAGTGGAGCAACGGAATCTATACCTGGTGTCACAGGAGTGGTCCAAAACATAGACAGTAAGAAGAGTCAGTTGTCTTGTACCTCAGTCGGCATTGTGCCTTTTCTATTTAATTCCGATGCAAATGCTGTGTTACATCGATAATAAGGAGGTCAGGGGGATACAGTAAACCTGAAGTGAAGCGTCGGAAACTAAAACCGGTCTCACAGGAAAGGTTTAAAGCATAGGCAGTAAGATGAGCCAGTCCTCTTTTACTTGAGTCGGCATTGTGCGTTTTGTATATAATTCCGATGCAATTTCTGTGTTTCATCGTCAATATGATGGTCAGAGGGATACAGTAAACATGAATTGAAGCTTCGGAATCTATAACTAGTGCCACAGGAATGGTTCAAAACATAGACAGAAATTAGAGTAAGTTTTCTTGTAGTTAAGTCGGTTTGTGCCTTTTCTATTTAATTCCGATGCAATTTCTGTGTTTCATCGTCAATAAGGAGGTCAGAGGGATACAGTAAACCTGAAGTGAAGCATCGGAATCTATAACTTGTGTCACAGAAATGGTTCAAAACATAGACAGTAGGAAGAGTCAGTTTTCTTGTACTTAAGTCGGCCTTGTGCCTTTTCTATTTAATTCCGAGTTAATTTCTGTGATTCATCGTCAATAAGAAGGTCAGAGGGATACAGTAAACCTGAAGTGAACCATCGGAATCTATAACTAGTGCCACAGGAATGGTTCAAAACATAGACAGTAAGAAGAGTCAGTTTTTTTGTACTTAAATCAGCTTTGTGACTTTTCTATTTGATTCCGATGCAATTTCTGTGTTTCGTCGTCAATAAGAAGGGATAAGGGATACAGTAAACCTGAAGTGAAGCGTCGGAATCTGAAACCGGTCTCACAGGAAAGGTTTAAAGCATAGACAGTAGGAAGAGCCATTCCTCTTTTAGTTGAGTCGGCATTGTGCCTTTTGTATATAATTCCGATGCAATTTCTGTGTTTCATCGTCAATAAGAAGGTCAGAGGGATACAGTAAACCCAAAGTGAAGCATCGGAATCTGTAACTAGTGTCACAGGAATGGTTCAAAACATAGACAGTAAGAAGAGTCATTCTTCTTGTTTTTAAGTCGGCATTGTGCCTTTTCTATTTAATTCCAATGCAATATCTGTGTTTCGTCGTCAATAAGAAGGTCCAAGAGATACAGTAAACTTGAAGTGAAGCATCGGAATGTAAAATCGGTCTCAAAGGAAAGGTTCAAAACATAGACAGTGAGAAGGACCAGTCCTCTTGTACTTAAGTCGGCATTGTGCCTGTTCTATTTAATTCTGATGCAATTTCTGTGTTTCATCGACAATAAGAAGGTCAGAGGGATACAGTATTCCTGAAGTGAAGCAACGGAATCTATAACTAGTGTCACAGGAATGGTTCGAAAGATAGACAGTAAAATGAGCCAGCCTTCTTGTACTTGAGTCGGCATTGTGCCTTTTGCATTTAATTCCGATGCAATTTCTGTGTGTCATCGTCAATAAGGAGGTCAGAGGGATACAGTGAACCTGAAGTGAATCATCGGAATCTATAACTAGTGTCACAGGAATGGTTCAAAACATAGACAGAAAGAAAAGCCAGTCGTCTTGTACTTGAGTCGGCATTGTGCCTTTTGTATTTAATTCCGATGCAATTTCTGTGTTTCGTCGTCAATAAGAAGGTCCAAGGGATACAGTAAACCTGAAGAGAAGCATCGCAATCTAAAACCGGTCTCACAGGAAAGGTTCAAAACATAGACAGTAAGAAGAGCCAGTCTTCTTGTACTTGAGTCGGCATTGTCCATTTTCTATTTAATTCCGTTGCAATTTCTGTGTTTCATCGTCAATAAGAATGTCAGAGGGATACAGTAAACCTGAAGTGAAGCATCGGAATCTATAAGTAGTGTCAGAGGAATGGTTTAAAACATAGACAGTAAGAAGAGCCAACCTTCTTGTACTTGAGTCGGCATTGTGCCTTTTGTATTTATTTTCGATACAATTTCTGTGTTTCATCGTCAATAAGGAGGTCAGAGGGATACACTAAACCTGAAGTGAAGCATCGGAATCTATAACTAGTGTCACAGAAATGGTTCAAAACATAGACAGTAAGAAGAGTCAGTTTTCTTGTACTTGAATCGGCATTGTGTCTTTTCTATTTAATTCCGATGCAATGTCTGTGTTTCATCGTCAATAAGAATGTTAGAGGGATACAGTAAACCTGAAGTGAACCATCGGAAGCTATAACTAGTGTCAGAGGAATGGTTTAAAACATAGACAGTAAGAAAAGTCAGTTTTCTTGTACTTAAGTCAGCATTGTGCCTTTTGTATTTAATTCCAATGCAATTTCTGTGTTTCATCGTCAACAATGGGGTCCAAGGGATACAGTGAACCTGAAGTGAAGCGTCGGAATCAAAAACCGGTCTCACAGGAAAGGTTCAAAACATAGACAGTAAGAAGAGTCAGTTGTCTTGTACTTAAGTCGACATTGTGCCTTTTCTATTTAATTCCGATGCAATTTCTGTGTTTCATCGTCAATAAGGAGGTCAGAGGGATACAGTAAACCTGAAGTGAAGCATCGGAATCTATAACTAGTGTCAGAGGAATGGTTCAAAACATAGACAGTAAGAAGAGTCAGTTTTCTTGTACTTAAGTCGGCATTGTGCCTTTTCTATTTAATTCCGAAGCAATTTCTGTGTTTCATCGTCAATAAGAAGGTCAGAGGGATACAGTAAACCAGAAGTGAAGCTTCGGAATCTGTAACTAGTGTCACAGGAATGGATCAAAACATAGACAATAAGAAGAGTCTGTTTTGTTGTACTTGAATCGGCATTCTGCCTTTTCTATTTAATTCCGATGCAATGTCTGTGTTTCATCGTCAATAAGAATGTCAGAGGGATACAGTAAACCTGAAGTGAACCATCGGAATCTATAACTAGTGTCACAGGAATGGTTCAAAACATAGACAGTAAGAAGAGTCAGTTTTTTGTACTTAAATCAGCTTTGTGACTTTTCTATTTGATTCCGATGCAATTTCTGTGTTTCATCGTCAATATGATGGTCAGAGGGATACAGTAAACATGAATTGAAGCTTCGGAATCTATAACTAGTGCCACAGGAATGGTTCAAAACATAGACAGTAAGAAGAGTAAGTTTTCTTGTAGTTAGGTCGGCATTGTGCCTTTTCTATTTAATTCCGATGCAATTTCTGTGTTTCATCGTCAATAAGGAGGTCAGAGGGATACAGTAAACCTGAAATGAAGCATCGGAATCTATAACTAGTGTCACAGAAATGGTTCAAAACATAGACAGTAGGAAGAGTCAGTTTTCCTGTACTTAAGTCGGCCTTGTGCCTTTTCTATTTAATTCCGAGTTAATTTCTGTGATTCATCGTCAATAAGAAGGTCAGAGGGATACAGTAAACCTGAAGTGTAGCAACGGAATCTATAACTAGTGTCACAGGAAAAGTTCGAAACATAGACAGAAAGATGAGCCAGTCCTCTTGTACTTTAGTCGGCATTGTGCCTTTTGTATTTAATTCCGATGCAATTTCTGTGTTTAATCGTCATTAAGAAGGTCAGAGGGATACAGTAATACTGAAGTGAAGCAACGGAATCTATAACTAGTGCCACAGGAATGGTTCGAAAGATAGACAGTAAAAAGAGCCAGCCTTCTTGTACTTGAGTCGGCATTGTGCCTTTTGGATTTATTTCCGATGCAATTTCTGTGTTTCATCGTCAATAAGAAGGTCAGATGGATACAGTAAACCTGAAGTGAAGCATCGGAATCTGTATCTAGTGTCACAGAAATAGTTCAAAACATAGACAGTAAGAAGAGTCAGTTTTCTTGTACTTAAGTCGGCTTTGTGCCTTTTGTATTAAATTCCGATGCAATTTCTGTGTTTCATCGTCAATAAGGAGGTCAGAGGGATACAGTAAACCTGAAGTGAAGCATCGGAATCTGTAACTAGTGTCACAGGAATGGTTTAAAACATAGACAGTGTGAAGAGTCAGTTTTCTTGTACTTGATTCGGCATTGTGCCTTTTCTATTTCTTTTTGATTCAAATTCAGTGTTTCATCGCCAATACGAATGTCAGAGGGATACAGTAAACCTGAAGTGAACCATCGGAACCTATAACTAGTGTCACAGGAATGGTTCAAAACATAGACAGTAGGAAGAGTCAGTTTTCTTGTACTTAAGTCGGCATTGTGTCTTTCCTATTTAATTCCGATGCAATTTCTGTGTTTCATCGTCAATAAGGAGGTCAGAGGGATATAGTAAACCTGAAGTGAAGCATCGGAATCTATAACTAGTGTCACAGAAATGGTTCAAAACATAGACAGTAAGAAGAGTCAGTTTTCTTGTACTTAAGTCGGCATTGTGCCTTTTCTATTTAATTCCGATGCAATTTCTGTGTTTCATCGTCAATAAGAAGGTCAGAGGGATACAGTAAACCTGAAGTGAAGTATAGGATTCTATAACTAGTGTCACAGCAGTGGTTCAATACATACACAGTAAGAAGAGTCAGTATTCTTGTTCTTAAGTCGGCATTGTGCCTTTTGTATTTAATTCCGATGCAATGTCTGTGATCCATCGTCAATACGAGGGTCAGAGGGATACAGTAAACTTGAAGTGAAGCATCGGAATCTATAACCAGTGTCACAGGAATGGTTCAAAACATAGACAGTAAGAAGAGTCAGTTTTCTTGTACTTAAGTCGGCATTGTGCCATTTGTATTTAATTCCGATGCAATTTCTGTGTTTCATCGTCAATAAGAAGGTCAGAGGGATACAGTAAACCTGTAGTGAAGCATCGGAAACTATAACTAGTGTCACAGGAATGGTTCAAAACATAGGCAGTAGGAAGAGTCAATTTTCTTGTACTTAAGTTGGCATTGTGCCTTTTGTATATAATTCCGATGCAATTTCTGTGTTTCATCGTCAATAAGAAGGTCAGAGGGATGCAGTAATCCTGAAGAGAAGCATCGGAATCTATAACTAATGTCACAAGAATGGTTCAAATCATAGACAGTAAGATGAGTCAGTTTTCTTGTACTTAAGTCGGCATTTAGCCTTTTGTAGTTAATTCAGATGCAATTTCAGTGTTTCATCATCAATAAGTAGGTCGGAGGGATACAGTAAACTTGAAGTGAAGCATCGGAATCTATAACTAGTGGCACAGGAATGGTTCAAATCATAGACAGTAAGAAGAGTCAGTTTTCTTTTACTTAAGTCGGCATTGTGCCTTTTGTATTTAATTCCGATGCAATTTCTGTGTTTCATCGTCAATAAGGAGGTCAGAGGGATACAGTAAACCTGAAGTGAAGCATCGGAATCTGTAACTAGTGTCACAGGAATGGTTTAAAACATAGACAGTGTGAAGAGTCAGTTTTCTTGTACTTGATTCGGCATTGTGCCTTTTCTATTTCTTTTTGATTCAAATTCAGTGTTTCATCGCCAATACGAATGTCAGAGGGATACAGTAAACCTGAAGTGAACCATCGGAACCTATAACTAGTGTCACAGGAATGGTTCAAAACATAGACAGTAGGAAGAGTCAGTTTTCTTGTACTTAAGTCGGCATTGTGTCTTTCCTATTTAATTCCGATGCAATTTCTGTGTTTCATCGTCAATAAGGAGGTCAGAGGGATATAGTAAACCTGAAGTGAAGCATCGGAATCTATAACTAGTGTCACAGAAATGGTTCAAAACATAGACAGTAGGAAGAGTCAGTTTTCTTGTACTTAAGTCGGCATTGTGCCTTTTCTATTTAATTCCGATGCAATTTCTGTGTTTCATCGTCAATAAGGAGGTCAGAGGGATCTATAACTAGTGTCACAGAAATGGTTCAAAACATAGACAGTAAGAAGAGTCAGTTTTCTTGTACTTGAATCGGCATTGTGTCTTTTCTATTTAATTCCGATGCAATGTCTGTGTTTCATCGTCAATAAGAATGTTAGAGGGATACAGTAAACCTGAAGTGAACCATCGGAAGCTATAACTAGTGTCAGAGGAATGGTTTAAAACATAGACAGTAAGAAAAGTCAGTTTTCTTGTACTTAAGTCAGCATTGTGCCTTTTGTATTTAATTCCAATGCAATTTCTGTGTTTCATCGTCAACAATGGGGTCCAAGGGATACAGTGAACCTGAAGTGAAGCGTCGGAATCAAAAACCGGTCTCACAGGAAAGGTTCAAAACATAGACAGTAAGAAGAGTCAGTTGTCTTGTACTTAAGTCGACATTGTGCCTTTTCTATTTAATTCCGATGCAATTTCTGTGTTTCATCGTCAATAAGGAGGTCAGAGGGATACAGTAAACCTGAAGTGAATCATCGGAATCTATAACTAGTGTCAGAGGAATGGTTCAAAACATAGACAGTAAGAAGAGTCAGTTTTCTTGTACTTAAGTCGGCATTGTGCCTTTTCTATTTAATTCCGAAGCAATTTCTGTGTTTCATCGTCAATAAGAAGGTCAGAGGGATACAGTAAACCAGAAGTGAAGCTTCGGAATCTGTAACTAGTGTCACAGGAATGGATCAAAACATAGACAATAAGAAGAGTCTGTTTTGTTGTACTTGAATCGGCATTCTGCCTTTTCTATTTAATTCCGATGCAATGTCTGTGTTTCATCGTCAATAAGAATGTCAGAGGGATACAGTAAACCTGAAGTGAACCATCGGAATCTATAACTAGTGTCACAGGAATGGTTCAAAACATAGACAGTAAGAAGAGTCAGTTTTTTGTACTTAAATCAGCTTTGTGACTTTTCTATTTGATTCCGATGCAATTTCTGTGTTTCATCGTCAATATGATGGTCAGAGGGATACAGTAAACATGAATTGAAGCTTCGGAATCTATAACTAGTGCCACAGGAATGGTTCAAAACATAGACAGTAAGAAGAGTAAGTTTTCTTGTAGTTAGGTCGGCATTGTGCCTTTTCTATTTAATTCCGATGCAATTTCTGTGTTTCATCGTCAATAAGGAGGTCAGAGGGATACAGTAAACCTGAAATGAAGCATCGGAATCTATAACTAGTGTCACAGAAATGGTTCAAAACATAGACAGTAGGAAGAGTCAGTTTTCCTGTACTTAAGTCGGCCTTGTGCCTTTTCTATTTAATTCCGAGTTAATTTCTGTGATTCATCGTCAATAAGAAGGTCAGAGGGATACAGTAAACCTGAAGTGTAGCAACGGAATCTATAACTAGTGTCACAGGAAAAGTTCGAAACATAGACAGTAAGATGAGCCAGTCCTCTTGTACTTTAGTCGGCATTGTGCCTTTTGTATTTAATTCCGATGCAATTTCTGTGTTTAATCGTCATTAAGAAGGTCAGAGGGATACAGTAATACTGAAGTGAAGCAACGGAATCTATAACTAGTGCCACAGGAATGGTTCGAAAGATAGACAGTAAAAAGAGCCAGCCTTCTTGTACTTGAGTCGGCATTGTGCCTTTTGGATTTATTTCCGATGCAATTTCTGTGTTTCATCGTCAATAAGAAGGTCAGATGGATACAGTAAACCTGAAGTGAAGCATCGGAATCTGTATCTAGTGTCACAGAAATAGTTCAAAACATAGACAGTAAGAAGAGTCAGTTTTCTTGTACTTAAGTCGGCTTTGTGCCTTTTGTATTAAATTCCGATGCAATTTCTGTGTTTCATCGTCAATAAGGAGGTCAGAGGGATACAGTAAACCTGAAGTGAAGCATCGGAATCTGTAACTAGTGTCACAGGAATGGTTTAAAACATAGACAGTGTGAAGAGTCAGTTTTCTTGTACTTGATTCGGCATTGTGCCTTTTCTATTTCTTTTTGATTCAAATTCAGTGTTTCATCGCCAATACGAATGTCAGAGGGATACAGTAAACCTGAAGTGAACCATCGGAACCTATAACTAGTGTCACAGGAATGGTTCAAAACATAGACAGTAGGAAGAGTCAGTTTTCTTGTACTTAAGTCGGCATTGTGTCTTTCCTATTTAATTCCGATGCAATTTCTGTGTTTCATCGTCAATAAGGAGGTCAGAGGGATATAGTAAACCTGAAGTGAAGCATCGGAATCTATAACTAGTGTCACAGAAATGGTTCAAAACATAGACAGTAAGAAGAGTCAGTTTTCTTGTACTTAAGTCGGCATTGTGCCTTTTCTATTTAATTCCGATGCAATTTCTGTGTTTCATCGTCAATAAGAAGGTCAGAGGGATACAGTAAACCTGAAGTGAAGTATAGGATTCTATAACTAGTGTCACAGCAGTGGTTCAATACATACACAGTAAGAAGAGTCAGTATTCTTGTTCTTAAGTCGGCATTGTGCCTTTTGTATTTAATTCCGATGCAATTTCTGTGATCCATCGTCAATACGAGGGTCAGAGGGATACAGTAAACTTGAAGTTAAGCATCGGAATCTATAACCAGTGTCACAGGAATGGTTCAAAACATAGACAGTAAGAAGAGTCAGTTTTCTTGTACTTAAGTCGGCATTGTGCCATTTGTATTTAATTCCGATGCAATTTCTGTGTTTCATCGTCAATAAGGAGGTCAGAGGGATACAGTAAACCTGTAGTGAAGCATCGGAAACTATAACTAGTGTCACAGGAATGGTTCAAAACATAGGCAGTAGGAAGAGTCAATTTTCTTGTACTTAAGTTGGCATTGTGCCTTTTGTATATAATTCCGATGCAATTTCTGTGTTTCATCGTCAATAAGAAGGTCAGAGGGATGCAGTAATCCTGAAGAGAAGCATCGGAATCTATAACTAATGTCACAAGAATGGTTCAAATCATAGACAGTAAGATGAGTCAGTTTTCTTGTACTTAAGTCGGCATTTAGCCTTTTGTAGTTAATTCAGATGCAATTTCAGTGTTTCATCATCAATAAGTAGGTCGGAGGGATACAGTAAACTTGAAGTGAAGCATCGGAATCTATAACTAGTGGCACAGGAATGGTTCAAATCATAGACAGTAAGAAGAGTCAGTTTTCTTTTACTTAAGTCGGCATTGTGCCTTTTGTATTTAATTCCGATGCAATTTCTGTGTTTCATCGTCAATAAGGAGGTCAGAGGGATACAGTAAACCTGAAGTGAAGCATCGGAATCTGTAACTAGTGTCACAGGAATGGTTTAAAACATAGACAGTGTGAAGAGTCAGTTTTCTTGTACTTGATTCGGCATTGTGCCTTTTCTATTTCTTTTTGATTCAAATTCAGTGTTTCATCGCCAATACGAATGTCAGAGGGATACAGTAAACCTGAAGTGAACCATCGGAACCTATAACTAGTGTCACAGGAATGGTTCAAAACATAGACAGTAGGAAGAGTCAGTTTTCTTGTACTTAAGTCGGCATTGTGTCTTTCCTATTTAATTCCGATGCAATTTCTGTGTTTCATCGTCAATAAGGAGGTCAGAGGGATATAGTAAACCTGAAGTGAAGCATCGGAATCTATAACTAGTGTCACAGAAATGGTTCAAAACATAGACAGTAAGAAGAGTCAGTTTTCTTGTACTTAAGTCGGCATTGTGCCTTTTCTATTTAATTCCGATGCAATTTCTGTGTTTCATCGTCAATAAGAAGGTCAGAGGGATACAGTAAACCTGAAGTGAAGTATAGGATTCTATAACTAGTGTCACAGCAGTGGTTCAATACATACACAGTAAGAAGAGTCAGTATTCTTGTTCTTAAGTCGGCATTGTGCCTCTTGTATTTAATTCCGATGCAATTTCTGTGATCCACCGTCAATACGAGGGTCAGAGGGATACAGTAAACTTGAAGTGAAGCATCGGAATCTATAACCAGTGTCACAGGAATGGTTCAAAACATAGACAGTAAGAAGAGTCAGTTTTCTTGTACTTAAGTCGGCATTGTGCCTTTTCTATTTAATTCCGATGCAATTTCTGTGTTTCATCGTCAATAAGGAGGTCAGAGGGATACACTAAACCTGAAGTGAAGCATCGGAAACTATAACTAGTGTCACAGGAATGGTTCAAAACATAGGCAGTAGGAAGAGTCAATTTTCTTGTACTTAAGTTGGCATTGTGCCTTTTGTATATAATTCCGATGCAATTTCTGTGTTTCATCGTCAATAAGAAGGTCAGAGGGATGCAGTAATCCTGAAGAGAAGCATCGGAATCTATAACTAATGTCACAAGAATGGTTCAAATCATAGACAGTAAGATGAGTCAGTTTTCTTGTACTTAAGTCGGCATTTAGCCTTTTGTAGTTAATTCAGATGCAATTTCAGTGTTTCATCATCAATAAGTAGGTCGGAGGGATACAGTAAACTTGAAGTGAAGCATCGGAATCTATAACTAGTGGCACAGGAATGGTTCAAATCATAGACAGTAAGAAGAGTCAGTTTTCTTTTACTTAAGTCGGCATTGTGCCTTTTGTATTTAATTCCGATGCAATTTCTGTGATCCATCGTCAATATGAGGGTCAGAGGGATACAGTAAACCTGAAGTGAAGCATCGGAATCTATAACCAGTGTCACAGGAATGGTTCAAAACATAGACAGTAAGAAGTGTCAGTTTTCTTGTACTTAAGTCGGCATTGTGCCATTTGTATTTAATTCCGATGCAATTTCTGTGTTTCATCGTCAATAAGAAGGTCAGAGGGATACAGTAAACATGAAGTGAAGCATCGGAATCTGTAACTAGTGTCACAGAAATGGTTCAAAACATAGACAGTAAGAAGAGTCAGTTTTCTTGTACTTAAGTCGGCATTGTGCCTTTTCTATTTAATTCCGATGCAATTTCTGTGTTTCATCGTCAATAAGAAGGTCAGAGGGATACAGTAAACTTGAAGTGAAGTATAGGATTCTATAACTAGTGTCACAGCAGTGGTTCAAAACATAGGCAGTAAGAAGAGTCAGTTTTCTTCTACTTAGGTCGGCATTGTGCCTATTGTATTTAATTCCGATACAATTTCTGTGTTTCGTCGTCAATAAGAAAGTCCAAGGGAAACAGTAAACCTGAAGTGAAGCATCGGAATCTAAAACCGGTCTCACAGGAAAGGCTCAAAACGTAGACAGTAAGAAGAGCCATTCGTCTTGCACTTGAGTCGGCATTGTGCCTTTTCTATAGAATTCCAATGCAATTACTGTGTTTCATCGTCAATAAGGTGGTCAGAGGGATTCAGTAAACCTGAAGTGAAGCATCGGAAACTATAACTAGTGTCACAGGAATGGTTCAAATCATAGACAGTAAGAAGAGTCAGTTTTCTTGTGCTTAAGTCGGCATTGTGTCTTTTGTATGTAATTCCGATGCAATATCTGTGTTTCATCGTCTATAAGAAGGTCAAAGGGATACAGTAAACCTGAAGTGAAGTATCGGAATCTATAACTAGTGTCACAGGAATGGTTCAAATCATAGACTGTAAGAAGAGTCAGTTTTCTTGTACTTAAGTCGGCATTGTGCCTTTTCTATTTAAATACGATGCAATTTCTGTGTTCCATCGTCAATACGAAGGTCAGAGGGATACAGTAAACCTGAAGTGAAGCATCGGAATCTATAACTAGTGTCACAGGAATGGTTCAAAACATAGACAGTCAAAAGAGCCAGCTCTCTTGTACTTGAGTCGGCATTGTGCCTTTTGGATTTATTTCCGACGCAATTTCTGTGTTTCATCGTCAATAAGAAGGTCAGATGGATACAGTAAACCTGAAGTGAAGCATCGGAATCTGTAACTAGTGTCACAGAAATGGTTCAAAACATAGACAGTTAGAAGAGTCAGTTTTCTTGTACTTAAGTCGGCATTGTGCCTTTTCTATTTAATTCCGATGCAATTTCTGTGTTTCATCGTCAATAAGGAGGTCAGAGGGATACAGTAAACCTGAAGTGAAGCATCGGAATCTATAACTAGTGTCACAGAAATGGTTCAAAACATAGACAGTAGGAAGAGTCAGTTTTCTTGTACTTAAGTCGGCCTTGTGCCTTTTCTGTTTAATTCCGATGCAATTTCTGTGTTTCATCGTCACCAAGAAGGTCAGAGGGATACAGTACACCTGAAGTGGAGCAACGGAATCTATACCTGGTGTCACAGGAGTGGTCCAAAACATAGACAGTAAGAAGAGTCAGTTGTCTTGTACCTCAGTCGGCATTGTGCCTTTTCTATTTAATTCCGATGCAAATTCTGTGTTACATCGATAATAAGGAGGTCAGGGGGATACAGTAAACCTGAAGTGAAGCGTCGGAAACTAAAACCGGTCTCACAGGAAAGGTTTAAAGCATAGGCAGTAAGATGAGCCAGTCCTCTTTTACTTGAGTCGGCATTGTGCGTTTTGTATATAATTCCGATGCAATTTCTGTGTTTCATCGTCAATATGATGGTCAGAGGGATACAGTAAACATGAATTGAAGCTTCGGAATCTATAACTAGTGCCACAGGAATGGTTCAAAACATAGACAGTAAGAAGAGTAAGTTTTCTTGTAGTTAAGTCGGTTTGTGCCTTTTCTATTTAATTCCGATGCAATTTCTGTGTTTCATCGTCAATAAGGAGGTCAGAGGGATACAGTAAACCTGAAGTGAAGCATCGGAATCTATAACTTGTGTCACAGAAATGGTTCAAAACATAGACAGTAGGAAGAGTCAGTTTTCTTGTACTTAAGTCGGCCTTGTGCCTTTTCTATTTAATTCCGAGTTAATTTCTGTGATTCATCGTCAATAAGAAGGTCAGAGGGATACAGTAAACCTGAAGTGAACCATCGGAATCTATAACTAGTGCCACAGGAATGGTTCAAAACATAGACAGTAAGAAGAGTCAGTTTTTTTGTACTTAAATCAGCTTTGTGACTTTTCTATTTGATTCCGATGCAATTTCTGTGTTTCGTCGTCAATAAGAAGGGATAAGGGATACAGTAAACCTGAAGTGAAGCGTCGGAATCTGAAACCGGTCTCACAGGAAAGGTTTAAAGCATAGACAGTAGGAAGAGCCAGTCCTCTTTTAGTTGAGTCGGCATTGTGCCTTTTGTATATAATTCCGATGCAATTTCTGTGTTTCATCGTCAATAAGAAGGTCAGAGGGATACAGTAAACCCAAAGTGAAGCATCGGAATCTGTAACTAGTGTCACAGGAATGGTTCAAAACATAGACAGTAAGAAGAGTCATTCTTCTTGTTTTTAAGTCGGCATTGTGCCTTTTCTATTTAATTCCAATGCAATATCTGTGTTTCGTCGTCAATAAGAAGGTCCAAGAGATACAGTAAACTTGAAGTGAAGCATCGGAATGTAAAATCGGTCTCAAAGGAAAGGTTCAAAACATAGACAGTGAGAAGGACCAGTCCTCTTGTACTTAAGTCGGCATTGTGCCTGTTCTATTTAATTCTGATGCAATTTCTGTGTTTCATCGACAATAAGAAGGTCAGAGGGATACAGTATTCCTGAAGTGAAGCAACGGAATCTATAACTAGTGTCACAGGAATGGTTCGAAAGATAGACAGTAAAATGAGCCAGCCTTCTTGTACTTGAGTCGGCATTGTGCCTTTTGCATTTAATTCCGATGCAATTTCTGTGTGTCATCGTCAATAAGGAGGTCAGAGGGATACAGTGAACCTGAAGTGAATCATCGGAATCTATAACTAGTGTCACAGGAATGGTTCAAAACATAGACAGAAAGAAAAGCCAGTCGTCTTGTACTTGAGTCGGCATTGTGCCTTTTGTATTTAATTCCGATGCAATTTCTGTGTTTCGTCGTCAATAAGAAGGTCCAAGGGATACAGTAAACCTGAAGTGAAGCATCGCAATCTAAAACCGGTCTCACAGGAAAGGTTCAAAACATAGACAGTAAGAAGAGCCAGTCTTCTTGTACTTGAGTCGGCATTGTGCTTTTTGTATTTAATTCCGATGCAATTTCTGTGTTTCATCGTCAATAAGAAGGTCAGAGGGATACAGAAAACCTGAAGTGAAGCATCGGAATCTATAACTAGTGTCACATGAATGGTTCAAATCGTAGACAGTAAGAAGAGTCAGTTTTCTTGTACTTGAGTCGGCATTGTCCATTTTCTATTTAATTCCGTTGCAATTTCTGTGTTTCATCGTCAATAAGAATGTCAGAGGGATACAGTAAACCTGAAGTGAAGCATCGGAATCTATAAGTAGTGTCAGAGGAATGGTTTAAAACATAGACAGTAAGAAGAGCCAGCCTTCTTGTACTTGAGTCGGCATTGTGCCTTTTGTATTTATTTCCGATACAATTTCTGTGTTTCATCGTCAATAAGGAGGTCAGAGGGATACACTAAACCTGAAGTGAAGCATCGGAATCTATAACTAGTGTCACAGAAATGGTTCAAAACATAGACAGTAAGAAGAGTCAGTTTTCTTGTACTTGAATCGGCATTGTGTCTTTTCTATTTAATTCCGATGCAATGTCTGTGTTTCATCGTCAATAAGAATGTTAGAGGGATACAGTAAACCTGAAGTGAACCATCGGAAGCTATAACTAGTGTCAGAGGAATGGTTTAAAACATAGACAGTAAGAAAAGTCAGTTTTCTTGTACTTAAGTCAGCATTGTGCCTTTTGTATTTAATTCCAATGCAATTTCTGTGTTTCATCGTCAACAATGGGGTCCAAGGGATACAGTGAACCTGAAGTGAAGCGTCGGAATCAAAAACCGGTCTCACAGGAAAGGTTCAAAACATAGACAGTAAGAAGAGTCAGTTGTCTTGTACTTAAGTCGACATTGTGCCTTTTCTATTTAATTCCGATGCAATTTCTGTGTTTCATCGTCAATAAGGAGGTCAGAGGGATACAGTAAACCTGAAGTGAAGCATCGGAATCTACAACTAGTGTCAGAGGAATGGTTCAAAACATAGACAGTAAGAGGAGTCAGTTTTCTTGTACTTAAGTCGGCATTGTGCCTTTTCTATTTAATTCCGAAGCAATTTCTGTGTTTCATCGTCAATAAGAAGGTCAGAGGGATACAGTAAACCAGAAGTGAAGCTTCGGAATCTGTAACTAGTGTCACAGGAATGGATCAAAACATAGACAATAAGAAGAGTCTGTTTTGTTGTACTTGAATCGGCATTCTGCCTTTTCTATTTAATTCCGATGCAATGTCTGTGTTTCATCGTCAATAAGAATGTCAGAGGGATACAGTAAACCTGAAGTGAACCATCGGAATCTATAACTAGTGTCACAGGAATGGTTCAAAACATAGACAGTAAGAAGAGTCAGTTTTTTGTACTTAAATCAGCTTTGTGACTTTTCTATTTGATTCCGATGCAATTTCTGTGTTTCATCGTCAATATGATGGTCAGAGGGATACAGTAAACATGAATTGAAGCTTCGGAATCTATAACTAGTGCCACAGGAATGGTTCAAAACATAGACAGTAAGAAGAGTAAGTTTTCTTGTAGTTAGGTCGGCATTGTGCCTTTTCTATTTAATTCCGATGCAATTTCTGTGTTTCATCGTCAATAAGGAGGTCAGAGGGATACAGTAAACCTGAAATGAAGCATCGGAATCTATAACTAGTGTCACAGAAATGGTTCAAAACATAGACAGTAGGAAGAGTCAGTTTTCCTGTACTTAAGTCGGCCTTGTGCCTTTTCTATTTAATTCCGAGTTAATTTCTGTGATTCATCGTCAATAAGAAGGTCAGAGGGATACAGTAAACCTGAAGTGTAGCAACGGAATCTATAACTAGTGTCACAGGAAAAGTTCGAAACATAGACAGTAAGATGAGCCAGTCCTCTTGTACTTTAGTCGGCATTGTGCCTTTTGTATTTAATTCCGATGCAATTTCTGTGTTTAATCGTCATTAAGAAGGTCAGAGGGATACAGTAATACTGAAGTGAAGCAACGGAATCTATAACTAGTGCCACAGGAATGGTTCGAAAGATAGACAGTAAAAAGAGCCAGCCTTCTTGTACTTGAGTCGGCATTGTACCTTTTGGATTTATTTCCGATGCAATTTCTGTGTTTCATCGTCAATAAGAAGGTCAGATGGATACAGTAAACCTGAAGTGAAGCATCGGAATCTGTATCTAGTGTCACAGAAATAGTTCAAAACATAGACAGTAAGAAGAGTCAGTTTTCTTGTACTTAAGTCGGCTTTGTGCCTTTTGTATTAAATTCCGATGCAATTTCTGTGTTTCATCGTCAATAAGGAGGTCAGAGGGATACAGTAAACCTGAAGTGAAGCATCGGAATCTGTAACTAGTGTCACAGGAATGGTTTAAAACATAGACAGTGTGAAGAGTCAGTTTTCTTGTACTTGATTCGGCATTGTGCCTTTTCTATTTCTTTTTGATTCAAATTCAGTGTTTCATCGCCAATACGAATGTCAGAGGGATACAGTAAATCTGAAGTGAACCATCGGAACCTATAACTAGTGTCACAGGAATGGTTCAAAACATAGACAGTAGGAAGAGTCAGTTTTCTTGTACTTAAGTCGGCATTGTGTCTTTCCTATTTAATTCCGATGCAATTTCTGTGTTTCATCGTCAATAAGGAGGTCAGAGGGATATAGTAAACCTGAAGTGAAGCATCGGAATCTATAACTAGTGTCACAGAAATGGTTCAAAACATAGACAGTAAGAAGAGTCAGTTTTCTTGTACTTAAGTCGGCATTGTGCCTTTTCTATTTAATTCCGATGCAATTTCTGTGTTTCATCGTCAATAAGAAGGTCAGAGGGATACAGTAAACCTGAAGTGAAGTATAGGATTCTATAACTAGTGTCACAGCAGTGGTTCAATACATACACAGTAAGAAGAGTCAGTATTCTTGTTCTTAAGTCGGCATTGTGCCTTTTGTATTTAATTCCGATGAAATTTCTGTGATCCATCGTCAATACGAGGGTCAGAGGGATACAGTAAACTTGAAGTGAAGCATCGGAATCTATAACCAGTGTCACAGGAATGGTTCAAAACATAGACAGTAAGAAGAGTCAGTTTTCTTGTACTTAAGTCGGCATTGTGCCATTTGTATTTAATTCCGATGCAATTTCTGTGTTTCATCGTCAATAAGAAGGTCGGAGGGATACAGTAAACCTGTAGTGAAGCATCGGAAACTATAACTAGTGTCACAGGAATGGTTCAAAACATAGGCAGTAGGAAGAGTCAATTTTCTTGTACTTAAGTTGGCATTGTGCCTTTTGTATATAATTCCGATGCAATTTCTGTGTTTCATCGTCAATAAGAAGGTCAGAGGGATGCAGTAATCCTGAAGAGAAGCATCGGAATCTATAACTAATGTCACAAGAATGGTTCAAATCATAGACAGTAAGATGAGTCAGTTTTCTTGTACTTAAGTCGGCATTTAGCCTTTTGTAGTTAATTCAGATGCAATTTCAGTGTTTCATCATCAATAAGTAGGTCGGAGGGATACAGTAAACTTGAAGTGAAGCATCGGAATCTATAACTAGTGGCACAGGAATGGTTCAAATCATAGACAGTAAGAAGAGTCAGTTTTCTTTTACTTAAGTCGGCATTGTGCCTTTTGTATTTAATTCCGATGCAATTTCTGTGATCCATCGTCAATATGAGGGTCAGAGGGATACAGTAAACCTGAAGTGAAGCATCGGAATCTATAACCAGTGTCACAGGAATGGTTCAAAACATAGACAGTAAGAAGTGTCAGTTTTCTTGTACTTAAGTCGGCATTGTGCCATTTGTATTTAATTCCGATGCAATTTCTGTGTTTCATCGTCAATAAGAAGGTCAGAGGGATACAGTAAACATGAAGTGAAGCATCGGAATCTGTAACTAGTGTCACAGAAATGGTTCAAAACATAGACAGTAAGAAGAGTCAGTTTTCTTGTACTTAAGTCGGCATTGTGCCTTTTCTATTTAATTCCGATGCAATTTCTGTGTTTCATCGTCAATAAGAAGGTCAGAGGGATACAGTAAACTTGAAGTGAAGTATAGGATTCTATAACTAGTGTCACAGCAGTGGTTCAAAACATAGGCAGTAAGAAGAGTCAGTTTTCTTCTACTTAGGTCGGCATTGTGCCTATTGTATTTAATTCCGATACAATATCTGTGTTTCGTCGTCAATAAGAAAGTCCAAGGGAAACAGTAAACCTGAAGTGAAGCATCGGAATCTAAAACCGGTCTCACAGGAAAGGCTCAAAACGTAGACAGTAAGAAGAGCCATTCGTCTTGCACTTGAGTCGGCATTGTGCCTTTTCTATAGAATTCCAATGCAATTACTGTGTTTCATCGTCAATAAGGTGGTCAGAGGGATTCAGTAAACCTGAAGTGAAGCATCGGAAACTATAACTAGTGTCACAGGAATGGTTCAAATCATAGACAGTAAGAAGAGTCAGTTTTCTTGTGCTTAAGTCGGCATTGTGTCTTTTGTATGTAATTCCGATGCAATATCTGTGTTTCATCGTCTATAAGAAGGTCAAAGGGATACAGTAAACCTGAAGTGAAGTATCGGAATCTATAACTAGTGTCACAGGAATGGTTCAAATCATAGACTGTAAGAAGAGTCAGTTTTCTTGTACTTAAGTCGGCATTGTGCCTTTTCTATTTAAATACGATGCAATTTCTGTGTTCCATCGTCAATACGAAGGTCAGAGGGATACAGTAAACCTGAAGTGAAGCATCGGAATCTATAACTAGTGTCACAGGAATGGTTCAAAACATAGACAGTCAAAAGAGCCAGCTCTCTTGTACTTGAGTCGGCATTGTGCCTTTTGGATTTATTTCCGATGCAATTTCTGTGTTTCATCGTCAATAAGAAGGTCAGATGGATACAGTAAACCTGAAGTGAAGCATCGGAATCTGTAACTAGTGTCACAGAAATGGTTCAAAACATAGACAGTTAGAAGAGTCAGTTTTCTTGTACTTAAGTCGGCATTGTGCCTTTTCTATTTAATTCCGATGCAATTTCTGTGTTTCATCGTCAATAAGGAGGTCAGAGGGATACAGTAAACCTGAAGTGAAGCATCGGAATCTATAACTAGTGTCACAGAAATGGTTCAAAACATAGACAGTAGGAAGAGTCAGTTTTCTTGTACTTAAGTCGGCCTTGTGCCTTTTCTATTTAATTCCGAGTTAATTTCTGTGATTCATCGTCAATAAGAAGGTCAGAGGGATACAGTAAACCTGAAGTGAACCATCGGAATCTATAACTAGTGTCACAGGAATGGTTCAAAACATAGACAGTAAGAAGAGTCAGTTTTTTTGTACTTAAATCATCTTTGTGACTTTTCTATTTGATTCCGATGCAATTTCTGTGTTTCGTCGTCAATAAGAAGGGATAAGGGATACAGTAAACCTGAAGTGAAGCGTCGGAATCTAAAACCGGTCTCACAGGAAAGGTTTAAAGCATAGACAGTAGGAAGAGCCAGTCCTCTTTTACTTGAGTCGGCATTGTGCCTTTTGTATATAATTCCGATGCAATTTCTGTGTTTCATCGTCAATAAGAAGGTCAGAGGGAAACAGTAAACCCAAAGTGAAGCATCGGAATCTGTAACTAGTGTCACAGGAATGGTTCAAAACATAGACAGTAAGAAGAGTCAGTCTTCTTGTTTTTAAGTCGGCATTGTGCCTTCTCTATTTAATTCCAATGCAATTTCTGTGTTTCGTCGTCAATAAGAAGGTCCAAGGGATACAGTAAACTTGAAGTGAAGCATCAGAATGTAAAATCGGTCTCAAAGGAAAGGTTCAAAACATAGACAGTAAGAAGGGCCAGTCCTCTTGTACTTAAGTCGGCATTGTGCCTGTTCTATTTAATTCTGATGCAATATCTGTGTTTCATCGTCAATAAGAAGGACAGAGGGATACAGTATTCCTGAAGTGAAGCAACGGAATCTATAACTAGTGTCACAGGAATGGTTCGAAAGATAGACAGTAAAATGAGCCAGCCTTCTTGTACTTGAGTCGGCATTGTGCCTTTTGCATTTAATTCCGATGCAATTTCTGTGTGTCATCGTCAATAAGGAGGTCAGAGGGATACAGTGAACCTGAAGTGAATCATCGGAATCTATAACTAGTGTCACAGGAATAGTTCAAAACATAGACAGAAAGAAAAGCCAGTCGTCTTGTACTTGAGTCGGCATTGTGCCTTTTGTATTTAATTCCGATGCAATTTTTGTGTTTCGTCGTCAATAAGAAGGTCCAAGGGATACAGTAAACCTGAAGTGAAGCATCGCAATCTAAAACCGGTCTCACAGGAAAGGTTCAAAACATAGACAGTAAGAAGAGCCAGTCTTCTTGTACTTGAGTCGGCATTGTGCTTTTTGTATTTAATTCCGATGCAATTTCTGTGTTTCATCGTCAATAAGAAGGTCAGAGGGATACAGAAAACCTGAAGTGAAGCATCGGAATCTATAACTAGTGTCACATGAATGGTTCAAAACGTAGACAGTAAGAAGATCCAGTTTTCTTGTACTTGAGTCGGCATTGTGCTTTTTCTATTTAATTCCGTTGCAATTTCTGTGTCTCATCGTCAATAAGAATGTCAGAGGGATACAGTAAACCTGAAGTGAAGCATCGGAATCTATAAGTAGTGTCAGAGGAATGGTTTAAAACATAGACAGTAAGAAGAGCCAGCCTTCTTGTACTTGAGTCGGCATTGTGCCTTTTGTATTTTTTTCCGATACAATTTCTGTGTTTCATCGTCAATAAGGAGGTCAGAGGGATACACTAAACCTGAAGTGAAGCATCGGAATCTATAACTAGTGTCACAGAAATGGTTCAAAACATAGACAGTAAGAAGAGTCAGTTTTCTTGTACTTGAATCGGCATTGTGTCTTTTCTATTTAATTCCGATGCAATGTCTGTGTTTCATCGTCAATAAGAATGTCAGAGGGATACAGTAAACCTGAAGTGAACCATCGGAATCTATAACTAGTGTCAGAGGAATGGTTTAAAACATAGACAGTAAGAAGAGTCAGTTTTCTTGTACTTAAGTCAGCATTGTGCCTTTTGTATTTAATTCCAATGCAATTTCTGTGTTTCATCGTCAACAATGGGGTCCAAGGGATACAGTGAACCTGAAGTGAAGCGTCGGAATCAAAAACCGGTCTCACAGGAAAGGTTCAAAACATAGACAGTAAGAAGAGTCAGTTGTCTTGTACTTAAGTCGACATTGTGCCTTTTCTATTTAATTCCGATGCAATTTCTGTGTTTCATCGTCAATAAGGAGGTCAGAGGGATACAGTAAACCTGAAGTGAAGCATCGGAATCTATAACTAGTGTCACAGGAATGGTTCAAAACATAGACAGTAAGAAGAGTCAGTTTTCTTGTACTTAAGTCGGCATTGTGCCTTTTCTATTTAATTCCGAAGCAATTTCTGTGTTTCATCGTCAATAAGAAGGTCAGAGGGATACAGTAAACCAGAAATGAAGCTTCGGAATCTGTAACTAGTGTCACAGGAATGGATCAAAACATAGACAAAAAGAAGAGTCTGTTTTGTTGTACTTGAATCGGCATTCTGCCTTTTCTATTTAATTCCGATGCAATGTCTGTGTTTCATCGTCAATAAGAATGTCAGAGGGATACAGTAAACCTGAAGTGAACCATCGGAATCTATAACTAGTGTCACAGGAATGGTTCAAAACATAGACAGTAAGAAGAGTCAGTTTTTTTGTACTTAAATCAGCTTTGTGACTTTTCTATTTGATTCCGATGCAATTTCTGTGTTTCATCGTCAATAAGGAGGTCCAAGGGATACAGTAAACCTGAAGTGAAGCGTCGGAATCTAAAACCGGTCTCATAGGAAAGGTTTAAAGCATAGACAGTAAGATGAGCCAGTCCTCTTTTACTTGAGTCGGCATTGTGCGTTTTGTATATAATTCCGATGCAATTTCTGTGTTTCATCGTCAATATGATGGTCAGAGGGATACAGTAAACATGAATTGAAGCTTCGGAATCTATAACTAGTTTCACAGGAATGGTTCAAAACATAGACAGTAAGAAGAGTAAGTTTTCTTGTAGTTAAGTCGGCATTGTGCCTTTTCTATTTAATTCCGATGCAATTTCTGTGTTTCATCGTCAATAAGGAGGTCAGAGGGATACAGTAAACCTGAAGTGAAGCATCGGAATCTATAACTAGTGTCACAGAAATGGTTCAAAACATAGACAGTAGGAAGAGTCAGTTTTCTTGTACTTAAGTCGGCCTTGTGCCTTTTCTATTTAATTCTGAGTTAATTTCTGTGATTCATCGTCAATAAGAAGGTCAGAGGGATACAGTAAACCTGAAGTGTAGCAACGGAATCTATAACTAGTGTCACAGGAATGGTTCCAAACATAGACAGTAAGATGAGCCAGTCCTCTTGTACTTGAGTCGGCATTGTGCTATTTGTATATAATTCCGAGGCAATTTCTGTGTTTAATCGTCAATAAGAAGGTCAGAGGGATACAGTAATCCTGAAGTGAAGCAACGGAATCTATAACTAGCGTCACAGGAATGGTTCGAAAGATAGACAGTAAAAAGAGCCAGCCTTCTTGTACTTGAGTCGGCATTGTGCCTTTTGGATTTATTTCCGATGCAATTTCTGTGTTTCATCGTCAATAAGAAGGTCAGATGGATACAGTAAACCTGAAGTGAAGCATCGGAATCTGTATCTAGTGTCACAGAAATGGTTCAAAACATAGACAGTAAGAAGAGTCAGTTTTCTTGTACTTAAGTCTGCTTTGTGCCTTTTGTATTAAATTCCAATGCAATTTCTGTGTTTCATCGTCAATAAGAAGGTCAGAGGGATACAGTAAACCTGAAGTGAAGCATCGGAATCTGTAACTAGTGTCACAGGAATGGTTTAAAACATAGACAGTAAGAAGAGTTAGTTTTCTTGTACTTGATTCGGCATTGTGCCTTTTCTATTTCTTTTTTATTCAAATTGTGTGTTTCATCGCCAATACGAATGTCAGAGGGATACAGTAAACCTGAAGTGAACCATCGGAACCTATTACTAGTGTCACAGGAATGCTTCAAAACATAGACAGTAGGAAGAATCAGTTTTCTTGTACTTAAGTCGGCATTGTGTCTTTCCTATTTAATTCCGATGCAATTTCTGTGTTTCATCGTCAATAAGGAGGTCAGAGGGATATAGTAAACCTGAAGTGAAGCATCGGAATCTATAACTAGTGTCACAGAAATGGTTCAAAACATAGACAGTAAGAAGAGGCGGTTTTCTTGTACTTAAGTCGGCATTGTGCCTTTTCTATTTAATTCCGATGCAATTTCTGTGTTTCATCGTCAATAAGAAGGTCAGAGGGATACAGTAAACCTGAAGTGAAGTATAGGATTCTATAACTAGTGTCACAGCATTGGTTCAAAACATAGACAGTAAGAAGAGTCAGTATTCTTGTTCTTAAGTCGGCATTGTGCCTTTTGTATTTAATTCCGATGCAATGTCTGTGTTTCATCGTCAATAAGAAGGTCAGAGGGATGCAGTAAACCTGAAGTGAAGCATCGGAAACTATAAGTAGTGTCACAGGAATTGTTCAATACATAGACAGTAGGAAGAGTCAGTTTTCTTGTGCTTAAGTCGGCATTGTGCCTTTTCTATTTAATTTAGATGCAATTTCTGTGTTTCATCGTCATTAAAAAAGTCAGAGGGATACAGTAAACCTGAAGTGAAGCAACGGAATCTATAACTAGTGCCACAGGAATGGTTCAAAACATAGACAGTAAGATGAGCCAGCCTTCTTGTACTTCAGTCGGCATTGTGCCTTTTGTATTGAATTCCGATGCAATTTCGGTGTTTTATCGTCAATAAGGAGGTCAGAGGGATACAGTGCACCTGTAGTGAAGCATCGGAATCTAAAACTAGAGTCACAGGAATGGTTCAAAACATAAACAGTAAGAAGAATTAGTCTTCTTGTACATAAGTCGGCATTGTGCCTTTTGTATTTAATTCCGATGCAATTTCTGTGTTTCATCGTCCATAAGAAGGTCAGAGGGATACAGTAAACCCGAAGTGTAGCATCGGAAACTATAACTAGTGTCACAGGAATGGTTCAAAACATAGACAGTAGGAAGAGTCAATTTTCTTGTACTTAAGTTGGCATTGTGCCTTTTGTATATAATTCCGATGCAATTTCTGTGTTTCATCGTCAATAAGAAGGTCAGAGGGATGCAGTAATCCTGAAGAGAAGCATCGGAATCTATAACTAATGTCACAAGAATGGTTCAAAACATAGACAGTAAGATGAGTCAGTTTTCTTGTACTTAAGTCGGCATTGTGCCTTTTGTATTTAATTCCGATGAAATTTCTGTGTTTCATCGTCAATAAGAAGGTCAGAGGGATACAGTAAACATGAAGTGAAGCATCGGAATCTATAACTAGTGGCACAGGAATGGTTCAAATCATGGACAGTAAGAAGAGTCAGTTTTCTTTTACTTAAGTCGGCATTGTGCCTTTTGTATTTAATTCCGATGCAATTTCTGTGATCCATCGTCAATATGAGGGTCAGAGGGATACAGTAAACCTGAAGTGAAGCATCGGAATCTATAACCAGTGTCACAGGAATGGTTCAAAACATAGACAGTAAGAAGAGTCAGTTTTTTTGTACTTAAGTCGGCATTGTGCCATTTGTATTTATTTCCGATGCAATTTCTGTGTTTCATCGTCAATAAGAAGGTCAGAGGGATACAGTAAACATGAAGTGAAGCATCGGGATCTATAACTAGGGTCACAGGAATGGTTCAAATCATAGACAGTAAGAAGAGTCAGTTTTCTTGTACTTAAGTCGGCATTATGCCTTTTGTATTTAATTCCGATGAAATTTCTGTGTTTCATCGTCAATAAGAAAGTCAGAGGGATACAGTAAACCTGAAGTGAAGCATCGGAATCTATAACTAGTGTCACAGGAATGGTTCACAACATAGACAGTTAGAAGAGTCAGTTTCCTTGTACTTAAGTCGGCATTGTGATTTTTGTATTTAATTCCGATGCAATTTCTGTGTTTCATCGTCAATAAGAAGATCAGAGGGATACAGTAAACCTGAAGTGAAGTATCGGAATCTATAACTAGTGTCACAGGAATGGTTCAAATCAGAGACAGTAAGAAGAGTCAGTTTTCTTCTACTTAGGTCGGCATTGTGCCTATTGTATTTAATTCCGATGCAATTTCTGTGTTTCGTCGTCAATAAGAAAGTCCAAGGGAAACAGTAAACCTGAAGTGAAGCATCGGAATCTAAAACCGGTCTCACAGGAAAGGTTCAAAACGTAGACAGTAAGAAGAGCCAGTCGTCTTGCACTTGAGTCGGCATTGTGCCTTTTCTATTGAATTCCGATGCAATTACTGTGTTTCATCGTCAATAAGGTGGTCAGAGGGATTCAGTAAACCTGAAGTGAAGCATCCGAAACTATAACTAGTGTCACAGGAATGGTTCAAATCATAGACAGTAAGAAGAGTCAGTTTTCTTGTACTTAAGTCGGCATTGTGCCTTTTCTATTTAAATACGATGCAATTTCTGTGTTCCATCGTCAAGACGAGGGTCAGAGGGATACAGTAAACCTGAAGTGAAGCATCGGAATCTATAACTAGTGTCACAGGAATGGTTCAAAACATAGACAGTAAAAAGAGCCAGCTCTCTTGTACTTGAGTCGGCATTGTGCCTTTTGGATTTATTTCCGATGCAATTTCTGTGTTTCATCGTCAATATGAAGGTCAGATGGATACAGTAAACCTGAAGTGAAGCATCGGAATCTGTAACTAGTGTCACAGAAATGGTTCAAAACATAGACAGTAAGAAGAGTCAGTTTTCTTGTACTTAAGTCGGCTTTGTGCCTTTTGTATTAAATTCCGATGCAATTTCTGTGTTTCATCGTCAGTACGGAGGTCAGAGGGATACAGTAAACCTGAAGTGAAGCATCGGAATCTGTAACTAGTGTCACAGGAATGGTTTAAAACATAGACAGTAAGAAGAGTCAGTTTTCTTGTACTTGAGTCGGCATTGTGCCTTTTCTATTTCTGTTTGATTCAAATTCTGTGTTTCATCGTCAGTACGAATGTCAGAGGGATACAGTAAACCTGAAGTGAACCATCGGAACCTATAACTAGTGTCACAGGAATAATTCAAATCATAGACAGTAGGAAGAGTCAGTTCTCTTGTACTTAAGTCGGCATTGTGCCTTTTCTATTTAATTCCGATGCAATTTCTGTGTTTCATCGTCAATAAGATGGTCAGAGGGATACAGTAAACATGAAGTGAAGTATGGGATTCTATAACTAGTGTCACAGCAGTGGTTCAAATCATAGACAGTAAGAAGAGTCAGTTTTCTTGTTCATTAGTCGGCATTGTGCCTTTTGTATTTAATTCCGATGCAATTTCTGTGTTTCATCGTCAATAAGAAGGTCAGAGGGATACAGTAAACCTGAAGTGAAGCATCGGAAACTATAACTAGTGTCACAGGAATGTTTCAAAACATAGACAGTAACAAGAGCCAGTCTTCTTGTACTTGAGTCGGCATTGTGCCTTTTGTATTTAATTCCGATGCAATTTCTGTGTTTCACCGTCAATAAGGAGGTCAAAGTGATACAGTGAACCTGCAGTGAAGCATGGGAATCTATTACTAGTGTCACAGGAATGGTTCAAAACATAGACAGTAGGAAGAGCCAGTATTCTTGTACTTGAGACGGCATTGTGCCTTTTGTATTTAATTCCGATGCAATTTCTGTGTTTCATCGTCAATAAGAAGGTAAGAGGGATACAGTAAACCTGAAATGAAGCATCCCAATCTAAAACTAGTGTCACAGGAATGGTTCAAAACATAGACAGTAAGAAGAGTCAGTCTTTTCGTACTTAAGTCGGCATTGTGCCTATTGCATTTAATTCCGATGCAATTTCTGTGTTTCATCGTCAATAAGAAAGTCAGAGTTATACAGTAAACATGAAGTGAAGCATCTGAATCTATAACTAGTGTCACAGGAATGGTTCAAAACATAGACAGTAAGAAGAGTCAGTGTTCTTGTACTTAAGTCGGCATTGTGAATTTTGTATTTAATTATGATGCAATTTCTGTGTTACATCGTCACTAAGAAGGTCAGAGGGATACAGTAAATCTATAGTGAAGCATCGGAATCTAAAACTAGTGTCACAGGAATGGTTCAAAACTAAAACAGTAAGAAGAATCAGTCTTCTTGTACATAAGTCGGCATTGTGCCTTTTGTATTTAATTACAGTGCAATTTCTGTGTTTCATCGTCAATAAGAAGGTCAGAGGGATTCAGTGAACCCGAAGTGTAGCATCGGAAACTATAACAAGTGTCACAGGAATGGTTCAAAACATAGACAGTCGGAAGAGTCAATTTTCTTATACTTCAGTCGGCATTGTGCCTTTTGTATATAATTCCGATGCAATTTCTGTGTTTCATCGTCAATAAGAAGGTCAGAGGGATACAGTAATCCTGAAGAGAAGCATAGGAATCTATAACTAATGTCACAAGAATGGTTCAAAACATAGACAGTAAGATGAGTCAGTTTTCTTGTACTTAAGTCGGCATTGTGCCTCTTGTATTTAATTCTGATGCGATTTCTGTGTTTCGTCGTCAATAAGAAGGTCGGAGGGATACAGTAAACCTGAAGTGAAGCATCGGAATCTATAACTAGTGGCACAGGAATGGTTCAAAGCATAGACATTAAGAAGAGTCAGTTCTCTTGTACGTAGGTCGGCATTGTGCCTATGTATTTAAATCCGATGCAATTTCTGTGTTTCGTCGTCAATAAGAAGGTCCAAGTGATACAGTAAACCTGAAGTGAAGCATTGGAATCTAAAACCGGTCTCACAGGAAAGGTTCAAAACGTAGACAGTAAGAAGAGCCAGTCTTCTTGTACTTGAGTCGGCATTGTGCCTTATCTATTGAATTCTGTTGCTATTTCTGTGTTTCATCGTCAATAACAAGGTCTGAGGGATACAGTAAACCTGAAGTGAAGCATCGGAAACTATAACTAGTGTCACAGGAATGGTTCAAAACATAGACACTAAGAAGAGTCAGTTTTCTTGTACTTAAGTCGGCTTTGTGCCTTTTATATTTAATTCCGATGCAATTTCTGTGTTTCATTGTCAATACGAAGGTCAGAGGGATACAGTAAACCTGAAGTGAAGCATCGGAATCTATAAGTAGTGTCACAGGAATGGTTCAAAACATAGACAGTAAGAAGTGTCAGACTTCTTTTACTTAAGTCGGCATTGTGCCTATCGTATTAATTTCCGATGCAATTTCTGTGTTTCATCGTCAATAAGAAAGTCAGAGGGATACAGTAAACCTGAAGTGAAGCATCGGAATCAATAACTAGTGTCACAGGAATGGTTCAAAACATAGACAGTATGATGAGCCAGCCTTCTTGTACTTGAGTCGGCATTGTACCTTTTGTGTTTAATTCCGATGCAATTTCTGTGTTTCATCGTCAATAAGGAGGTCAGAGTGATACAGTGAACCTGCAGTGAAGCATGGGAATCTATTACTAGTGTCACAGGAATGGTTCAAAACGTAGACAGGAGGAAGAGCCAGTATTCTTGTACTTGAGACGGCATTGTGCCTTTTGTATTTAATTCCGATGCAATTTCTGTGTTTCATCGTCAATAAGAAGGTAAGAGGGATACAGTAAACCTGAAATGAAGCATCCCAATCTAAAACTAGTGTCACAGGAATGGTTCAAAACATAGACAGTAAGAAGAGTCAGTCTTTTCGTACTTAAGTCGGCATTGTGCCTATTGCATTTAATTCCGATGCAATTTCTGTGTTTCATCGTCAATAAGAAAGTCAGAGTTATACAGTAAACATGAAGTGAAGCATCTGAATCTATAACTAGTGTCACAGGAATGGTTCAAAACATAGACAGTAAGAAGAGTCAGTGTTCTTGTACTTAAGTCGGCATTGTGAATTTTGTATTTAATTATGATGCAATTTCTGTGTTTCATCGTCACTAAGAAGGTCAGAGGGATACAGTAAACCTGTAGTGAAGCATCGGAATCTATAACTAGTGTCACAGGAATGATTCAAAAGATAGACAGTAAGAAGAGTCAGTTTTCTTGAACTTAGGTCGGCATTGTGCCTTTTGTATTTAATTCCGATGCAATTTCTGTGTTTCGTCGTCAATAAGAAGGTCCAAGGGATTCAGTAAACCTGAAGTGAAGGATCGGAATCCAAAACCGGTCTCACAGGAATGGTTCAAAACGTAGACAGTAAGAAGAGCCAGTCTTCTTGTACTTGAGTCGGCATTGTGCTTTTTCTATTGAATTCCGATGCAATTTCTGTGTTTCATCGTCAATAAGAAGGTCAGAGGGATACAGTAAACCTGAAGTGAAGTATCGGAATCTATAACTAGTGTCACAGGAATGGTTCAAATCATAGACAGTAAGAAGAGTCGGTTTTCTTGTACTTAAGTTGGCATTGTGCCTTTTGTATATAATTCCGATACAATTTCTGTGTTTCATCGTCAATAAGAAGGTCAGAGGGATACAGTAAACCTGAAGTGAAGCATCGGAATCTATAACTAGTGTCACAGGAATGGTTCAAAACATAGATAGTAAGAAGAGTCAGTTTTGTTTTACTTAAGTCGGCATTGTGCCTTTTGTATTTAATTCCAATGCAATTTCTGTGTTTCGTCGTCAATAATAAGGTCAGAGGGATACAGTAAACCTGAAGTGAAGCATCGGAATCTCTAACCAGTGCCACAGGAATGGTTCAAGACATAGACAGTAAGAAGAGTCAGTTTTGTTGTACTTAAGTCGGCATTGCGCCATTTGTATTTAATTCCGATCCAATTTCTGTGTTTCATCGTCAATAAGAAGGTCAGAGGGATACAGTAAACCTGAAGTGAAGCATCGGAATCTGTAACTAGTGTCACAGAAATGGTTCAAAACAGAGACAGTAAGAGGAGTCAGTTTTCTTGTACTTAAGTCGGCTTTGTGCCTTTTGTATTAAATTCCGATGCAATTTCTGTGTTTCATCGTCAATACGGAGGTCAGAGAAATACAGTAAACCTGAAGTGAAGCATCGGAATCTGTAACTAGTGTCACAGGAATGGTTTAAAACATAGACAGTAAGAAGAGTCAGTTTTCTTGTACTTGAGTCGGCATTGTGCCTTTTCTATTACTTTTTGATTCAAATTCTGTGTTTTATCGTCCGTACGAATGTCAGAGGGATACAGTAAACCTGAAGTGAACCATCGGAACCTATAACTAGTGTCACAGGAATAATTCAAATCATAGACAGTAGGAAGAGTCAGTTTTCTTGTACTTAAGTCGGCATTGTGCCTTTTCTATTTAATTCCGATGCAATTTCTGTGTTTCATCGTCAATAAGGAGGTCAGAGGGATATAGCAAACCTGAAGTAAAGCATCGGAATCTATAACTAGTGTCACAGAAATAGTTCAAAACATAGACAGTAAGAAGAGTCAGTTTTCTTGTACTTACGTCGGCATTGTGCCTTTTCTATCTAATTCCGATGCAATTTCTGTGTTTCATCGTCAATAAGATGGTCAGAGGGATACAGTAAACCTGAAGTGAAGTATGGGATTCTATAACTAGTGTCACAGCAGTGGTTCAAAACATAGACAGTAAGAAGAGTCAGTTTTCTTGTTCATAAGTCGGCATTGTGCCTTTTGTATTTAATTCCGATGCAATTTCTGTGTTTCATCGTCAATAAGAAGGTCAGAGGGATACAGTAAACCTGAAGTGAAGCACCGGAAACTATAATTAGTGTCACAGGAATGTTTCAAAACATAGACAGTAACAAGAGCCAGTCTTCTTGTACTTGAGTCGGCATTGTGCCTTTTGTATTTAATTCCGATGCAATTTCTGTGTTTTATCGTCAATAAGAAGGTCAGGAGGATACAGTAAATCTATAGTGAAGCATCGGAATCTAAAACTAGTGTCACAGGAATGGTTCAAAACATAAACAGTAAGAAGAATCAGTCTTCTTGTACATAAGTCGGCATTGTGCCTTTTGTATTTAATTACAATGCAATTTCTGTGTTTCATCGTCAATAAGAAGGTCAGAGGGATACAGTAAACCCGAAGTGTAGCATCGGAAACTATAACTAGTGTCACAGGAATGGTTCAAAACATAGACAGTAGGAAGAGTCAGTTTTCTTGTACTTAAGTCGGCATTGTGCCTTTTGTATATAATTCCGATGCAATTTCTGTGTTTCATCGTCAATAAGAAGGTCAGAGGGATGCAGTAATCCTGAAGAGAAGCATCGGAATCTATAACTAATGTCACAAGAATGGTTCAAACCATAGACAGTAGGATGAGTCAGTTTTCTTGTACTTAAGTCGGCATTGTGCCTTTTGTATTTAATTCCGATGCGATTTCTGTGTTTCGTCGTCAATAAGAAGGTCGGAGGGATACAGTAAACCTGAAGTGAAGCATCGGAATCTATAACTAGTGGCACAGGAATGGTTCAAAGCACAGACATTAAGAAGAGTCAGTTCTCTTGTACGTAGGTCGGCATTGTGCCTATGTATTTAAATCCGATGCAATTTCTGTGTTTCGTCGTCAATAAGAAGGTCCAAGGGATACAGTAAACCTGAAGTGAAGCATTGGAATCTAAAACCGGTCTCACAGGAAAGGTTCAAAACGTAGACAGTAAGAAGAGCCAGTCTTCTTGTACTTGAGTCGGCATTGTGCCTTATCTATTGAATTCCGAAGCAATTTCTGAGTTTCATCGTCAATAAAAAGGTCAGAGGGATACAGTAAACCTGAAGTGAAGCATCGGACTATATAACTAGTGTCACAGGAATGTTTCAAGACACAGACAGTAAGAAGGGCCAGTCTTCTTGTACCTAAGTCGGCATTGTGCCTTTTGTATTTAATTCCGATGCAATTTCTGTGTTTCATCATCAGCACGACGGTCAGAGGGATACAGTAAACCTGAAGCGAAGCATCGGAATCTAGAACTAGTGTCACAGGAATGGTTCAAAAGATAGACAGTAAGAAGAGTCAGTTTTCTTGTACTTAAGTCGGCATTTTGCCTTTTGTATTCAATTCCGATGCAATTTCTGTGTTTCGTCGTCAATACGAAGATCCAAGGGATACAGTAAACCTGAAGTGAAGCATCGGAATCTAAAACCGGTCTCACAGGAAAGGTTCAAAACGTAGACAGTAAGAAGAGCCAGTCTTCTTGTACTTGAGTCGGCATTGTGGCTTTTATATTGAATTCCGATGCAATTTCTGTGTTTCATCGTCAATACGAAGGTCAGAGGGATACAGTAAACCTGAAATGAAGTATCGGAATCTATAACGAGTGTCACAGGAAAGGTTCAAATCATAGACTGTAAGAAGAGTCAGTTTTCTTGTACTTAAGTCGGCATTGTGCCTTTTGTATTTAATTCCGATACAGTTTCTGTGTTTCATCGTCAATAAGAAGGTCAGAGGGATACAGTAAACCTGAAGTGAAGCATCGGAATCTATAACTAGTGTCACAGGAATGGTTAAAATCATATACAGTGAGAAATGTCAGATTTCTTTTACTTAAGTCGGCATTGTGCCTTTTGTATTTAATTCCGATACAGTTTCTGTGTTTCATCGTCAATAAGAAGGTCAGAGGGATACAGTAAACCTGAAGTGAAGCATCGGAATCTATAACCAGTGTCACAGGAATGTTTCAAAAAATAGACGGTAAGAAGAGTCAGTTTTCTTGTACTTAGGTCGGCATTGTGAATATTGTATTTAATTCCGATGCAATTTCTGTCTGTCGTCGTCAATAAGAAGGTCCAAGTTATACAGTAATCCTGAAGTGAAACATCGGAATCTAAAACCGGTCTCACAGGAAAGGTTCAAGACGTAGACAGTAAGAAGAGCCAGTCTTCTTGTACTTGAGTCGGCATTGTGCCTTTTGTATTTAATTCCGATACAATTTCTGTATTTCATCGTGAATAAGAAGGTCAGAGGGATACAATAATTTTGAAGTGAGGCATCGGAATCCATAACTAGTGTCACAGGAATGGTTCAAAACATAGACAGTAAGAAGAGTCAGTTTACTTGTACTTAAGTTGGCATTGTGCCTTTTGTATTTAATTCCGATGCAATTTCTGTGTTTCATCGTCAATAAAAATGTCAGAGGTATACAGTAAACCTGATGTGAAGCATCGGAATCTATAACTAGTGTCACAGGAATGGTTCAAAACATAGAAAGTAAGAAGAGTCAGTTTTCTTGTACTTAAGTCGGCATTGTGCCTATTGTATTGAATTCCGATGCAATTTCAGTGTTTAATCGTCAATAAGAAGGTCAGAGGGATACAGTAAACCAGAAGTGAAGCATCGGAATCCATAACTAGTGTCACAGGAATGCTTCAAAACATAGACAGTAAGAAGATTCGGATTTCTTGTACTTAAGTCGGCGTCGTGCCTTTTGTATTTAATTCCGATGCAATTTCTGTTTTTCATCGTCAATAAGAAGGTCAGAGGGATACAGTAAACCTGAAGTGAAGCATCGGAATCTATAACTAGTGTCTCAGGAATAATTCAAAATATAGACAGTAAGAAGAGTCAGTTTTCTTGTACTCAAGTCGGCATTGTCCATTTTGTTATTAATTCCGATGAAATTCCTGTGTTTCTTCGTCAACAAGAAGGTCAGAGGCATACAGTAAACCTGAAGTGAAGTATCGGAATCAATAACTAGTGTCACAGGAATGGTTCGAAACATACACAGTAAGAAGAGTCAGTTTACTTGTACCTAATTCGGCATTGTGCCTTTTGTATTTAATTCCGATACAATTTCTGTATTTCATCGTGAATAAGAAGGTCAGAGGGATACAATAGTTTTGAAGTGAGGCATCGGAATTCATAACTAGTGTCACAGGAATGGTTCAAAACATAGACAGTAAGAAGAGTCAGTTTACTTATACTTAATTCGGCATTGTGCCTTTTTTATTTAATTCCGATGCAATTTCTGTGTTTCATCGTCAATACGAAGGTCAGAAGGATACACTAAACTTGAAGTGAAGCATCGGAATCCGTAACTAGTGTCACAGGAATGGTTCAAAACATAGACAGTAGGAAGAGTCAGTTTACTTGTACGTAAGTTGGCATTGTGCCTTATGTATTTAATTCCGATGCAATTTCTGTGTTTCATCGTCAATAAGAAGGTCAGAGGGATACAGTAAACCTGTTGCGAAGCATCGGAATCTATAACTAGTTTCACAGGAATGGTTCAAAACATAGACCGTACGAAGAGTCAGTTTTCTTGTACTTAAGTCGGCATTGTGCCTTTTGTATTTAATTCCGATGCAATTTCTGTGTTTGATCGTCAATAAGAAGGTCAGAGGGATACAGTAAACCTGAAGTGAAGCTTCGGAATCTATAACTAGTGTCACAGGAAAGGTTCAAAACATAGACAGCAAGAAGAGCTAGTCTTCCTGTACTTAAGTCGGCATTGTGCCTTTTGTATTTAAATCCGATGCAATTTCTATGTTTCATCGTCAATAAGAAGGTCAGAGTTAAACAGTAATCCTGAAGTGAAGCATCGGAATCTGTAACTAGTGTCACAGAAATGGTTCAAAACATAGACAGTAAGAAGAGTCAGTTTACTTGTGCTTAAGTCGGCATTCTGCCTTTTGTATTTAATTCCGATGCAATTTCTGTGTTTCGTCGTCAATAAGAAGGTCCAAGGGATACAGTAAACCTGAAGTGAACCACCGGAATCTAAAACCGGTCCCACGGGAACGTTCAAGACGTAGACAGTAAGAAGAGCCAGTCTTCTTGTACTTGAGTCGGCATTGTGACTTTTGTATTGAATTCCGATGCAATTTCTGTGTTTCATCGTCAATAAGAAGGTCACAGGGATACAGTAAACCTGAAGTGAAGCATCGGAATCTATAACTAGTGTCACAGGAATGATTCAAAACATAGACAGTAAGAAGAGTCAGCTTTCTTGTACTTAAGTCGGCATAGTGCCTTTTGCATTTAATTCCGATGAAATTTCTGTGTTTCATCGTCAATAAGAAGGTCAGTGGGATACAGTAAACCTGAAGTGAAGCATCGGAATCTATAACTAGTGTCAAAGGAATGGTTCAAAACATGTGTGTTGGGGTTTATGGGCGCTCAACATCGAGGTCATCAGCGCCCTGGTTCAAAACATACACAGTAAGAAGAGTCAGTTTACTTGTACCTAATTCGGCATTGTGCCTTTTGTATGTAATTCCGATGCAATTTCTGTGTTTCATCGTCAATAAGAAGGTCAGAGGGATACACTAAACTTGAGGTGAAGTATCGGAATCCATAACTAGTGTCACAGGAATGGTTCAAAGCATAGACAGTAAGAGGAGTTAGTTTACTTGTACTTAAGTTGGCATTGTGCCTCTTGTATTTAATTCCGATGCAATTTCTGTGTTTCATCGTCAATAAGAAGGTCACAGGGATACAGTAAACCTGATGTGAAGCATAGGATTCTATAACTAGTGTCACAGGAATGGTTCAAAACATAGACAGCCAGAAGAGTCAGTTTTCTTGTACATAAGTCAGCATTGTGCATTTTGTATTTAATTCCGATGCAATTTCTGTGTTTCATCGTCAATACGAAGGTCAGAGGCATACAGTAAACCTGAAGTGAAGCATCGGAATCTATAACTAGTGTCACAGGAAAGGTTCAAAACATAGACACTAAGAAGAGTCAGTCTTCTTGTACTTAAGTCCGCATTGAGCCTTTTGTATTTAATTCCGATGCAATTTCTGTGTTTCATCGTCAATAAGGAGGTCAGAGGGATACAGTGAACCTGAAGTGAAGCATCGTAATCTATAACTAGTGTCACAGGAATGGTTCAAACATAGACAGTAAGTTGAGCCAGTCTTCTTGTACTTGAGTCGGCATTGTGTCGTTTGTATTTAATTCCGATGCAATTTCTGTGTTTCATCGTCAATAAGGAGGTCAGAGGGATACAGTGAACCTGAAGTGAAGCATCGTAATCTATAACTAGTGTCACAGGACTGTTCAAAACATAGACAGTAAGAAGAGCCACTCCTCTTGTACTTGAGTCGGCATTGTGCCTTTTGAATTTAATTCCGATGCAATTTCTGTGTTTCATTGGCAATAAGAAGGTCAGAGGGATACAGTAAACCTGAAGTGAAGCATAGGAATCTATAACTAGTGTCACAGGAATGGTTCAAAACATAGACAGTAAGAAGAGTCAGTCTTCTTGTACTTCAGTCGACATTGTGCATATTGTATTTAATTCCGATGCAATTTCTGTGTTTCATCGTCAATAAGAAAGTCCGAGGGATACAGTAAACCTGAAGTGACGCATCGGAATCTATAACTAGTGTCACAGGAATGGTTCAAAACATAGACAGTAAGAAGAGTCGGTTTTCTTTTCCTTAAGTCGGCATTGTGATTTTTGTACTTAATTACGATGAAATTTCTGTGTTTCATCGTCAATAAGAAGGTCAGAGGGATACAGTAAACCTGAAGTGAAGCATCGGAAACTATAACTAGTGTCACAGGAATGGTTCAAAACATAGACAGTAAAAAGAGTCTGTGTTCTTGTACTTATGTCGGCATTGTGCCTTTTCTATTTAATTCCGATGCTATTTCTGTGTTTCATCGTCAATAAGAATGTCAGAGGGATACAGTAAACCTGAAGAAAAGCAACGGAATCTATAACTAATGTCACAGGAATGGTTGAAATCATAGACAGTAAGATGAGCCAGCCTTCTTGAGTCGGCATAGTGCATTTTGTATTTAAGTCCGATGCAATTTCTGTGTTTCATCGCCAACAAGGAGGTCAGAGTAATACAGTGAACCTGAAGTGAAGCATCGGAATCTATAACTAGTGTCACAGGAATGGTTCAAACATAGACAGTAAGAAGAGCCACTCTTCTTGTACTTGATTCGGCATTGTGCCTTTTGTATTTAATTCCGATGCAATTTCTGTGTTTCATCGTCAATAAGAAGGTCAGAGGGATACAGTAAACCTGAAGTGAAGCATCGGAATCTATAACTAGTTTCACAGGAATGGTTCAAAACATAGACAGTAAGAAGAGTCAGTCTTCCTGTACTTAAGTCGGCATTGTGCCTTTTGTATTTAATTCCGATGCAATTTCAGTGTTTCATCGTCATTATAAAGGTCAGAGGGATACAGTAAACCTGAGGTGAAGCATCGGAGTCTATAACTAGTGTCACAGGAATGGTTCAAAACATAGACAGTAAGATGAGACAGTTTTCTTGTGTTTAAGTCGTCATTGTGATTTTTGTATTTAATTCCGATGCAATATCTGTGTTTCATTGTCAATAAGAAGGTCAGAGGGATACAATAAACCTGAAGTGAAGCATCGGAATCTATAACTAGTGTCACAGGGATGGTTCAAAACATAGAAAGTAAGAAGAGTCAGTTTTCTTGTACCTAAGTCGGCATTGTGCCTTTTGTATTTATTTCCGATGGAATTTCTGTGTTTCATCGTCAATAAGAAGGTCAGAGGGATACAGTAAACCTGAAGTGAAGCATCGGAATCTATAACTAGTGTCACAGGAATGGTTCAAAACATAGACAGTAAGAAGAGTCAGTCTTCCTGTACTTAAGTCGGCATTGTGCCTTTTGTAAAGAATTCTGATATAATTTCTGTGTTTCATTGTCAATAAGAAGGTCAGAGGGATACAGTAAACCTGAAGTGAAGCATCGAAATCTATAACTAGTGTCACAGGAATGGTTTAAAACATAGAAAGTAAGAAGAGTCAGTTTTGTTGTACCTAAGTCGGCATTGTGCCTTTTGTATTTATTTCCGATGGAATTTCTGTGTTTCATCGTCAATAAGAAGGTCAGAGGGATACAGTAAACCTGAAGTGAATCATCGGAATCTATAACTAGTGTCACAGGAATGGTTCAATCATAGACAGTAAGAAGAGTCGGTTTTCTTGTACTTAGGTCGGCATTGTGCCCTTTGTATTTAATTCCGATGCAATTTCTGTGTTTCGTCGTCAATAAGAAGGTCAGAGGGATACAGTAAACCTGAAGTGAAGCATCGGAATCTATAACTAGTGTCTCAGGAATAATTCAAAATATAGACAGTAAGAAGAGTCAGTTTTCTTGTACTCAAGTCGGCATTGTGCATTTTGTTATTAATTCCGATGAAATTCCTGTGTTTCTTCGTCAACAAGACGGTCAGAGGCATACAGTAAACCTGAAGTGAAGCATCGGAATCAATAACTAGTGTCACAGGAATGGTTCGAAACATACACAGTAAGAAGAGTCAGTTTACTTGTACCTAATTCGGCATTGTGCCTTTTGTATTTAATTCCGATACAATTTCTGTATTTCATCGTGAATAAGAAGGACAGAGGGATACAATAGTTTTGAAGTGAGGCATCGGAATTCATAACTAGTGTCACAGGAATGGTTCAAAACATAGACAGTAAGAAGAGTCAGTTTACTTATACTTAATTCGGCATTGTGCCTTTTTTATTTAATTCCGATGCAATTTCTGTGTTTCATCGTCAATACGAAGGTCAGAAGGATACACTAAACTTGAAGTGAAGCATCGGAATCCGTAACTAGTGTCACAGGAGTGGTTCAAAACATAGACAGTAGGAAGAGTCAGTTTACTTGTACTTAAGTTGGCATTGTGCCTTATGTATTTAATTCCGATGCAATTTCTGTGTTTCATCGTCAATAAGAAGGTCAGAGGGATACAGTAAACCTGATGCGAAGCATCGGAATCTATAACTAGTTTCACAGGAATGGTTCAAAACATAGACCGTACGAAGAGTCAGTTTTCTTGTACTTAAGTCGGCATTGTGCCTTTTGTATTTAATTCCGATGCAATTTCTGTGTTTGATCGTCAATAAGAAGGTCAGAGGGATACAGTAAACCTGAAGTGAAGCTTCGGAATCTATAACTAGTGTCACAGGAAAGGTTCAAAACATAGACAGCAAGAAGAGCTAGTCTTCCTGTACTTAAGTCGGCATTGTGCCTTTTGTATTTAAATCCGATGCAATTTCTATGTTTCATCGTCAATAAGAAGGTCAGAGTTAAACAGTAATCCTGAAGTGAAGCATCGGAATCTGTAACTAGTGTCACAGAAATGGTTCAAAACATAGACAGTAAGAAGAGTCAGTTTACTTGTGCTTAAGTCGGCATTCTGCCTTTTGTATTTAATTCCGATGCAATTTCTGTGTTTCGTCGTCAATAAGAAGGTCCAAGGGATACAGTAAACCTGAAGTGAACCACCGGAATCTAAAACCGGTCCCACGGGAACGTTCAAGACGTAGAAAGTAAGAAGAGCCAGTCTTCTTGTACTTGAGTCGGCATTGTGACTTTTGTATTGAATTCCGATGCAATTTCTGTGTTTCATCGTCAATAAGAAGGTCACAGGGATACAGTAAACCTGAAGTGAAGCATCGGAATCTATAACTAGTGTCACAGGAATGATTCAAAACATAGACAGTAAGAAGAGTCAGCTTTCTTGTACTTAAGTCGGCATAGTGCCTTTTGCATTTAATTCCGATGAAATTTCTGTGTTTCATCGTCAATAAGAAGGTCAGTGGGATACAGTAAACCTGAAGTGAAGCATCGGAATCTATAACTAGTGTCAAAGGAATGGTTCAAAACATGTGTGTTGGGGTTTATGGGCGCTCAACATCGAGGTCATCAGCGCCCTGGTTCAAAACATACACAGTAAGAAGAGTCAGTTTACTTGTACCTAATTCGGCATTGTGAATTTTGTATGTAATTCCGATGCAATTTCTGTGTTTCATCGTCAATAAGAAGGTCAGAGGGATACACTAAACTTGAGGTGAAGTATCGGAATCCATAACTAGTGTCACAGGAATGGTTCAAAACATAGACAGTAAGAAGAGTTAGTTTACTTGTACTTAAGTTGGCATTGTGCCTCTTGTATTTAATTCCGATGCAATTTCTGTGTTTCATCGTCAATAAGAAGGTCACAGGGATACAGTAAACCTGATGTGAAGCATAGGATTCTATAACTAGTGTCACAGGAATGGTTCAAAACATAGACAGCCAGAAGAGTCAGTTTTCTTGTACATAAGTCAGCATTGTGCATTTTGTATTTAATTCCGATGCAATTTCTGTGTTTCATCGTCAATACGAAGGTCAGAGGCATACAGTAAACCTGAAGTGAAGCATCGGAATCTATAACTAGTGTCACAGGAAAGGTTCAAAACATAGACACTAAGAAGAGTCAGTCTTCTTGTACTTAAGTCCGCATTGAGCCTTTTGTATTTAATTCCGATGCAATTTCTGTGTTTCATCGTCAATAAGGAGGTCAGAGGGATACAGTGAACCTGAAGTGAAGCATCGTAATCTATAACTAGTGTCACAGGAATGGTTCAAACATAGACAGTAAGTTGAGCCAGTCTTCTTGTACTTGAGTCGGCATTGTGTCGTTTGTATTTAATTCCGATGCAATTTCTGTGTTTCATCGTCAATAAGGAGGTCAGAGGGATACAGTGAACCTGAAGTGAAGCATCGTAATCTATAACTAGTGTCACAGGACTGTTCAAAACATAGACAGTAAGAAGAGCCACTCCTCTTGTACTTGAGTCGGCATTGTGCCTTTTGAATTTAATTCCGATGCAATTTCTGTGTTTCATTGGCAATAAGAAGGTCAGAGGGATACAGTAAACCTGAAGTGAAGCATAGGAATCTATAACTAGTGTCACAGGAATGGTTCAAAACATAGACAGTAAGAAGAGTCAGTCTTCTTGTACTTAAGTCGACATTGTGCATATTGTATTTAATTCCGATGCAATTTCTGTGTTTCATCGTCAATAAGAAAGTCCGAGGGATACAGTAAACCTGAAGTGACGCATCGGAATCTATAACTAGTGTCACAGGAATGGTTCAAAACATAGACAGTAAGAAGAGTCGGTTTTCTTTTCCTTAAGTCGGCATTGTGATTTTTGTACTTAATTACGATGAAATTTCTGTGTTTCATCGTCAATAAGAAGGTCAGAGGGATACAGTAAACCTGAAGTGAAGCATCGGAAACTATAACTAGTGTCACAGGAATGGTTCAAAACATAGACAGTAAAAAGAGTCTGTGTTCTTGTACTTATGTCGGCATTGTGCCTTTTCTATTTAATTCCAATGCTATTTCTGTGTTTCATCGTCAATAAAAATGTCAGAGGGATACAGTAAACCTGAAGAATAGCAACGGAATCTATAACTAATGTCACAGGAATGGTTGAAATCATAGACAGTAAGATGAGCCAGCCTTCTTGAGTCGGCATAGTGCATTTTGTATTTAAGTCCGATGCAATTTCTGTGTTTCATCGCCAACAAGGAGGTCAGAGTAATACAGTGAACCTGAAGTGAAGCATCGGAATCTATAACTAGTGTCACAGGAATGGTTCAAACATAGACAGTAAGAAGAGCCACTCTTCTTGTACTTGATTCGGCATTGTGCCTTTTGTATTTAATTCCGATGCAATTTCTGTGTTTCATCGTCAATAAGAAGGTCAGAGGGATACAGTAAACCTGAAGTGAAGCATCGGAATCTATAACTAGTTTCACAGGAATGGTTCAAAACATAGACAGTAAGAAGAGTCAGTCTTCCTGTACTTAAGTCGGCATTGTGCCTTTTGTATTTAATTCCGATGCAATTTCTGTGTTTCATCGTCATTATGAAGGTCAGAGGGATACAGTAAACCTGAGGTGAAGCATCGGAGTCTATAACTAGTGTCACAGGAATGGTTCAAAACACAGACAGTAAGATGAGACAGTTTTCTTGTGTTTAAGTCGTCATTGTGATTTTTGTATTTAATTCCGATGCAATATCTGCGTTTCATTGTCAATAAGAAGGTCAGAGGGATACAATAAACCTGAAGTGAAGCATCGGAATCTATAACTAGTGTCACAGGGATGGTTCAAAACATAGAAAGTAAGAAGAGTCAGTTTTCTTGTACCTAAGTCGGCATTGTGCCTTTTGTATTTATTTCCGATTGAATTTCTGTGTTTCATCGTCAATAAGAAGGTCAGAGGGATACAGTAAACCTGAAGTGAAGCATCGGAATCTATAACTAGTGTCACAGGAATGGTTCAAAACATAGACAGTAAGAAGAGTCAGTCTTCCTGTACTTAAGTCGGCATTGTGCCTTTTGTAAAGAATTCTGATATAATTTCTGTGTTTCATTGTCAATAAGAAGGTCAGAGGGATACAATAAACCTGAAGTCATGCATCGGAATCTATAACTACAGTCACAGGAATGGTTCAAAACATAGACAGTAAGAAGAGTCAGTTTTCTTGTACTTAAGTCGCCATTGCGCGTTTTCTATTTAATTCAGATGCAATTTCTGTGTTTCATCGTCAATAGGAAAGTCAGAGGGATACAGTAAACCTGAAGTGAAGCATCGGAATCTATAACTAGCGTCACAGGAGTGGTTCAAAACATAGACAGTAAGATGAATCAGTTTTCTTGGTCTTAAGTCGGCATTGTGCCATTTGTATTTAATTCCGATGTAATTTCTGTGTATCATCGTCAATAAGAAGGTCAGAGGGATACAGTAAACCTGAAGTGAAGCATCGGAAACTATAACTAGTGTCACAGGAGTGGTTCAAAACATAGACAGTAAAAAGTGTCAGTGTTCTTGTACTTATGTCGGCATTGTGCCTTATGTATTTAATTCCGATGGAATTTCTGTGTTTCATCGTCAATAGGAAAGTCAGAGGGATACAGTAAACCTGAAGTGAAGCATCGGAATCTATAACTAGTGTCACAGGAGTGGTTCATAACATAGACAGTAAGGTGAATCAGTTTTCTTGTTCTTAAGTCGGCATTGTGCCATTTGTATTTAATTCCGATGCAATTTCTGTGTTTCATCGTCAATAAGAAGGTCAGAGGGATACAGTAAACCTGAGGTGAAGCATCGGAATCTATAACTAGTGTCACAGGAATGGTTCAATCATAGACAGTAAGAAGAGTCGGTTTTCTTGTACTTAGGTCGGCATTGTGCCCTTTGTATTTAATTCCGATGCAATTTCTGTGTTTCATCGTCAATAAGAAGGTCGGAGGGATACAGTAAACCTGAAGTGAAGCATCGGAATCCATAACTAGTGTCACAGGAATGGTTCAAAACATAGACAGTAAGAAGAATCAGTTTTCTTGTACTTAAGTAGGCATTGTGCCTTTTCTATTGAATTCCGATGCAATTTCTGTGTTTCGTCGTCAATAAGAAGGTCAGAGGGATACAGTAAACCTGAAGTGAAGCATCGGAATCTATAACTAGTGTCACAGGAATGGTTCAAATCATAGGCAGTAAGAAGAGGCAGTTTTCTTGTACTTAAGACGGCATTGTGCCTATTCTATTAAATTCCGATGCAATTTCGGTGTTTCATCGTCAATAAGAAGGTCAGAGGGATACAGTAAACCTGAAATGAAGCATCGGAATCCATAACTAGTGTCACTGGAATGGTTCAAATCATAGACAGTAAGAAGAGTCAGTTTACTTGTACTTAAGTCGGAATTGTGCCTTTTGTATTTAATTCCGATGCAATTTCTGTGTTTCATCGTCAATATGATGGTCAGAGGGATACAGTAAACCTGAGGTGAAGCTTCGGAATCTATAACTAGTGTCACAGGAATGGTTCAAAACATAGACAGTAAGATGAATCAGTTTTCTTGTACTTAAGTCGGCATTGTGATTTTTGTATTTAATTCCGATGCAATTTCTGTGTTTCATTGTCAATAAGAAGGTCAGAGGGATACAATAACCATGAAGTGAAGCATCGGAATCTATGACTAGTGTCAGAGGAATGGTTCAAATCATAGACAGTAAGAAGAGCCAGTGTATTGTACCTAAGTCGGCATTGTGCCTTTTGTATAGAATTCCGATGCAATTTCTGTGTTTCATCGTCAATAAGAAGATCAGAGGGATACAGTAAACCTGAAGTGAAGCATCGGAATCTATAACTAGTGTCACAAGAATGGTTCGAAACAAAGACAGTAAGAAGAGTCAGATTTCTTGTGTTTTAGTCGGCATTGTGCCTTTTGTATAGAATTCCGATGCAATTTCTGTGTTTCATCGTCAATAAGAAGGTCAGAGGGATACAGTAAACCTGAGGTGAAGCATCGGAATTATAACTACAGTCACAGGAATGGTTCAAAACAACGACAGTAAGAAGAGTCAGTTTTCTTGTACTTAAGTCGGCATTGCGCGTTTTCTATTTAATTCCGATGCAATATCTGTGTTTCATCGTCAATAGGAAAGTCAGAGGGATACAGTAAACCTGAAGTGAAGCATCGGAATCTATAACTAGTGTCACAGGAGTGGTTCAAAACATAGACAGTAAGATGAATCAGTTTTCTTGTTCTTAAGTCGGCATTGTGCCATTTGTATTTAATTCCGATGCAATTTCTGTGTTTCATCGTCAATAAGAAGGTCAGAGGGATACAGTAAACCTGAAGTGAAGCATCGGAAACTATAACTAGTGTCACAGGAATGGTTCAAAGCATAGACAGTAAAAAGTGTCAGTGTTCTTGTACTTGATTCGGCATTGTGCCTTATCTATTTAATTCCGATGCAATTTCTGTGTTTCATCGTCAATAGGAAAGTCAGAGGGATACAGTAAACCCGAAGTGAAGCATCGGAATCTATAACTAGTGTCACAGGAGTGGTTCGTAACATAGACAGTAAGGTGAATCAGTTTTCTTGTTCCTAAGTCGGCTATGTGCCATTTGTATTTAATTCCGATGCAATTTCTGTGTTTCATCGCCAATAAGGAGGTCAGAGTAATACAGTGAACCTGAAGTGAAGCATCGGAATCTATAACTAGTGTCACAGGAATGGTTCAAACATAGACAGTAAGAAGTGCCACTCTTCTTGTACTTGATTCGGCATTGTGCCTTTTGTATTTAATTCCGATGCAATTTCTGTGTTTCATCGTCAATAAGAAGGTCAGAGGGATACAGTAAACCTGAAGTGAAGCATCGGAATCTATAACTAGTGTCACAGGAATGGTTCAAAAGATAGACAGTAAGAAGAGTCAGTTTTCTTGTACTTAAGTCGGCATTGTGCCTTTTGTATAGAATTCCGATGCAATTTCTGTGTTTCATCGTCAATAAGAAGGTCAGAGGGATACAGTACACCTGAAGTGAAGCATCGAAATCTATAACTAGTGTCACAGGAATGGTTCAAAACATAGAAAGTAAGAAGAGTCAGTTTTCTTGTACCTAAGTCGGCATTGTGCCTTTTGTATTTAATTCCGATGGAATTTCTGTGTCTCATCGTCAAAAATAAGGTCAGAGGGATACAGTAAACCTGAAGTGAAGCATCGGAATCTATTACTAGTGTCACAGGAATGGTTCAAAACAAAGACAGTAAGAAGAGTCAGTTTTCATGGACTTATGTCGGCATTGTGCCTTTTGTATTTAATTCCGATGAAATTTCTGTGTTTCATCGCGAATAAGAAGGTCATAGGAATACAGTAAACCTAATGTGAAGCATCGGAATCTATAACTAGTGTCACAGGAATGGTTCAAAACATAGACAGTAAGAAGGGTCAGTTTTCTTGTACTTAAGTTGGCATTGTGCCTTTTCTATTTAATTCCGATGAAATTTCTGCGTTTCATCGTCAATAAGAAGGTCAGAGGGATACAGTAAACCTGAAGTGAAGCATCGGAATCTATAACTAATGTCACAGGAATGGTTCAAAACATAGACAGTAAGAAGAGTCAGTTTTCTTGTACTTAAGTCGGCATTGTGCCATTTGTATTTAATTCCGATGCAATTTCTGTGTTTCATCGTCAATATGAAGGTCAGAGGGATACAGTAAACCTGTAGTGAAGCATCGGAATCTATAACTAGTTTCACAGGAATGGTTCAAAACATAGACAGTAAGAAGAGTCAGTTTACCTGTACTTAAGTCGGCATTGTGCCTTTTGTATTTAATTCCGATGCAATTTCTGTGTTTCATCGTCAATATGACGGTCAGAGGGATACAGTAAAAATGAGGTCAAGCATCGGAATCTATAACTAGTGTCACAGGAATGGTTCGAAACATAGACAGTAAGATGAGTCAGTTTTCTTGTACTTAAGTCGGCATTGTGATTTTTGTATTTAATTCCGATGCAATTTCTGTGTTTCATTGTCAATAAGAAGGTCAGAGGGATACAATAAACCTGAAGTGAAGCATCGGAATCTATAACTAGTGTCAGAGGAATGGTTCAAAACATAGACACTAAGAAGAGACAGGTTTCTTGTACCTAAGTCGGCATTGTGCCTTTTGTATAGAATTCCGATGCAATTTCTGTGTTTCATCGTCAATAAGAAGATCAGAGGGATACAGTAAACCTGAAGTGAAGCATCGGAATCTATAACTAGTGTCAGAGGAATGGTTCACAACATAGACAGTAAGATGAGTCAGTTTTCTTGTACTTAAGTCGGCATTGTGATTTTTGTATTTAATTCCGATGCAATTTCTGTGTTTCATTGTCAATAAGAAGGTCAGAGGGATACAATATACCTGAAGTGAAGTATCGGAATCTATAACTAGTGTCAGAGGAATGGTTCAAAACATAGACAGTAAGAGGAGACAGGTTTCTTGTACCTAAGTCGGCATTGTGCCTTTTGTATAGAATTCCGATGCAATTTCTGTGTTTCATCGACAATAAGAAGATCAGAGGGATACAGTAAACTTGAAGTGAAGCATCGGAATCTATAACTAGTGTCACAGGAGTGTTTCAAATCATAGACAGTAAAAAGAGTCAGTTTTCTTGTACTTAAGTAGGCATTGTGCCTTTTCCATTGAATTCCGATGCAATTTCTGTGTTTCATCGTCAATAAGAGGGTCAGAGGGATACAGTAAAAATGAGGTGAAGCATCGGAATCTATAACTAGTGTCACAGGAATGGTTCAAAACATAGACAGTAAGATGAGTCAGTGTTCTTGTACTTAAGTCGGCATTGTGATTTTTGTATTTAATTCCGATGCAATTTCTGTGTTTCATTGTCAATAAGAAGGTCAGAGGGATACAATATACCTGAAGTGAAGCATCGGAATCTATAACTAGTGTCAGAAAAATGGTTCAAAACATAGACAGTAAGAGGAGACAGGTTTCTTGTACCTAAGTCGGCATTGTGCCTTTTGTATAGAATTCCGATGCAATTTCTGTGTTTCATCGTCAATTAGAAGATCAGAGGGATACAGTAAACCTGAAGTGAAGCATCGGAATCTATAACTAGTGTCACAGGAATGGTTCAAAACATAGACAGTAAGAAGAGTCAGTTTTCTTGTACTTAAGTCGGCATTGCGCGTTTTCTATTTAATTCCGATGCAATTTCTGCGTTTCATCGTCAATAGGAAAGTCAGAGGGATACAGTAAACCTGAAGTGAAGCATCGGAATCTATAAGTAGTGTCACAGGAGTGGTTCAAAACATAGACAGTAAGATGAATCAGTTTTCTTGTTCTTAAGTCGGCATTGTGCCATTTGTATTTAATTCCGATGCAATTTCTGTGTTTCATCGTCAATAAGAAGGTCAGAGGGATACAGTAAACCTGAAGTGAAGCATCGGAAACTATAACTAGTGTCACAGGAATGGTTCAAAGCATAGACAGTAAAAAGTGTCAGTGTTCTTGTACTTGATTCAGCATTGTGCCTTATCTATTTAATTCCGATGCAATTTCTGTGTTTCATCGTCAATAGGAAAGTCAGAGGGATACAGTAAACCCGAAGTGAAGCATCGGAATCTATAACTAGTGTCACAGGAGTGGTTCGTAACATAGACAGTAAGGTGAATCAGTTTTCTTGTTCCTAAGTCGGCTATGTGCCATTTGTATTTAATTCCGATGCAATTTCTGTGTTTCATCGCCAATAAGGAGGTCAGAGTAATACAGTGAACCTGAAGTGAAGCATCGGAATCTATAACTAGTGTCACAGGAATGGTTCAAACATAGACAGTAAGAAGTGCCACTCTTCTTGTACTTGATTCGGCATTGTGCCTTTTGTATTTAATTCCGATGCAATTTCTGTGTTTCATCGTCAATAAGAAGGTCAGAGGGATACAGTAAACCTGAAGTGAAGCATCGGAATCTATAACTAGTGTCACAGGAATGGTTCAAAAGATAGACAGTAAGAAGAGTCAGTTTTCTTGTACTTAAGTCGGCATTGTGCCTTTTGTATAGAATTCCGATGCAATTTATGTGTTTCATCGTCAATAAGAAGGTCAGAGGGATACAATAAACCTGAAGTGAAGCATCGGAATCTATAAGTAGTGTCAGAGGAATGGTTCAAAACATAGACACTAAGAAGAGACAGGTTTCTTGTACCTAAGTCGGCATTGTGCCTTTTGTATAGAATTCCGATGCAATTTCTGTGTTTCATCGTCAATAAGAAGATCAGAGGGATACAGTAAACCTGAAGTGAAGCATCGGAATCTATAACTAGTGTCAGAGGAATGGTTCAAAACATAGACAGTAAGATGAGTCAGTTTTCTTGTACTTAAGTCGGCATTGTGATTTTTGTATTTAATTCCGATGCAATTTCTGTGTTTCGTCGTCAATACGAATGTCAGAGGGATACAGTAAACCTGAAGTGAAGCATCGGAATCTATAACTAGTGTCACAGGAATGTTTCAAATCATAGACAGTAAAAAGAGTCAGTTTTCTTGTACTTAAGTAGGCATTGTGCCTTTTCCATTGAATTCCGATGCAATTTCTGTGTTTCATCGTCAATAAGAGGGTCAGAGGGTTACAGTAAAAATGAGGTCAAGCATCGGAATCTATAACTAGTGTCACAGGAATGGTTCAAAACATAGACAGTAAGATGAGTCAGTGTTCTTGTACTTAAGTCGGCATTGTGATTTTTGTATTTAATTCCGATGCAATTTCTGTGTTTCATTGTCAATAAGAAGGTCAGAGGGATACAATATACCTGAAGTGAAGCATCGGAATCTATAACTAGTGTCAGAGGAATGGTTCAAAGCATAGACAGTAAGAGGAGACAGGTTTCTTGTACCTAAGTCGGCATTGTGCCTTTTGTATAGAATTCCGATGCAATTTCTGTGTTTCATCGTCAATAAGAAGGTCAGAGGGATACAGTAAACCTGAGGTGAAGCATCGGAATCTATAACTAGTGTCACAGGAATGGTTCAAAAGATAGACAGTAAGAATAGTCAGTTTTCTTGTACTTAAGTCGGCATTGTGCCTTTTGTATAGAATTCCGATGCAATTTCTGTGTTTCATCGTCAATAAGAAGATCAGAGGGATACAGTAAACCTGAAGTGAAGCATCGGAATCTATAACTAGTGTCACAGGAATGGTTCAAAACATAGACAGTAAGAAGAGTCAGTTTTCTTGTACTTAAGTCGGCATTGTGCCTTTTGTATAGAATTCCGATCCAATTTCTGTGTTTCATCGTCAATAAGAAGGTCAGAGGGATACAGTAAACCTGAAGTGAAGCATCGGAAACTATAACTAGTGTCACAGGAATGGTTCAAAGCATAGACAGTAAAAAGTGTCAGTGTTCTTGTACTTATGTCGGCATTGTGCCTTATCTATTTAATTCCGATGCAATTTCTGTGTTTCATCGTCAATAGGAAAGTCAGAGGGATACAGTAAACCTGAAGTGAAGCATCGGAATCTATAACTAGTGTCACAGGAGTGGTTCATAACATAGACAGTAATTTGAATCAGTTTTCTTGTTCTTAAGTCGGCTATGTGCCATTTGTATTTAATTCCGATGCAATTTCTGTGTTTCATCGCCAATAAGGAGGTCAGAGTAATACAGTGAACCTGAAGTGAAGCATCGGAATCTATAACTAGTGTCACAGGAATGGTTCAAACATAGACAGTAAGAAGTGCCACTCTTCTTGTACTTGATTCGGCATTGTGCCTTTTGTATTTAATTCCGATGCAATTTCTGTGTTTCATCGTCAATAAGAAGGTCAGAGGGATACAGTAAACCTGAGGTGAAGCATCGGAATCTATAACTAGTGTCACAGGAATGGTTCAAAAGATAGACAGTAAGAATAGTCAGTTTTCTTGTACTTAAGTCGGCATTGTGCCTTTTGTATAGAATTCCGATGCAATTTCTGTGTTTCATCGTCAATAAGAAGGTCAGAGGGATACAGTACACCTGAAGTGAAGCATCGAAATCTATAACTAGTGTCACAGGAATGGTTCAAAACATAGAAAGTAAGAAGAGTCAGTTTTCTTGTACCTAAGTCGGCATTGTGCCTTTTGTATTTAATTCCGATGGAATTTCTGTGTTTCATCGTCAAAAATAAGGTCAGAGGGATACAGTAAACCTGAAGTGAAGCATCGGAATCTATTACTAGTGTCACAGGAATGGTTCAAAACAAAGACAGTAAGAAGAGTCAGCTTTCATGGACTTATGTCGGCATTGTGCCTTTTGTATTTAATTCCGATGAAATTTCTGTGTTTCATCGCGAATAAGAAGGTCATAGCAATACAGTAAACCTAATGTGAAGCATCGGAATCTATAACTAGTGTCACAGGAATGGTTCAAAACATAGACAGTAAGAAGGGTCAGTTTTCTTGTACTTAAGTTGGCATTGTGCCTTTTCTATTTAATTCCGATGAAATTTCTGCGTTTCATCGTCAATAAGAAGGTCAGAGGGATACAGTAAACCTGAAGTGAAGCATCGGAATCTATAACTAATGTCACAGGAATGGTTCAAAACATAGACAGTAAGAAGAGTCAGTTCTCTTGTACTTAAGTCGGCATTGTGCCATTTGTATTTAATTCCGATGCAATGTCTGTGTTTCATCGTCAATATGAAGGTCAGAGGGATACAGTAAACCTGTAGTGAAGCATCGGAATCTATAACCAGTTTCACAGGAATGGTTCAAATATAGATAGTAAGAAGAGTCAGTTTACCTGTACTTAAGTCGGCATTGTGCCTTTTGTATTTAATTCCGATGCAATTTCTGTGTTTCATCGTCAATATGACGGTCAGAGGGATACAGTAAAAATGAGGTCAAGCATCGGAATCTATAACTAGTGTCACAGGAATGGTTCAAAACATAGACAGTAAGATGAGTCAGTTTTCTTGTACTTAAGTCGGCATTGTGATTTTTGTATTTAATTCCGATGCAATTTCTGTGTTTCATTGTCAATAAGAAGGTCAGAGGGATACAATAAACCTGAAGTGAAGCATCGGAATCTATAACTAGTGTCAGAGGAATGGTTCAAAACATAGACACTAAGAAGAGACAGGTTTCTTGTACCTAAGTCGGCATTGTGCCTTTTGTATAGAATTCCGATGCAATTTCTGTGTTTCATCGTCAATAAGAAGATCAGAGGGATACAGTTAACCTGAAGTGAAGCATCGGAATCTATAACTAGTGTCACAGGAATGGTTCAAAACATAGACAGTAAGAAGAGTCAGTTTTCTCGTACTTAAGTCGGCATTGTGCCTTTTGTATAGAATTCCGATGCAATTTCTGTGTTTCATCGTCAATAAGACGGTCAGAGGGATACAGTAAACCTGAAGTGAAGCATCGAAATCTATAACTAGTGTCACAGGAATGCTTCAAAACATAGAAAGTAAGAAGAGTCAGTTTTCTTGTACCTATGTCGGCATTGTGCCTTTTGTATTTAATTCCGATGGACTTTCTGTGTTTCATCGTCAATAAGAAGGTCAGAGGGATACAGTAAACCTGAAGTGAAGCGTCGGAATCTATAACTAGTGTCACAGGAATGGTTCAAACATAGACAGTAAGAAGAGTCGGTTTTCTTGTACTTAGGTCGGCATTGTGCCCTTTGTATTTAATTCCGATGCAATTTCTGTGTTTCATCGTCAATAAGAAGGTCGGAGGGACACAGTAAACTTGAAGTGAAGCATCGGAATCTATAACTAGTGTCACAATAATGGTTCAAAACATATACAGTAAGAAGAATCAGTTTTCTTGTACTTAAGTAGGCATTGTGCCTTTTCTATTGAATTCCGATGCAATTTCTGTGTTTCGTCGTCAATACGAATGTCAGAGGGATACAGTAAACCTGAAGTGAAGCATCGGAATCTATAACTAGTGTCACAGAAATGTTTCAAATCATAGACAGTAAAAAGAGTCAGTTTTCTTGTACTTAAGTAGGCATTGTGCCTTTTCCATTGAATTCCGATGCAATTTCTGTGTTTCATCGTCAATAAGAGGGTCAGAGGGATACAGTAAAAATGAGGTGAAGCATCGGAATCTATAACTAGTGTCACAGGAATGGTTCAAAACATAGACAGTAAGATGAGTCAGTTTTCTTGTACTTAAGTCGGCATTGTGATTTTTGTATTTAATTCCGATGCAATTTCTGTGTTTCATTGTCAATAAGAAGGTCAGAGGGATACAATATACCTGAAGTGAAGCATCGGAATCTATAACTAGTGTCAGAGGAATGGTTCAAAACATAGACAGTAAGAGGAGACAGGTTTCTTGTACCTAAGTCGGCATTGTGCCTTTTGTATAGAATTCCGATGCAATTTCTGTGTTTCATCGTCAATAAGAAGATCAGAGGGATACAGTAAACCTGAAGTGAAGCATCGGAATCTATAACTAGTGTCACAGGAATGGTTCAAAACATAGACAGTAAGAAGAGTCAGTTTTCTTGTACTTAAGTCGGCATTGTGCCTTTTGTATAGAATTCCGATGCAATTTCTGTGTTTCATCGTCAATAAGAAGGTCAGAGGGATACAGTAAACCTGAAGTGAAGCATCGAAATCTATAACTAGTGTCACAGGAATGGTTCAAAACATAGAAAGTAAGAAGAGTCAGTTTTCTTGTACCTAAGTCGGCATTGTGCCTTTTGTATTTAATTCCGATGGAATTTCTGTGTTTCATCGTCAATAAGAAGGTCAGAGGGATACAGTAAACCTGAAGTGAAGCATCGGAATCTATAACTAGTGTCACAGGAATGGTTCAAAACATAGAAAATAAGAAGAGTCGGTTTTCTTGTACATAGGTCGGCATTGTGCCCTTTGGATTTAATTCCGATGGAATTTCCGTGTTTCATCGTCAATAAGAAGGTCATAGGGATACAGTAAACCTGATGTGAAGCATCGGAATCTATAACTAGTGTCACAGGAACGGTTCAAAACATAGACAGTAAGAAGAGTCAGTCTTCTTGTACTTAAGTCGGCATTGTTCCTATTGCATTTAATTCCGATGCAATGTCTGTGATTCATCGTCAATAAGAAAGTCAGAGGGATACATTAAACCTGAAGTGAAGCATCGGAATCTATAACTAGTGTCACAGGAATGGTTCAAAACATAGGCAGTAAGAAGAGTCAGTTTTCTTGTACTTAAGTCGGCATTGTGCCTTTCGTATTTAATTCCGATGCAATTTCTGTGTCTCATCGTCAATAAGAAGGTCACAGGGATACAGTAAACCTGTAGTGAAGCATCAGAATCTGTAACTAATGTCACAGGACTGCTTCAAAACATAAACAGTAAGAAGAGTCACTTTTCTTGTACTTAATTCGGCATTGTGCCTTTTGTATTTAATTCCGTTGGAATTTCTGTGTTTCATCGTCAATAAGAAGGTCAGAGGGATACAGTAAACCTGATGTGAAGCATCGGAATCTATATCTAGTGTCACAGGAATGGTTCAAACATAGACAGTAAGAAGAGTCGGTTTTCTTGTACTTAGGTCGGCATTGTGCCCTTTGTATTTAATTCCGATGCAATTTCTTTGTTTCATCGTCAATAAGAAGGTCGGAGGGATACAGTAAACCTGAAGTGAAGCATCGGAATCTATAACTAGTGTCACAGGAATGGTTCAAAACATAGACAGTAAGATGAGTCAGTTTTCTTGTACTTAAGTCGCCATTGTATTTTTGTATTTAATTCCGATGCAATTTCTGTGTTTCGTCGTCAATAAGAAGGTCAGAGGGATACAGTAAACCTGAAGTGAAGCATCGGAATCTATAACTAGTGTCACAGGAATGGATCAAACATAGACAGTAAGAAGAGTCGGTTTTCTTGTACTTAGGTCGGCATTGTGCCTTTCGTATTTAATTCCGATGCAATTTCTGTGTGTCATCGTCAATAAGAAGGTCACAGGGATACAGTAAACCTGTAGTGAAGCATCAGAATCTGTAACTAATGTCACAGGACTGGTTCAAAACATAGACAGTAAGAAGAGTCAGTTTTCTTGTACTTAATTCGGCATTGTGCGTTTTGTATTTAATTCCGTTGGAATTTCTGTGTTTCATCGTCAATAAGAAGGTCAGAGGGATACAGTAAACCTGATGTGAAGCATCGGAATCTATAACTAGTGTCACAGGAATGGTTCAAACATAGACAGTAAGAAGAGTCGGTTTTTCTTGTACTTAGGTCGGCAGTGTGCCCTTTGGATGTAATTCCGATGCAATTTCTGTGTTTCATCGTCAATAAGAAGGTCGGAGGGATACAGTAAACCTGAAGTGAAGCATCGGAATCCATAACTAGTGTCACAGGAATGGTTCAAAACATAGACAGTAAGAAGAATCAGTTTTCTTGTACTTAAGTAGGCATTGTGCCTTTTCTATTGAATTCCGATGCAATTTCTGTGTTTCGTCGTCAATAAGAAGGTCAGAGGGATACAGTAAACCTGAAGTGAAGCATCGGAATCTATAACTAGTGTCACAGGAATGGTTCAAATCATAGACAGTAAGAAGAGGCAGTTTTCTTGTACTTAAGTCGGCATTGTGCCTATTCTATTAAATTCCGATGCAATTTCGGTGTTTCATCGTCAATAAGAAGGTCAGAGGGATACAGTAAACCTGAAATGAAGCATCGGAATCCATAACTAGTGTCACTGGAATGGTTCAAATCATAGACAGTAAGAAGAGTCAGTTTACTTGTACTTAAGTCGGAATTGTGCCTTTTGTATTTAATTCCGATGCAATTTCTGTGTTTCATCGTCAATATGATGGTCAGAGGGATACAGTAAACCTGAGGTGAAGCTTCGGAATCTATAACTAGTGTCACAGGAATGGTTCAAAACATAGACAGTAAGATGAATCAGTTTTCTTGTACTTAAGTCGGCATTGTGATTTTTGTATTTGATTCCGATGCAATTTCTGTGTTTCATTGTCAATAAGAAGGTCAGAGGGATACAATAACCATAAAGTGAAGCATCGGAATCTATGACTAGTGTCAGAGGAATGGTTCAAATCATAGACAGTAAGAAGAGCCAGTGTATTGTACCTATGTCGGCATTGTGCCTTTTGTATAGAATTCCGATGCAATTTCTGTGTTTCATCGTCAATAAGAAGATCAGAGGGATACAGTAAACCTGAAGTGAAGCATCGGAATTTATAACTAGTGTCACAAGAATGGTTCGAAACAAAGACAGTAAGAAGAGTCAGATTTCTTGTGTTTTAGTCGGCATTGTGCCTTTTGTATAGAATTCCGATGCAATTTCTGTGTTTCATCGTCAATAAGAAGGTCAGAGGGATACAGTAAACCTGAGGTGAAGCATCGGAATTATAACTACAGTCACAGGAATGGTTCAAAACAACGACAGTAAGAAGAGTCAGTTTTCTTGTACTTAAGTCGGCATTGCGCGTTTTCTATTTAATTCCGATGCAATATCTGTGTTTCATCGTCAATAGGAAAGTCAGAGGGATACAGTAAACCTGAAGTGAAGCATCGGAATCTATAACTAGTGTCACAGGAGTGGTTCAAAACATAGACAGTAAGATGAATCAGTTTTCTTGTTCTTAAGTCGGCATTGTGCCATTTGTATTTAATTCCGATGCAATTTCTGTGTTTCATCGTCAATAAGAAGGTCAGAGGGATACAGTAAACCTGAAGTGAAGCATCGGAAACTATAACTAGTGTCACAGGAATGGTTCAAAGCATAGACAGTAAAAAGTGTCAGTGTTCTTGTACTTGATTCGGCATTGTGCCTTATCTATTTAATTCCGATGCAATTTCTGTGTTTCATCGTCAATAGGAAAGTCAGAGGGATACAGTAAACCCGAAGTGAAGCATCGGAATCTATAACTAGTGTCACAGGAGTGGTTCGTAACATAGACAGTAAGGTGAATCAGTTTTCTTGTTCCTAAGTCGGCTATGTGCCATTTGTATTTAATTCCGATGCAATTTCTGTGTTTCATCGCCAATAAGGAGGTCAGAGTAATACAGTGAACCTGAAGTGAAGCATCGGAATCTATAACTAGTGTCACAGGAATGGTTCAAACATAGACAGTAAGAAGTGCCACTCTTCTTGTACTTGATTCGGCATTGTGCCTTTTGTATTTAATTCCGATGCAATTTCTGTGTTTCATCGTCAATAAGAAGGTCAGAGGGATACAGTAAACCTGAAGTGAAGCATCGGAATCTATAACTAGTGTCACAGGAATGGTTCAAAAGATAGACAGTAAGAAGAGTCAGTTTTCTTGTACTTAAGTCGGCATTGTGCCTTTTGTATAGAATTCCGATGCAATTTCTGTGTTTCATCGTCAATAAGAAGGTCAGAGGGATACAGTACACCTGAAGTGAAGCATCGAAATCTATAACTAGTGTCACAGGAATGGTTCAAAACATAGAAAGTAAGAAGAGTCAGTTTTCTTGTACCTAAGTCGGCATTGTGCCTTTTGTATTTAATTCCGATGGAATTTCTGTGTCTCATCGTCAAAAATAAGGTCAGAGGGATACAGTAAACCTGAAGTGAAGCATCGGAATCTATTACTAGTGTCACAGGAATGGTTCAAAACAAAGACAGTAAGAAGAGTCAGTTTTCATGGACTTATGTCGGCATTGTGCCTTTTGTATTTAATTCCGATGAAATTTCTGTGTTTCATCGCGAATAAGAAGGTCATAGGAATACAGTAAACCTAATGTGAAGCATCGGAATCTATAACTAGTGTCACAGGAATGGTTCAAAACATAGACAGTAAGAAGGGTCAGTTTTCTTGTACTTAAGTTGGCATTGTGCCTTTTCTATTTAATTCCGATGAAATTTCTGCGTTTCATCGTCAATAAGAAGGTCAGAGGGATACAGTAAACCTGAAGTGAAGCATCGGAATCTATAACTAATGTCACAGGAATGGTTCAAAACATAGACAGTAAGAAGAGTCAGTTTTCTTGTACTTAAGTCGGCATTGTGCCATTTGTATTTAATTCCGATGCAATTTCTGTGTTTCATCGTCAATATGAAGGTCAGAGGGATACAGTAAACCTGTAGTGAAGCATCGGAATGTATAACTAGTTTCACAGGAATGGTTCAAAACATAGACAGTAAGAAGAGTCAGTTTACCTGTACTTAAGTCGGCATTGTGCCTTTTGTATTTAATTCCGATGCAATTTCTGTGTTTCATCGTCAATATGACGGTCAGAGGGATACAGTAAAAATGAGGTCAAGCATCGGAATCTATAACTAGTGTCACAGGAATGGTTCGAAACATAGACAGTAAGATGAGTCAGTTTTCTTGTACTTAAGTCGGCATTGTGATTTTTGTATTTAATTCCGATGCAATTTCTGTGTTTCATTGTCAATAAGAAGGTCAGAGGGATACAATAAACCTGAAGTGAAGCATCGGAATCTATAACTAGTGTCAGAGGAATGGTTCAAAACATAGACACTAAGAAGAGACAGGTTTCTTGTACCTAAGTCGGCATTGTGCCTTTTGTATAGAATTCCGATGCAATTTCTGTGTTTCATCGTCAATAAGAAGATCAGAGGGATACAGTAAACCTGAAGTGAAGCATCGGAATCTATAACTAGTGTCAGAGGAATGGTTCAAAACATAGACAGTAAGATGAGTCAGTTTTCTTGTACTTAAGTCGGCATTGTGATTTTTGTATTTAATTCCGATGCAATTTCTGTGTTTCATTGTCAATAAGAAGGTCAGAGGGATACAATATACCTGAAGTGAAGTATCGGAATCTATAACTAGTGTCAGAGGAATGGTTCAAAACATAGACAGTAAGAGGAGACAGGTTTCTTGTACCTAAGTCGGCATTGTGCCTTTTGTATAGAATTCCGATGCAATTTCTGTGTTTCATCGTCAATAAGAAGATCAGAGGGATACAGTAAACTTGAAGTGAAGCATCGGAATCTATAACTAGTGTCACAGGAATGGTTCAAAACATAGACAGTAAGAAGAATCAGTTTTCTTGTACTTAAGTAGGCATTGTGCCTTTTCTATTGAATTCCGATGCAATTTCTGTGTTCCGTCGTCAATACGAATGTCAGAGGGATACAGTAAACCTGAAGTGAAGCATCGGAATCTATAACTAGTGTCACAGGAGTGTTTCAAATCATAGACAGTAAAAAGAGTCAGTTTTCTTGTACTTAAGTAGGCATTGTGCCTTTTCCATTGAATTCCGATGCAATTTCTGTGTTTCATCGTCAATAAGAGGGTCAGAGGGATACAGTAAAAATGAGGTGAAGCATCGGAATCTATAACTAGTGTCACAGGAATGGTTCAAAACATAGACAGTAAGATGAGTCAGTGTTCTTGTACTTAAGTCGGCATTGTGATTTTTGTATTTAATTCCGATGCAATTTCTGTGTTTCATTGTCAATAAGAAGGTCAGAGGGATACAATATACCTGAAGTGAAGCATCGGAATCTATAACTAGTGTCAGAGGAATGGTTCAAAACATAGACAGTAAGAGGAGACAGGTTTCTTGTACCTAAGTCGGCATTGTGCCTTTTGTATAGAATTCCGATGCAATTTCTGTGTTTCATCGTCAATTAGAAGATCAGAGGGATACAGTAAACCTGAAGTGAAGCATCGGAATCTATAACTAGTGTCACAGGAATGGTTCAAAACATAGACAGTAAGAAGAGTCAGTTTTCTTGTACTTAAGTCGGCATTGTGATTTTTGTATTTAATTCCGATGCAATTTCTGTGTTTCATTGTCAATAAGAAGGTCAGAGGGATACAATAAACCTGAAGTGAAGCATCGGAATCTATAACTAGTGTCAGAGGAATGGTTCAAAACATAGACACTAAGAAGAGACAGGTTTCTTGTACCTAAGTCGGCATTGTGCCTTTTGTATAGAATTCCGATGCAATTTCTGTGTTTCATCGTCAATAAGAAGATCAGAGGGATACAGTAAACCTGAAGTGAAGCATCGGAATCTATAACTAGTGTCAGAGGAATGGTTCAAAACATAGACAGTAAGATGAGTCAGTTTTCTTGTACTTAAGTCGGCATTGTGATTTTTGTATTTAATTCCGATGCAATTTCTGTGTTTCATTGTCAATAAGAAGGTCAGAGGGATACAATATACCTGAAGTGAAGTATCGGAATCTATAACTAGTGTCAGAGGAATGGTTCAAAACATAGACAGTAAGAGGAGACAGGTTTCTTGTACCTAAGTCGGCATTGTGCCTTTTGTATAGAATTCCGATGCAATTTCTGTGTTTCATCGTCAATAAGAAGATCAGAGGGATACAGTAAACTTGAAGTGAAGCATCGGAATCTATAACTAGTGTCACAGGAATGGTTCAAAACATAGACAGTAAGAAGAATCAGTTTTCTTGTACTTAAGTAGGCATTGTGCCTTTTCTATTGAATTCCGATGCAATTTCTGTGTTCCGTCGTCAATACGAATGTCAGAGGGATACAGTAAACCTGAAGTGAAGCATCGGAATCTATAACTAGTGTCACAGGAGTGTTTCAAATCATAGACAGTAAAAAGAGTCAGTTTTCTTGTACTTAAGTAGGCATTGTGCCTTTTCCATTGAATTCCGATGCAATTTCTGTGTTTCATCGTCAATAAGAGGGTCAGAGGGATACAGTAAAAATGAGGTGAAGCATCGGAATCTATAACTAGTGTCACAGGAATGGTTCAAAACATAGACAGTAAGATGAGTCAGTGTTCTTGTACTTAAGTCGGCATTGTGATTTTTGTATTTAATTCCGATGCAATTTCTGTGTTTCATTGTCAATAAGAAGGTCAGAGGGATACAATATACCTGAAGTGAAGCATCGGAATCTATAACTAGTGTCAGAGGAATGGTTCAAAACATAGACAGTAAGAGGAGACAGGTTTCTTGTACCTAAGTCGGCATTGTGCCTTTTGTATAGAATTCCGATGCAATTTCTGTGTTTCATCGACAATTAGAAGATCAGAGGGATACAGTAAACCTGAAGTGAAGCATCGGAATCTATAACTAGTGTCACAGGAATGGTTCAAAACATAGACAGTAAGAAGAGTCAGTTTTCTTGTACTTAAGTCGGCATTGCGCGTTTTCTATTTAATTCCGATGCAATTTCTGTGTTTCATCGTCAATAGGAAAGTCAGAGGGATACAGTAAACCTGAAGTGAAGCATCGGAATCTATAACTAGTGTCACAGGAGTGGTTCAAAACATAGACAGTAAGATGAATCAGTTTTCTTGTTCTTAAGTCGGCATTGTGCCATTTGTATTTAATTCCGATGCAATTTCTGTGTTTCATCGTCAATAAGAAGGTCAGAGGGATACAGTAAACCTGAAGTGAAGCATCGGAAACTATAACTAGTGTCACAGGAATGGTTCAAAGCATAGACAGTAAAAAGTGTCAGTGTTCTTGTACTTGATTCAGCATTGTGCCTTATCTATTTAATTCCGATGCAATTTCTGTGTTTCATCGTCAATAGGAAAGTCAGAGGGATACAGTAAACCCGAAGTGAAGCATCGGAATCTATAACTAGTGTCACAGGAGTGGTTCGTAACATAGACAGTAAGGTGAATCAGTTTTCTTGTTCCTAAGTCGGCTATGTGCCATTTGTATTTAATTCCGATGCAATTTCTGTGTTTCATCGCCAATAAGGAGGTCAGAGTAATACAGTGAACCTGAAGTGAAGCATCGGAATCTATAACTAGTGTCACAGGAATGGTTCAAACATAGACAGTAAGAAGTGCCACTCTTCTTGTACTTGATTCGGCATTGTGCCTTTTGTATTTAATTCCGATGCAATTTCTGTGTTTCATCGTCAATTAGAAGGTCAGAGGGATACAGTAAACCTGAAGTGAAGCATCGGAATCTATAACTAGTGTCACAGGAATGGTTCAAAAGATAGACAGTAAGAAGAGTCAGTTTTCTTGTACTTAAGTCGGCATTGTGCCTTTTGTATAGAATTCCGATGCAATTTATGTGTTTCATCGTCAATAAGAAGGTCAGAGGGATACAATAAACCTGAAGTGAAGCATCGGAATCTATAAGTAGTGTCAGAGGAATGGTTCAAAACATAGACACTAAGAAGAGACAGGTTTCTTGTACCTAAGTCGGCATTGTGCCTTTTGTATAGAATTCCGATGCAATTTCTGTGTTTCATCGTCAATAAGAAGATCAGAGGGATACAGTAAACCTGAAGTGAAGCATCGGAATCTATAACTAGTGTCAGAGGAATGGTTCAAAACATAGACAGTAAGATGAGTCAGTTTTCTTGTACTTAAGTCGGCATTGTGATTTTTGTATTTAATTCCGATGCAATTTCTGTGTTTCATTGTCAATAAGAAGGTCAGAGGGATACAATATACCTGAAGTGAAGCATCGGAATCTATAACTAGTGTCAGAGGAATGGTTCAAAACATAGACAGTAAGAGGAGACAGGTTTCTTGTACCTAAGTCGGCATTGTGCCTTTTGTATAGAATTCCGATGCAATTTCTGTGTTTCATCGTCAATAAGAAGATCAGAGGGATACAGTAAACTTGAAGTGAAGCATCGGAATCTATAACTAGTGTCACAGGAATGGTTCAAAACATAGACAGTAAGAAGAATCAGTTTTCTTGTACTTAAGTAGGCATTGTGCCTTTTCTATTGAATTCCGATGCAATTTCTGTGTTTCGTCGTCAATACGAATGTCAGAGGGATACAGTAAACCTGAAGTGAAGCATCGGAATCTATAACTAGTGTCACAGGAATGTTTCAAATCATAGACAGTAAAAAGAGTCAGTTTTCTTGTACTTAAGTAGGCATTGTGCCTTTTCCATTGAATTCCGATGCAATTTCTGTGTTTCATCGTCAATAAGAGGGTCAGAGGGTTACAGTAAAAATGAGGTCAAGCATCGGAATCTATAACTAGTGTCACAGGAATGGTTCAAAACATAGACAGTAAGATGAGTCAGTGTTCTTGTACTTAAGTCGGCATTGTGATTTTTGTATTTAATTACGATGCAATTTCTGTGTTTCATTGTCAATAAGAAGGTCAGAGGGATACAATATACCTGAAGTGAAGCATCGGAATCTATAACTAGTGTCAGAGGAATGGTTCAAAACATAGACAGTAAGAGGAGACAGGTTTCTTGTACCTAAGTCGGCATTGTGCCTTTTGTATAGAATTCCGATGCAATTTCTGTGTTTCATCGTCAATAAGAAGATCAGAGGGATACAGTAAACCTGAAGTGAAGCATCGGAATCTATAACTAGTGTCACAGGAATGGTTCAAAACATAGACAGTAAGAAGAGTCAGTTTTCTTGTACTTAAGTCGGCATTGTGCCTTTAGTATAGAATTCCGATGCAATTTCTGTGTTTCATCGTCAATAAGAAGGTCAGAGGGATACAGTAAACCTGAAGTGAAGCATCGGAAACTATAACTAGTGTCACAGGAATGGTTCAAAGCATAGACAGTAAAAAGTGTCAGTGTTCTTGTACTTATGTCGGCATTGTGCCTTATCTATTTAATTCCGATGCAATTTCTGTGTTTCATCGTCAATAGGAAAGTCAGAGGGATACAGTAAACCTGAAGTGAAGCATCGGAATCTATAACTAGTGTCACAGGAGTGGTTCATAACATAGACAGTAAGGTGAATCAGTTTTCTTGTTCTTAAGTCGGCTATGTGCCATTTGTATTTAATTCCGACGCAATTTCTGTGTTTCATCGCCAATAAGGAGGTCAGAGTAATACAGTGAACCTGAAGTGAAGCATCGGAATCTATAACTAGTGTCACAGGAATGGTTCAAACATAGACAGTAAGAAGTGCCACTCTTCTTGTACTTGATTCGGCATTGTGCCTTTTGTATTTAATTCCGATGCAATTTCTGTGTTTCATCGTCAATAAGAAGGTCAGAGGGATACAGTAAACCTGAAGTGAAGCATCGGAATCTATAACTAGTGTCACAGGAATGGTTCAAAACATATACAGTAAGAAGAATCAGTTTTCTTGTACTTAAGTAGGCATTGTGCCTTTTCTATTGAATTCCGATGCAATTTCTGTGTTTCGTCGTCAATACGAATGTCAGAGGGATACAGTAAACCTGAAGTGAAGCATCGGAATCTATAACTAGTGTCACAGAAATGTTTCAAATCATAGACAGTAAAAAGAGTCAGTTTTCTTGTACTTAAGTAGGCATTGTGCCTTTTCCATTGAATTCCGATGCAATTTCTGTGTTTCATCGTCAATAAGAGGGTCAGAGGGATACAGTAAAAATGAGGTGAAGCATCGGAATCTATAACTAGTGTCACAGGAATGGTTCAAAACATAGACAGTAAGATGAGTCAGTTTTCTTGTACTTAAGTCGGCATTGTGATTTTTGTATTTAATTCCGATGCAATTTCTGTGTTTCATTGTCAATAAGAAGGTCAGAGGGATACAATATACCTGAAGTGAAGCATTGGAATCTATAACTAGTGTCAGAGGAATGGTTCAAAACATAGACAGTAAGAGGAGACAGGTTTCTTGTACCTAAGTCGGCATTGTGCCTTTTGTATAGAATTCCGATGCAATTTCTGTGTTTCATCGTCAATAAGAAGATCAGAGGGATACAGTAAACCTGAAGTGAAGCATCGGAATCTATAACTAGTGTCACAGGAATGGTTCAAAACATAGACAGTAAGAAGAGTCAGTTTTCTTGTACTTAAGTCGGCATTGTGCCTTTTGTATAGAATTCCGATGCAATTTCTGTGTTTCATCGTCAATAAGAAGGTCAGAGGGATGCAGTAAACCTGAAGTGAAGCATCGAAATCTATAACTAGTGTCACAGGAATGGTTCAAAACATAGAAAGTAAGAAGAGTCAGTTTTCTTGTACCTAAGTCGGCATTGTGCCTTTTGTATTTAATTCCGATGGAATTTCTGTGTTTCATCGTCAATAAGAAGGTCAGAGGGATACAGTAAACCTGAAGTGAAGCATCGGAATCTATAACTAGTGTCACAGGAATGGTTCAAAACATAGAAAATAAGAAGAGTCGGTTTTCTTGTACATAGGTCGGCATTGTGCCCTTTGGATTTAATTCCGATGGAATTTCCGTGTTTCATCGTCAATAAGAAGGTCATAGGGATACAGTAAACCTGATGTGAAGCATCGGAATCTATAACTAGTGTCACAGGAACGGTTCAAAACATAGACAGTAAGAAGAGTCAGTTTTCTTGTACTTAAGTCGGCATTGTTCCTATTGCATTTAATTCCGATGCAATGTCTGTGATTCATCGTCAATAAGAAAGTCAGAGGGATACATTAAACCTGAAGTGAAGCATCGGAATCTATAACTAGTGTCACAGGAATGGTTCAAAACATAGGCAGTAAGAAGAGTCAGTTTTCTTGTACTTAAGTCGGCATTGTGCCTTTCGTATTTAATTCCGATGCAATTTCTGTGTCTCATCGTCAATAAGAAGGTCACAGGGATACAGTAAACCTGTAGTGAAGCATCAGAATCTGTAACTAATGTCACAGGACTGCTTCAAAACATAAACAGTAAGAAGAGTCACTTTTCTTGTACTTAATTCGGCATTGTGCCTTTTGTATTTAATTCCGTTGGAATTTCTGTGTTTCATCGTCAATAAGAAGGTCAGAGGGATACAGTAAACCTGATGTGAAGCATCGGAATCTATATCTAGTGTCACAGGAATGGTTCAAACATAGACAGTAAGAAGAGTCGGTTTTCTTGTACTTAGGTCGGCATTGTGCCCTTTGTATTTAATTCCGATGCAATTTCTTTGTTTCATCGTCAATAAGAAGGTCGGAGGGATACAGTAAACCTGAAGTGAAGCATCGGAATCTATAACTAGTGTCACAGGAATGGTTCAAAACATAGACAGTAAGATGAGTCAGTTTTCTTGTACTTAAGTCGCCATTGTATTTTTGTATTTAATTCCGATGCAATTTCTGTGTTTCGTCGTCAATAAGAAGGTCAGAGGGATACAGTAAACCTGAAGTGAAGCATCGGAATCTATAACTAGTGTCACAGGAATGGATCAAACATAGACAGTAAGAAGAGTCGGTTTTCTTGTACTTAGGTCGGCATTGTGCCTTTCGTATTTAATTCCGATGCAATATCTGTGTGTCATCGTCAATAAGAAGGTCACAGGGATACAATAAACCTGTAGTGAAGCATCAGAATCTGTAACTAATGTCACAGGACTGGTTCAAAACATAGACACTAAGAAGAGTCAGTTTTCTTGTACTTAATTCGGCATTGTGCGTTTTGTACTTAATTCCGTTGGAATTTCTGTGTTTCATCGTCAATAAGAAGGTCAGAGGGATACAGTAAACCTGATGTGAAGCATCGGAATCTATAACTAGTGTCACAGGAATGGTTCAAACATAGACAGTAAGAAGAGTCGGTTTTCTTGTACTTAGGTCGGCAGTGTGCCCTTTGGATGTAATTCCGATGCAATTTCTGTGTTTCATCGTCAATAAGAAGGTCCGAGGGATACAGTAAACCTGAAGTGAAGCATCGGAATCTATAACTAGTGTCACAGGAATGGTTCAAAACATAGACAGGAAGAAGAATCAGTTTTATTGTACTTAAGTAGGCATTATGCCTTCTCTATTGAATTCCGATGCAATTTCTGTGTTTCGTCGTCAATAAGAAGGTCAGAGGGATACAGTAAACCTGAAGTGAAGCATCGGAATCTATAACTAGTGTCACAGGAATGGTTCAAATCATAGACAGTAAGAAGAGTCAGTTTTCTTGTACTTAAGTGCGCATTGTGCCTTTTCTATTTAATTCGGATGCAATTTCTGTGTTTCATCGTCAATAAGAAGGTCAGAGGGATACAGTAAAAATGAAGTGAAGCATCGGAATCTATAACTAGTGTCACAGGAATGGTTCAAAACATAGACAGTAAGATGAGTCAGTTTTCTTGTACTTAAGTCGCCATTGTATTTTTGTATTTAATTCCGATGCAATTTCTGTGTTTCGTCGTCAATAAGAAGGTCAGAGGGATACAGTAAACCTGAAGTGAAGCATCGGAATCTATAACTAGTGTCACAGGAATGGTTCAAACATAGACAGTAAGAAGAGTTGGTTTTCTTGTACTTAGGTCGGCATTGTGCCTTTCGTATTTAATTCCGATGCAATTTCTGTGTCTCATCGTCAATAAGAAGGTCACAGGGATACAGTAAACCTGTAGTGAAGCATCAGAATCTGTAACTAATGTCACAGGACTGGTTCAAAACATAGACAGTAAGAAGAAACAGTTTTCTTGTACTTAATTCGGCATTGTGCGTTTTGTATTTAATTCCGTTGGAATTTCTGTGTTTCATCGTCAATAAGAAGGTCAGAGGGATACAGTAAACCTGATGTGAAGCATCGGAATCTATAACTAGTGTCACAGGAATGGTTCAAACATAGACAGTAAGAAGAGTCGGTTTTCTTGTACTTAGGTCGGCAGTGTGCCCTTTGTATGTAATTCCGATGCAATTTCTGTGTTTCATCGTCAATAAGAAGGTCGGAGGGATACAGTAAACCTGAAGTGAAGCATCGGAATCTATAACTAGTGTCACAGGAATGGTTCATAACATAGACTGGAAGAAGAATCAGTTTTATTGTACTTAAGTAGGCATTGTGCCTTTTCTATTGAATTCCGATGCAATATCTGTGTTTCGTCGTCAATAAGAAGGTCAGAGGGATACAGTAAACCTGAAGTGAAGCATCGGAATCTATAACTAGTGTCACAGGAATGGTTCAAATCATAGACAGTAAGAAGAGTCAGTTTTCTTGTACTTAAGTCGGCATTGTGACTTTTCTATTTAATTCCGATGCAATTTCTGTGTTTCATCGTCAATAAGAAGGTCAGAGGGATACAGTAAACCTGAAGTGAAGCATCGGAATCTATAACTAGTGTCACAGGAATGGTTCAAAACATAGACAGTAAGAAGAGTCAGTTTACTTGTACTTAAGTCGGCATTGTGCCTTTTGTATTTAATTCCGATGCAATTTCTGTGTTTCATCGTCAATATGAAGGTCAGAGGGATACAGTAAAAATGAGGTGAAGCATCGGAATCTATAACTAGAGTCACAGGAATAGTTCAAAACATAGACAGTAAGATGAGTCAGTTTTCTTGTACTTAAGTCGGCATTGTGATTTTTGTATTTAATTCCGATGCAATTTCTGTGTTTCATTGTCAATGAGAAGGTCAAAGTTGTACAATAAACCTGAAGTGAAGCATCAGAATCTATAACTAGTGTCAGAGGAATGGTTCAAAACATAGACAGTAAGAAGAGCCAGGTTTCTTGTACCTAAGTCGGCATTGTGCCTTTTGTATAGAATTCCCATGCAATTTCTGTGTTTCATCGTCAATAAGAAGATCAGAGGGATATAGTAAACCTGAAGTGAAGCATCGGAATCTATGACTAGTGTCACAGGAATGGTTCAAAACATAGACAGTAAGAAGAGTCAGTTTTCTTGTACTTAAGTCGGCATTGTGCCTTTTGTATAGAATTCCGATGCAATTTCTGTGTTTCATCGTTAACAAGAAGGTCAGAGTGATACAGTAAACCTGAAGTGAAGCATCGAAATCTATAACTAGTGTCACAGGAATGGTTCAAACATAGACAGTAAGAAGAGTCGGTTTTCTTGTACTTAGGTCGGCATTGTGCCCTTTGTATTTAATTCCGATGCAATTTCTGTGTTTCATCGTCAATAAGAAGGTCGGAGGGACACAGTAAACTTGAAGTGAAGCATCGGAATCTATAACTAGTGTCACAATAATGGTTCAAAACATATACAGTAAGAAGAATCAGTTTTCTTGTACTTAAGTAGGCATTGTGCCTTTTCTATTGAATTCCGATGCAATTTCTGTGTTTCGTCGTCAATACGAATGTCAGAGGGATACAGTAAACCTGAAGTGAAGCATCGGAATCTATAACTAGTGTCACAGAAATGTTTCAAATCATAGACAGTAAAAAGAGTCAGTTTTCTTGTACTTAAGTAGGCATTGTGCCTTTTCCATTGAATTCCGATGCAATTTCTGTGTTTCATCGTCAATAAGAGGGTCAGAGGGATACAGTAAAAATGAGGTGAAGCATCGGAATCTATAACTAGTGTCACAGGAATGGTTCAAAACATAGACAGTAAGATGAGTCAGTTTTCTTGTACTTAAGTCGGCATTGTGATTTTTGTATTTAATTCCGATGCAATTTCTGTGTTTCATTGTCAATAAGAAGGTCAGAGGGATACAATATACCTGAAGTGAAGCATCGGAATCTATAACTAGTGTCAGAGGAATGGTTCAAAACATAGACAGTAAGAGGAGACAGGTTTCTTGTACCTAAGTCGGCATTGTGCCTTTTGTATAGAATTCCGATGCAATTTCTGTGTTTCATCGTCAATAAGAAGATCAGAGGGATACAGTAAACCTGAAGTGAAGCATCGGAATCTATAACTAGTGTCACAGGAATGGTTCAAAACATAGACAGTAAGAAGAGTCAGTTTTCTTGTACTTAAGTCGGCATTGTGCCTTTTGTATAGAATTCCGATGCAATTTCTGTGTTTCATCGTCAATAAGAAGGTCAGAGGGATACAGTAAACCTGAAGTGAAGCATCGAAATCTATAACTAGTGTCACAGGAATGGTTCAAAACATAGAAAGTAAGAAGAGTCAGTTTTCTTGTACCTAAGTCGGCATTGTGCCTTTTGTATTTAATTCCGATGGAATTTCTGTGTTTCATCGTCAATAAGAAGGTCAGAGGGATACAGTAAACCTGAAGTGAAGCATCGGAATCTATAACTAGTGTCACAGGAATGGTTCAAAACATAGAAAATAAGAAGAGTCGGTTTTCTTGTACTTAGGTCGGCATTGTGCCCTTTGTATTTAATTCCGATGCAATTTCTTTGTTTCATCGTCAATAAGAAGGTCGGAGGGATACAGTAAACCTGAAGTGAAGCATCGGAATCTATAACTAGTGTCACAGGAATGGTTCAAAACATAGACAGTAAGATGAGTCAGTTTTCTTGTACTTAAGTCGCCATTGTATTTTTGTATTTAATTCCGATGCAATTTCTGTGTTTCGTCGTCAATAAGAAGGTCAGAGGGATACAGTAAACCTGAAGTGAAGCATCGGAATCTATAACTAGTGTCACAGGAATGGTTCAAATCATAGACAGTAAGAAGAGTCAGTTTTCTTGTACTTAAGTGCGCATTGTGCCTTTTCTATTTAATTCGGATGCAATTTCTGTGTTTCATCGTCAATAAGAAGGTCAGAGGGATACAGTAAACCTGAAGTGAAGCATCGGAATCTATAACTAGTGTCACAGGAATGGTTCAAAACATAGACAGTAAGAAGAGTCAGTTTACTTGTACTTAAGTCGGCATTGTGCCTTTTGTATTTAATTCCGATGCAATTTCTGTGTTTCATCGTCAATATGAAGGTCAGAGGGATACAGTAAAAATGAAGTGAAGCATCGGAATCTATAACTAGTGTCACAGGAATGGTTCAAAACATAGACAGTAAGATGAGTCAGTTTTCTTGTACTTAAGTCGCCATTGTATTTTTGTATTTAATTCCGATGCAATTTCTGTGTTTCGTCGTCAATAAGAAGGTCAGAGGGATACAGTAAACCTGAAGTGAAGCATCGGAATCTATAACTAGTGTCACAGGAATGGTTCAAACATAGACAGTAAGAAGAGTTGGTTTTCTTGTACTTAGGTCGGCATTGTGCCTTTCGTATTTAATTCCGATGCAATTTCTGTGTCTCATCGTCAATAAGAAGGTCACAGGGATACAGTAAACCTGTAGTGAAGCATCAGAATCTGTAACTAATGTCACAGGACTGGTTCAAAACATAGACAGTAAGAAGAAACAGTTTTCTTGTACTTAATTCGGCATTGTGCGTTTTGTATTTAATTCCGTTGGAATTTCTGTGTTTCATCGTCAATAAGAAGGTCAGAGGGATACAGTAAACCTGATGTGAAGCATCGGAATCTATAACTAGTGTCACAGGAATGGTTCAAACATAGACAGTAAGAAGAGTCGGTTTTCTTGTACTTAGGTCGGCAGTGTGCCCTTTGTATGTAATTCCGATGCAATTTCTGTGTTTCATCGTCAATAAGAAGGTCGGAGGGATACAGTAAACCTGAAGTGAAGCATCGGAATCTATAACTAGTGTCACAGGAATGGTTCATAACATAGACTGGAAGAAGAATCAGTTTTATTGTACTTAAGTAGGCATTGTGCCTTTTCTATTGAATTCCGATGCAATATCTGTGTTTCGTCGTCAATAAGAAGGTCAGAGGGATACAGTAAACCTGAAGTGAAGCATCGGAATCTATAACTAGTGTCACAGGAATGGTTCAAATCATAGACAGTAAGAAGAGTCAGTTTTCTTGCACTTAAGTCGGCATTGTGACTTTTCTATTTAATTCCGATGCAATTTCTGTGTTTCATCGTCAATAAGAAGGTCAGAGGGATACAGTAAACCTGAAGTGAAGCATCGGAATCTATAACTAGTGTCACAGGAATGGTTCAAAACATAGACAGTAAGAAGAGTCAGTTTACTTGTACTTAAGTCGGCATTGTGCCTTTTGTATTTAATTCCGATGCAATTTCTGTGTTTCATCGTCAATATGAAGGTCAGAGGGATACAGTAAAAATGAGGTGAAGCATCGGAATCTATAACTAGAGTCACAGGAATAGTTCAAAACATAGACAGTAAGATGAGTCAGTTTTCTTGTACTTAAGTCGGCATTGTGATTTTTGTATTTAATTCCGATGCAATTTCTGTGTTTCATTGTCAATGAGAAGGTCAAAGTTGTACAATAAACCTGAAGTGAAGCATCAGAATCTATAACTAGTGTCAGAGGAATGGTTCAAAACATAGACAGTAAGAAGAGCCAGGTTTCTTGTACCTAAGTCGGCATTGTGCCTTTTGTATAGAATTCCCATGCAATTTCTGTGTTTCATCGTCAATAAGAAGATCAGAGGGATATAGTAAACCTGAAGTGAAGCATCGGAATCTATGACTAGTGTCACAGGAATGGTTCAAAACATAGACAGTAAGAAGAGTCAGTTTTCTTGTACTTAAGTCGGCATTGTGCCTTTTGTATAGAATTCCGATGCAATTTCTGTGTTTCATCGTTAACAAGAAGGTCAGAGTGATACAGTAAACCTGAAGTGAAGCATCGAAATCTATAACTAGTGTCACAGGAATGGTTCAATACATAGAAAGAAAGAAGAGTCAGTTTTCTTGTACCTAAGTCGGCATTGTGCCTTTTGTATAGAATTCCGATGCAATTTCTGTGTTTCATCGTCAATAAGAAGATCAGAGGGATACAGTAAACCTGAAGTGAAGCATCGGAATCTATAACTAGTGTCACAGGAATGGTTCAAAACATAGACAGTAAGAAGAGTCAGTTTTCTTGTACTTAAGTCGGCATTGTGCCTTTTGTATAGAATTCCGATGCATTTTCTGTGTTTCATCGTCAATAAGAAGGTCAGAGGGATACAGTAAACCTGAAGTGAAGCATCGAAATCTATAACTAGTGTCACAGGAATGGTTCAAAACATAGAAAGTAAGAAGAGTCAGTTTTCTTGTAACTAAGTCGGCATTGTGCCTTTTGTGTTTAATTCCGATGGAATTTCTGTGTTTCATCGTCAATAAGAAGGTCAGAGGGATACAGTAAACCTGAAGTGAAGCATCGGAATCTATAACTAGTGTCACAAAAATGGTTCAAAACATAGAAAATAAGAAGAGTCGGTTTTCTTGTACATAGGTCGGCATTGTGCCCTTTGGATTTAGTTCCGATGGAATTTCCGTGTTTCATCGTCAATAAGAAGGTCAGAGGGATACAGTAAACCTGATGTGAAGCATCGGAATCTATAACTAGTGTCACAGGAACGGTTCAAAACATAGACAGTAAGAAGAGTCAGTCTTCTTGTACTTAAGTCGGCATTGTTCCTATTGCATTTAATTCCGATGCAATGTCTGTGATTCATCGTCAACAAGAAAGTCAGAGGGATACATTAAACCTGAAGTGAAGCATCGGAATCTATAACTAGTGTCACAGGAATGGTTCAAAACATAGGCAGTAAGAAGAGTCAGTTTTCTTGTACTTAAGTCGGCATTGTGCCTTTCGTATTTAATTCCGATGCAATTTCTGTGTCTCATCGTCAATAAGAAGGTCACAGGGATACAGTAAACCTGTAGTGAAGCATCAGAATCTGTAACTAATGTCACAGGACTGCTTCAAAACATAAACAGTAAGAAGAGTCACTTTTCTTGTACTTAATTCGGCATTGTGCCTTTTGTATTTAATTCCGTTGGAATTTCTGTGTTTCATCGTCAATAAGAAGGTCAGAGGGATACAGTAAACCTGATGTGAAGCATCGGAATCTATAACTAGTGTCACAGGAATGGTTCAAACTTAGACAGTAAGAAGAGTCGGTTTTCTTGTACTTAGGTCGGCATTGTGCCCTTTGTATTTAATTCCGATGCAATTTCTTTGTTTCATCGTCAATAAGAAGGTCGGAGGGATACAGTAAACCTGAAGTGAAGCATCGGAATCTATAACTAGTGTCACAGGAATGGTTCAAAACATAGACAGTAAGATGAGTCAGTTTTCTTGTACTTAAGTCGCCATTGTATTTTTGTATTTAATTCCGATGCAATTTCTGTGTTTCGTCGTCAATAAGAAGGTCAGAGGGATACAGTAAACCTGAAGTGAAGCATCGGAATCTATAACTAGTGTCACAGGAATGGTTCAAACATAGACAGTGAGAAGAGTCGGTTTTCTTGTACTTAGGTCGGCATTGTGCCTTTCGTATTTAATTCCGATGCAATTTCTGTGTGTCATCGTCAATAAGAAGGTCACAGGGATACAGTAAACCTGTAGTGAAGCATCAGAATCTGTAACTAATGTCACAGGACTGGTTCTAAACATAGACAGTAAGAAGAGTCAGTTTTCTTGTACTTAATTCGGCATTGTGCGTTTTGTATTTAATTCCGTTGGAATTTCTGTGTTTCATCGTCAATAAGAAGGTCAGAGGGATACAGTAAACCTGATGTGAAGCATCGGAATCTATAACTAGTGTCACAGGAATGGTTCAAACATAGACAGTAAGAAGAGTCGGTTTTCTTGTACTTAGGTCGGCAGTGTGCCCTTTGGATGTAATTCCGATGCAATTTCTGTGTTTCATCGTCAATAAGAAGGTCCGAGGGATACAGTAAACCTGAAGTGAAGCATCGGAATCCATAACTAGTGTCACAGGAATGGTTCAAAACATAGACAGGAAGAAGAATCAGTTTTATTGTACTTAAGTAGGCATTATGCCTTCTCTATTGAATTCCGATGCAATTTCTGTGTTTCGTCGTCAATAAGAAGGTCAGAGGGATACAGTAAACCTGAAGTGAAGCATCGGAATCTATAACTAGTGTCACAGGAATGGTTCAAATCATAGACAGTAAGAAGAGTCAGTTTTCTTGTACTTAAGTGCGCATTGTGCCCTTTCTATTTAATTCGGATGCAATTTCTGTGTTTCATCGTCAATAAGAAGGTCAGAGGGATACAGTAAACCTGAAGTGAAGCATCGGACTCTATAACTAGTGTCACAGGAATGGTTCAAAACATAGACAGTAAGAAGAGTCAGTTTACTTGTACTTAAGTCGGCATTGTGCCTTTTGTATTTAATTCCGATGCAATTTCTGTGTTTCATCGTCAATATGAAGGTCAGAGGGATACAGTAAAAATGAAGTGAAGCATCGGAATCTATAACTAGTGTCACAGGAATGGTTCAAAACATAGACAGTAAGATGAGTCAGTTTTCTTGTACTTAAGTCGCCATTGTATTTTTGTATTTAATTCCGATGCAATTTCTGTGTTTCGTCGTCAATAAGAAGGTCAGAGGGATACAGTAAACCTGAAGTGAAGCATCGGAATCTATAACTAGTGTCACAGGAATGGTTCAAACATAGACAGTAAGAAGAGTTGGTTTTCTTGTACTTAGGTCGGCATTGTGCCTTTCGTATTTAATTCCGATGCAATTTCTGTGTCTCATCGTCAATAAGAAGGTCACAGGGATACAGTAAACCTGTAGTGAAGCATCAGAATCTGTAACTAATGTCACAGGACTGGTTCAAAACATAGACAGTAAGAAGAAACAGTTTTCTTGTACTTAATTCGGCATTGTGCGTTTTGTATTTAATTCCGTTGGAATTTCTGTGTTTCATCGTCAATAAGAAGGTCAGAGGGATACAGTAAACCTGATGTGAAGCATCGGAATCTATAACTAGTGTCACAGGAATGGTTCAAACATAGACAGTAAGAAGAGTCGGTTTTCTTGTACTTAGGTCGGCAGTGTGCCCTTTGTATGTAATTCCGATGCAATTTCTGTGTTTCATCGTCAATAAGAAGGTCGGAGGGATTCAGTAAACCTGAAGTGAAGCATCGGAATCTATAACTAGTGTCACAGGAATGGTTCATAACATAGACTGGAAGAAGAATCAGTTTTATTGTACTTAAGTAGTCATTGTGCCTTTTCTATTGAATTCCGATGCAATATCTGTGTTTCGTCGTCAATAAGAAGGTCAGAGGGATACAGTAAACCTGAAGTGAAGCATCGGAATCTATAACTAGTGTCACAGGAATGGTTCAAATCATAGACAGTAAGAAGAGTCAGTTTTCTTGTACTTAAGTCGGCATTGTGCATTTTCTATTTAATTCCGATGCAATTTCTGTGTTTCATCGTCAATAAGAAGGTCAGAGGGATACAGTAAACCTGAAGTGAAGCATCGGAATCTATAACTAGTGTCACAGGAATGGTTCAAAACATAGACAGTAAGAAGAGTCAGTTTACTTGTACTTAAGTCGGCATTGTGCCTTTTGTATTTAATTCCGATGCAATTTCTGTGTTTCATCGTCAATATGAAGGTCAGAGGGATACAGTAAAAATGAGGTGAAGCATCGGAATCTATAAGTAGTGTCACAGGAATGGTTCAAAACATAGACAGTAAGATGAGTCAGTTTTCTTGTACTTAAGTCGGCATTGTGATTTTTGTATTTAATTCCGATGCAATTTCTGTGTTTCATTGTCAATGAGAAGGTCAAAGTTGTACAATAAACCTGAAGTGAAGCATCAGAATCTATAACTAGTGTCAGAGGAATGGTTCAAAACATAGACAGTAAGAAGAGCCAGGTTTCTTGTACCTAAGTCGGCATTGTGCCTTTTGTATAGAATTCCGATGCAATTTCTGTGTTTCATCGTCAATAAGAAGATCAGAGGGATATAGTAAACCTGAAGTGAAGCATCGGAATCTATGAGTAGTGTCACAGGAATGGTTCAAAACATAGACAGTAAGAAGAGTCAGTTTTCTTGTACTTAAGTCGGCATTGTGCCTTTTGTATAGAATTCCGATGCAATTTCTGTGTTTCATCGTTAACAAGAAGGTCAGAGTGATACAGTAAACCTGAAGTGAAGCATCGAAATCTATAACTAGTGTCACAGGAATGGTTCAATACATAGAAAGTAAGAAGAGTCAGTTTTCTTGTACCTAAGTCGGCATTGTGCCTTTTGTATTTAATTCCGATGGAATTTCTGTGTTTCATCGTCAATAAGAAGGTCAGAGGGATACAGTAAACCTGTAGTGAAGCATCAGAATCTGTAACTAATGTCACAGGACTGGTTCAAAACATAGACAGTAAGAAGAGTCAGTTTTCTTGTACTTAATTCGGCATTGTGCGTTTTGTATTTAATTCCGTTGGAATTTCTGTGTTTCATCGTCAATAAGAAGGTCAGAGGGATACAGTAAACCTGATGTGAAGCATCGGAATCTATAACTAGTGTCACAGGAATGGTTCAAAACATAGACAGTAAGAAGAGTCAGTTTTCTTGTACTTAAGTCGGCATTGTGCCTTTCGTATTTAATTCCGATGCAATTTCTGTGTCTCATCGTCAATAAGAAGGTCACAGGGATACAGTAAACCTGTAGTGAAGCATCAGAATCTGTAACTAATGTCACAGGACTGCTTCAAAACATAAACAGTAAGAAGAGTCACTTTTCTTGTACTTAATTCGGCATTGTGCCTTTTGTATTTAATTCCGTTGGAATTTCTGTGTTTCATCGTCAATAAGAAGGTCAGAGGGATACAGTAAACCTGATGTGAAGCATCGGAATCTATAACTAGTGTCACAGGAATGGTTCAAACATAGACAGTAAGAAGAGTCGGTTTTCTTGTACTTAGGTCGGCATTGTGCCCTTTGTATTTAATTCCGATGCAATTTCTTTGTTTCATCGTCAATAAGAAGGTCGGAGGGATACAGTAAACCTGAAGTGAAGCATCGGAATCTATAACTAGTGTCACAGGAATGGTTCAAAACATAGACAGTAAGATGAGTCAGTTTTCTTGTACTTAAGTCGCCATTGTATTTTTGTATTTAATTCCGATGCAATTTCTGTGTTTCGTCGTCAATAAGAAGGTCAGAGGGATACAGTGAACCTGAAGTGAAGCATCGGAATCTATAACTAGTGTCACAGGAATGGTTCAAACATAGACAGTAAGAAGAGTCGGTTTTCTTGTACTTAGGTCGGCATTGTGCCTTTCGTATTTAATTCCGATGCAATTTCTGTGTGTCATCGTCAATAAGAAGGTCACAGGGATACAGTAAACCTGTAGTGAAGCATCAGAATCTGTAACTAATGTCACAGGACTGGTTCAAAACATAGACAGTAAGAAGAGTCAGTTTTCTTGTACTTAATTCGGCATTGTGCGTTTTGTATTTAATTCCGTTGGAATTTCTGTGTTTCATCGTCAATAAGAAGGTCAGAGGGATACAGTAAACCTGATGTGAAGCATCGGAATCTATAACTAGTGTCACAGGAATGGTTCAAACATAGACAGTAAGAAGAGTCGGTTTTCTTATACTTAGGTCGGCAGTGTGCCCTTTGGATGTAATTCCGATGCAATTTCTGTGTTTCATCGTCAATAAGAAGGCCCGAGGGATACAGTAAACCTGAAGTGAAGCATCGGAATCTATAACTAGTGTCACAGGAATGGTTCAAAACATAGACAGGAAGAAGAATCAGTTTTATTGTACTTAAGTAGGCATTATGCCTTCTCTATTGAATTCCGATGCAATTTCTGTGTTTCGTCGTCAATAAGAAGGTCAGAAGGATACAGTAAACCTGAAGTGAAGCATCGGAATCTATAACTAGTGTCACAGGAATGGTTCAAATCATAGACAGTAAGAAGAGTCAGTTTTCTTGTACTTAAGTGCGCATTGTGCCTTTTCTATTTAATTCGGATGCAATTTCTGTGTTTCATCGTCAATAAGAAGGTCAGAGGGATACAGTAAACCTGAAGTGAAGCATCGGAATCTATAACTAGTGTCACAGGAATGGTTCAAAACATAGACAGTAAGAAGAGTCAGTTTACTTGTACTTAAGTCGGCATTGTGCCTTTTGTATTTAATTCCGATGCAATTTCTGTGTTTCATCGTCAATATGAAGGTCAGAGGGATACAGTAAAAATGAAGTGAAGCATCGGAATCTATAACTAGTGTCACAGGAATGGTTCAAAACATAGACAGTAAGATGAGTCAGTTTTCTTGTACTTAAGTCGCCATTGTATTTTTGTATTTAATTCCGATGCAATTTCTGTGTTTCGTCGTCAATAAGAAGGTCAGAGGGATAAAGTAAACCTGAAGTGAAGCATCGGAATCTATAACTAGTGTCACTGGAATGGTTCAAACATAGACAGTAAGAAGAGTTGGTTTTCTTGTACTTAGGTCGGCATTGTGCCTTTCGTATTTAATTCCGATGCAATTTCTGTGTCTCATCGTCAATAAGAAGGTCACAGGGATACAGTAAACCTGTAGTGAAGCATCAGAATCTGTAACTAATGTCACAGGACTGGTTCAAAACATAGACAGTAAGAAGAAACAGTTTTCTTGTACTTAATTCGGCATTGTGCGTTTTGTATTTAATTCCGTTGGAATTTCTGTGTTTCATCGTCAATAAGAAGGTCAGAGGGATACAGTAAACCTGATGTGAAGCATCGGAATCTATAACTAGTGTCACAGGAATGGTTCAAACATAGACAGTAAGAAGAGTCGGTTTTCTTGTACTTAGGTCGGCAGTGTGCCCTTTGTATGTAATTCCGATGCAATTTCTGTGTTTCATCGTCAATAAGAAGGTCGGAGGGATACAGTAAACCTGAAGTGAAGCATCGGAATCTATAACTAGTGTCACAGGAATGGTTCATAACATAGACTGGAAGAAGAATCAGTTTTATTGTACTTAAGTAGGCATTGTGCCTTTTCTATTGAATTCCGATGCAATATCTGTGTTTCGTCGTCAATAAGAAGGTCAGAGGGATACAGTAAACCTGAAGTGAAGCATCAGAATCTATAACTAGTGTCACAGGAATGGTTCAAATCATAGACAGTAAGAAGAGTCAGTTTTCTTGTACTTAAGTCGGCATTGTGCCTTTTCTATTTAATTCCGATGCAATTTCTGTGTTTCATCGTCAATAAGAAGGTCAGAGGGATACAGTAAACCTGAAGTGAAGCATCGGAATCTATAACTAGTGTCACAGGAATTGTTCAAAGCATAGACAGTAAGAAGAGTCAGTTTACTTGTACTTAAGTCGGCATTGTGCCTTTTGTATTTAATTCCGATGCAATTTCTGTGTTTCATCGTCAATATGAAGGTCAGAGGGATACAGTAAAAATGAGGTGAAGCATCGGAATCTATAACTAGTGTCACAGGAATAGTTCAAAACATAGACAGTAAGATGAGTCAGTTTTCTTGTACTTAAGTCGGCATTGTGATTTTTGTATTTAATTCCGATGCAATTTCTGTGTTTCATTGTCAATGAGAAGGTCAAAGTTGTACAATAAACCTGAAGTGAAGCATCAGAATCTATAACTAGTGTCAGAGGAATGGTTCAAAACATAGACAGTAAGAAGAGCCAGGTTTCTTGTACCTAAGTCGGCATTGTGCCTTTTGTATAGAATTCCGATGCAATTTCTGTGTTTCATCGTCAGTAAGAAGATCAGAGGGATATAGTAAACCTGAAGTGAAGCATCGGAATCTATGACTAGTGTCACAGGAATGGTTCAAAACATAGACAGTAAGAAGAGTCAGTTTTCTTGTACTTAAGTCGGCATTGTGCCTTTTGTATAGAATTCCGATGCAATTTCTGTGTTTCATCGTTAACAAGAAGGTCAGAGTGATACAGTAAACCTGAAGTGAAGCATCGAAATCTATAACTAGTGTCACAGGAATGGTTCAAAACATAGAAAGTAAGAAGAGTCAGTTTTCTTGTACCTAAGTCGGCATTGTGCCTTTTGTATTTAATTCCGATGGAATTTCTGTGTTTCATCGTCAATAAGAAGGTCAGAGGGATACAGTAAACCTGAAGTGAAGCATCGGAATCTATAACTAGTGTCACAGGAATGGTTCAAACATAGACAGTAAGAAGAGTCGGTTTTCTTGTGATTCGGTCGGCATTGTGCCCTTTGTATTTAATTCCGATGCAATTTCTCTGTTTCATCGTCAATAAGAAGGTCGGAGGGATACAGTAAACTTGAAGTGAAGCATCGGAATCCATAACTAGTGTCACAGGAATGGTTCAAAACATAGACAGTAAGAAGAATCAGTTTTCTTGTACTTAAGTACGCATTGTGCCTTTTCTATTGAATTCCGATGCAATTTCTGTGTTTCGTCGTCAATAAGAAGGTCAGAGGGATACAGTAAACCTGAAGTGAAGCATCGGAATCTATAACTAGTGTCACAGGAACGGTTCAAAACATAGACAGTAAGAAGAGTCAGTCTTCTTGTACTTAAGTCGGCATTGTTCCTATTACATTTAATTCCGATGCATTTTCTGTGTTTCATCGTCAATAAAAAAGTCAGAGGGATACAGTAAACCTGAAGTGAAGCATCGGAATCTATAACTAGTGACACAGGAATGGTTCAAAACATAGACAGTAAGAAGAGTCAGTTTTCTTGTACTTAAGTCGGGATTGTGCCTTTTGTATTTAATTCTGATGCAATTTCTGTGTCTCATCGTCAACAATAAGGTCAGAGGGATACAGTAAACCTGAAGTGAAGCATCGGAAACTATAACTAGTGTCACAGGAATGGTTCAAAACATAGACAGTAAGAAGAGTCAGTTTTCTTGTACTTAAATCGGCATTGTGCCTTTTGTATAGAATTCCGATGCAATTTCTGTGTTTCATCGTCAAAAAGAAGGTCAGAGGGATACAGTAAACCTGAAGTGAAGCATCGGAATCTATAACTAGTGTCACAGGAATGGTTCAAAACATAGAAAGTAAGAAGAGTCAGTTTTCTTGTACCTAAGTCGGCATTGTGCCTTTTGTATTTAATTCCGTTGGAATTTCTGTGTTTCATCGTCAATAAGAAGGTCGGAGGGATACAGTAAACCTGAAGTGAAGCATTGGAATCTATAACTAGTGTCACAGGAATGGTTCAAAACATAGACAGGAAGAAGAATCAGTATTATTGTACTTAAATAGGCATTGTGCCTTTTCTATTGAATTCCGATGCAATTTCTGTGTTTCGTCGTCAATAAGAAGGTCAGAGGGATACAGTAAACCTGAAGTGAAGCATCGGAATCTATAACTAGTGTCACAGGAACGGTTCAAAACATAGACAGTAAGAAGAGTCAGTCTTCTTGTACTTAAGTCGGCATTGTTCCTATTACATTTAATTCCGATGCATTTTCTGTGTTTCATCGTCAATAAGAAAGTCAGAGGGATACAGTAAACCTGAAGTGAAGCATCGGAATCTATAACTAGTGACACAGGAATGGTTCAAAACATAGACAGTAAGAAGAGTCAGTTTTCTTGTACTTAAGTCGGGATTGTGCCTTTTGTATTTAATTCTGATGCTATTTCTGTGTCTCATCGTCAACAATAAGGTCAGAGGGCTACAGTAAACCTGAAGTGAAGCATCGGAAACTATAACTAGGGTCACAGGAATGGTTCAAAACATAGACAGTAAGAAGAGTCAGTTTTCTTGTACTTAAATCGGCATTGTGCCTTTTGTATTTAATTCCGATGCAATTTCTGTGTTTCATTGTCAATGAGAATGTCATAGGGATACAGTAAACCCGAAGTGAAGCATCGAAATCTATAACTAGAGTCACAGGAATGGTTCAAAACATAGAAAGTAAGAAGAGTCAGTTTTCTTGTACCTAAGTCGGCATTGTGCCTTTTGTATTTAATTCCGATGGAATTTCTGTGTTTCGTCGTCAATAAGAAGGTCAGAGGGATACAGTAAACCTGGAGTGAAGCATCGGAATCTATAACTAGTGTCACAGGAATGGTACAAACATAGACAGTAAGAAGAGTCGGTTTTCTTGTACTTAGGTCGGCATTGTGCTCTTTGTATTTAATTCCGACGCAATTCCTCTGTTTCATCGTCAATAAGAAGGTCGGAGGGATACAGTAAACTTGAAGTGAAGCATCGGAATCTATAACTAGTGTCACAGGAATGGTTCAAAACATAGACAGTAAGAAGAATCAGTTTTCTTGTACTTAAGTGCGCATTATGCCTTTTCTATTGAATTCCGATGCAATTTCTGTGTTTCGTCGTCAATAAGAAGGTCAGAGGGATACAGTAAACCTGAAGTGAAGCATCGGAATCTATAACTAGTGTCACAGGAATGGTTCAAATCATAGACAGTAAGAAGAGTCAGTTTACTTGTACTTAAGTCGGCATTGTGCCTTTCGTATTTAATTCCGATGCAATTTCTGTGTTTCATCGTCAATAAGGAGGTCAGAGGGATACAGTGAACCTGAAGTGAAGCATTGGAATCTATAACTAGTGTCACAGGAATGGTTCAAAACATAGACAGAAAGATGAGCCACTCTTCTTGTACTTGAGTCGGCATTGTGCCTTTTGTATTTAATTCCGATGCAGTTTCTGTGTTTCATCGTCAATAAGGAGGTCAGAGGGATACAGTGAACCTGAAGTGAAGCATCGGAATCTATAACTAGTGTCACAGGAATGGTTCAAAACATAGACAGTAAGAAGAGCCAGTCTTCTTGTAGTAGAGTCGGCATCATGCCTTTTGTATTTAATTCCGATGCAATTTCTGTGTTTCATCGTCAATAAGAAGGTCAGAGGGATACAGTAAACCTGAAGTGAAGCTTCGGAATCTATAACTAGTGTCACAGGAATGGTTCAAAACATAGACAGTAAGAAGAGTCAGTTTGCTTGAACTTAAGTCGGCATTGTGCCTTTTGTATTTAATTCCGAAGCATTTTCTGCGTTTCATCGTCAATATGAAGGTCAGAGGGATACAGTAAACCTGAAGTGAAGCAACGGAATCTATAACTAGTGTCACAGGAATGGTTCAAAACATAGACAGTAAGAAGAGTCAGTTTACTTGTACTTAAGTCGGCATTGTGCCTTTCGTATTTAATTCCGATGCAATTTCTGTGTCTCATAGTCAATAAGAAGGTCACAGGGATACAGTAAACCGGTAGTGAAGCATCAGAATCTGTAACTAATGTCACAGGACTGGTTCAAAACATAGACTGTAAGAAGAGTCAGTTTTCTTGTACTTAATTCGGCATTGTGCCTTTTGTATTTAATTCCGATGCAATTTCTGTGTTTCATCGTCAATAAGAAAGTCAGAGGGATACAGTAAACCTGAAGTGAAGCATCGGAATCTATAACTAGTGTCACAGGAATGGTTCAAGACATAGAAAGTAAGAAGAGTCAGTTTTCTTGTACTTAAGTCTGCATTGTGCCTTTTCTATTTAATTCCGTGGCAATTTCTGTGTTTCATCGTCAATAAGAAGGTCGGAGGGATACAGTAAACCTGAAGTGAAGCATCGGAATCTATAACTAGAGTCACAGGAATGGTTCAAAACATAGACAGTAAGAAGAATCAGTTTTCTTGTACTTAAGTAGGCATTGTGCTTTTGTATTGAATTGCGATGCAAGTTCTGCGTTTCGTCCCTAATAAGAAGGTGAGAGGGATACAGGAAACCTGAAGTGAAGCATCGGAATCTATAACTAGTGTCGCAGGAATTGTTCAAAACATAGACAGTAAGAAGAGTCAGTTTTCTTGTACTTAAGTCGGCATTGTGCCTTTTCTATTGAATTCCGATGCAATATCTGTGTTTCGTCGTCAATAAGAAGGTCAGAGGGATACAGTAAACCTGAAGTGACGCATCGGAATCTATAACTAGTGTCAGAGGATTGGTTCAAAACATAGACAGTAAGAAGAGTCAGTGTACTTGTACTTATGTCGGCATTGTGGCATTTGTATTTACTTCCGATGCAATTTCTATGTTTCATCGTCAATAATTAGGTCAGAGGGATACAGTAAACCTGAAGTGAAGCATCGGAATCTATAACTAGTGTCACAGGAATGGTTCAAAACATAGACAGTAAGAAGAGTCAGTTTTCTTGTACTTAACCTGGCATTGTACCTTTTCTATTTAATTCCGATGCAATTTCTGTGTTTCGTCGTGAATAAGAAGGTCCAAGGGATACAGTAAACCTGAAGTGAAGCATCGGAATCTAAAACCGGTCTCACAGGAAAGGTTCAAAACATAGACAGTAAGAAGAGCCAGTCTTCTTGTACTTGAGTCTGCATTGTGCCCTTTGTATTTAATTCCTATGCAATTTCTATGTTTCATCGTCAATCAGACGGTCAGAGGGATACAGTAAACCTGAAGTGAAGCATCGGAATGTATAACTAGTGTCACAGGAATGGTTCAAAACATAGACAGTAAGTAAAGTCAGTTTTCTTGTACTTAAGTCGGCATTGTGCCTTTTATATTTAATTCCGATGCAATTTCTGTGTTTCGTCGTCAATAAGAATGGCCAAGGGATACAGTAAACCTGAAGTGAAGCATCGGAATCTAAAATCGGTCTCACAGGAAAGGTTCAAATCATAGACAGTAAGAAGAGCCAGTCTTTTTGTACTTGAGGCGGCATTGTGCCTTTTGCATTTAATTTCGATGCAATTTCTATGTTTCATCGTCAATAAGAAAGTCAGAGGGATACAGTAAACCTTAAGTGAAGCATTGGACTATATAGCTAGTGTCACAGGAATGGTTCAAAACGTAGACAGTAAGAAGAATTAGTCTTCCTGTACTTAAGTCGGCATTGTGCCTTTTGTATTTAATTCCGAAGCAATTTCTGTGTTTCATCGTCACTAAGAGGGTCAGAGGGATACAGTAAACCTGAAGTGAAGCATCGGAATCTATAACTAGTGTAACAGGAATGGTTCAAACATAGACAGTAAGAAGAGTCAGTTTTCTTGTACTTAAGTCGGCATTGTGCCTTTTCTATTTAATTCCGATGCAATTTCTGTGTTTCATCGTCAATAAGAAGGTAGGAGGGATACAGTAAACCTGAAGTGAAGCATCGGAATCTATGACTAGTGTCACAGGAATGGTTCAAAACATAGACAGGAAAAGAGAGTCAGTTTTCTTGTACTTAAGTAGGCATTGTGCCTTTTGTATTTAATTCCAATGCAATTTCTGTGTTTCATCTTCAATAAGAAGGTCCAAGGGATACAGTAAACCTGAAGTCAAGCATCGTAATCTAAAAGTGGTCTCAAAGGAAAGGTTCAAAACATAGACAGTAAGAAGAGCCAGTCTTCCTGTACTTGAATCGTCTAGGTGCCTTTTGTATTTATTTCCGATGCAATTTCTCTGTTTCATCGTCAATAAGAAGGTCAGAGGGATACAGTAAACCTGAAGTGAAGCATAGGAATCCATATCTAGTGTCACAGGAATGTTTCAAAGCATAGACAGTAAGAAGTGTCAGTTTTCCTATAATTAAGTCGGCATTGTGCCTTTTGTATTTAATTCCAATGTAATTTCTGTGTTTCATCGTCAGTAAGAAGGTCAGAGGGATACAGTAAACCTGAAGTGATGCATCGGAATCTATGACTAGTGTCACAGGAATGGTTCAAAACAATGACAGTAAGAAGAGTCAGTTTTCTTGTACTTAATCCGGTATTGTGCCATTTCTATTTAATTCCGATGCAATTTCTGTGTTTCGTCGTGAATCAGAAGGACCAAGGGATACAGTAAACCTGAAGTGAAGCATCGGAATCTAAAACTGGTCTCACGGTAGTGTTTCAAAACATAGACAGTAAGAAGGGCCAGTCTTCTTGTACTTGAGTCTGCATTGTACCTTTTGTATTTAATACCGATGCAAATTCTGTGTTTCATCGTCAATAAGACGGTCAGAGGGATACAGTAAACCTGAAGTGAAGCATCGGAATCTATAACTAGTGTCACAGGAATGGTTCAAAACATAGACAGTAAGAAGAGTCAGTTTACTTGTACTTAAGTCGGCATTGTGCCTTTCGTATTTAGTTCCGATGCAATTTCTGTGTTTCATCGTCAATAAGAAGGTCGGAGGGATACAGTAAAAATGAAGTGAAGCATCGGAATCTATAACTAGTGTCAGAGGAATGGTTCAAACATAGACAGTAAGAAGAGTCAGTTTACTTGTACTTAAGTCGGCATTGTGCCCTTTGTATTTAATTCCAATGCAATATCTGTGTTTCATCGTCAATGGGTGGGTCAGAGTGATACAGTAAAAATGAAGTGAAGCATTGGAATCAATAACTAGTGTCACAGGAATGGTTCAAAACATAGACAGTAAGAAGAGTCAGTTTTCTTGTACTTAACCCGGCATTGAACCTTTTCTACTTAATTCCGATGCAATTTCTGTGTTTCGTCGTGAATAAGAAGGTCCAAGGGATACAGTAAACCTGAAGTGAAGCATAGAAATCTAAAACCGGTCTCACAGGAAAGGTTCAAAACATAGATAGTAAGAAGAGCCAGTCTTCTTGTACTTAAGTCTGCATTTTGGCTTTTGTATTTAATTCCGATGCAATTTCTGTGTTTCATCGTCAATCAGACGGTCACAGGGATACAGTAAACCTGAAGCGAAGCGTCGGAATCAATAACTAGTGTCACAGCAATGGTTCAAAACGTAGACAGTAAGAAGGGTCATTTTTCTTGTACTTAGGTACGCATTGTGCCGTTTCTATTTAATTCCGATACAATTTCTGTGTTTCGTCGTCAATAAGAATGGCCAAGGGATACAGTAAACCTGAAGTGAAGCATCGGAATCTAAAACTGGTCTCATAGGAAAGGTTCAATGCATAGACAGTAGGAAGAGCCAGTCTTTTTGTACTTGAGGCGGCATTGTGCCTTTTGTATTTATTTCCGATTTAATTTCTCGGTTTCATCGTCAATAAGAAGGTCAGAGGGATACAGTAAACCTGAAGTGAAGCATAGGAATCCATATCTAGTGTCACAGGAATGTTTCAAAGCATAGACAGTAAGAAGTGTCAGTTTTCCTATAATTAAGTCGGCATTGTGGCTTTTGTATTTAATTCCGACGTAATTTCTGTGTGTCATCGTCAATAAGAAGGTCAGAGGGATATAGTAAACCTGAAGTGATGCATCGGAATCTATAATTAGTGTCACAGGAATGGTTCAAAACAAAGACAGTAAGAAGAGTCAGTTTTCTTGTACTTAATCCGGCATTGTGCCATTGCTGTTTAATTCCGATGCAATTTCTGTGTTTCGTTGTGAATCAGAAGGTCCAAGGGATACAGTAAACCTGAAGTGAAGCATCGGAATCTAAAACTGGTCTCATGGGAAAGTTTCAAAACATAGAGAGTAAGAAGGGCCAGTCTTCTTGAACTTGAGTCTGCATTGTACCTTTTGTATTTAATTCCGATGGAATTTCTGTGTTTCATCGTCAATAAGACGGTCAGAGGGATACAGTAAACCTGAAGTGAAGCATCGGAATCTATAACTTGTGTCACCGGAATGGTTCAAAACATAGACAGTAAGAAGAGTCAGTCTTCATGTACTTAAGTCGGCATTGTGCATTTTCTATTGAAATCCGATGCAATTTCTGTGTTTCGTCGTCAACAAGAAGGTAAGAGGGATACAGTAAACCTGAAGTGAAGCATCGGAATCTATAACTAGTGTCAGTGGAATGGTTCAAAACATAGACAGTAAGAAGAGTCAGTTTACTTGTACTTAAGTCGGCATTGTGCCTTTTGTATTTAATTCCAATGCAATATCTGTGTTTCATCGTCAATGGGTAGGTCAGAGTGATACAGTAAACCAGAAGTGAAGCATCGGAATCAATAACTAGTGTCACAGGAATGGTTCAAAACATAGACAGTAAGAAGAGTCAGTTTTCTTGTACTTAACCCGGCATTGAACCTTTTTCTACTTAATTCCGATGCAATTTCTTTGTTTCGTCGTGAATAAGAAGGTCCAAGGGATACAGTAAACCTGAAGTGAAGCTTAGTAATCTAAAACCCGTCTCACAGGAAAGGTTCAAAACATAGACAGTAAGAAGAGCCAGTCTTCCTGTACTTGAATCGTCTAGGTGCCTTTTGTATTTATTTCCGATGCAATTTCTGTGTTTCATCGTCAATAAGAAGGTCAGAGGGATCCAGTAAACCTGAAGTGAAGCATAGGAATCCATATCTAGTGTCACAGGAATGTTTCAAAGCATAGACAGTAAGAAGTGTCAGTTTTCCTATAATTAAGTCGGCATTGTGCCTTTTGTATTTAATTCCAATGTAATTTCAGTGTTTCATCGTCAATAAGAAGGTCAGAGGGATACAGTAAACCTGAAGTGATGCATCGGAATCTATGACTAGTGTCACAGGAATGGTTCAAAACAATGACAGTAAGAAGATTCAGTTTTCTTGTACTTAATCTGTTATTGTGCCATTTCTATTTAATTCCGATGCAATTTCTGTGTTTCGTCGTGAATCAGAAGGTCCAAGGGATACAGTAAACCTGAAGTGAAGCATCGGAATCTAAAACTGGTCTCACGGGAGAGTTTCAAAACGTAGACAGTAAGAAGGGCCAGTCTTCTTGTACTTGAGTCTGCATTGTACCTTTTGTATTTAATTCCGATGCAATTTCTGTGTTTCATCGTCAATAAGACGGTCAGAGGGATACAGTAAACCTGAAGTGAATCATCGGAACCTATAACTAGTTTCACAGGAATGGTTCAAAACATAGACAGTAAGAAGAGTCAGTTTTCTTGTACTTAAGTCGGCATGGTGCCTTTTCTATGTAATTCCGATGCAATTTCTGTGTCTCGTCGTCAATAAGAGGGGCCAAGGGATACAGTAAACCTGAAGTGAAGCATCGGAATCTAAAATCGGTCTCATAGGAAAGGTTCAAAACACAGACAGTAAGAGGAGCCAGTCTTTTTGTATTTCAGTCGGCATTGTGAATTTTGTATTTAATTCCGATGCAATTTCAGTGTTTCATCGTCAATAAGAAAGCCAGAGGGATACAGTAAACCTGAAGTGAAGCATCGGAATCTATAACTAGTGTCACAGGAATGGATCAAATCGTAGACAGTTAGAAGAGTCAGTCATCTTGTACTTAAGTCGGCTTTGTGCTTTTGTTTGTATTCCGATGCAATTTCTGTGTGTCATCGTCAATATGAAGATCAGAGGTATACAGTAAACCTGAAGTGAAGCATCGGAATCTATAACTAGTGTCACAGGAGTGGTTCAAAACATAGACAGTAACAAGAGTCAGTTTACTTGTACTTAAGTCGGCAATGTGCCTTTCGTATTTCATTCCGATGCAATTTCTGTGTTTCATCGTCAATAAGAAGGTCAGAGGGATACAGTAAACCTGAAGTGAAGCATCAGAATCTGTAACTAATGTCACAGGAATGGTTCAAAACATGGACAGTAAGAAGAGTCAGTTTACTTGTACCTAAGCCGGCATTGTGCCTTTCGTATTTAATTCCGATGCAATTTCTGTGTTTCATCGTCAATAAGAAGGTCAGAGGGATACAGTAAACCTGAAGTGAAGCATCAGAATCTGTAACTAATCTCACTGGAATGGTTCAAAACATAGACAGTAAGAAGAGTCATTTCGCTTGTACCTAAATCGGCATTATGCCTTTTGTATTTAATTCCGATGCAATTTCTGTTTTTCATCGTCAATAGGAAGGTCAGAGGGATACAGTAAACCTGAAGTGAAGCATCGGAATCTCTAACTAGTGTCACAGGAATGGTTCACAACATAGACAGTAAGAAGAGTTAGTTTTCTTGTACATAAGTCGGCATTGTGCCTTTTCTATTTAGTTCCGATGCAATTTCTGTGTTTCATCGTCAATAAGAAGGTCGGAGGGATACAGTAAACCCGAAGTGAAGCATCGGAATCTATATCTAGAGTCACAGGAATGGTTCAAATCATAGACAGTAAGAAGAATCAGCTTTCTTGTACTTAAGTAGGCATTGTGCCTTCTGTATTGAATTGCGATGCAATTTCTGTGTTTCGTCGTCGATAAGAAGGTCAGAGGGATCCAGTAAACCTGAAGTGAAACATCGGAATCTATAACTAGTGTCACAGGAATGGTTCAAAACATAGACAGTAAGAAGAGCCAGTCTTCTTGTACTTGAGTCTGCATTGTGCCCTTTGTATTTAATTCCTATGCAATTTCTGTGTTTCATCGTCAATCAGACGGTCAGAGGGATACAGTAAACCTGAAGTGAAGCATCGGAGTGTATAACTAGTGTCACAGGAATGGTTCAAAACATAGACAGTAAGTAAAGTCAGTTTTCTTGTACTTAAGTCGGCATTGTGCCTTTTATATTTAATTCCGATGCAATTTCTGTGTTCCGTCGTCAATAAGAATGGCCAAGGGATACAGTAAACCTGAAGTGAAGCATCGGAATCTAAAACCGGTCTCACAGGAAAGGTTCAAATCATAGACAGTAAGAAGAGCCAGTCTTTTTGTACTTGAGGCGGCATTGTGCCTTTTGTATTTAATTTCGATGCAATTTCTGTGTTTCATCGTCAATAAGAAAGTCAGAGGGATACAGTAAACCTGAAGTGAAGCATTGGACTATATAGCTAGTGTCACAGGAATGGTTCAAAACGTAGACAGTAAGAAGAATTAGTCTTCCTGTACTTAAGTCGGCATTGTGCCTTTTGTATTTAATTCCGAAGCAATTTCTGTGTTTCATCGTCACTAAGAGGGTCAGAGGGATACAGTAAACCTGAAGTGAAGCATCGGAATCTATAACTAGTGTAACAGGAATGGTTCAAACATAGACAGTAAGAAGAGTCAGTTTTCTTGTACTTAAGTCGGCATTGTGCCTTTTCTATTTAATTCCGATGCAATTTCTGTGTTTCATCGTCAATAAGAAGGTAGGAGGGATACAGTAAACCTGAAGTGAAGCATCGGAATCTATAACTAGTGTCACAGGAATGGTTCAAAACATAGACAGTAAAAGAGAGTCAGTTTTCTTGTACTTAAGTAGGCATTGTGCCTTTTGTATTTAATTCCAATGCAATTTCTGTGTTTCATCTTCAATAAGAAGGTCCAAGGGATACAGTAAACCTGAAGTCAAGCATCGGAATCTAAAAGTGGTCTCAAAGGAAAGGTTCAAAACATAGACAGTAAGAAGAGCCAGTCTTCCTGTACTTGAATCGTCTAGGTGCCTTTTGTATTTATTTCCGATGCAATTTCTCTGTTTCATCGTCAATAAGAAGGTCAGAGGGATACAGTAAACCTGAAGTGAAGCATAGGAATCCATATCTAGTGTCACAGGAATGTTTCAAAGCATAGACAGTAAGAAGTGTCAGTTTTCCTATAATTAAGTCGGCATTGTGCCTTTTGTATTTAATTCCAATCTAATTTCTGTGTTTCATCGTCAATAAGAAGGTCAGAGGGATACAGTAAACCTGAAGTGATGCATCGGAATCTATGACTAGTGTCACAGGAATGGTTCAAAACAATGACAGTAAGAAGAGTCAGTTTTCTTGTACTTAATCCGGTATTGTGCCATTTCTATTTAATTCCGATGCAATTTCTGTGTTTCGTCGTGAATCAGAAGGACCAAGGGATACAGTAAACCTGAAGTGAAGCATCGGAATCTAAAACTGGTCTCACGGGAGTGTTTCAAAACATAGACAGTAAGAAGGGCCAGTCTTCTTGTACTTGAGTCTGCATTGTACCTTTTGTGTTTAATACCGATGCAAATTCTGTGTTTCATCGTCAATAAGACGGTCAGAGGGATACAGTAAACCTGAAGTGAAGCATCGGAATCTATAACTAGTGTCACAGGAATGGTTCAAAACATAGACAGTAAGAAGAGTCAGTTTACTTGTACTTAAGTCGGCATTGTGCCTTTCGTATTTAATTCCGATGCAATTTCTGTGTTTCATCGTCAATAAGAAGATCAGAGGGATGCAGTAATCCTGAAGTGAAGCATCGGAATCTATAACTAGTGCAACAGGAATGGTTCAAAACATAGACAGTAAGTAGAGTTAGTTTTCTTGTACTTAAGTCCGCATTGTCCCCTATGTATTTAATTCCGATGCAATTTCTGTGTTTCATCGTCAATAAGAAGGTCAGAGGGATACAGTAAATCTGAAGTGAAGCATCAGAATCTGTAACTAATGTCACTGGAATGGTTCAAAACATAGACAGTAAGAAGAGTCAGTTTTCTTGTACCTCAATCGGTATTGTGCCTTTTCTATTTAGTTCCGATGCAATGTCTGTGTTTCATCGTCAATAAGAAGGTCGGAGGGATACAGTAAACCTGAAGTGAAGCATCGGAATCTATAACTAGTGTCAGAGGAATGGTTCAAACATAGACAGTAGGAAGAGTCAGTTTACTTGTACTTAAGTCGGCATTGTGCCTTTTGTATTTAATTCCAATGCAATATCTGTGTTTCATCGTCAATGGGTAGGTCAGAGTGATACAGCAAAAATGAAGTGAAGCATTGGAATCAATAACTAGTGTCACAGGAATGGTTCAAAACATAGACAGTAAGAAGAGTCAATTTTCTTGTACTTAACCCGGCATTGAACCTTTTCTACTTAATTCCGATGCAATTTCTGTGTTTCGTCGTGAATAAGAAGGTCCAAGGGATACAGTAAACCTGAAGTGAAGCATAGAAATCTAAAACCGGTCTCACAGGAAAGGTTCAAAACATAGATAGTATGAAGAGCCAGTCTTCTTGTACTTGAGTCTGCATTTTGGCTTTTGTATTTAATTCCGATGCAATTTCTGTGTTTCATCGTCAATCAGACGGTCAGAGGGATACAGTAAACCTGAAGTGAAGCATCGGAATCAATAACTAGTGTCACAGCAATGGTTCAAAACGTAGACAGTAAGAAGGGTCATTTTTCTTGTACTTAGGTACGCATTGTGCCGTTTCTATTTAATTCCGATACAATTTCTGTGTTTCGTCGTCAATAAGAATGGCCAAGGGATACAGTAAACCTGAAGTGAAGCATCGGAATCTAAAACTGGTCTCATAGGAAAGGTTCAATGCATAGACAGTAGGAAGAGCCAGTCTTTTTGTACTTGAGGCGGCATTGTGCCTTTTGTATTTATTTCCGATTTAATTTCTCGGTTTCATCGTCAATAAGAAGGTCAGAGGGATACAGTAAACCTGAAGTGAAGCATAGGAATCCATATCTAGTGTCACAGGAATGTTTCAAAGCATAGACAGTAAGAAGCGTCAGTTTTCCTATAATTAAGTCGGCATTGTGGCTTTTGTATTTAATTCCGATGTAATTTCTGTGTTTCATCGTCAATAAGAAGGTCAGAGGGATATAGTAAACCTGAAGTGATGCATCGGAATCTATAATTAGTGTCACAGGAATGGTTCAAAACAAAGACAGTAAGAAGAGTCAGTTTTCTTGTACTTAATCCGGCATTGTGCCATTGCTGTTTAATTCCGATGCAATTTCTGTGTTTCGTCGTGAATCAGAAGGTCCAAGGGATACAGTAAACCTGAAGTGAAGCATCGGAATCTAAAACTGGTCTCACGGGAAAGTTTCAAAACATAGAGAGTAAGAAGGGCCAGTCTTCTTGAACTTGAGTCTGCATTGTACCTTTTGTATTTAATTCCGATGGAATTTCTGTGTTTCATCGTCAATAAGACGGTCAGAGGGATACAGTAAACCTGAAGTGAAGCATCGGAATCTATAACTTGTGTCACCGGAATGGTTCAAAACATAGACAGTAAGAAGAGTCAGTCTTCATGTACTTAAGTCGGCATTGTGCATTTTCTATAGAAATCCGATGCAATTTCTGTGTTTCGTCGTCAATAAGAAGGTAAGAGGGATACAGTAAACCTGAAGTGAAGCATCGGAGTCTATAACTAGTGTCAGTGGAATGGTTCAAAACATAGACAGTAAGAAGAGTCAGTTTACTTGTACTTAAGTCGGCATTGTGCCTTTTGTATTTAATTCCAATGCAATATCTGTGTTTCATCGTCAATGGGTAGGTCAGAGTGATACAGTAAACCAGAAGTGAAGCATCGGAATCAATAACTAGTGTCACAGGAATGGTTCAAAACATAGACAGTAAGAAGAGTCAGTTTTCTTGTACTTAACCCGGCATTGAACCTTTTTCTACTTAATTCCGATGCAATTTCTTTGTTTCGTCGTGAATAAGAAGGTCCAAGGGATACAGTAAACCTGAAGTGAAGCATAGTAATCTAAAACCCGTCTCACACGAAAGGTTCAAAACATAGACAGTAAGAAGAGCCAGTCTTCCTGTACTTGAATCGTCTAGGTGCCTTTTGTATTTATTTCCGATGCAATTTCTGTGTTTCATCGTCAATAAGAAGGTCAGAGGGATCCAGTAAACCTGAAGTGAAGCATAGGAATCCATATCTAGTGTCACAGGAATGTTTCAAAGCATAGACAGTAAGAAGTTTCAGTTTCCCTATAATTAAGTCGGCATTGTGCCTTTTGTATTTAATTCCAATGTAATTTCAGTGTTTCATCGTCAATAAGAAGGTCAGAGGGATACAGTAAACCTGAAGTGATGCATCGGAATCTATGACTAGTGTCACAGGAATGGTTCAAAACAATGACAGTAAGAAGATTCAGTTTTCTTGTACTTAATCTGTTATTGTGCCATTTCTATTTAATTCCGATGCAATTTCTGTGTTTCGTCGTGAATCAGAAGGTCCAGGGGATACAGTAAACCTAAAGTGAAGCATCGGAATCTAAAACTGGTCTCACGGGAGAGTTTCAAAACGTAGACAGTAAGAAGGGCCAGTCTTCTTGTACTTGAGTCTGCATTGTACCTTTTGTATTTAATTCCGATGCAATTTCTGTGTTTCATCGTCAATAAGACGGTCAGAGGGATACAGTAAACCTGAAGTGAAGCATCAGAATCTGTAACTAATGTCACAGGAATGGTTCAAAACATGGACAGTAAGAAGAGTCAGATTACTTGTACCTAAGCCGGCATTGTGCCTTTCGTATTTAATTCCGATGCAATTTCTGTGTTTCATCGTCAATAAGAAGGTCAGAGGGATACAGTAAACCTGAAGTGAAGCATCAGAATCTGTAACTAATCTCACTGGAATGGTTCAAAACATAGACAGTAAGAAGAGTCATTTCGCTTGTACCTAAATCGGCATTGTGCCTTTTGTATTTAATTCCGATGCAATTTCTGTTTTTCATCGTCAATTGGAAGGTCAGAGGGATACAGTAAACCTGAAGTGAAGCATCGGAATCTCTAACTAGTGTCACAGGAATGGTTCAAAGCATAGACAGTAAGAAGAGTCTGTTTTCTTGTACTTTAGTCGGCATTGTGCATTTTCTATAGAATTCCGATGCAATTTCTGAGTTTCGTCGTCAATAAGAAGGTAAGAGGGATACAGTAAACCTGAATTGAAGCATCGGAATCTATAACTAGTGTCAGAGGAATGGTTCAAACATAGACAGTAAGAAGAGTCAGCTTACTTGTACTTAAGTAGGCATTGTGCCTTTTGTATTTAATTCCAGTGCAATATCTGTGTTTCATCGTCAATGGGTAGGTCAGAGTGATACAGTAAACCTGAAGTGAAGCATTGGAATCAATAACTAGTGTCACAGGAATGGTTGAAAACATAGACAGTAAGAAGAGTCAGTTTTCTTGTACTTAACCCGGCATTGAACCTTTTCTACTTAATTCCGATGCCTTTTCTGTGTTTCGTCGTGAATAAGAAGGTCCAAGGGATACAGTAAACCTGAAGTGAAGCATAGAAATCTAAAACCGGTCTCACAGGGAAGGTTCAAAACATAGACAGTAAGAACAGCCAGTCTTCTTGTACTTGAGTCTGCATTTTGGCTTTTGTATTTAATTCCGTTGCAATTTCTGTGTTTCATCGTCAATCAGACGGTCAGGGGGATACAGTAAACCTGAAGTGAAGCATCGGAATCAATAACTAGTGTCACAGCAATGGTTCAAAACGTAGACAGTAGGAAGGGTCAGTTTTCTTGTACTTATTTAGGCATTGTGCCTTTTCTATTTAATTCCGATGCAATTTCTGTGTTTCGTCGTCAATAAGAATAACCAAGGGATACAGTAAACCTGAAGTGAAGCATCGGAATCTAAAACTGGTCTCATAGGAAAGGTTCAATGCATAGACAGTAAGAAGAGCCAGTCTTTTTGTACTTGAGGCGGCATTGTGCCTTTTGTATTTATTTCCGATTTAATTTCTCGGTTTCATCGTCAATAAGAAGGTCAGAGGGAAACAGTAAACCTGAAGTGAAGCATAGGAATCCATATCTAGTGTCACAGGAATGTTTCAAAGCATAGACAGTAAGAAGTGTCAGTTTTCCTATAATTAAGTCGGCATTGTGGCTTTTGTATTTAATTCCGATGTAATTTCTGTGTTTCATCGTCAATAAGAAGGTCAGAGGGATATAGTAAACCTGTAGTGATGCATCGGAATCTATAACTAGTGTCACAGGAATGGTTCAAAACAATGACAGTAAGAAGAGTCAGTTTTCTTGTGTTTAATCCGGCATTGTGCCATTGCTATTTAATTCTGATGCAATTTCTGTGTTTCGTCGTGAATCAGAAGGTCCAAGGGATACAGTAAACCTGAAGTGAAGCATCGGAATCTAAAACTGGTCTCACGGGAAAGTTTCAAAACATAGACAATAAGAAGGGCCAGTCATCTTGAACTTGAGTCTGCATTGTACCTTTTGTATTTAATTCCGATGCAATTTCTGTGTTTCATCGTCAATAAGACGGTCAGAGGGATACAGTAAACCTGAAGTGAAGCATCAGAATCTATAACTTGTGTCACCGGAATGGTTCAAATCATAGACAGTAAGAAGAGTCAGTCTTCATGTACTTAAGTCGGCTTTGTGCCTTTTGTTTGTATTCCGATGCAATTTCTGTGTGTCATCGTCAATATGATGGTCAGAGGGATACAGTAAACCTGAAGTGAAGCATTGGAATCTATAACTAGTGTCACAGGAATATTTCAAATCGTAGACAGTAAGAAGAGTCATTCTTCTTGTACTTAAGTCGGCTTTGTGCCTTTTGTATTTAATTCCAATGCAATATCTGTGTTTCATCGTCAATGGGTAGGTCAGAGTGATACAGTATATCTGAAGTGAAGCATCGTAATCAATAACTAGTGTCATAGGAATGGTTCAAAACGTAGACAGTAAGAAGAGTCAGTTCTCTTGTACTTAACCCGGCATTGTGCCTTTTCTACTTAATTCCGATGCAATTTCTGTGTTTCGTCGTCAATAAGAATGGACAAGGGATACAGTAAACCTGAAGTGATACATCGGAATCTAAAACCGGTCTCACGGGAAAGTTCAAAATATAGACAGTAAGAAGGGCCAGTCTTCTTGAACTTGAGTCTGCATTTTGGCTTTTGTATTTAATTCCGATGCAATTTCTGTGTTTCATCGTCAATCAGACGGTCAGTGGGATACAGTAAACCTGAAGTGAAGCATCGGAATCTATAACTAGTGTCACAGCAATGGTTCAAAACATAGACAGTAAGAAGAGTCAGTTTTCTTGTACTTAGGTAGGCATTGTGCCTTTTCTATTTAATTCCGATGCAATTTCTGTGTTTCGTCGTCAATAAGAATGGACAAGGGATACAGTAAACCTGAAGTGAAACATCGGAATCTAAAACCGGTCTCATAGGAAAGGTTCAAACATAGACAGTAAGAAGAGTCAGTTTTCTTGTACTTAAGTCGGCATTGTGCCCTTTGTATTTAATTCCGATGCAATTTCTGTGTTTCATCGTCAATAAGAAGGTCAGAGGGATACAGTAAACTTGAAGCGAAGCATCAGAATCAGTAACTAATGTCACAGGAATGGTTCAAAACATAGACAGTAAGAAGGGTCTGTTTTCTTGTACTTAAATCGGCATTGTGCCTTTTGTATTTAATTCCGAAGCAATTTCTGTGTTTCATCGTCAATAAGAAGGTCAGAGGGATACATTAAACCTGAAGTGAAGCAACGGAATCTATAAGTAGTGTCCCGGGAGAGGATAAAAACATAGACAGTAAGAAGAGTCAGTTTTCTTGTACTTAAGTCGGCATTGTGCCTTTTCCATTTACGTCCGATGCAATTTCTGTGTTACATCGTCAGTAAGAAGGTCCAAGGGATATAGTAAACCGAAATCAAGCATCGGAATCTAAAAGTGGTCTCAAAGGAAAGGTTCAAAACATAGACAGTAAGAAGAGCCAGTCTTCCTGTACTTGAATCGTCTAGGTGCCTTTTGTATTAATTTCCGATGCAATTTCTCTGTTTCATCGTCAATAAGAAGGTCAGAGGGATACAATAAACCTGAAGTGAAGCATAGGAATCCATATCTAGTGTCACAGGAATGTTTCAAAGCATAGACAGTAAGAAGAGTCAGTTTTCCTATAATTAAGTCGGCATTGTGCCTTTTGTGTTTAATTCCGATGTAATTTCTGTGTTTCATCGTCATTAAGAAGGTCAGAGGGATACAGTAAACCTGAAGTGATGCATCGGAATCTATAACTAGTGTCACAGGAATATTTCAAAACATAGACAGTAAGAACAGTCAGTTTTCTTGTACTTTACCCGGCATTGTGCCTTTTCTATTTTATTCCGATGCAATTTCTGTGTTTCGTCGTGAATCTGAAGGTCCAAGGGAAACAGTAAACCTGAAGTGAAGCATCGGAATCTAAAACTGGTCTCACAGGAAAGTTTCAAAACATAGACAGTAAGAAGGGCCAGTCTTCTTGTACTTGAGTCTGCATTGTGCCTCTTGTATTAATTTCCGATGCAATTTCTGTGTTTCATCGGCAATAAGACCGTCAGAGGGATACAGTAAACCTGAAGTGAAGCATCGGAATCTATAACTAGTGTCACCGGAATGGTTCAAAACATAGACAGTAAGAAGAGTCTGTTTTCTTGTACTTAAGTCGGCATTGTGCCTTTTCTATGTAATTCTGATGCAATTTCTGTGTTACGTCGTCAATAAGACTGGCCAAGGAATACAGTAAACCTGAAGTGAAGCTTCGGAATCTAAAACTGGTCTCATAGGGAAGGTTCAAATCATAGACAGTAAGAAGAGCCAGTCTTTTTGTACTTGAGGCGGCATTGTGTCTTTTGTATTTATTTCCGATGCAATTTCTCTGTTTCATCGTCAATAAGAAGGTCAGAGGGATACAGTAAACCTGAAGTGAAGCATAGGAATCCATATCTAGTGTCACAGGAATGTTTCAAAGCATAGACAGTAAGAAGTGTCAGTTTTCCAATAATTAGGTCGGCATTGTGCCTTTTGTATTTAATTCCGATGTAATTTCTGTATTTCATCGTCAATAACAAGGTCAGAGGGATACAGTAAACCTGAAGTGATGCATCGGAACCTATAACTAGTGCCACAGGAATGGTACAAAACATAGACAGTAAGAAGAGTCAGTTTTCTTGTACTTAAGTCGGCATTGTGCCTTTTCTACGTAATTCCGATGCAATTTCTGTGTTTCGTCGTCAATAAGAGGGGCCTAGGGATACAGTAAACCTGAAGTGAAGCATCGGAATCTAAAACCGGTCTCATAGGAAAGGTTCAAAACATAGACAGTAAGAGGAGCCAGTCTTTTTGTACTTCAGTCGGCATTGTGAATTTTGTCTTTAATTCCGGTGCAATTTCAGTGTTTCATCGTCAGTAAGAAAGCCAGAGGGATACAGTAAACCTGAAGTGAAGCATCGGAATCTATAACTAGTGTCACAGGAATGGTTCAAATCGTAGACAGTAAGAAGAGTCAGTCTTCTTGTACTTAAGTCGGCTTTGTGCCTTTTGTTTGTATTCCGATGCAATATCTGTGTGTCATCGTCAATATGAAGGTCAGAGGGATACAGTAAACCTGAAGTGAAGCATCGGAATCTATAACTAGTGTCACAGGAATGGTTCAAAATATATACAGTAACAAGAGTCAGTATACTTGTACTTAAGTCGGCATTGTGCCTTTCGTATTTAATTCCGATGCAATTTCTGTGTTTCATCGTCAATAAGAAGGTCAGAGGGATACAGTAAACCTGAAGTGAAGCATCAGAATCTGTAACTAATGTCACAGGAATGGTTCAAAACATAGACAGTACGAAGAGTCAGTTTACTTTCACTTAAGTCGGCATTGTGCCTTTCGTATTTAATTCCGATTTAATTTCTAAGTTTCATCGTCAATAAGAAGGTCAGAGGGATACAGTAAACCTGAAGTGAAGCATCGGAATCTATAACTAGTGTAACAGGAATGGTTCAAAAGATAGACAGTAAGTAGAGTTAGTTTTCTTGTACTTAAGTCGGCATTGTGCCCTTTGTATTTAATTCCGATGCAATTTCTGTGTTTCATCGTCAATAAGAAGGTCAGAGGGATACAGTAAACCTGAAGTGAAGCATCAGAATCTGTAAAATGTCACAGGAATGGTTCAAAACATAGACAGTAAGAAGAGCCCGTTTTCTTGTACCTAAATCGGCATTGTGCCTTTTGTATTTAATTCCGATGCAATTTCTGTGTTTCATCGTCAATAAGAAGGTTGGAGGAATACAGTAAACCTGAAGTGAAGCATCGGAATCAATAACTAGTGACACAGGAATGGCTCAAAACTTAGACAGTAAGAAGAATCAGTTTTCTTGTACTTAACCCGGCATTGAACCCTTTCTATTTAAATCCGATGCAATTTCTGTGTTTCGTCGTCAATAAGAATGGCCAAGGGATACAGTAAACCTGAAGTGAAGCATCGGAATCTAAAACCGGTGTCATAGGAAAGGTTCAAAGCATAGACAGTAAGAAGAGCCAGTCTTTTTGTACTTGAGGGGGCAATGTGCGTTTTGTATTTAATTCCGATGCAATTTCAGTGTTTCATCGTCAATAAGAAAGCCAGAGGGATACAGTAAACCTGAAGTCAAGCATCGGAATTTATAACTAGCGTCACAGGAATGGTTCAAATTGTAGACAGTAAGAAGAGTCAGTCTTCTTGTACTTAAGTCGGCTTTGTGCCTTTTGTTTGTATTCCGATGCAATTTCTGTGTGTCATCGTCAATATGAAGGTCAGAGGGATACAGTAAACCTGTTGTGAAGCATCGGAATCTATGACTAGTGTTACAGGAATGGTTCAAATCGTAGACAGTAAGAAGAGTCAGTCTTCTCTGTACTTAAGTCGGCTTTGTGCCTTTTGTATTTAATTCCAATGCAATATCTGTGTTTCATCGTCAATGGTTAGGTCAGAGTGATACAGTAAACCTGAAGTGAAGCATCGGAATCAATAACTAGTGTCACAGGAATGGTTCAAAACATAGACAGTAAGAAGAGTCAGCTTTCTTGTACTTAACCCGGCATTGAACCTTTTCTATTTAATTCCGATGCAATTTCTGTGTTTCGTCGTCAATAAGAATGGCCAAGGGATGCAGTAAACCTGAAGTGAAGCATCGGAATCTAAAACCGGTCTCATAGTAAAGGTTCAAAACATAGACAGTAAGAAGAGTCAGTTTTCTTGTACTTAAGTCGGCATTGTGCCTTTTCTATTTAAGTCCAATGCAATTTCTGTGTTTCATCGTCAATAAGAAGATCGGAGGGATACAGTCAACCTGAAGTGAAGTATCGGAATCTATAACTAGTGTCACAGGAATGGTTCAAAACATAGACAGTAAAAAAGAGTCAGTTTTCTTGTACTTAAGTAGGCATTGTGCCTTTTGTATTTAATTCCGATTCAATTTCTGTGTTACATCGTCAATAAGAAGGTCCAAGGGATACAGTAAACCTGAAGTCAAGCATCGGAATCTAAAAGTGGTCTCAAAGGAAAGGTTCAAAACATAGACAGTAAGAAGAGCCAGTCTTCCTGTACCTGAATCGTCTAGGTGCCTTTTGTATTAATTTCCGATGTAATTTCTCTGTTTCATCGTCAATAAGAAGGTCAGAGGGATACAATAAACCTGAAGTGAAGCATAGGAATCCATATCTAGTGTCACAGGAATGTTTCAAAGCATAGACAGTAAGAAGAGTTAGTTTTCCTATAATTAAGTCGGCATTGTGCCTTTTGTATTTAATTCTGATGTAATTTCTGTGTTTCATCGTCAATAAGAAGGTCAGAGGGATACAGTAAACCTGAAGTGATGCATCGGATCTACAACTAGTGTCACAGGAATGGTTCAAAACATAGACAGTAAGAAGAGTCAGTTTTCTTGTACTTAACCCGCCATTGTGCCTATTCTATTTAATTCCGATGCAATTTCTGTGTTTCGTCGTGAATCTGAAGGTCCAAGGGAAACAGTAAACCTGAAGTGAAGCAGCGGAATCTAAAACTGGTCTCACAGGAAAGTTTCAAAACATAGACAGTAAGAAGGGCCAGTCTTCTTGTACTTGAGTCTGCATTGTGCCTTTTGTATTTAATTCCGATGCAATTTCTGGGTTTCATCGGCAATAAGACCGTCAGAGGGATACAGTAAACCTGAAGTGAAACATCGGAATCTATAACTAGTGTCACCGGAATGGTTCAAAACATAGACAGTAAGAAGAGTCAGTTTTCTTGTACTTAAATCGGCATTGTGCCTTTTCTATGCAATTCCGATGCAATTTCTGTGTTTCGTCGTTAATAAGACTGGCCAAGGAATACAGTAAACCTGAAGTGAAGCATCGGAGTCTAAAACCGGTTTCATAGAAAAGGTTCAAAACATAGACAGTAAGAAGAGCCAGTCTTCTTGTACTTGAGTCTGCATTTTGGCTTTTGTATTTAATTCCGATGCAATTTCTGTGTTTCATCGTCAATCAGAAGGTCAGAGGGATACAGTAAACCTGAAGTGAAGCATCGGAATCCATAACTAGTGTCACAGCAATGGTTCAAAACATAGACAGTAAGAAGAGTCAGTTTTCTTGTACTTAGGTAGGCATTGTGCCTTTTCTATTTAATTCCGATGCAATTTCTGTGCTTCGTCGTCAATAAGAATGGCCAAGGGATACAGTAAACCTGAAGTGAAGCTTCGGAATCTAAAACTGGTCTCATAGGAAAGGTTCAAATCATAGACAGTAAGAAGAGCCAGTCGTTTTGTACTTGAGGCGGCATTGTGTCTTTTGTATTTATTTCCGATGCAATTTCTCCGTTTCATCGTCAATAAGAAGGTCAGAGGGGTACAGTAAACCTGAAGTGAAGCATAGGAATCCATATCTAGTGTCACAGGAATGTTTCAAAGCATAGACAGTAAGAAGTGTCAGTTTTCCTATAATTAGGTCGGCATTGTGCCTTTTGTATTTAATTCTGATGTAATTTCTGTGTTTCATCGTCAATAACAAGGTCAGAGGGATACAGTAAACCAGAAGTGATGCATCGGAACCTATAACTAGTGCCACAGGAATGGTTCAAAACATAGACAGTAAGAAGAGTCAGTTTTCTTGTACTTAAGTCGGCATTGTGCCTTTTCTATGTAATTCCGATGCAATTTCTGTGTTTCGTCGTCAATAAGAGGTGCCAAGGGATACAGTAAACCTGAAGTGAAGCATCGGAATGTAAAACCGGTCTCATAGGAAAGGTTCAAAACATAGACAGTAAGAGGAGCCAGTCATTTTGTACTTCAGTCGGCATTGTGAATTTTGTCTTTAATTCCTATGCAATTTCAGTGTTTCATCGTCAGTAAGAAAGCCAGAGGGATACAGTAAACCTGAAGTGAAGCATCGGAATCTATAACTAGTGTCACAGGAATGGTTCAAATCGTAGACAGTAAGAAGAGTCAGTCTTCTTGTACTTAAGTCGACTTTGTGCCTTTTGTTTGTATTCCGATGCAATATCTGTGTGTCATCGTCAATATGAAGGTCAGAGGGATACAGTAAACCTGAAGTGAAGCATCGGGATCTATAACTAGTGTCACAGGAATGGTTCAAAACATAGACAGTAACAAGAGTCAGTATACTTGTACTTAAGTCGGCATTGTGACTTTCGTATTTAATTCCGATGCAATTTCTGTGTTTCATCGTCAATAAGAAGGTCAGAGGGATACAGTAAACCTGAAGTGAAGCATCAGAATCTGTAACTAATGTCACAGGAATGGTTCAAAGCATAGACAGTAAGAAGAGTCAGTTTACTTGTACTTAAGTCGTCATTGTGCCTTTCGTATTTAATTCCGATGCAATTTCTCTGTTTCATCGTCAATAAGAAGGTCAGAGGGATACAATAAACCTGAAGTGAAGCATAGGAATCCATATCTAGTGTCACAGGAATGTTTCAAAGCATAGACAGTAAGAAGAGTCAGTTTTCCTATAATTAATTCGGCATTGTGCCTTTTGTATTTAATTCTGATGTAATTTCTGTGTTTCATCGTCAATAAGAAGGTCAGGGGGATACAGTAAACCTGAAGTGATGCATCGGAATCTATAACTAGTGTCACAGGAATGGTTCAAAACATAGACAGTAAGAAGAGTCAGTTTTCTTGTACTTAACCCGGCATTGTGCCTTTTCTATTTAATTCCGATGCAATTTCTGTGTTTCGTCGTGAATCTGAAGCACCAAGGAAAACAGTAAACCTGAAGTGAAGCATCGGAATCTAAAACTGGTCTCACAGGAAAGTTTCAAAACATAGACAGTAAGAAGGGCCAGTCTTCTTGTACTTGAGTCTGCATTGTGCCTTTTGTATTTAATTGCGATGCAATTTCTGTGTTTCATCGGCAATAAGTCCGTCAGAGGGATACAGTAAACCTGAAGTGAAACATCGGAATCTATAACTAGTGTCACCGGAATGGTTCAAAACATAGACAGTAAGAAGAGCCAGTTTTCTTGTACTTAAGTCGGCATTGTGCCTTTTCTATGTAATTCCGATGCAATTTCTGTGTTTCTTCGTCAATAAGACTGGCCAAGGAATACAGTAAACCTGAAGTGAAGCATCGGAGTCTAAAACCGGTTTCATAGAAAAGGTTCACAACATAGACAGTAAGAAGAGCCAGTCTTCTTGTACTTGAGTCTGCATTTTGGCTTTTGTATTTAATTCCGATGCAATTTCTGTGTTTCATCGTCAATCAGAAGGTCAGAGGGATACAGTAAACCTGAAGTGAAGCATAGGAATCCATATCTAGTGTCACAGGAATGTTTCAAAGCATAGACAGTAAGAATTGTCAGTTTTCCTATAATTAGGTCGGCATTGTGCCTTTTGTATTTAATTCCGATGTAATTTCTGTGTTTCTTCGTCAATAACAAGGTCAGAGGGATACAGTAAACCTGAAGTGATGCATCGGAACCTATAACAAGTGCCACAGGAATGGTTCAAAACATAGACAGTAAGAAGAGTCAGTTTTCTTGTACTTAAGTCGGCATTGTGCCTTTTCTATGTAATTCCGATGCAATTTCTGTGTTTCGTCGTCAATAAGAGGTGCCAAGGGATACAGTAAACCTGAAGTGAATCATCGGAATCTAAAACCGGTCTCATAGGAAAGGTTCAAAACATAGACAGTAAGAGGAGCCAGTCATTTTGTACTTCAGTCGGCATTGTGAATTTTGTCTTTCATTCCTATGCAATTTCAGTGTTTCATCGTCAGTAAGAAAGCCAGAGGGATACAGTAAACCTGAAGTGAAGCATCAGAATCTGTAACTAATGTCACAGGAATGGTTCAAAACATAGACAGTAAGAAGAGTCTGTTTACTTGTACTTAAGTCGGCATTGTGCCTTCGTATTTAATTCCGATGCAATTTCTGTGTTTCATCGTCAATAAGAAGGTCAGAGGGATACAGTACACATGAAGTGAAGCATCGGAATCTATAACTAGTGTAACAGGAATGGTTCAAAAGTTAGACAGTAAGTAGAGTTAGTTTTCTTGTACTTAAGTCGGCATTGTGCCCTTTGTATTTAATTCCGATGCAATTTCTGTGTTTCATCGTCAATAAGAAGGTCAGAGGGATACAGTAAACCCGAAGTGAAGCATCAGAATCTGTAACTAATGTCACAGGATTGGTTCAAAACATAGACAGTAAGAAGAGTCAGTTTTCTTGTACCTAAATCGGCATTGTGCCTTTTGTATTTAATTCCGATGTAATTTCTGTGTTTCATCGTCAATAGGAAGGTCAGAGGGATACAGTAAACCTGAAGTGAAGCATCGGAATCTATAACTAGTGTCACAGGAATGGTTCAAAACATAGACAGTAAGAAGAGTCAGTTTTCTTGTACATAAGTCGGCATTGTGCCTTTTCTATTTAATTCCGATGCAATTTCTGTGTTTCATCGTCAATAAGAAGGTTGGAGGGATACAGTAAACCTGATGTGAAGCATCGGAATCTATAACTAGAGTCACAGGAATGGGTCAAAACATAGACAGTAAGAAGAGTCAGTTTACTTGAACTTAAGTCGGCATTGTGCCTTTTGTATTTAATTCCAATGCAATATCTGTGTTTCATCGTCAATGGGTAGGTCAGAGTGATACAGTAAACCTGAAGTGAAGCATCGGAATCAATAACTAGTGTCACAGGAATGGTTCAAAACATAGACAGTAAGAAGAGTCAGTTTTCTTGTACTTAACCCGACATTGAACCTTTTCTATTTAATTCCAATGCAATTTCTGTGTTTCGTCGTCAATAAGAAGGGCCAAGGGATACAGTAAACCTGAAGTGAAGCATCGGAATCTAAAACCGGTGTCATAGGAAAGGTTCAAAGCATAGACAGTAAGAGGTGTCAGTTTTCTTGTACTTAAGTCGGCATTGTGCCCTTTGGATTTAATTCCGATGCAATTTCTGTGTTTCCTCGTCAATAAGAAGGTCAGAGGGATACAGTAAACCTGAAGCGAAGCATCAGAATCTGTAACTAGTGTAACAGGAATGGTTCAAAACATAGACAGTAAGAAGAGTCAGTTTTCTTGTACTTAAATCGGCATTGTGCCTTTTCTATTTAATTCCGATGCAATTTCTGTGTTTCGTCGTGCATCTGAAGGTCCAAGGGATACAGTAAACCTGAAGTGAAGCATCGGAGTCTAAAACTGGTCTCACAGGAAAGTTTCAAAACATAGACAGTAAGAAGGGCCAGTCTTCTTGTACTTGAGTCTGCATTGTGCCTTTTGTATTTAATTCCGATGCAATTTCTGTGTTTCATCGGCAATAAGACCGTCAGAGGGATACAGTAAACCTGAAGTGAAGCATCGGAATCCATAACTAGTGTCACCGGAATGGTTCAAAACATAGACAGTAAGAAGAGTCAGTTTTCTTGTACTTAAGTCGGCATTGTACTTTTTCTATGTAATTCCGATGCAATTTCTGTGTTTCGTCGTCAATAAGACTGGCCAAGGTATACAGTAAACCTGAAGTGAAGCATCGCAATCTAAAACCGGTTTCATAGAAAAGGTTCAAAACATAGACAGTAAGAAGAGCCAGTCTTCTTGTACTTGAGGCATTGTGATTTTTGTATTTAATTCCGATGCAATTTCTGTGTTTCATCGTCAATAAGAAGGTCCGAGGGATACAGTAAACCTGAAGTGAAGCATCGGAATATATAACTAGTGTCACAGGAATGGTTCAAATCATAGACAGTAAGAAGAGTCAGTTTTCTTATACTTAAGTCGGCATTGTGCCTTTTGTATTTAATTCCGATAAAATTTCTGTGTTTCATCGCCAATAACAGGGTCAGAGGGATACAGTAACCCTGAAGTGATGCATCGGAACCTATAACTAGTGCCACAGGAATGGTTCAAAACATAGACAGTAAGAAGAGTCAGTTTTCTTGTACTTAAGTCGGCATTGTGCCTTTTCTATGTAATTCCGATGCAATTTCTGTGTTTCGTCGTCAATAAGAGGTGCCAAGGGATACAGTAAACCTGAAGTGAAGCATCGGAATCTAAAACCGGTCTCATAGGAAAGGTTCAAAACATAGACAGTAAGAGGAGCCAGTCATTTTGTACTTCAGTCGGCATTGCGAATTTTGTCTTTAATTCCTATGCAATTTCAGTGTATCATCGTCAGTAAGAAAGCCAGAGGGATACAGTAAACCTGAAGTGAAGCATCGGAATCTATAACTGGTGTCACAGGAATGGTTCAAATCGTAGACAGTAAGAAGTGTCAGTCTTCTTGTACTTAAGTCGACTTTGTGCCTTTTGTTTGTATTCCGATGCAATTTCTGTGTGTCATCGTCAATATGAAGGTCAGAGGGATGCAGTAAACCTGAAGTGAAGCATCGGAATCTAAAACTAGTGTCACAGGAATGGTTCAAAACATAGACAGTAACAAGAGTCAGTATACTTGTACTTAAGTCGGCATTGTGACTTTCGTATTTAATTCCGATGCAATTTCTGTGTATCATCGTCAATAAGAAGGTCAGAGGGATACAGTAAACCTGTAGTGAAGCATCAGAATCTGTAACTAATGTCACAGGAATGATTCAAAACATAGACAGTAAGAAGAGTCAGTTTACTTGTACTTAAGTCGGCATTGTGCCTTTCGTATTTAATTCCGATGCAATTTCTGTGTTTCATCGTCAATAAGAAGGTCAGAGGGATACAGTAAACCTGAAGTGAAGCTTCGGAATCTATAACTAGTGTAACAGGAATGGTTCAAAAGTTAGACAGTACGTAGAGTTAGTTTTCTTGTACTTAAGTCGGCATTGTGCCATTTGTATTTAATTCCGATGCAATTTCTGTGTTTCATCGTCAATAAGAAGGTCATAGGGATACAGTAAACCTAAAGTGAAGCATCAGAATCTGTAACTAATATCACAGGAATGGTTCAAAACATAGACAGTAAGAAGAGTCAGTTTTCTTGTACCTAAATCGGCATTGTGCCTTTTGTATTTAATTCCGATGTAATTTCTGTGTTTCATCGTCAATAGGAAGGTCAGAGGGATACAGTAAACCTGAAGTGAAGCATCGGAATCTATAACTAGTTTCACAGGAATGGTTCAATACATAGACAGTAAGAAGAAACAGTTTTCTTGTACATAAGTCGGCATTGTGCCTTTTCTATATAATTCCGATGCAATTTCTGTGTTTCGTCGTGAATCTGAAGCTCCAAGGGAAACAGTAAACCTGAAGTGAAGCATCGGAATCTAAAACTGGTCTCACAGGAAAGTTTCAAAACATAGACAGTAAGAAGGGCCAGTCTTCTTGTACTTGAGTCTGCATTGTGCCTTTTGTATTTAATTGCGATGCAATTTCTGTGTTTCATCGGCAATAAGTCCGTCAGAGGGATACAGTAAACCTGAAGTGAAACATCGGAATCTATAACTAGTGTCACCGGAATGGTTCAAAACATAGACAGTAAGAAGAGTCAGTTTTCTTGTACTTAAGTCGGCATTGTGCCTTTTCTATGTAATTCCGATGCAATTTCTGTGTTTCGTCGTCAATAAGACTGGCCAAGGAATACAGTAAACCTGAAGTGAAGCATCGGAGTCTAAAACCGGTTTCATAGAAAAGGTTCACGACATAGACAGTAAGAAGAGCCAGTCTTCTTGTACTTGAGTCTGCATTTTGGCTTTTGTATTTAATTCCGATGCAATTTCTGTGTTTCATCGTCAATCAGAAGGTCAGAGGGATACAGTAAACCTGAAGTGAAGCATAGGAATCCATATCTAGTGTCACAGGAATGTTTCAAAGCATAGACAGTAAGAATTGTCAGTTTTCCTATAATTAGGTCGGCATTGTGCCTTTTGTATTTAATTCCGATGTAATTTCTGTGTTTCTTCGTCAATAACAAGGTCAGAGGGATACAGTAAACCTGAAGTGATGCATCGGAACCTATAACAAGTGCCACAGGAATGGTTCAAAACATAGACAGTAAGAAGAGTCAGTTTTCTTGTACTTAAGTCGGCATTGTGCCTTTTCTATGTAATTCCGATGCAATTTCTGTGTTTCGTCGTCAATAAGAGGTGCCAAGGGATACAGTAAACCTGAAGTGAAGCATCGGAATCTAAAACCGGTCTCATAGGAAAGGTTCAAAACATAGACAGTAAGAGGAGCCAGTCATTTTGTACTTCAGTCGGCATTGTGAATTTTGTCTTTCATTCCTATGCAATTTCAGTGTTTCATCGTCAGTAAGAAAGCCAGAGGGATACAGTAAACCTGAAGTGAAGCATCGGAATCTATAACTAGTGTCACAGGAGTGGTTCAAAACATAGACAGTAACAAGAGTCAGTATACTTGTACTTAAGTCGGCATTGTGACTTTCGTATTTAATTCCGATGCAATTTCTGTGTTTCGTCGTCAATAAGAAGGTCAGAGGGATACAGTAAACCTGAAGTGAAGCATCAGAATCTGTAACTAATGTCACAGGAAAGGTTCAAAACATAGACAGTAAGAAGAGTCTGTTTACTTGTACTTAAGTCGGCATTGTGCCCTCGTATTTAATTCCGATGCAATTTCTGTGTTTCATCGTCAATAAGAAGGTCAGAGGGATACAGTACACATGAAGTGAAGCATCGGAATCTATAACTAGTGTAACAGGAATGGTTCAAAAGTTAGACAGTAAGTAGAGTTAGTTTTCTTGTACTTAAGTCGGCATTGTGCCCTTTGTATTTAATTCCGAGGCAATTTCTGTGTTTCATCGTCAATAAGAAGGTCAGAGGGATACAGTAAACCTGAAGTGAAGCATCAGAATCTGTAACTAATGTCACAGGAATGGTTCAAATCATAGACAGTAAGAAGAGTCAGTTTTCTTGTACCTAAATCGGCATTGTGCCTTTTGTATTTAATTCCGATGTAATTTCTGTGTTTCATCGTCAATAGGAAGGTCAGAGGGATACAGTAAACCTGAAGTGAAGCATCGGAATCTATAACTAGTGTCACAGGAATGGTTCAAAACATAGACAGTAAGAAGAGTCAGTTTTCTTGTACATAAGTCGGCATTGTGCCTTTTCTATTTAATTCCGATGCAATTTCTGTGTTTCATCGTCAATAAGAAGGTTGGAGGGATACAGTAAACCTGATGTGAAGCATCGGAATCTATAACTAGAGTCACAGGAATGGGTCAAAACATAGACAGCAAGAAGAGTCAGTTTACTTGAACTTAAGTCGGCATTGTGCCTTTTGTATTTAATTCCAATGCAATATCTGTGTTTCATCGTCAATGGGTAGGTCAGAGTGATACAGTAAACCTGAAGTGAAGCATCGGAATCAATAACTAGTGTCACAGGAATGGTTCAAAACATAGACAGTAAGAAGAGTCAGTTTTCTTGTACTTAACCCGGCATTGAACCTTTTCTATTTAATTCCAATGCAATTTCTGTGTTTCGTCGTCAATAAGAAGGGCCAAGGGATACAGTAAACCTGAAGTGAAGCATCGGAATCTAAAACCGGTGTCATAGGAAAGGTTCAAAGCATAGACAGTAAGAGGTGTCAGTTTTCTTGTACTTAAGTCGGCATTGTGCCCTTTGGATTTAATTCCGATGCAATTTCTGTGTTTCCTCGTCAATAAGAAGGTCAGAGGGATACAGTAAACCTGAAGCGAAGCATCAGAATCTGTAACTAGTGTAACAGGAATGGTTCAAAACATAGACAGTAAGAAGAGTCAGTTTTCTTGTACTTAAATCGGCATTGTGCCTTTTCTATTTAATTCCGATGCAATTTCTGTGTTTCGTCGTGCATCTGAAGGTCCAAGGGATACAGTAAACCTGAAGTGAAGCATCGGAATCTAAAACTGGTCTCACAGGAAAGTTTCAAAACATAGACAGTAAGAAGGGCCAGTCTTCTTGTACTTGAGTCTGCATTGTGCCTTTTGTATTTAATTCCGATGCAATTTCTGTGTTTCATCGGCAATAAGACCGTCAGAGGGATACAGTAAACCTGAAGTGAAGCATCGGAATCCATAACTAGTGTCACCGGAATGGTTCAAAACATAGACAGTAAGAAGAGTCAGTTTTCTTGTACTTAAGTCGGCATTGTACCTTTTCTATGTAATTCCGATGCAATTTCTGTGTTTCGTCGTCAATAAGACTGGCCAAGGAATACAGTAAACCTGAAGTGAAGCATCGGAGTCTAAAACCGGATTCATAGAAAAGGTTCACAACATAGACAGTAAGAAGAGCCAGTCTTCTTGTACTTGAGTCTGCATTTTGGCTTTTGTATTTAATTCCGATGCAATTTCTGTGTTTCATCGTCAATCAGAAGGTCAGAGGGATACATTAAACCTGAAGTGAAGCATCGGAATCCATAACTAGTGTCACAGCAATGGTTCAAAACATAGACAGTAAGAAGAGTCAGTCTTCTTGTACTTAGGTAGGCATTGTGCCTTTTCTATTTAATTCCGATGCAATTTCTGTGTTTCGTCGTCAATAAGAATGGCCAAGGGATACAGTAAACCTGAAGTGAAGCTTCGGAATCTAAAACTGGTCTCATAGGAAAGGTTCAAATCATAGACAGTAAGAAGAGCCAGTCTTTTTGTACTTGAGGCGGCATTGTGTCTTTCGTATTTATTTCCGATGCAATTTCTCCGTTTCATCGTCAATAAGAAGGTCAGAGGGATACAGTAAACCTGAAGTGAAGCATAGGAATCCATATCTAGTGTCACAGGAATGTTTCAAAGCATAGACAGTAAGAAGTGTCAGTTTTCCTATAATTAGGTCGGCATTGTGCCTTTTGTATTTAATTCCGATGTAATTTCTGTGTTTCATCGTCAATAACAAGGTCAGAGGGATACAGTAAACCTGAAGTGATGCATCGGAACCTATAACAAGTGCCACAGGAATAGTTCAAAACATAGACAGTAAGAAGAGTCAGTTTCCTTGTACTTAAGTCGGCATTGTGCCTTTTCTATGTAATTCCGATGCAATTTCTGTGTTTCGTCGTCAATAAGAGGTGCCAATAGATACAGTAAACCTGAAGTGAAGCATCGGAATCTAAAACCGGTCTCATAGGAAAGGTTCAAAACATAGACAGTAAGAGGAGCCAGTCATTTTGTACTTCAGTCGGCATTGTGAATTTTATCTTTCATTCCTATGCAAATTCAGTGCTTCATCGTCAGTAAGAAAGCCAGAGGGATACAGTAAACCTGAAGTGAAGCATCGGAATCTATAACTAGTGTCACAGGAATGGTTCAAAACATAGACAGTAACAAGAGTCAGTATACTTGTACTTAAGTCGGCATTGTGACTTTCGTATTTAATTCCGATGCAATTTCTGTGTTTCGTCGTCAATAAGAAGGTCAGAGGGATACAGTAAACCTGAAGTGAAGCATCAGAATCTGTAACTAATGTCACAGGAATGGTTCAAAACATAGACAGTAAGAAGAGTCAGTTTACTTGTACTTAAGTCGGCATTGTGCCTTCGGATTTAATTCCGATGCAATTTCTGTGTTTCATCGTCAATAAGAAGGTCAGAGGGATACAGTAAACCTGAAGTGAAGCATCGGAATCTATAACTAGTGTAACAGGAATGGTTCAAAAGTTAGACAGTAAGTAGAGTTAGCTTTCTTGTACTTAAGTCGGCATTGTGCCCTTTGTATTTAATTCCGATGCAATTTCTGTGTTTCATCGTCAATAAGAAGGTCAGAGGGATACAGTAAACCTGAAGTGAAACATCAGAATCTGTAACTAATGTCACAGGAATGGTTCAAAACATAGACAGTAAGAAGAGTCAGTTTTCTTGTACCTAAATCGGCACTGTGCCTTTTGTATTTAATTCCGATGTAATTTCTGTGTTTCATCGTCAATAGGAACGTCAGAGGGATACAGTAAACCTGAAGTGAAGCATCGGAATCTATAACTAGTGTCACAGGAATGGTTCAAAACATAGACAGTAAGAAGAGTCAGTTTTCTTGTACATAAGTCGGCATTGTGCCTTTTCTATTTAATTCCGATGCAATTTCTGTGTTTCATCGTCAATAAGAAGGTTGGAGGGATACAGTAAAGCTGATGTGAAGCATCGGAATCTATAACTAGAGTCACAGGAATGGGTCAAAACATAGACAGTAAGAAGAGTCAGTTTACTTGAACTTAAGTCGGCATTGTGCCTTTTGTATTTAATTCCAATGCAATATCTGTGTTTCATCGTCAATGGGTAGGTCAGAGTGATACAGTAAACCTGAAGTGAAGCATCGGAATCAATAACTAGTGTCACAGGAATGGTTCAAAACATAGACAGTAAGAAGAGTCAGTTTTCTTGTACTTAACCCGGCATTGAACCTTTTCTATTTAATTCCAATGCAATTTCTGTGTTTCCTCGTCAATAAGAAGGTCAAGGGATACAGTAAACCTGAAGTGAAGCATCGGAATCTAAAACCGGTGTCATAGGAAAGGTTCAAAGCATAAACAGTAAGAAGAGCCAGTCTTTTTGTACTTGAGGCGGCATTGTGCCTTTTGTATTTAATTCCGATGCAATTTATGTGTTTCATCGTCAATAAGAAAGTCAGAGGGATACAGTAAACCTGAAGTGAAGCTTCGGAATCTATAACTAGTGTCACAGGAATGGTTCAAATCGTAGGCAGTAAGAAGAATCAGTCTTCTTGTACTTAAGTCGGCATTGTGCTTTTTGTATTGAATTCCGAAGCAATTTCTGTGTTTCATCGTCAATAAGAAATTCAGAGGGTTACAGTAAACCTGATGTGAAGCATCGGAAACTATAACTAGTGTCACAGGAATGGTTCAAAACATAGACAGTAAGAAGAGTCAGTTTACCTGTACTTAAGTCGGCATTGTGCCTTTTGTATTTAATTTCGATGCAATTTCTGTGTTTCATCGTCAATAAGAGGGTCAGAGAGATACAGTAAACCTGAAGTGAAGCATCGGAATCTATAACTAGTGTAACAGGAATGGTTCAAAACATAGACAGTAAGAGGTGTCAGTTTTCTTGTACTTAAGTCGGCATTGTGCCCTTTGGATTTAATTCCGATGCAATTTCTGTGTTTCCTCGTCAATAAGAAGGTCAGAGGGATACAGTAAACCTGAAGCGAAGCATCAGAATCTGTAACTAGTGTAACAGGAATGGTTCAAAACATAGACAGTAAGAAGAGTCAGTTTTCTTGACTTAAATCGGCATTGTGCCTTTTCTATTTAATTCCGATGCAATTTCTGTGTTTCGTCGTCAATAAGACTGGCCAAGGAATACAGTAAACCTGAAGTGAAGCATCGGAATCTAAAACCGGTTTCATAGAAAAGGTTCAAAACATAGACAGTAAGAAGAGCCAGTCTTCTTGTACTTGAGTAGGCATTGTGATTTTTGTATTTAATTCCGATGCAATTTCTGTGTTTCATCGTCAATAAGAAGGTCCGAGGGATACAGTAAACCTGAAGTGAAGCATCGGAATATATAACTAGTGTCACAGGATTGGTTCAAATCATAGACAGTAAGAAGAGTCAGTTTTCTTATACTTAAGTCGGCATTGTGCCTTTTGTATTTAATTCCGATGAAATTTCTGTGTTTCATCGCCAATAACAGGGTCAGAGGGATACAGTAACCCTGAAGTGATGCATCGGAACCTATAACTAGTGCCACAGGAATGGTTCAAAACATAGACAGTAAGAAGAGTCAGTTTTCTTGTACTTAAGTCGGCATTGTGCCTTTTCTATGTAATTCCGATGCAATTTCTGTGTTTCGTCGTCAATAAGAGGTGCCAAGGGATACAGTAAACCTGAAGTGAAGCATCGGAATCTAAAACCGGTCTCATCGAAAGGTTCAAACCATAGACAGTAAGAGGAGCCAGTCATTTTGTACTTCAGTCGGCATTGCGAATTTTGTCTTTAATTCCTATGCAATTTCAGTGTTTCATCGTCAGTAAGAAAGCCAGAGGGATACAGTAAACCTGAAGTGAAGCATCGGAATCTATAACTAGTGTCACAGGAATGGTTCAAATCGTAGACAGTAAGAAGTGTCAGTTTTCTTGTACTTAAGTCGACTTTGTGCCTTTTGTTTGTATTCCGATGCAATTTCTGTGTGTCATCGTCAATATGAAGGTCAGAGGGATGCAGTAAACCTGAAGTGAAGCATCCGAATCTAAAACTAGTGTCACAGGAATGGTTCAAAACATAGACAGTAACAAGAGTCAGTATACTTGTACTTAAGTCGGCATTGTGACTTTCGTATTTAATTCCGATGCAATTTCTGTGTTTCATCGTCAATAAGAAGGTCAGAGGGATACAGTAAACCTGAAGTGAAGCATCAGAATCTGTAGCTAATGTCACAGGAATGATTCAAAACATAGACAGTAATAAGAGTCAGTTTACTTGTACTTAAGTCGGCATTGTTCCTTTCGTATTTAATTCCGATGCAATTTCTGTGTTTCATCGTCAATAAGAAGGTCAGAGGGATACAGTAAACCTAAAGTGAAGCATCGGAATCTATAACTAGTGTAACAGGAATGGTTCAAAAGTTAGACAGTACGTAGAGTTAGTTTTCTTGTACTTAAGTCGGCATTGTGCCCTTTGTATTTAATTCCGATGCAATTTCTGTGTTTCATCGTCAATAAGAAGGTCATAGGGATACAGTAAACCTGAAGTGAAGCATCAGAATCTGTAACTAATGTCACAGGAATGGTTCAAAACATAGACAGTAAGAAGAGTCAGTTTTCTTGTACCTAAATCGGCATTGTGCCTTTTGTATTTAATTCCGATGTAATTTCTGTGTTTCATCGTCAATAGGAAGGTCAGAGGGATACAGTAAACCTGAAGTGAAGCATCGGAATCTATAACTAGTGTCACAGGAATGGTTCAATACATAGACAGTAAGAAGAGTCAGTTTTCTTGTACATAAGTCGGCATTGTGCCTTTTCTATTTAATTCCGATGCAATTTCTGTGTTTCATCGTCAATAAGAAGGTTGGAGGGATACAGTAAACCTGAAGTGAAGCATCGGAATCTATAACTAGAGTCACAGGAATGGGTCAAAACATAGACAGTAAGAAGAGTCAGTTTACTTGAACTTAAGTCAGCATTGTGCCTTTTGTATTTAATTCCAATGCAATATCTGTGTTTCATCGTCAACGGGTAGGTCAGAGTGATACAGTAAACCTGAAGTGAAGCATCGGAATCTATAACTAGTGTAACAGGAATGGTTCAAAAGTTAGACAGTACGTAGAGTTAGTTTTCTTGTACTTAAGTCGGCATTGTGCCCTTTGTATTTAATTCCGATGCAATTTCTGTGTTTCATCGTCAATAAGAAGGTCATAGGGATACAGTAAACCTGAAGTGAAGCATCAGAATCTGTAACTAATGTCACAGGAATGGTTCAAAACATAGACAGTAAGAAGAGTCAGTTTTCTTGTACCTAAATCGGCATTGTGCCTTTTGTATTTAATTCCGATGTAATTTCTGTGTTTCATCGTCAATAAGAAAGTCAGAGGGATACAGTAAACCTGAAGTGAAGCTTCGGAATCTATAACTAGTGTCACAGGAAGGGTTCAAAACGTAGACAGTAAGAAGAATCAGTCTTCTTGTACTTAAGTCGGCATTGTGCCTTTTGTATTTAATTCCGAAGCAATTTCTGTGTTTCATCGTCAATAAGAAGGTCAAAGGGTTACAGTAAACCTGATGTGAAGCATCGGAAACTATAACTAGTGTCACAGGAATGGTTCAAAACATAGACAGTAAGAAGAGTCAGTTTACTTGTACTTAAGCCGGCATTGTGCCTTTTGTATTTAATTTCGATGCAATTTCTGTGTTTCATCGTCAATAAGAAGGTCAGAGAGATACAGTAAACCTGAAGTGAAGCTTCGCAATCTATAACTAGTGTAACAGGAATGGTTCAAAACATAGACAGTAAGAAGTGTCAGTTTTCTTGTACTTAAGTCGGCATTGTGCCCTTTGGATTTAATTCCGATGCAATTTCTGTGTTTCCTCGTCAATAAGAAGGTCAGAGGGATACAGTAAACCTGAAGCGAAGCAACAGAATCTGTAACTAGTGTAACAGGAATGGTTCAAAACATAGACAGTAAGAAGAGTCAGTTTTCTTGTACTTAAATCGGCATTGTGCCTTTTCTATTTAATTCCGATACAATTTCTGTGTTTCGTCGTGCATCTGAAGGTCCAAGGGATACAGTAAACCTGAAGTGAAGCATCGGAATCTAAAACTGGTCTCACAGGAAAGTTTCAAAACATAGACAGTAAGAAGGGCCAGTCTTCTTGTACTTGAGTCTGCATTGTGCCTTTTGTATTTAATTCCGATGCAATTTCTGTGTTTCATCGGCAATAAGACCGTCAGAGGGATACAGTAAACCTGAAGTGAGGCATCGGAATCCATAACTAGTGTCACCGGAATGGTTCAAAACATAGACAGTAAGAAGAGTCAGTTTTCTTGTACTTAAGTCGGCATTGTGCCTTTTCTATGTAATTCCGATGCAATTTCTGTGTTACGTCGTCAATAAGACTGGCCAAGGAATACAGTAAACCTGACGTGAAGCATCGGAATCTAAAACCGGTTTCATAGAAAAGGTTCAAAACATAGACAGTAAGAAGAGCCAGTCTTCTTGTACTTGAGTCGGCATTGTGATTTTTGTATTTAATTCCGATGCAATTTCTGTGTTTCATCGTCAATAAGAAGGTCCGAGGGATACAGTAAACCTGAAGTGAAGCATCGGAATATATAACTAGTGTCACAGGAATGGTTCAAATCATAGACAGTAAGAAGAGTCGATTTTCTTATACTTAAGTCGGCATTGTGCCTTTTGTATTTAATTCCGATGAAATTTCTGTGTTTCATCGTCAATAACAGGGTCAGAGGGATACAGTAAACCTAAAGTGATGCATCGGAATTTATAATTAGTGTCACAGGAATGATTCAAAACATAGACAGTAAGAAGAGTCAGTTTTCTTGTACTTGAGTCGTCATTGTGCCCTTTCTATTTAATTCCCATGCAGTTTCTGTGTTACGTCGTCAATAAGAAGGTCAGAGGGAAACAGTAAACCTGAAGTGAAGCATCGGAATCTAAAACCGGTCTCACAGGAAAGGATCAAAACATAGACAGAAAGAAGGGTCAGTTTTCTTGACTTAAATCGGCATTGTGCCTTTTCTAATTCATTCCGATGCAATTTCTGTGTTTGATCGTCAATAAGAAGGTCGGAGGGATACAATAAAGCAGAAATGAAGCATCGGAATCTATAAAAAGGTTCACAGGAATGGTTCAAAGCATTGACAGTAAGAAGACTCAGTTTCCTTGTGCTTAAGTCGGCGTTGTGACTTTTGTATTTAATTCCGATGCAATTTCTGTTTTTCATCGTCAATAAGAATATCCAAGGGATACAGTAAACCTAAAGTCAAGCATCGGAATCTTAAACTTGTCTCACAGGAAAGGTTCAAAATATAGACAGTAAGAAGAGCCAGTCTTCTTGTACTTGAGTCATCATTGTGCCTTTTGTATTTATTTCCGATGCAATTCCTGTGTTTCATCGTCAATAAGAAGGTCAGAGGGATACAGTAAACCTGAAGTGATGCATCGGAATCCATGACTAATGTCACAGGAATGGTTCAAAGCATAAAGAGTAAGAAGTGTCAGTTTTCTTATAATTAAGTCGCCATTGTGCCTCTTGTATTTAATTCCGATGCAATTTCTGTGTCTCATCTTCAATAGGAAAGTCAGAGGGATACAGTAAACCTGAAGTGAAGCATCGGAATCTATAACTAGTGGCACAGGAATGGTTCAAAACATAGACAGTAAGGAGAGTCAGTTTGCTTGTACTTACGTCGGCATTGTGCCTTTTGTATTTAATTCCGATGCAATTTCTGTGTTAACCGTCAATAAGAAAGTCAGAGGGATACAGTAGACATGAAGTAAGGCATCGGAATCTATAACTAGTGTCACAGGAATGATTCGAATCATAGACAGTAAGAAGAGTCAGTTTTCTTGTACTTAAGACTTCATTGTGCGATTTGTGTTTAATTCCGATGCAATTTCTGTGTTTCATCGTCAATAAGAAAGTCAGAGGGATACAGTATATCTGAAGTGAAGCCTCGGAAACTATAACTAGTGTCACAGAAATGGTTCAAAACATAGACAGTAAGATGAACCAGCCTTCTTGTACTTGAGTCGGCATTGTGCCTTTTGTATTTCATTCCGATGCAATTTCTGTGTTTCACCGTCAATAAGAAGGTCGGAGGGATATAGTAAACCTGAAGTGAAGCATGGGAATCTATAACTAGTGTCACAGGAATGGTTCAAAACATAGACAGTAAGAAGAGTCAGTTTTCTTGTACTTAAGTCGGCATTGTGCCTTTTGTATTTAATTCCGATGCAATTTCTGTGTTTCATCGTCAATAAGAAGGTCAGAGGGATTCAGTAAACCTGAAGTGAAGCATCGAAATCTATAACTAGTGTCACAGAAATGGTTCAAAACATAGACAGTAAGATGAACCAGCCTTCTTGTACTTGAGTCGGCATTGTGCCTTTTGTATTTCATTCCGATGCAATTTCTGTGTTTCACCGTCAATAAGAAGGTCGGAGGGATATAGTAAACCTGAAGTGAAGCATGGGAATCTATAACTAGTGTCACAGGAATGGTTCAAAACATAGACAGTAAGAAGAGTCAGTTTTCTTGTACTTAAGTCGGCATTGTGCCTTTTGTATTTAATTCCGATGCAATTTCTGTGTTTCATCGTCAATAAGAAGGTCAGAGGGATTCAGTAAACCTGAAGTGAAGCATCGAAATCTATAACTAGTGTCACAGGAATGGTTCAAATCATAGACAGTAAGATGAGCCAGCCTTCTTGTACTTGAGTCGGCACTGTGCCTTTTGTATTTACTTCCGATGCAATTTCTGTGTTTCATCGTCAATAAGAAGGTCAGAGGGATACAGTAAACCTGAAGTGAAGCATCGGAATCTATAACTAGTGTCACAGGAATGGTTCAAAACATAGACAGTAAGATGAGCCAGCCTTCTTGTACTTGAGTCGGCATTGTGCCTTTTGTATTTAATTCCGATGCAATTTCTGTGTTTCATCGTCAATAAGAAGGTCAGAGGGATACAGTAAACCTGAAGTGAAGAATCGGAATCTATAAATAGTGTCACAGGAATGGTTAAAGCATAGTAAGAAGAGACAGTTTTCTTGTACTTAAGTCGGCATTGTGCATTTTATATGTAATTCCGATGCAATTTCTGTGTTTCATCGTCAGTAAGAAGGTCAGAGGGATACAGGAAACCTGAAGTGATGCATCGGAATCCATAACTAGTGTCGCAGGATAGATTCATAACTTAGACAGTAAGAAGAGTCAGTTTTCTTGTACTTAACCCGGCATTGTGCCTTTTCTATTTAATTCCGATGCAATTTCTGTGGTTCATCGTCAATGAGAAGGTCAGTAGGATACAGTAAACCTGAAGTGAAGCATCGGAATCTATATCTAGTTTCACAGGAATGGTTCAAAACGTAGACATTAAGAAGAATCAGTCTTCTTGTACCTAAGTCGGCATTGTGCCTTTTGCTTGAATTCCGATGCAATTTCTGTGTTTCACGGTTAATAAGAAGGTCCGAGGGATACAGTAAACCTGAAGTGAAGCATCGTAATCTATAACTAGTGTTACACGAATGGTTCAAAACATAGACAGTAAGAAGAGTCAGTTTTCTTGTTCTTATGTCGGCTTTGTGCCTTTTCTATTTATTTCCGATGCAATTTCTGTGATTCGTCATCAATAAGAAGGTCCAAGGAATACAGTAAACCTGAAGTCAAGCATCAGAATCTAAAACTGGTTTCACAGGAAAGGTTCAAAACATAGATAGTAAGTAGAGCAAGTCTTCTTGTACTTGAGTCGGCATTGTGCCTTTTGTATTTCATTCCGATGTAATTTCTGTGTTTCATCGTCAATAAGGAGGTCAGAGGGATACAGTAAACCTGAAGTGAAGCATCGGAATCTAAAACCGGTCTCACAGGAAAGGTTTAAAACATAGACAGTAAGAAGAGCCAGTTTCCTTGTACTTGAGACGGCATTGTGCCTTTTGTATTATATTCCGATGCAATTTCTGTGCTAAAACGTCAATAAGACGGTCAGAGGGATACAGTAAACCTGAAGTGATGCATTGGAATCTATAACTAGTGTCACAGGAATTGTTCAAATTATAGACGGTAAGAAGAGTCAGATTTCTTGTACTTAAGTTGGCATTGTGCTTTTCTGTTTAATTCCGATGCAATTTTAGTGGTTCGTCGTCAATAAGAAGGTCCAAGGGATACAGTAAACCTGAAGTGAAGCATCGGAATCGAAAACCCGACTCACAGGAAAGGTTCAAAACGTAGACAGTAAGAAGAGCCAGTCTTCTTGTACATAAGTCGGCATTGTGCCTTTTGTATTTAAATCAGATGTAATTTCTGTGTTTCATCGACAATAAGAAAGTCAGAGGGATACAGTAGACCTGAAGTGAAGAATCGGAATCTATAACTAGTGTCACAGGAATGGCTCAAAACATAGACAGTACGAAGAGTCAGTTTTCTTATAATTAAGTCGGCATTGTGCCTTTTCTATTTAATTCCGATGCAATTTCTGTGTTTCGTCGTCAATAAGAAGGTCCAAGGGATACAGTAAACCTGAAGTGAAGCATAGGAATATAAAACTGGACTCACAGGAAAGGTTCAAAACATAGACAGTAAGATGAGCCAGTCATCTTGTACTTGAATCGGCATTGTGCCTTTTGTATTTAATTCCGATGCAATTTATGTGTTTCATCGTCAATAAGAAGGTCAGAGGGATACAGTAAAACTGAAGTGATGCATCGGAATCTATAACTAGTGTCACAGGAATGGTTCAAAACATAGACAGTAAGAAGAGTCAGTTTTCTTGTACTTAAGTCGACATTGTGCCTTTTCTATTTAATTCCGATGCCGTTTCTGTGTTTCGTCGTCAATAAGAAGGTCCAAGGGATACAGTAAACCTGAAGTGAAGCATCGGAATCTAAAACCGGCCTCACAGGAAAGGTTCAAATCATAGACTGTAAGAAGAGTCAGTGTTCTTGTACTTGACTCGGCATTGTGCATTTTGTATTTAATTCCAATGCAATTTCTGTGTTTCATCGTATAAGACGGTCAGAGGAATACGGTAAACCTGAAGTGAAGCATCGGTATCTATAACTAGTGCCACAGGAATGGTTCAACACAAAGAGTGTAAGAAAGTCAGTTTTCTTGTACTTAAGACGGCATTGTGCATTTGCATTTAATTCCGATGCAATTTCTGTGTTTCGTCGTCAATAAGAAGGTCCAAGGGATACAGTAAAAATGAAGTGAAGAATCGGAATCTAAAACCGGTCTCACAGGAAAGGTTCCAAACATAGACAGTAAGAAGAGCCAGTCCTCTTGTACTTGAGTTGGTATTGTGAATTTAGAATTTAATTCCGATGCAATTTCTGTGTTTCATCGTCAATAACAAGGTCAGAGGAATGCAGTAAACCTGAAGTGAAGCATCGGAATCTATAACTAGTGTCACAGGAGTGGTTCAAAACATAGACGGTAAGAAGAGTCACTCTTCCTGTACTTAAGTCGGCATTGTGCCTTTTGTATTTAATTAAGATGCAATTTCTGTGTTTCATCGTCAATAAGAAGGTCAGAGGGATACAGTAAACATGAAGTGAAGCATCGGAATCTATAACTAGTGTCACATGAAAGGTTCAAAACATAGACAGTAAGAAGAGCCATTCTTCTTGTACTTGAGTCGGCATTGTGCTTTTTGTATTTCATTCCGATGCAATTTCTGTGTTTCATCGTCAATAAGACGGTCAGAGGGATACAGTAAACCTGAAGTGAAGCATCGGTATCTATAACTAGTATCACAGGAATGGTTCATAACATAGGCGGTAAGAAGAGTCAGTCTTCCTGTACTTAAGTCGGCATTGTGCCTATTGTATTTAATTCCGATGCAATTTCTGTGTTTCATCGTCAATAAGAAGGTCAGAGGGATACAGGAAACCTGATGTGAAGCATCGGTATCTATAACTAATGTCACAGGAATGGTTCAAAACATAGACAGTAAGAAGAGTCAGTTTTCTTATAATTAAGTCGGCATTGTGCCTTTTGTATTTAATTCCAATGCAATTTCTGTGTTTCATCGTCAATAAGAAGGTCAGAGGGATACAGTTAACCTGAAGTGAAGCATCGGAATCTATAACTAGTGTCACAGGAATGGTTATTAGCATAGACAGAAAGAAGAGTCAGTTTTCTTATACTTAAGTCGGCATTGTGGATTTTGTATTTAATTCCGATGCAATTTCTGTGTTTCATCGTCAATAAGAAGGTCAGAGGGATACAGTAAACCTGAAGTGAAGCATCGGAATCTATAACTAGTGTCACAAGAAAGGTTCAAAACATAGACAGTAAGAAGAGCCATTCTTCTTGTACTTGAGTCGGCATTGTGCTTTTTGTATTTTATTCCGATGCAATTTCTGTGTTTCATCGTCAATAAGAAGGTCAGAGGAATGCAGTAAACCTGAAGTGAAGCATCGGAATCTATAACTAGTGTCACAGGAGTGGTTCAAAACATAGACGGTAAGAAGAGTCACTCTTCCTGTACTTAAGTCGGCATTGTGCCTTTTGTATTTAATTAAGATGCAATTTCTGTGTTTCATCGTCAATAAGAAGGTCAGAGGGATACAGTAAACCTGAAGTGAAGCATCGGAATCTATAACTAGTGTCACAGGAAAGGTTCAAAACATAGACAGTAAGAAGAGCCATTCTTCTTGTACTTGAGTCGGCATTGTGCTTTTTGTATTTTATTCCAATGCAATTTCTGTGTTTCATCGTCAATAACACGGTCAGAGGGATACAGTAAACCTGAAGTGAAGCATCGGTATCTATAACTAGTATCACAGGAATGGTTCATAACATAGGCGGTAAGAAGAGTCAGTCTTCCTGTACTTAAGTCGGCATTGTGCCTATTGTATTTAATCCCGATGCAATTTCTGTGTTTCATCGTCAATAAGAAGGTCAGAGGGATACAGGAAACCTGATGTGAAGCATCGGAATCTCTAACTAATGTCACAGGAATGGTTCAAAACATAGACAGTAAGAAGAGTCATTTTTCTTGTACTTAAGTCGGCATTGTGCCTTTTGTATTTAAATCTGATGCAATTTCTGTGTTTCATCGACAATAAGAAGGTCAGAGGGATACAGTAGACCTGAAGTGAAGAATCGGAATCTATAACTAGTGTCACAGGAATGGCTCAAAACATAGACAGTACGAAGAGTCAGTTTTCTTATAATTAAGTCGGCATTGTGCCTTTTGTATTTAATTCCAATGCAATTTCTGTGTTTCATCGTCAATAAGAAGGTCAGAGGGATACAGTTAACCTGAAGTGAAGCATCGGAATCTATAACTAGTGTCACAGGCATGGTTCATAGCATAGACAGTAAGAAGAGTCAGTTTTCTTATACTTAAGTAGGCAGTGTGGATTTTGTACTTAATTCCGATGCAATTTCTGTGTTTCGTCGTCAATAAGAAGGTCCAAGGGATACAGTAAACCTGAAGTGAAGCATCGGAATCTAAAACCGGTGTCACAGGAAAGGTTCAAAACATAGACAGTAAGAAGAGCTAGTCTTCTTGTACTTGGGTCGGTGTTGTGCCTTTTGTATTTAATTCCGATGCAATTTCTGTGTTTCATCGTCAATAAGAAGGTCAGAGTGATACAGTAAACCTGAAGTGAAGCATCGTAATCTATAACTAGTATCACAATAATAGTTCAAACATAGACAGTAAGGAGAGTCACTCTTCTAGTCCTTAAGTCGGCATTGTGCCTTTTGTTTGTATTCCGATGCAATTTCTGTGTTTCATCGTCATTAAGAAAGTCAGAGGGATACAGTAAACCTGAAGTGAAGCATCGGAATCTATAACTAGTGTCACAGGATTGGTTCAAAACATAGACAGTAAGAAGAGTCAGTTTTCTTGTTCTTAAGTCGGCATTGTGCCTTTTCTATTTAATTCCGATGCAATTTCTGTGTTTCGTCGTCAATAAGAAGGTCCAAGGGATACAGTAAACCTGAAGTCAAGGATAGGAATATAAAACTGGACTCACAGGAAAGGTTCAAAACATAGACAGTAAGATGAGCCATTCTTCTTGTACTTGAGTCGGCATTGTGCCTTTTGTATTTAATTCCGATGCAATTTATGTGTTTTATCGTCAATAAGAAGGTCAGAGGGAGACAGTAAACCTGAAGTGAAGCATCGGAATCTATAACTAGTGTCACAGGAATGGTTCAAAACATAGACAGTAAGATGAGCCAGCCTTCTTGTACTTGAGTCGGCATTGTGCCTTTTGTATTTAATTCCGATGCAATTTCTGTGTTTCATCGTCAATAAGAAGGTCAGAGGGATACAGTAAACCTGAAGTGAAGAATCGGAATCTATAAATAGTGTCACAGGAATGGTTAAAGCATAGTAAGAAGAGACAGTTTTCTTGTACTTAAGTCGGCATTGTGCATTTTATATGTAATTCCGATGCAATTTCTGTGTTTCATCGTCAGTAAGAAGGTCAGTAGGATACAGTAAACCTGAAGTGAAGCATCGGAATCTATATCTAGTTTCACAGGAATGGTTCAAAACGTAGACATTAAGAAGAATCAGTCTTCTTGTACCTAAGTCGGCATTGTGCCTTTTGCTTGTATTCCGATGCAATTTCTGTGTTTCACGGTTAATAAGAAGGTCCGAGGGATACAGTAAACCTGAAGTGAAGCATCGTAATCTATAACTAGTGTTACACGAATGGTTCAAAACATAGACAGTAAGAAGAGTCAGTTTTCTTGTTCTTATGTCGGCTTTGTGCCTTTTCTATTTATTTCCGATGCAATTTCTGTGATTCGTCATCAATAAGAAGGTCCAAGGGATACAGTAAACCTGAAGTAAAGCATCAGAATCTAAAACTGGTTTCACAGGAAAGGTTCAAAACATAGATAGTAAGTAGAGCAAGTCTTCTTGTACTTGAGTCGGCATTGTGCCTTTTGTATTTCATTCCGATGTAATTTCTGTGTTTCATCGTCAATAAGAAGGTCAGAGGGATACAGTAAACCTGAAGTGAAGCATCGGAATCTAAAACCGGTCTCACAGGAAAGGTTTAAAACATAGACAGTAAGAAGAGCCAGTTTCCTTGTACTTGAGACGGCATTGTGCCTTTTGTATTATATTCCGATGCAATTTCTGTGCTAAAACGTCAATAAGACGGTCAGAGGGATACAGTAAACCTGAAGTGATGCATTGGAATCTATAACTAGTGTCACAGGAATTGTTCAAATTATAGACGGTAAGAAGAGTCAGATTTCTTGAAAGTAAGTCGGCATTGTGCTTTTCTGTTTAATTCCGATGCAATTTTAGTGGTTCGTCGTCAATAAGAAGGTCCAAGGGATACAGTAAACCTGAAGTGAAGCATCGGAATCGAAAACCCGTCTCACAGGAAAGGTTCAAAACGTAGACAGTAAGAAGAGCCAGTCTTCTTGTACTTAAGTCGGCATTGTGCCTTTTATATTTAAATCAGATGTAATTTCTGTGTTTCATCGACAATAAGAAGGTCAGAGGGATACAGTAGACCTGAAGTGAAGAATCGGAATCTATAACTAGTGTCACAGGAATGGCTCAAAACATAGACAGTACGAAGAGTCAGTTTTCTTATAATTAAGTCGGCATTGTGCCTTTTCTATTTAATTCCGATGCAATTTCTGTGTTTCGTCGTCAATAAGAAGGTCCAAGGGATACAGTAAACCTGAAGTGAAGCATAGGAATATAAAACTGGACTCACAGGAAAGGTTCAAAACATAGACAGTAAGATGAGCCAGTCATCTTGTACTTGAATCGGCATTGTGCCTTTTGTATTTAATTCCGATGCAATTTATGTGTTTCATCGTCAATAAGAAGGTCAGAGGGATACAGTAAAACTGAAGTGATGCATCGGAATCTATAACTAGTGTCACAGGAATGGTTCAAAACATAGACAGTAAGAAGAGTCAGTTTTCTTGTACTTAAGTCGACATTGTGCCTTTTCTATTTAATTCCGATGCCGTTTCTGTGTTTCGTCGTCAATAAGAAGGTCCAAGGGATACAGTAAACCTGAAGTGAAGCATCGGAATCTAAAACCGGCCTCACAGGAAAGGTTCAAATCATAGACTGTAAGAAGAGTCAGTGTTCTTGTACTTGACTCGGCATTGTGCATTTTGTATTTAATTCCGATGCAATTTCTGTGTTTCATCGTATAAGACGGTCAGAGGAATACGGTAAACCTGAAGTGAAGCATCGGTATCTATAACTAGTGCCACAGGAATGGTTCAACACAAAGACTGTAAGAAGAGTCAGTTTTCTTGTACTTAAGACGGCATTGTGCATTTGCATTTAATTCCGATGCAATTTCTGTGTTTCGTCGTCAATAAGAAGGTCCAAGGGATACAGTAAAAATGAAGTGAAGAATCGGAAACTAAAACCGGTCTCACAGGAAAGGTTCCAAACATAGACAGTAAGAAGAGCCAGTCCTCTTGTACTTGAGTTGGTATTGTGAATTTAGAATTTAATTCCGATGCAATTTCTGTGTTTCATCGTCAATAACAAGGTCAGAGGAATGCAGTAAACCTGAAGTGAAGCATCGGAATCTATAACTAGTGTCACAGGAGTGGTTCAAAACATAGACGGTAAGAAGAGTCACTCTTCCTGTACTTAAGTCGGCATTGTGCCTTTTGTATTTAATTAAGATGCAATTTCTGTGTTTCATCGTCAATAAGAAGGTCAGAGGGATACAGTAAACCTGAAGTGAAGCATCGGAATCTATAACTAGTGTCACAGGAAAGGTTCAAAACATAGACAGTAAGAAGAGCCATTTTTCTTGTACTTGAGTCGGCATTGTGCATTTTGTATTTCATTCCGATGCAATTTCTGTGTTTCATCGTCAATAAGACGGTCAGAGGGATACAGTAAACCTGAAGTGAAGCATCGGTATCTATAACTAGTATCACAGGAATGGTTCATAACATAGGCGGTAAGAAGAGTCAGTCTTCCTGTACTTAAGTCGGCATTGTGCCTATTGTATTTAATTCCGATGCAATTTCTGTGTTTCATCGTCAATAAGAAGGTCAGAGGGATACAGGAAACCTGATGTGAAGCATCGGTATCTATAACTAATGTCACAGGAATGGTTCAAAACATAGACAGTAAGAAGAGTCAGTTTTCTTATAATTAAGTCGGCATTGTGCCTTTTGTATTTAATTCCAATGCAATTTCTGTGTTTCATCGTCAATATGAAGGTCAGAGGGATACAGTTAACCTGAAGTGAAGCATCGGAATCTATAACTAGTGTCACAGGAATGGTTATTAGCATAGACAGAAAGAAGAGTCAGTTTTCTTATACTTAAGTCGGCATTGTGGATTTTGTATTTAATTCCGATGCAATTTCTGTGTTTCATCGTCAATAAGAAGGTCAGAGGGATACAGTAAACCTGAAGTGAAGCATCGGAATCTATAACTAGTGTCACAAGAAAGGTTCAAAACATAGACAGTAAGAAGAGCCATTCTTCTTGTACTTGAGTCGGCATTGTGTTTTTGTATTTTATTCCGATGCAATTTCTGTGTTTCATCGTCAATAACAAGGTCAGAGGAATGCAGTAAACCTGAAGTGAAGCATCGGAATCTATAACTAGTGTCACAGGAGTGGTTCAAAACATAGACGGTAAGAAGAGTCACTCTTCCTGTACTTAAGTCGGCATTGTGCCTTTTGTATTTAATTAAGATGCAATTTCTGTGTTTCATCGTCAATAAGAAGGTCAGAGGGATACAGTAAACCTGAAGTGAAGCATCGGAATCTATAACTAGTGTCACAGGAAAGGTTCAAAACATAGACAGTAAGAAGAGCCATTCTTCTTGTACTTGAGTCGGCATTGTGCTTTTTGTATTTTATTCCAATGCAATTTCTGTGTTTCATCGTCAATAAGACGGTCAGAGGGATACAGTAAACCTGAAGTGAAGCATCGGTATCTATAACTAGTATCACAGGAATGGTTCATAACATAGGCGGTATGAAGAGTCAGTCTTCCTGTACTTAAGTCGGCATTGTGCCTATTGTATTTAATCCCGATGCAATTTCTGTGTTTCATCGTCAATAAGAAGGTCAGAGGGATACAGGAAACCTGATGTGAAGCATCGGAATCTATAACTAACGTCACAGGAATGGTTCAAAACATAGACAGTAAGAAGAGTCATTTTTCTTGTACTTAAGTCGGCATTGTGCCTTTTGTATTTAAATCTGATGCAATTTCTGTGTTTCATCGACAATAAGAAGGTCAGAGGGATACAGTAGACCTGAAGTGAAGAATCGGAATCTATAACTAGTGTCACAGGAATGGCTCAAAACATAGACAGTACGAAGAGTCAGTTTTCTTATAATTAAGTCGGCATTGTGCCTTTTGTATTTAATTCCAATGCAATTTCTGTGTTTCATCGTCAATAAGAAGGTCAGAGGGATACAGTTAACCTGAAGTGAAGCATCGGAATCTATAACTAGTGTCACAGGCATGGTTCATAGCATAGACAGTAAGAAGAGTCAGTTTTCTTATACTTAAGTCGGCAGTGTGGATTTTGTACTTAATTCCGATGCAATTTCTGTGTTTCGTCGTCAATAAGAAGGTCCAAGGGATACAGTAAACCTGAAGTGAAGCATCGGAATCTAAAACCGGTGTCACAGGAAAGGTTCAAAACATAGACAGTAAGAAGAGCTAGTCTTCTTGTACTTGGGTCGGTGTTGTGCCTTTTGTATTTAATTCCGATGCAATTTCTGTGTTTCATCGTCAATAAGAAGGTCAGAGTGATACAGTAAACCTGAAGTGAAGCATCGTAATCTATAACTAGTATCACAATAATAGTTCAAACATAGACAGTAAGGAGAGTCAGTCTTCTAGTCCTTAAGTCGGCATTGTGCCTTTTGTTTGTATTCCGATGCAATTTCTGTGTTTCATCGTCATTAAGAAAGTCAGAGGGATACAGTAAACCTGAAGTGAAGCATCGGAATCTATAACTAGTGTCACAGGATTGGTTCAAAACATAGACAGTAAGAAGAGTCAGTTTTCTTGTTCTTAAGTCGGCATTGTGCCTTTTCTATTTAATTCCGATGCAATTTCTGTGTTTCGTCGTCAATAAGAAGGTCCAAGGGATACAGTAAACCTGAAGTCAAGGATAGTAATATAAAACTGGACTCACAGGAAAGGTTCAAAACATAGACAGTAAGATGAGCCAGTCTTCTTGTACTTGAGTCGGCATTGTGCCTTTTGTATTTAATTCCGATGCAATTTATGTGTTTCATCGTTAATAAGAAGGTCAGAGGGATACAGTAAACCTGAAGTGAAGCATCGTAATCTATTACTAGTGTCACAGGAGTAGTTCAAAGCATAGACAGTAAGGAGAGTCAGTCTTCTAGTACTTAAGTCGGCATTGTGCCTTTTGTTTGTATTCCGATGCAATTTCTGTGTCTCATCGTCATTAAGAAGGTCAGAGGGATACAGTTAACCTGAAGTGAAGCATCGGAATCTATAACTAGTGTCACAGGAATGGTTCATAGCATAGACAATAAGAAGAGTCAGTTTTCTTATACTTAAATCGGCATTGTGGATTTTGTATTTAATTCCGATGCAATTTCTGTGTTTCGTCGTCAATAAGAAGGTCCAAGGGATACAGTAAACCTGAAGTGAAGCATCGGAATCTAAAACCGGCCCCACAGGAAAGGTTCAAAACATAGACAGTAAGAAGAGTCAGTCTTCTTGTACTTGACTCGGCATTGTGCATTTTGTATTTAATTCCGATGCAATTTCCGTGTTTCATCGTCAATAAGACGGTCAGAGGTATACGGTAAACCTGAAGTGAAGCATCGGTATCTATAACTAGTGCCACAGGAATGGTTCAACACAAAGACTTTAAGAAGAGTCAGTTTTCTTGTACTTAAGTCGGCATTGTGCATTTCTATTTAATTCCGATGCAATTTCTGTGTTTCGTCGTCAATAAGAAGGTCCAAGGTATACAGTAAAAATGAAGTGAAGCATCGGAATCTAAAACCGGTCTCACAGGAAAGGTTCCAAACATAGACAGTAAGAAGAGCCAGTCCTCTTGTACTTGAGTTGGTATTGTGCCTTTAGACTTTAATTCCGATGCAATTTCTGTGTTTCATCGTCAATAAGAAGGTCAGAGGGATGCAGTAAACCTGAAGTGAAGCATCGGAATCTATAACTAGTGTCACAGGAGTGGTGCAAAACATAGAGGGTAAGAAGGGTCACTCTTCCTGTACTTAAGTCGGCATTGTGCCTTTTGTATTTAATTAAGATGCAATTTCTGTGTTTCATCGTCAATAAGAAGGTCAGAGGGATACAGTAAACCTGAAGTGAAGCATCGGAATCTATAACTAGTGTCACAGGAAAGGTTCAAAACATAGACAGTAAGAAGAGCCATTCTTCTTGTACTTGAGTCGGCATTGTGCTTTTTGTATTTCATTCCGATGCAATTTCTGTGTTTCATCGTCAATAAGACGTTCAGAGGGATACAGTAAACCTGAAGTGAAGCATCGGTATCTATAACTAGTATCACAGGAATGGTTCAAAACATAGGCGGTAAGAAGAGTCAGTCTTCCTGTACTTAAGTCGGCATTGTGATTTTTGTATTTAATTAAGATGCTATTTCTGTGTTTCATCGTCAATAAGAAGGTCAGAGCGATACAGTTAACCTGAAGTGAAGCATCGGAATCCATAAGTAGTGTCACAGGAATGGTTCAAAACATAGACAGTAAGAAGAGTCACTCTTCTTGTAATTAAGTCGGCATTGTGCCTGTTGTATATAATTCCGATGCAATTTCTGTTTTTCATCGTCAATATGAAGGTCAGAGGGATACAGTAAACCTGAAGTGAAGCATCGGAATCTATAACTAGTGTCACAGGAGTGGTTCAAAACATAGACGGTAAGAAGGGTCACTCTTCCTGTACTTAAGTCGGCATTGTGCCTTTTGTATTTAATTAAGATGCAAGTTCTGTGTTTCATCGTCAATAAGAAGGTCAGAGGGATACAGTAAACCTGAAGTGAAGCATCGGAATCTATAACTAGTGTCACAGGAAAGGTTCAAAACTTAGACAGTAAGAAGAGCCAGTCTTCTTGTACTTGAGTCGTCATTGCGCCTTTTGGATTTAGTTCCGATGCAATTTCTGTGTTTCATCGTCAACAAGAAAGTCAGAGTGATAATGTAAACCTGAAGTGAAGCATCGTAATCTATAACTAGTGTCACAGGAGTAGTTCAAAACATAGACAGTAAGGAGTGTCAGTCTTCTAGTACTTAATTCCGCATTGTGCCTTTTGTTTGTATTCCGATGCAATTTCTGTGTCTCATCGTCATTAAGAAGATCAGAGGGATACAGTAAACCTGAAGTGAAGCATCGGAATCTATAACTAGTGTCACAGGAATGGTTCAAAACATAGACAGTAAGAAGAGCCAGTCCTCTTGTACTTGAGTCGGCAATGTACCTTTAGAAATTAATTCTGATGCAATTTTTTGTGTTTCATCGTCAATAAGAAGGTCAGAGGGATGCAGTAAACCTGAAGTGAAGCATCGGAATCTATAACTAGTGTCACAGGAATGGTTCAAAACATAGACAGTAAGAAGAGTCAGTTTTCTTGTACTTAAGTCGACATTGTGCCTTTTCTATTTAATTCCGATGCAGTTTCTGTGTTTCGTCGTCAATAAGAAGGTCCAAGGGATTCAGTAAACCTGAAGTGAAGCATCGGAATCTAAAACCGGCCTCACAGGAAAAGTTCAAAACATAGACTGTAAGAAGAGTCAGTCTTCTTGTACTTGACTCGGCATTGTGCATTTTGTATTTAATTCCGATGCAATTTCTGTGTTTCATCGTCAATAAGACGGTCAGAGGAATACGGTAAACCTGAAGTGAAGCATCGGTATCCATAACTAGTGCCACAGGAATGGTTCAACACAAAGACTGTAAGAAGAGTCAGTTTTCTTGTACTTAAGTCGGCATTGTGCATTTGCATTTAATTCCGATGCAATTTCTGTGTTTCGTCGTCAATAAGAAGGTCCAAGGGATACAGTAAAAATGAAGTGAAGCATCGGAATCTAAAACCGGTCTCACAGGAAAGGTTCCAAACATAGACAGTAAGAAGAGCCAGTCCTCTTGTACGTGAGTTGGTATTGTGCCTTTAGAATTTAATTCCGATGCAATTTCTGTGTTTCATCGTCAATAACAAGGTCAGAGGAATGCAGTAAACCTGAAGTGAAGCATCGGAATCTCTAACTAGTGTCACAGGAGTGGTTCAAAACATAGACGGTAAGAAGAGTCACTCATCCTGTACTTAAGTCGGCATTGTGCCTTTCGTATTTAATTAAGATGCAATTTCTGTGTTTCATCGTCAATAAGAAGGTCAGAGGGATACAGTAAACCTGAAGTGAAGCATCGGAATCTATAACTAGTGTCACAGGAAAGGTTCAAAACATAGACAGTAAGAAGAGCCATTCTTCTTGTACTTGAGTCGGCATTGTGCTTTTTGTATTTTATTCCGATGCAATTTCTGTGTTTCATCGTCAATAAGACGGTCAGAGGGATACAGTAAACCTGAAGTGAAGCATCGGTATCTATAACTAGTATCACAGGAATGGTTCATAACATAGGCGGTAAGAAGAGTCAGTCTTCCTGTACTTAAGTCGGCATTGTGCCTATTGTATTTAATCCCGATGCAATTTCTGTGTTTCATCGTCAATAAGAAGGTCAGAGGGATACAGGAAACCTGATGTGTAGCATCGGAATCTATAACTAATGTCACAGGAATGGTTCAAAACATAGACAGTAAGAAGAGTCATTTTTCTTGTACTTAAGTCGGCATTGTGCCTTTTGTATTTAAATCTGATGCAATTTCTGTGTTTCATCGACAATAAGAAGGTCAGAGGGATACAGTAGACCTGAAGTGAAGAATCGGAATCCATAACTAGTGTCACAGGAATGGCTCAAAACATAGACAGTACGAAGGGTCAGTTTTCTTATAATTAAGTCGGCATTGTGGATTTTGTATTTAATTCCAATGCAATTTCTGTGTTTCATCGTCAATAAGAAGGTCAGAGGGATACAGTTAACCTGAAGTGAAGCATCGGAATCTATAACTAGTGTCACAGGCATGGTTCATAGCATAGACAGTAAGAAGAGTCAGTTTTCTTATACTTAAGTCGGCAGTGTGGATTTTGTATTTAATTCCGATGCAATTTCTGTGTTTCGTCGTCAATAAGAAGGTCCAAGGGATACAGTAAACCTGAAGTGAAGCATCGGAATCTAAAACCGGTGTCACAGGAAAGGTTCAAAACACAGACAGTAAGAAGAGCTAGTCTTCTTGTACTTGGGTCGGTATTGTGCCTTTTGTATTTAATTCCGATGCAATTTCTGTGTTTCATCGTCAATAAGAAGGTCAGAGTGATACAGTAAACCTGAAGTGAAGCATCGTAATCTATAACTAGTATCACAATAATAGTTCAAACATAGACAGTAAGGAGAGTCAGTCTTCTAGTCCTTAAGTCGGCATTGTGCCTTTTGTTTGTATTCCGATGCAATTTCTGTGTTTCATCGTCATTAAGAATGTCAGAGGGATACAGTAAACCTGAAGTGAAGCATCGGAATCTATAACTAGTGTCACAGGATTGGTTCAAAACATAGACAGTAAGAAGAGTCAGTTTTCTTGTTCTTAAGTCGGCATTGTGCCTTTTCTATTTATTTCCGATGCAATTTCTGTGTTTCGTCGTCAATAAGAAGGTCCAAGGGATACAGTAAACCTGAAGTCAGGGTAGGAATATAAAACTGGACTCACAGGAAAGGTTCAAAACATAGACAGTAAGATGAGCCAGTCTTCTTGTACTTGAGTCGGCATTGTGCCTTTTGTATTTAATTCCGATGCAATTTATGTGTTTCATCGTTAATAAGAAGGTCAGAGGGATACAGTAAACCTGAAGTGAAGCATCGTAATCTATTACTAGTGTCACAGGAGTAGTTCAAAGCATAGACAGTAAGGAGAGTCAGTCTTCTAGTACTTAAGTCGGCATTGTGCCTTTTGTTTGTATTCCGATGCAATTTCTGTGTCTCATCGTCATTAAGAAGGTCAGAGGGATACAGTTAACCTGAAGTGAAGCATCGGAATCTATAACTAGTGTCACAGGAATGGTTCATAGCATAGACAGTAAGAAGAGTCAGTTTTCTTATACTTAAGTCGGCATTGTGGATTTTGTATTTAATTCCGATGCAATTTCTGTGTTTCGTCGTCAATAAGAAGGTCCAAGGGATACAGTAAACATGAAGTGAAGCATCGGAATCTAAAACCGGCCCCACAGGAAAGGTTCAAAACATAGACAGTAAGAAGAGTCAGTCTTCTTGTACTTGACTCGGCATTGTGCATTTTGTATTTAATTCCGATGCAATTTCCGTGTTTCATCGTCAATAAGACGGTCAGAGGTATACGGTAAACCTGAAGTGAAGCATCGGTATCTATAACTAGTGCCACAGGAATGGTTCGACACAAAGACTTTAAGAAGAGTCAGTTTTCTTGTACTTAAGTCGGCATTGTGCATTTCTATTTAATTCCGATGCAATTTCTGTGTTTCGTCGTCAATAAGAAGGTCCAAGGTATACAGTAAAAATGAAGTGAAGCATCGGAATCTAAAACCGGTCTCACAGGAAAGGTTCCAAACATAGACAGTAAGAAGAGCCAGTCCTCTTGTACTTGAGTTGGTATTGTGCCTTTAGAATTTAATTCCGATGCAATTTCTGTGTTTCATCGTCAATAAGAAGGTCAGAGAGATGCAGTAAACCTGAAGTGAAGCATCGGAATCTATAACTAGTGTCACAGGAGTGGTTCAAAACATAGAGGGTAAGAAGGGTCACTCTTCCTGTACTTAAGTCGGCATTGTGCCTTTTGTATTTAATTAAGATGCAATTTCTGTGTTTCATCGTCAATAAGAAGGTCAGAGGGATACAGTAAACCTGAAGTGAAGCATCGGAATCTATAACTAGTGTCACAGGAAAGGTTCAAAACATAGACAGTAAGAAGAGCCATTCTTCTTGTACTTGAGTCGGCATTGTGCTTTTTGTATTTCATTCCGATGCAATTTCTGTGTTTCATCGTCAATAAGACGTTCAGAGGGATACAGTAAACCTGAAGTGAAGCATCGGTATCTATAACTAGTATCATAGGAATGGTTCAAAACATAGGCGGTAAGAAGAGTCAGTCTTCCTGTACTTAAGTCGGCATTGTGATTTTTGTATTTAATTAAGATGCTATTTCTGTGTTTCATCGTCAATAAGAAGGTCAGAGCGATACAGTTAACCTGAAGTGAAGCATCGGAATCCATAAGTAGTGTCACAGGAATGGTTCAAAACATAGACAGTAAGAAGAGTCACTCTTCTTGTAATTAAGTCGGCATTGTGCCTGTTGTATATAATTCCGATGCAATTTCTGTTTTTCATCGTCAATATGAAGGTCAGAGGGATACAGTAAACCTGAAGTGAAGCATCGGAATCTATAACTAGTGTCACAGGAGTGGTTCAAAACATAGACGGTAAGAAGGGTCACTCTTCCTGTACTTAAGTCGGCATTGTGCCTTTTGTATTTAATTAAGATGCAAGTTCTGTGTTTCATCGTCAATAAGAAGGTCAGAGGGATACAGTAAACCTGAAGTGGAGCATCGGAATCTATAACTAGTGTCACAGGAAAGGTTCAAAACATAGACAGTAAGAAGAGTCAGTCTTCTTGTACTTGACTCGGCATTGTGCATTTTGTATTTAATTCCGATGCAATTTCCGTGTTTCATCGTCAATAAGACGGTCAGAGGTATACGGTAAACCTGAAGTGAAGCATCGGTATCTATAACTAGTGCCACAGGAATGGTTCAACACAAAGACTTTAAGAAGAGTCAGTTTTCTTGTACTTAAGTCGGCATTGTGCATTTCTATTTAATTCCGATGCAATTTCTGTGTTTCGTCGTCAATGAGAAGGTCCAAGGTATACAGTAAAAATGAAGTGAAGCATCGGAATCTAAAACCGGTCTCACAGGAAAGGTTCCAAACATAGACAGTAAGAAGAGCCAGTCCTCTTGTACTTGAGTTGGTATTGTGCCTTTAGAATTTAATTCCGATGCAATTTCTGTGTTTCATCGTCAATAAGAAGGTCAGAGAGATGCAGTAAACCTGAAGTGAAGCATCGGAATCTATAACTAGTGTCACAGGAGTGGTTCAAACATAGAGGGTAAGAAGGGTTACTCTTCCTGTACTTATGTCGGCATTGTGCCTTTTGTATTTAATTAAGATGCAATTTCTGTGTTTCATCGTCAATAAGAAGGTCAGAGGGATACAGTAAACCAGAAGTGAAGCATCGGAATCTATAACTAGTGTCACAGGAAAGGTTCAAAACATAGACAGTAAGAAGAGCCATTCTTCTTGTACTTGAGTCGGCATTGTGCTTTTTGTATTTCATTCCGATGCAATTTCTGTGTTTCATCGTCAATAAGACGTTCAGAGGGATACAGTAAACCTGAAGTGAAGCATCGGTATCTATAACTAGTATCACAGGAATGGTTCAAAACATAGGCGGTAAGAAGAGTCAGTCTTCCTGTACTTAAGTCGGCATTGTGATTTTTGTATTTAATTAAGATGCTATTTCTGTGTTTCATCGTCAATAAGAAGGTCAGAGCGATACAGTTAACCTGAAGTGAAGCATCGGAATCCATAAGTAGTGTCACAGGAATGGTTCAAAACATAGACAGTAAGAAGAGTCACTCTTCTTGTAATTAAGTCGGCATTGTGCCTGTTGTATATAATTCCGATGCAATTTCTGTTTTTCATCGTCAATATGAAGGTCAGAGGGATACAGTAAACCTGAAGTGAAGCATCGGAATCTATAACTAGTGTCACAGGAGTGGTTCAAAACATAGACGGTAAGAAGGGTCACTCTTCCTGTACTTAAGTCGGCATTGTGCCTTTTGTATTTAATTAAGATGCAAGTTCTGTGTTTCATCGTCAATAAGAAGGTCAGAGGGATACAGTAAACCTGAAGTGGAGCATCGGAATCTATAACTAGTGTCACAGGAAAGGTTCAAAACTTAGACAGTAAGAAGAGCCAGTCTTCTTGTACTTGAGTCGTCATTGCGCCTTTTGGATTTAGTTCCGATGCAATTTCTGTGTTTCATCGTCAACAAGAAAGTCAGAGTGATAATGTAAACCTGAAGTGAAGCATCGTAATCTATAACTAGTGTCACAGGAGTAGTTTAAAACATAGACAGTAAGGAGTGTCAGTCTTCTGGTACTTAATTCCGCATTGTGCCTTTTGTTTGTATTCCGATGCAATTTCTGTGTCTCATCGTCATTAAGAAGATCAGAGGGATACAGTAAACCTGAAGTGAAGCATCGGAATCTATAACTAGTGTCACAGGAATGGTTCAAAACATAGACAGTAAGATGAGCCAGTCCTCTTGTACTTGAGTCGGCAATGTACCTTTAGAAATTAATTCTGATGCAATTTTTTGTGTTTCATCGTCAATAAGAAGGTCAGAGGGATGCAGTAAACCTGAAGTGAAGCATCGGAATCTATAACTAGTGTCACAGGAATGGTTTAACATAAAGACTGTAAGAAGAGTCAGTTTTCTTGTACTTAAGTCGGCATTGTGCATTTCTATTTAATTCCGATGCAATTACTGTGTTTCATCGTCAATAACAAGGTTAGAGGGATGCAGTAAACCTGAAGTGAAGCATCGGAATCTATAACTAGTGTCACAGGAATGGTTCTAATCATAGACGGTAAGAAGAGTCAGTCTTCCTGTACTTAAGTCGGCATTGTGCCTCTTGTATTTAATTAAGACGCAATTTCTGTGTTTCATCGTCAATAAGAAGGTCAGAGGGATACAGTAAACCTGAAGTGGAGCATCGGAATCTATAACTAGTGTCACAGGAAAGGTTCAAAACATAGACAGTAAGAAGAGTCAGTCTTCTTGTACTTGTCTCGGCATTGTGCATTTTGTATTTAATTCCGATGCAATTTCCGTGTTTCATCGTCAATAAGACGGTCAGAGGTATACGGTAAACCTGAAGTGAAGCATCGGTATCTATAACTAGTGCCACAGGAATGGTTCAACACAAAGACTTTAAGAAGAGTCAGTTTTCTTGTACTTAAGTCGGCATTGTGCATTTCTATTTAATTCCGATGCAATTTCTGTGTTTCGTCGTCAATGAGAAGGTCCAAGGTATACAGTAAAAATGAAGTGAAGCATCGGAATCTAAAACCGGTCTCACAGGAAAGGTTCCAAACATAGACAGTAAGAAGAGCCAGTCCTCTTGTACTTGAGTTGGTATTGTGCCTTTAGAATTTAATTCCGATGCAATTTCTGTGTTTCATCGTCAATAAGAAGGTCAGAGAGATGCAGTAAACCTGAAGTGAAGCATCGGAATCTATAACTAGTGTCACAGGAGTGGTTCAAAACATAGAGGGTAAGAAGGGTTACTCTTCCTGTACTTATGTCGGCATTGTGCCTTTTGTATTTAATTAAGATGCAATTTCTGTGTTTCATCGTCAATAAGAAGGTCAGAGGGATACAGTAAACCAGAAGTGAAGCATCGGAATCTATAACTAGTGTCACAGGAAAGGTTCAAAACATAGACAGTAAGAAGAGCCATTCTTCTTGTACTTGAGTCGGCATTGTGCTTTTTGTATTTCATTCCGATGCAATTTCTGTGTTTCATCGTCAATAAGACGTTCAGAGGGATACAGTAAACCTGAAGTGAAGCATCGGTATCTATAACTAGTATCACAGGAATGGTTCAAAACATAGGCGGTAAGAAGAGTCAGTCTTCCTGTACTTAAGTCGGCATTGTGATTTTTGTATTTAATTAAGATGCTATTTCTGTGTTTCATCGTCAATAAGAAGGTCAGAGCGATACAGTTAACCTGAAGTGAAGCATCGGAATCCATAAGTAGTGTCACAGGAATGGTTCAAAACATAGACAGTAAGAAGAGTCACTCTTCTTGTAATTAAGTCGGCATTGTGCCTGTTGTATATAATTCCGATGCAATTTCTGTTTTTCATCGTCAATATGAAGGTCAGAGGGATACAGTAAACCTGAAGTGAAGCATCGGAATCTATAACTAGTGTCACAGGAGTGGTTCAAAACATAGACGGTAAGAAGGGTCACTCTTCCTGTACTTAAGTCGGCATTGTGCCTTTTGTATTTAATTAAGATGCAAGTTCTGTGTTTCATCGTCAATAAGAAGGTCAGAGGGATACAGTAAACCTGAAGTGGAGCATCGGAATCTATAACTAGTGTCACAGGAAAGGTTCAAAACTTAGACAGTAAGAAGAGCCAGTCTTCTTGTACTTGAGTCGTCATTGCGCCTTTTGGATTTAGTTCCGATGCAATTTCTGTGTTTCATCGTCAACAAGAAAGTCAGAGTGATAATGTAAACCTGAAGTGAAGCATCGTAATCTATAACTAGTGTCACAGGAGTAGTTTAAAACATAGACAGTAAGGAGTGTCAGTCTTCTGGTACTTAATTCCGCATTGTGCCTTTTGTTTGCATTCCGATGCAATTTCTGTGTCTCATCGTCATTAAGAAGATCAGAGGGATACAGTAAACCTGAAGTGAAGCATCGGAATCTATAACTAGTGTCACAGGAATGGTTCAAAACATAGACAGTAAGATGAGCCAGTCCTCTTGTACTTGAGTCGGCAATGTACCTTTAGAAATTAATTCTGATGCAATTTTTTGTGTTTCATCGTCAATAAGAAGGTCAGAGGGATGCAGTAAACCTGAAGTGAAGCATCGGAATCTATAACTAGTGTCACAGGAATGGTTTAACATAAAGACTGTAAGAAGAGTCAGTTTTCTTGTACTTAAGTCGGCATTGTGCATTTCTATTTAATTCCGATGCAATTACTGTGTTTCATCGTCAATAACAAGGTTAGAGGGATGCAGTAAACCTGAAGTGAAGCATCGGAATCTATAACTAGTGTCACAGGAATGGTTCAAATCATAGACGGTAAGAAGAGTCAGTCTTCCTGTACTTAAGTCGGCATTGTGCCTCTTGTATTTAATTAAGACGCAATTTCTGTGTTTCATCGTCAATAAGAAGGTCAGAGGGATACAGTAAACCTGAAGTGAAGCATCGGAATCTATTACTAGTGTCACAGGAATGGTTTAAAACATAGACAGTAAGATGAGTCAGTCTTCTTTTACTTAAGTCAGCATTGTGCCTCTTGTATATAATTCCGGTGCACTTTCTGTGTTTCATCGTCAATATGAAACTCAGAGGGATACAGTAAACCTGAAGTGAAGCATTGGAATCTATAACTAGTGTCACAAGAATGGTTCAAAACATAGACAGTAGGAAGAGTCAGTCTTCTAGTACTTAATTCGGCATTGTGCCTCTTGTATTTAATTCCGATGCAATTTCTGTGTTTCATCGTCCATACGTAGGTCAGAGGGATACAGTAACCCTGAAGTGAAGCATCGGAATCTATAACTAGTGTCACAGGAATGGTTGAAAACATAGACGGTAAGAAGAGTCAGTCTTCCTGTACTTAAGTCGGCATTGTGCCTTTTATATTTAATTAAGATGCAATTTCTGTGTTTCATCGTCAATAAGAAGGTCAGAGGGATTCAGTAAACCTGAAGTGAAGCATCGCAATCTATAACTAGTGTCAAAGGAGTGGTTCAAAACATAGAGAGTAAGAAGAATCAGTTTTCTTGTACTCAAGTCGGCATTGTGCCTTTTGTATTTAATTCCGATGCAATTTCTGTGTTTCATCGTCAATAAGAAGGTCAGAGAACTACAGTAAACCTGAAGTAAAGCATCGGAATCTATAACTAGTGTAACAGGAATGGTTAAAACATAGACAGTAAGAAGAATCAGTTTTCTTGTACTTAAGTCGGCATTGTGCCTTTTGAATTTAAATCCGATGCAATTTCTGTGTTTCATCTTCAATAAGAAGGTTAGAGATATACCGTAAACCTCAAGTGAAGCATCGGATTCTATAACTAATGTCACAGGAATGGTTCAAAACATAGACAGTAAGATGAGTCAGTTTTCTTGTACTTAAGTCGGCATTGTGCCTTTTGTATTTAATTCTGAAGCAATATCTGAGTTTCATCGACAGTACGAAGGTCAGAGGGATACAGTAAACCTGAAGTGAAGCATCGGAATCTATAACTAGTGTCACAGAATGGTTCAAAGCATAGACAGTAAGAAGAGTCAGTTTTCTAATAATTAAGTCGGCATTGTGACTTTTGTATTTAATTCCGATGCAATTTCTGTGATTCATCGTCAATAAGAAGGTCAGAGGGATACAGTAAGCCTGAAGTGATGCATCGGAATCTATAACTAGTGTCACAGGAATGGTTCAAAACATAGACAGTAAGAAGAGTAAGTTTTCTTGCACTTAACCCGTCATTGTGCCTTTTCTATGTTATTCCGATGCAATTTATGTGTTTCATCGTCAATAAGAAGGTCAGAGGGATACAGTAAACCTGAAGTGAAGCATCGGAATCTAAAATCGGTCTCACACGAAAGGTTCAAATCATAGACAGTAAGAAGAGCCAGTCTTCTTGTACTTGAGTCGGCATTGCGCCTTTTGAATTTAATTCCGATGCAATTTCTGTATTTAATTGTCAACAAGAAAGTCAGAGTGATACAGTAAACCTGAAGTGAAGCATCGTAATCTATTACTAGTGTCACAGGAGTAGTTCAAAGCATAGACACTAAGGAGAGTCAGTCTTCTAGTACTTAAGTCGGCATTGTGCCTTTTGTTTGTATTCCGATGCAATATCTGTGTCTCATCGTCATTAAGAAGGTCAGAGGGATACAGTAAACCTGAAGTGAAGCATCGGAATCTATAACTAGTGTCACAGGAATGGTTCAAATTATAGACAGTAAGAAGAGTCAGTTATCTTATACTTAAGTCGGCATAGTGCCTTTTGTATTTAATTCCGATGCAATTTCTGTGTTTCATCGTCAATAAGAAGGTCAGAGGAATACAGTAAACCTGAAGTGAAGCATCGGAATCTATAACTAGTGTCACAGGAATGGTTCAAAACATAGGCAGTAAGAAGAGCCAGTCCTCTTGTACTTGAGTCGGCATTGTGCCTTTAGAATTTAATCCCGATGATATTTCTGTGTTTCATCGTCAATAAGAAGGTCAGAGGGATGCAGTAAACGTGAAGTGAAGCATCGGAATCTATAAGTAGTGTCACAGGAATGGTTCAACACAAAGACTGTAAGAAGAGTCAGTTTTCTTGTACTTAATTCGGCATTGTGCATTTCTATTTAATTCCGATGCAATTTCAGTGTTTCGTCGTCAATAAGAAGGTCCAAGGGATACAGTAAGCCTGAAGTGAAGCATCGGAATCTAAAACCAGTCTCACAGGAAAGGTTCCAAACATAGACAGTAAGAAGCGCCAGTCCTCTTGTACTTGAGTCGGCATTGTGCCTTTAGAATTTAATTCCGACGCAATTTCTGTGTTTCATCGTCAGTAAGAATGTCAGAGGGATGCAGTAAACCTGAAGTGAAGCATCAGAATCTGTAACTAGAGTCACAGGAATGGTTCAAAACATAGACAGTAGGAAGAGTCAGTCTTCTAGTACTTAATTCGGCATTGGGCCTTTTGTATTTAATTCCGATGCAATTTCTGTGTTTCATCGGCAATAAGAAGTTCCAAAGGATACAGTAAACCTGAAGTGAAGCTTCGGACTCTGTAACTAGTGTCACAGGAATGGTTCAAAACATAGAGAGTGAGAAGAGTCAGTCCTTTTGTCCTTAAGTCGGCATTGTGCCTCTTGTATTTAATTCCAATGCAATTTCTGTGTTTCATCGTCAATACGTAGGTCAGAGGGATACAGTAAACCTGAAGTGAAGCATCGGAATCTATAACTAGTGTCACAGGAATGGTTCAAAGCATAGACAGTAAGAAGAGTCAGTTTTCTTGTACTTAAGTCGGCATTGTGCCTTTCGTATTTAATTCCGATGCAATTTCTGTGTTTCATCATCAATACGAAGGTCAGAGAGATACAATATAGCTGAAGTGATGCATCGGAATCTATAACTAGTGTCACAGGAATGGTTCAAAACAAAGACTGTAAGAAGAGTCAGTTTTCTTGCACTTAACCCGTCATTGTGCCTTTTCTATGTTATTCCGATGCAATTTATGTGTTTCAACGTCAATAAGAAGGTCAGAGGGATACAGTAAACCTGAAGTGAAGCATCGGAATCTAAAATCGGTCTCACACGAAAGGTTCAAATCATAGACAGTAAGAAGAGCCAGTCTTCTTGTACTTGAGTCGGCATTGCGCCTTTTGAATTTAATTCCGATGCAATTTCTGTATTTAATTGTCAACAAGAAAGTCAGAGTGATACAGTAAACCTGAAGTGAAGCATCGTAATCTATTACTAGTGTCACAGGAGTAGTTCAAAGCATAGACACTAAGGAGAGTCAGTCTTCTAGTACTTAAGTCGGCATTGTGCCTTTTGTTTGTATTCCGATGCAATTTCTGTGTCTCATCGTCATTAAGAAGGTCAGAGGGATACAGTAAACCTGAAGTGAAGCATCGGAATCTATAACTAGTGTCACAGGAATGGTTCAAATTATAGACAGTAAGAAGAGTCAGTTATCTTATACTTAAGTCGGCATAGTGCCTTTTGTATTTAATTCCGATGCAATTTCTGTGTTTCATCGTCAATAAGAAGGTCAGAGGAATACAGTAAACCTCAAGTGAAGCATCGGAATCTATAACTAGTGTCACAGGAATGTGTCAAAACATAGGCAGTAAGAAGAGCCAGTCCTCTTGTACTTGAGTCGGCATTGTGCCTTTAGAATTTAATCCCGATGATATTTCTGTGTTTCATCGTCAATAAGAAGGTCAGAGGGATGCAGTAAACGTGAAGTGGAGCATCGGAATCTATAAGTAGTGTCACAGGAATGGTTCAACACAAAGACTGTAAGAAGAGTCAGTTTTCTTGTACTTAATACGGCATTGTGCATTTCTATTTAATTCCGATGCAATTTCAGTGTTTCGTCGTCAATAAGAAGGTCCAAGGGATACAGTAAGCCTGAAGTGAAGCATCGGAATCTAAAACCGGTCTCACAGGAAAGGTTCCAAACATAGACAGTAAGAAGCGCCAGTCCTCTTGTACTTGAGTCGGCATTGTGCCTTTAGAATTTAATTCCGACGCAATTTCTGTGTTTCATCGTCAGTAAGAATGTCAGAGGGATGCAGTAAACCTGAAGTGAAGCATCGGAATCTGTAACTAGAGTCACAGGAATGGTTCAAAACATAGACAGTAGGAAGAGTCAGTCTTCTAGTACTTAATTCGGCATTGGGGCTTTTGTATTTAATTCCGATGCAATTTCTGTGTTTCATCGGCAATAAGAAGTTCCAAAGGATACAGTAAACCTGAAGTGAAGCTTCGGACTCTATAACTAGTGTCACAGGAATGGTTCAAAACATAGAGAGTGAGAAGAGTCAGTCCTTTTGTCCTGAAGTCGGCATTGTGCCTCTTGTATTTAAATCCAATGCAATTTCTGTGTTTCATCGTCAATACGTAGGTCAGAGGGATACAGTAAACCTGAAGTGAAGCATCGGAATCTATAACTAGTGTCACAGGAATGGTTCAAAGCATAGACAGTAAGAAGAGTCAGTTTTCTTGTACTTAAGTCGGCATTGTGCCTTTCGTATTTAATTCCGATGCAATTTCTGTGTTTCATCATCAATACGAAGGTCAGAGAGATACAATATAGCTGAAGTGATGCATCGGAATCTATAACTAGTGTCACAGGAATGGTTCAAAACAAAGACTGTAAGAAGAGTCAGTTTTCTTGTACTTAAGTCGGCATTGTGCTTTTATATTTAATTCCGATGCAATTTCTGTGTTTCGTCGTCAATAAGAAGGTCCAAGGGATACAGTAAACCTTAAGTGAAGCATCGGAATCTATAACCGGTCTCACAGGAAAGGTTCAAAACATAGGCAGTAAGAAGAGCCAGTCCTCTTGTACTTGAGTCGGCATTGTGCCTTTTGTATTTAATTCCGATGCATATTCTGTGTTTGATCGTCAATAAGAAGGTCAAAGGGATACAGTAAACCTGCAGTAAAGCATCGGAATCTATAACTAGTGTCACAGGAATGGTTAAAAACATAGACAGTAAGAAGAATCAGTTTTCTTGTACTTAAGTCGGCATTGTGCCTTTTGTATTTAAATCCGATGCAATTTCTGTGTTTCATCTTCAATAGGAAGGTCAGAGGGATACCGTAAACCTGAAGTGAAGCATCGGAATCTATAACTAATGTCACAGGAATGGTTCAAAACATAGACAGTAAGATGAGTCAGTTTTTTTGTACTTAAGTCGGCATTGTGCCTTTTGTATTTAATTCTGAAGCAATATCTGTGTTTCATCGACAGTACGAAGGTCAGAGGGATACAGTAAACCTGAAGTGAAGCATCGGAATCTGTAACTGGTGTCACAGGAATGGTGCAAAACATAGAGAGTAGAAAGAATCAGTTTTCTTGTACTTAAGTCGGCATTGTGCCTTTTGTATTTAATTCCGATGCAATTTATGTGTTTCGTCGTCAATAAGAAGGTCAGAGGGAAACAGTAAACCTGCAGGGAAGCATCGGAATCTATAACTAGTGTCACAGGAATGGTTCAAAGCATAGACCGTAAGAAGAGTCAGTTTTCATATACTTAAGTCGGCATTGTGCCTTTTGTATTTAATTCCGATGCCATTTCTGTGTTGCATCATCAATAAGAAGGTCAGAGGGATACAAAAAACCTGAAGTGATGCATCATAATCTATAACTAGTGTCACAGGAATTGTTCAAAACATAGACAGTAGGAAGAGTCAGTTTTCTTGTACTTAAGTCGACATTGTGCCTTTTCTATTTAATTCCGATGCAGTTTCTGTGTTTCGTCGTCAATAAGATGGTCCAAGGGATGCAGCAATCCTGAACTGAAGCATCGGAATCTAAAACCGGCCTCACAGGAAAGGTTCAAAACATAGACAGTAAGAAGAGCCAGTCCCCTTGTACTTGAGTCGGCATTGTGCCTCTTGTATTTAATTCCAATGCAATTTCTGTGTTTGATCGTCAATAAGAAGGTCAGAGAGATGCAGTAAACCTGAAGTGTAGCATCGGAATCTATAACTAGTGTCGCAGGAATGGTTCAAAACATAGACGGTAAGAAGAGTCAGTCTTCCTGTACTTAAGTCGGCATTGTGCCTTTTGTATTTAATTAAGATGCAATTTCTGTGTTTCATCGTCAATAAGAAGGTCAGAGGGATACAGTAAACCTGAAGTGAAGCATCGGCATCTATAACTAGTGTCACAGGAATGGTTCAAAACATAGACAGTAAGATGAGTCAGTCTTCTTGTACTTATGTCAGCATTGTGACTCTTGTATATAAATCCGATGCAATTTCTGTGTTTCATCGTCAATATGAAGCTCAGAGTAATACAGTAAACCTGAAGTGAAGCATCGGAATCTATATCTAGTGTCACAGGAATGGTTCAAATCATAGACAGAAAGAAGAACCATTCTTCTTGTACTTGAGTCGGCATTGTGCCTTTTGTATTTAAATCCGATGCAATTTCTGTGTTTCATTGTCAATAAGAAGGTCGGAGGGATACAGTAAACCTGAAGTGAAGTATCGGAATCTATAACTAGTGTCACAGGAATGGTTCAAAACATAGACAGTAAGTAGAGTCAGTTTTCTTGTACTTAAGTCGGCATTGTGCCTTTTGTATTTAATTCCGATGCAATTTCTGTATTTCATCGTCAACAAGAAAGTCAGAGTGATACAGTAAACCTGAAGTGAAGCATCGTAATCTATAACTAGTGTCACAGGAGTAGTTCAAAACATAGTTAGTAAGGAGTGTCAGTTTTGTAGTACTTCTGTCGGCATTGTGCTTTTGTTGGTATTCCGATGCAATTTCTGTGTTTCATCGTCATTACGAAGGTCAGAAAGATACAGTAAACCTGAAGTGAAGCATCGGAATCTATAACTAGTGTCACAGGAATGGTTCAAAGCATAGACAGTAAGAAGAGTCAGTTTTCTTGTACTTAAGTCGGCATTTTGCCTTTCCTATTTAATTCCGATGCAATTTCTGTGTTTCATCATCAATACGAAGGTCAGAGAGATACATTATAGCTGAAGTGATGCATCGGAATCTATAACTAGTGTCACAGGAATGGTTCAAAACAAAGACTGTAAGAAGAGTCAGTTTTCTTGTACTTAAGTCGGCATTGTGCTTTTATATTTAATTCCGATGCAATTTCTGTGTTTCGTCGTCAATAAGAAGGTCCAAGGGATACAGTAAACCTTAAGTGAAGCATCGGAATCTATAACCGGTCTCACAGGAAAGGTTCAAAACATAGGCAGTAAGAAGAGCCAGTCCTCTTGTACTTGAGTCGGCATTGTGCCTTTTGTATTTAATTCCGATGCAATTTCTGTGTTTGATCGTCAATAAGAAGGTCAGAAGGATACAATAAACCTGAAGTGAAGCATCGGAATCTATAACTAGTGTCACAGGAATGGTTCAAAACATAGACGGTAAGAAGAATCAGTCTTCCTGTACTTAAGTCTGCATTGTGCCCTTTGTATTTAATTAAGATGCAATTTCTGTGTTTCATCGTCAATACGAAGGTCAGAGGGATACAGTGACCCTGAAGTGATGCATCGGAATCTATAACTAGTGTCACAGGAATGGTTCAAACATAGACAGTAAGAAGAGACAGTTTTCTTGTACTTAACACGGCGTTGTGTTTTTCTATTTAATTCCGATGCAATTTCTGTACTTCGTCGCCAATAAGAAGGTCCAAGGGAGACAGTAAACCTGAAGTCATGCATAGGAATCAAAAACTGGATTCACGGGATAGGTTCAAAACATAGACAGTAAGAAGAGCCAGTCTTCTTGTACTTGAGTCGGCATTGTGAGTTTTGTATTTAATTCCGATGCAATTTATGTGTTTCGTCGTCAATAAGAAGGTCAGAGGGAAACAGTAAACCTGCAGGGAAGCATCGGAATCTACAACTAGTGTCACAGGAATGGTTCAAAGCATAGACCGTAAGAAGAGTCAGTTTTCTTATACTTAAGTCGGCATTGTGCCTTTTGTATTTAATTCCGATGCCATTTCTGTGTTGCATCATCAATAAGAAGGTCAGAGGGATACAAAAAACCTGAAGTGATGCATCGGAATCTATAACTAGTGTCACAGGAATTGTTCAAAACATAGACAGTAAGAAGAGTCAGTTTTCTTGTACTTAAGTCGACATTGTGCCTTTTCTATTTAATTCCGATGCAGTTTCTGTGTTTCGTCGTCAATAAGATGGTCCAAGGGATGCAGCAATCCTGAAATGAAGCATCGGAATCTAAAACCGGCTTCACAGGAAAGGTTCAAAACATAGACAGTAAGAAGAGCCAGTCCCCTTGTACTTGAGTCGGCATTGTGCCTCTTGTATTTAATTCCAATGCAATTTCTGTGTTTGATCGTCAATAAGAAGGTCAGAGAGATGCAGTAAACCTGAAGTGTAGCATCGGAATCTATAACTAGTGTCGCAGGAATGGTTCAAAACATAGACGGTAAGAAGAGTCAGTCTTCCTGTACTTAAGTCGGCATTGTGATTTTGTATTTAATTAAGATGCAATTTCTGTGTTTCATCGTCAATAAGAAGGTCAGAGGGATACAGTAAACCTGAAGTGAAGCATCGGAATCAATAACTAGTGTCACAGGAATGGTTCAAAACATAGACAGTAGGATGAGTCAGTCTTCTTGTACTTAAGTCAGCATTGTGACTCTTGTATATAAATCCGATGCAATTTCTGTGTTTCATCGTCAATATGAAGCTCAGAGTAATACAGTAAACCTGAAGTGAAGCATCGGAATCTATATCTAGTGTCACAGGAATGGTTCAAATCACAGACAGAAAGAAGAGCCAGTCTTCTAGTACTTGAGTCGGCATTGGTCCTTTTGAATTTAATTCCGATGCAATTTCTGTGTTTCATTGTCAATAAGAAGGTCGGAGGGATACAGTAAACCTGAAGTGAAGCATCGGAATCTAAAACCGGTCTCACAGGAAAGGCTCAAAACATAGACAGTAAGAAGAGTCAGTCTTCTTCTACTTGAGTCGGCATTGTGCCTTTTGGATTTAATTCCGATGCAATTTCTGTGTTTCACCGTCAATAAGAAGGTCAGAGTGATACAGTAAACCTGAAGTGAAGCATCGTAATCTATAACTAGTGTCACAGGAGTAGTTCAAAACATAGTTAGTAAGGAGAGTCAGTTTTGTAGTACTTATGTCGGCATTGTGCTTTTGTTGGTATTCCGATGCAATTTCTGTGGTTCATCGTCATTAAGAAGGTCAGAAGGATACAGTAAACCTGAAGTGAAGCATCGGAATCTATAACTAATGTCACAGGAATGGTTCAAGGCATAGACAGTAAGAAGAGTCAGTTTTCTTATACTTAAGTCGGCATTGTGATTATTGTATTTAATTCCGGTGCAATTTCTGTGTTTCATCATCAATACGAAGGTCAGAGAGATACAATATAGCTGAAGTGAAGCACCGGAATCTATAACTAGTGTCACAGGAATGGTTCAAAACATAGACAGTAAGAAGAGTCAGTTTTCTTGTACCTAACACGGCATTGTGCTTTTCCATTTAATTCCGATGCAATTTCTGTGTTTCGTCGTCAATAAGAAGGTCAGAGGGAAACAGTAAACCTGCAGTGAAGCATCGGAATCTATAACTAGTGTCACAGGAATGGTTCAAAACATAGACAGTAAGAAGAGCAAGTTTTCTTGTACTTGAGTCGGCATTGTGCCTTTTGTATTTAATTCCGATGCAATTTCTGTGCTTCATCGTCAATAAGAAGGTCAGAGGGATACAGTAAACCTGAAGTGAAGCATCGGAATCTATAACTAGTGTAACAGGAATGGTTAAAAACATAGACAGTAAGAAGAATCAGTTTTCTTGAACTTAAGTCGGCATTGTGCCTCTTGTATTTAACTCCGATGCAATCTCTGTGTTTCATCTTCAATAAGAAGGTCAGATGGATACCGTAAACCTGAAGAGAAGCATCGGAATCTATAACTAGTGTTACAGGAATGGTTCATAACATAGACAGTAAGAAGAGTCAGTTTTCTTGTACTTAAGTCGGCATTGTGCCTTTTGTATTTAATTCTGATGCAATTTCTGTGTTTGATCGTCAATAAGAAGGTCAGAGGGATGCAGTAAACCTGAAGTGAATCATCGGAACCTATAACTAGTGTCACAGGAATGGTTCAAAACATAGACGGTAAGAAGAGTCAGTCTTCCTGTGCTTAAGTCGGCATTGTGCTTTTTGTATTTAATTAAGATGCAATTTCTGTGTTTCATCGTCAATAAGAAGGTCACAGGGATACAGTAAACCTGAAGTGAAGCATCGGAATCTATAACTAGTGTCACTGGAATGGTTCAAAACATAGACAGTAGGAAGAGTCAGTCTTCTAGTACTTAATTCGGCATTGGGCCTTTTGTATTTAATTCCGATGCAATTTCTGTGTTTCATCGGCAATAAGAAGTTCCAAAGGATACAGTAAACCTGAAGTGAAGCTTCGGACTCTATAACTAGTGTCACAGGAATGGTTCAAAACATAGAGAGTGAGAAGAGTCAGTCCTTTTGTCCTTAAGTCGGCATTGTGCCTCTTGTATTTAATTCCAATGCAATTTCTGTGTTTCATCGTCAATACGTAGGTCAGAGGGATACAGTAAACCTGAAGTGAAGCATCGGAATCTATAACTAGTGTCACAGGAATGGTTCAAAACATAGACGGTAAGAAGAGTCAGTCTTCCTGTACTTAAGTCGGCATTGTGCCTTTTGAATTCAATTAAGATGCAATTTCTGTGTTTCATCGTCAATAAGAAGGTCAGAGGGATACAGTAAACCTGAAGTGAAGCATCGTAATCTATAACTAGTGTCACAGGAGTAGTTCAAAACATAGTTAGTAAGGAGAGTCAGTTTTGTAGTACTTATGTCGGCATTGTGCTTTTGTTGGTATTCCGATGCAATTTCTGTGTTTCATCGTCATTAAGAAGGTCAGAAGGATACAGTAAACCTGAAGTGAAGCATCGGAATCTATAACTAGTGTCACAGGAATGGTTCAAAGCATAGACAGCAAGAAGAGTCAGTTTTCTTGTACTTAAGTCGGCATTGTGCCTTTCGTATTTAATTCCGATGCAATTTCTGTGTTTCATCATCAATACGAAGGTCAGAGAGATACAATATAGCTGAAGTGATGCATCGGAATCTATAACTAGTGTCACAGGAATGGTTCAAAACAAAGACTGTAAGAAGAGTCAGTTTTTTTGTACTTAAGTCGGCATTGTGCTTTTATATTTAATTCCGATGCAATTTCTGTGTTTCGTCGCCAATAAGAAGGTCCAAGGGATACAGTAAACCTTAAGTGAAGCATCGGAATCAAAAACTGGATTCACGGGATAGGTTCAAAACATAGACAGTAAGAAGAGCCAGTCTTCTTGTACTTGAGTCGGCATTGTGCCTTTTGTATTTAATTCCGATGTAATTTCTGTGTTTCATCGTCAATAAGAAGGTCAGAGGGATACAGTGACCCTGAAGTGATGCATCGGAATCTATAACTAGTGTCACAGGAATGGTTCAAAACATAGACGGTAAGAAGAGTCAGTCTTCCTGTACTTAAGTCGGCATTGTGCCTTTTGAATTCAATTAAGATGCAATTTCTGTGTTTCATCGTCAATAAGAAGGTCAGAGGGATACAGTGACCCTGAAGTGATGCATCGGAATCTATAACTAGTGTCACAGGAATGGTTCAAACATAGAGAGTAAGAAGAGTCAGTTTTCTTGTACTTAACACGGCGTTGTGTTTTTTTATTTAATTCCGATGCAATTTCTGTATTTCGTCGCCAATAAGAAGGTCCAAGGGAGACAGTAAACCTGAAGTCATGCATTGGAATCAAAAACTGGATTCACGGGATAGGTTCAAAACATAGACAGTAAGAAGAGCCAGTCTTCTTGTACTTGAGTCGGCATTGTGCCTTTGGTATTTAATACCGATGCAATTTATGTGTTTCGTCGTCAATAAGAAGGTCAGAGGGAAACAGTAAACCTGCAGGGAAGCATCGGAATCTATAACTAGTGTCACAGGAATGGTTCAAAGCATAGACCGTAAGAAGAGTCAGTTTTCTTATACTTAAGTCGGCATTGTGCCTTTTGTATTTAATTCCGAAGCCATTTCTGTGTTGCATCATCAATAAGAAGGTCAGAGGGATACAAAAAACCTGAAGTGATGCATCATAATCTATAACTAGTGTCACAGGAATTGTTCAAAACATAGACAGTAAGAAGAGTCAGTTTTCTTGTACTTAAGTCGACATTGTGCCTTTTCTATTTATATCCGATGCAGTTTCTGTGTTTCGTCGTCAATAAGATGGTCCAAGGGATGCAGCAATCCTGAACTGAAGCATCGGAATCTAAAACCGGCCTCACAGGAAAGGTTCAAAACATAGACAGTAAGAAGAGCCAGTCCCCTTGTACTTGAGTCGGCATTGTGCCTCTTGTATTTAATTCCAATGCAATTTCTGTGTTTGATCGTCAATAAGAAGGTCAGAGAGATGCAGTAAACCTGAAGTGTAGCATCGGAATCTATAACTAGTGTCGCAGGAATGGTTCAAAACATAGACGGTAAGAAGAGTCAGTCTTCCCGTACTTAAGTCGGCATTGTGCCTTTTGTATTTAATTAAGATGCAATTTCTGTGTTTCAACGTCAATAAGAAGGTCAGAGGGATACAGTAAACCTGTAGTGATCCATCGGAATCTATAACTAGTGTCACAGGAATGGTTAAAAGCATAGACAGTAAGATGAGTCAGTCTTCTTGTACTTAAGTCTGCATTGTGACTCTTGTATATAAATCCGATGCAATTTCTGTGTTTCATCGTCAATATGAAGCTCAGAGTAATACAGTAAACCTGAAGTGAAGCATCGGAATCTATATCTAGTGTCACAGGAATGGTTCAAATCATAGACAGAAAGAAGAGCCAGTCTTCTTGTACTTGAGTCGGCATTGTGCCTTTTGTATTTAAATACGATGCAATTTCTGTGTTTCATTGTCAATAAGAAGGTCGGAGGGATACAGTAAACCTGAAGTGAAGCATCGGAATCTATAACTAGTGTCACAGGAATGGTTCAAAACATAGACAGTAAGTAGAGTCAGTTTTCTTGTACTTAAGTCGGCATTGTGCCTTTTGTATTTAATTCCGATGCAATTTCTGTATTTCATCGTCAACAAGAAAGTCAGAGTGATACAATAAACCTGAAGTGAAGCATCGTAATCTATAACTAGTGTCACAGGAGTAGTTCAAAACATAGTTAGTAAGGAGAGTCAGTTTTGTAGTACTTATGTCGGCATTGTGCTTTTGTTGGTATTCCGATGCAATTTCTGTGTTTGATCGTCATTAAGAAGGTCAGAAGGATACAGTAAACCTGAAGTGAAGCATCGGAATCTATAACTAGTGTCACAGGAATGGTTCAAAGCATAGACAGTAAGAAGAGTCAGTTTTCTTGTACTTAAGTCGGCATTGTGCCTTTCGTATTTAATTCCGATGCAATATCTGTGTTTCATCATCAATACGAAGGTCAGAGAGATACAATATAGCGGAAGTGATGCATCGGAATCTATAACTAGTGTCACAGGAATGGTTCAAAACAAAGACTGTAAGAAGAGTCAGTTTTCTTGTACTTAAGTCGGCATTGTGCTTTTATATTTTATTCCGATGCAACTTCTGTGTTTCGTCGTCAATAAGAAGGTCCAAGGGATACAGTAAACCTTAAGTGAAGCATCGGAATCTATAACCGGTCTCACAGGAAAGGTTCAAAACATAGGCAGTAAGAAGAGCCAGTCCTCTTGTACTTGAGTCGGCATTGTGCCTTTTGTATTTATTTCCGATGCCATTTCTGTGTTGCATCATCAACAAGAAGGTCTGAGGGATACAAAAAACCTGAAGTGATGCATCGGAATCTATAACTAGTGTCACAGGAATTGTTCAAAACTTAGACAGTAAGAACAGTCAGTTTTCTTGTACTTAAGTCGACATTGTGCCTTTTCTATTTAATTCCGATGCAGTTTCTGTGTTTCGTCGTCAATAAGATGGTCCAAGGGATGCAGCAATCCTGAACTGAAGCATCGGAATCTAAAACCGGCCTCACAGGAAAGGTTCAAAACATAGACAGTAAGAAGAGCCAGTCCAATTGTACTTGAGTCGGCATTGTGCCTCTTGTATTTAATTCCAATGCAATTTCTGTGTTTGATCGTCAATAAGAAGGTCAGAGAGATGCAGTAAACCTGAAGTGTAGCATCGGAATCTATAACTAGCGTCGCAGGAATGGTTCAAAACATAGGCGGTAAGAAGAGTCAGTCTTCCTGTACTTAAGTCGGCATTGTGCCTTTTGTATTTAATTAAGATGCAATTTCTGTGTTTCATCGTCAATAAGAAGGTCAGAGGGATACAGTAAACCTGAAGTGAAGCATCGGAATCTATAACTAGTGTCACAGGAATGGTACAAAACATAGACAGTAAGATGAGTCAGTCTTCTTGTACTTAAGTCAGCATTGTGACTCTTGTATATAAATCCGATGCAATTTCTGTGTTTCATCGTCAATATGAAGCTCAGAGTAATACAGTAAACCTGAAGTGAAGCATCGGAATCTATATCTAGTGTCACAGGAATGGTTCAAATCATAGACAGAAAGAAGAGCCAGTCTTCTTGTACTTGAGTCGGCATTGTGCCTTTTGTATTTAATTCCGATGCAATTTCTGTGTTTCATCATTAATACGAAAGTCAGAGATATACAATATAGCTGAAGTGATGCATCGGAACCTATAACTAGTGTCACAGGAATGGTTCAAAGCATAGACAGTAAGAAGAGTCAGTCTTTTTGTACTTAAATCGGCATTGTGCTTTTCTATTTAATTCCGATGCATTTTCTGTGTTTCGTCGTAAATAAGAAGGTCCAAGAGATACAGTAAACCTGAAGTGAAGCATTAGAATCTATAACCGGTCTCACAGGAAAGGTTCAAAACATAGGCAGTAAGAAGAGCCAGTCCTCTTGTACTTGAGTCGGCATTCTGCCATTTGTATATAATTCCGATGCAATCTCTGTGTTTCATCTTCAATAAGAAGGTCAGAGGGATACAGTAAACCTGAAGTGAAGCATCGGAATCTAAAACCGGTCTCACAGGAAAGGCTCAAAACATAGACAGTAAGAAGAGTCAGTCTTCTTCTACTTGAGTCGGCATTGTGCCTTTTGGATTTAATTCCGATGCAATTTCTGTGTTTCATCGTCAATAAGAAGGTCAGAGTGATACAGTAAACCTGAAGTGAAGCATCGTAATCTATAACTAGTGTCACAGGAGTAGTTCAAAACATAGTTAGTAAGGAGAGTCAGTTTTGTAGTACTTATGTCGGCATTGTGCTTTTGTTGGTATTCCGATGCAATTTCTGCGGTTCATCGTCATTAAGAAGGTCAGAAGGATACAGTAAACCTGAAGTGAAGCATCGGAATCTATAACTAATGTCACAGGAATAGTTCAAGGCATAGACAGTAAGAAGAGTCAGTTTTCTTATACTTAAGTCGGCATTGTCCCTATTGTATTTAATTCCGGTGCAATTTCTGTGTTTCATCATCAATACGAAGGTCAGAGAGATACAATATAGCTGAAGTGATGCATCGGAATCTATAACTAGTGTCACAGGAATGGTTCAAAACAAAGACTGTCAGAAGAGTCAGTTTTCTTGTACTTAAGTCGGCATTGTGCTTTTCTATTTAATTCCGATGCAATTTCTGTGTTTCGTCGTCAATAAGAAGGCCCAAGGGATACAGTAAACCTGAAGTGAAGCATCGGAATCTATAACCGGTCTCACAGGAAAGGTTCAAACATAGGCAGTAAGAAGAGCCAGTCCTCTTGTACTTGAGTCGGCATTGTGCCTTTTGTATTTAATTCCAATGCAGTTTCTGTGTTTGATCGTCAAAAAGAAGGTCAGAAGGATACAATAAACCTGAATTGAAGCATCGGAATCTATAACTAGTGTCACAGGAATGGTTCAAAACATAGACGGTAAGAAGAATCAGTCTTCCTGTACTTAAGTCTGCATTGTGGCCTTTGTATTTAATTAAGATGCAATTTCTGTGTTTCATCGTCAATAAGAAGGTCAGAGGGATACAGTAAACCTGAAGTGAAGCATCGGAATCTATAACTAGTGTAACAGGAATGGTTAAAAACATAGACAGTAAGAAGAATCAGTTTTCTTGAACTTAAGTCGGCATTGTGCCTCTTGTATTTAACTCCGATGCAATTTCTGTGTTTCATCTTCAATAAGAAGGTCAGATGGATACCGCAAACCTGAAGAGAAGCATCGGAATCTATAACTAGTGTCACAGGAATGGTTCATAACATAGACAGTAAGAAGAGTCAGTTTTCTTGTACTTAATTCGGCATTGTGCCTTTTGTATTTAATTCTGATGCAATTTCTGTGTTTGATCGTCAATAAGAAGGTCAGAGGGATGCAGTAAACCTGAAGTGAATCATCGGAACCTATAACTAGTGTCACAGGAATGGTTCAAAACATAGACGGTAAGAAGAGTCAGTCTTCCTGTGCTTAAGTCGGCATTGTGCCTTTTGTATTTAATTAAGATGCAATTTCTGTGTTTCATCGTCAATAAGAAGGTCACAGGGATACAGTAAACCTGAAGTGAAGCATCGGAAGCTATAACTAGTGTCACAGGAATGGTTCAAAACATAGACAGTAGGAAGAGTCAGTCTTCTAGTACTTAATTCGGCATTGGGCCTTTTGTATTTAATTCCGATGCAATTTCTGTGTTTCATCGGCAATAAGAAGTTCCAAAGGATACAGTAAACCTGAAGTGAAGCTTCGGACTCTATAATTAGTGTCACAGGAATGGTTCAAAACATAGAGAGTAAGAGTCAGTCCTTTTGTCCTTAAGTCGGCATTGTGCCTCTTGTATTTAATTCCAATGCAATTTCTGTGTGTCATCGTCAATACGTAGGTCAGAGGGATACAGTAAACCTGAAGTGAAGCATCGGAATCTATAACTAGTGTCACAGGAATGGTTCAGAACATAGACGGTAAGAAGAGTCAGTCTTCCTGTACTTAAGTCGGCATTGTGCCTTTTGAATTCAATTAAGATGCAATTTCTGTGTTTCATCGTCAATAAGAAGGTCAGAGGGATACAGTAAACCTGAAGTAAAGCATCGGAATCTAAAATCGGTCTCACAGGAAAGGTTCAAATCATAGACAGTAAGATGAGCCAGTCTTCTTGTACTTGAGTCGGCATTGCGCCTTTTGGATTTAATTCCGATGCAATTTCTGTATTTCATCGTCAACAAGAAAGTCAGAGTGATACAGTAAACCTGAAGTGAAGCATCGTAATCTATAACTAGTGTCACAGGAGTAGTTCAAAACATAGTTAGTAAGGAGAGTCAGTTTTGTAGTACTTATGTCGGCATTGTGCTTTTGTTGGTATTCCGATGCAATTTCTGTGTTTCATCGTCATTAAGAAGGTCAGAAGGATACAGTAATACCTGAAGTGAAGCATCGGAATCTATAACTAGTGTCACAGGAATGGTTCAAAGCATAGACAGTAAGAAGAGTCAGTTTCCTTGTACTTAAGTCGGCATTGTGCCTTTCGTATTTAATTCCGATGCAATTTCTGTGTTTCATCATCAATACGAAGGTCAGAGAGATACAATATAGCTGAAGTGATGCATCGGAATCTATAACTAGTGTCACAGGAATGGTTCAAAACAAAGACTGTAAGAAGAGTCAGTTTTCTTGTACTTAAGTCGGCATAGTGCTTTTATATTTAATTCCGATGCAATTTCTGTGTTTCGTCGTCAATAAGAAGGTCCAAGGGATACAGTAAACCTTAAATGAAGCATCGGAATCTATAACCGGTCTCACAGGAAAGGTTCAAAACATAGGCAGTAAGAAGAATCAGTCTTCCTGTACTTAAGTCTGCATTGTGCCCTTTGTATTTAATTAAGATGCAATTTCTTTGTTTAATCGTCAATAAGAAGGTCAGAGGGATACAGTGACCCTGAAGTGAAGCATCGGAATCTATAACTAGTGTCACAGGAATGGTTCAAACATAGACAGTAAGAAGAGTCAGTTTTCTTGTACTTAACACGGCGTTGTGTTTTTCTATTTAATTCCGATGCAATTTCTGTATTTCGTCGCCAATAAGAAGGTCCAAGGGAGACAGTACAACTGAAGTCATGCATAGGAATCAAAAACTGGATTCACGGGATAGGTTCAAAACATAGACAGTAAGAAGAGCCAGTCTTCTTGTACTTGAGGCGGCATTGTGCCTTTTGTATTTAATTCCGATGCAATTTATGTGTTTCGTCGTCAATAAGAAGGTCAGAGGGAAACAGTAAACCTGCAGGGAAGCATCGGAATCTATAACTAGTGTCACAGGAATGGTTCAACGCATAGACCGTAAGAAGAGTCAGTTTTCTTATACTTAAGTCGGCATTGTGCCTTTTGTATTTAATTCCGATGCCATTTCTGTGTTGCATCATCAATAAGAAGGTCAGAGGGATACAAAAACTCCGAAGTGATGCATCGGAATCTATAACTAGTGTCACAGGAATTGTTCAAAACATAGACAGTAAGAACAGTCAGTTTTCTTGTACTTAAGTCGACATTGTGCCTTTTCTATTTAATTCCGATGCAGTTTCTGTGTTTCGTCGTCAATAAGATGGTCCAAGGGATGCAGCAATCCTGAACTGAAGCATCGGAATCTAAAACCGGCCTCACAGGAAAGGTTCAAAACATAGACAGTAAGAAGAGCCAGTCCAATTGTACTTGAGTCGGCATTGTGCCTCTTGCATTTAATTCCAATGCAATTTCTGTGATTGATCGTCAATAAGAAGGTCAGAGAGATGCAGTAAACCTGAAGTGTAGCATCGGAATCTATAACTAGTGTCGCAGGAATGGTTCAAAACATAGACGGTAAGAAGAGTCAGTCTTCCTGTACTTAAGTCGGCATTGTGCCTTTTGTATTTGATTAAGATGCAATTTCTGTGTTTCATCGTCAATAAGAAGGTCAGAGGGATACAGTAAACCTGAAGTGAAGCATCGGAATCTACAACTAGTGTCACAGGAATGGTTCAAAACATAGACAGTAAGATGAGTCAGTCTTCTTGTACTTAAGTCAGCATTGTGACTCTTGTATATAAATCCGATGCAATTTATGTGTTTCATCGTCAATATGAAGCTCAGAGTAATACAGTAAACCTGAAGTGAAGCATCGGAATCTATATCTAGTGTCACAGGAATGGTTCAAATCATAGACAGAAAGAAGAGCCAGTCTTCTTGTACTTGAGTCGGCATTGTGCCTTTTGTATTTAAATCCGATGCAATTTCTGTGTTTCATTGTCAATAAGAAGGTCGGAAGGATACAGTAAACCTGAAGTGAAGTATCGGAATCTATAACTAGTGTCACAGGAATGGTTCAAAACATAGACAGTAAGTAGAGTCAGTTTTCTTGTACTTAAGTCGGCATTGTGCCTTTTGTATTTAATTCTGATGAAGTTTCTGTGTTTCATCGACAATAAGAAGGTCAGAGCGATACAGTAAACCTGAAGAGAAGCATAGGAATCTGTAACTAGTGTCACAGGAATGGTTCAAAGCATAGACAGTAAGAAGAGTCAGTTTTCTTATAATTAAGTCAGCCTTGTGCCTTTTATATTTAATTCCGATGCAATTTCTGTGTTTCATCGTCAATGAGAAGGTCAGAGGGATACAGTAACCCTGAAGTGATGCATCGGAATCTGTAACTAGTGTTACAGGAATGGTTCAAAACATAGACAGTAAGAAGAGTCAGTTTTCTTGTACTTGAGTCGGCATTGTGCCTTTTGTATTTAATTACGATGCAATTTCTGTGTTTGATCTTCAGTAAGAAGGTCTGAGGGATGCAGAAAACCTGAAGTGAAGCATCGGAATCTAAAACTAGTTTCACAGGAATGGTTCAAAACATAGAGGGTAAGAAGAGTCAGTCTTCCTGTTCTTATGTCATCATTGTGCCTTTTGTATTTAATTAAGATGCAATTTCTGTGTTTCATCGTCAATAAGAAGGTCCAAGGGATACAGTAAACCTGAAGTGAAGCATCGGAATCTATAACCGGTCTCACAGGAAAAGTTCAAAACATAGGCAGTAAGAAGAGCCAGTCCTCTTGTACTTGAGTCGGCATTGTGCCTTTTGTATTTAATTCCAATGCAATTTCTGTGTTTGATCGTCAAAAAGAAGGTCAGAAGGATACAATAAACCTGAAGTGAAGCATCGGAATCTATAACTAGTGTCACAGGAATGGTTCAAAACATAGACGGTAAGAAGAATCAGTCTTCCTGTACTTAAGTCTGCATTGTGGCCTTTGTATTTAATTAAGATGCAATTTCTGTGTTTCATCGTCAATAAGAAGGTCAGAGGGATACAGTAACCCTGAAGTGATGCATCGGAATCTATAACTAGTGTCACAGGAATGGTTCAAAACATAGACAGTAAGAAGAGTCAGTTTTCTTGTACTTAACACGGCATTGTGCTTTTCCATTTAATTCCGATGCAATTTCTGTGTTTCGTCGACAATAAGAAGGTCAGAGGGAAACAGTAAACCTGAAGTGAAGCATCGGAATCTATAACTAGTGTCACAGGAATGGTTCAAAACATAGACAGTAAGAAGAGCAAGTTTTCTTGTACTTGAGTCGGCATTGTGCCTTTTGTATTTAATTCCGATGCAATTTCTGTGCTTCATCGTCAATAAGAAGGTCAGAGGGATGCAGCAATCCCGAACTGAAGCATCGGAATCTAAAACCGGCCTCACAGGAAAGGTACAAAACATAGACAGTTAGAAGAGTATGTTTTCTTGTACTTAAGTCGGCATTGTGCCTTTTGTATTTAATTCTGATGCAATTTCTGTGTTTGATCGTCAATAAGAAGGTCAGAGGGATGCAGTAAACCTGAAGTGAAGCATCGGAACCTATAACTAGTGTCACAGGAATGGTTCAAAACATAGACGGTAAGAAGAGTCAGTCTTCCTGTGCTTAAGTCGGCATTGTGCCTTTTGTATTTAATTAAGATGCAATTTCTGTGTTTCATCGTCAATAAGAAGGTCACAGGGATACAGTAAACCTGAAGTGTAGCATCGGAATCTATAACTAGTGTCACAGGAATGGTTCAAACATAGACAGTAAGATGAGTCAGTCTTCTTGTACTTAAGTCAGCATTGTGCCTCTTGTATATAATTCCGATGCAATTTATGTGTTTCATCGTCAATATGAGGCTCAGAATGATACAGTAAACCTGAAGTGAAGCATCGGAATCTATATCTAGTGTCACAGGAATGGTTCAAATCATAGACAGTAAGAAGAGCCAGTCTTCTAGTACTTGAGTCGGCATTGTGCCTTTTGTATTTAAATCCGATGCAATTTCTGTGTTTCATCGTCAATAAGAAGGTCAGAGGGATACAGTAAACCTGAAGTGAAGCATCGGAATCTATAACTAGTGTCACAGGAATGGTTCAAAACATACACAGTAAGAAGAGTCAGTTTTCTTGTACTTATGTCGGCATTGTGCCTTTTGTATTTAATCCTGATGCAGTTTCTGTGTTTCATCGACAATAAGAAGGTCAGAGGGATACAGTAAACCTGAAGTGAAGCATCGGAATCTGTAACTAGTGTCACAGGAATGGTTCAAAGCATAGACAGTAAGAAGAGTCAGTTTTCTTATAATTAAGTCGGCCTTGTGCCTTTTATATTTAATTCCGATGCAATTTCTGTGTTTCATCATAAATAAGAGGGTCAGAGGGATACAGTAACCCTGAAGTGATGCATCGGAATCTGAAAGTAGTGTCACAGGAATGGTTCAAAACATAGATAGTAAGAAGAGTCAGTTTTCTTGTACTTAGGTCGACATTGTGCCTTTTCTATTTAATTGTGATGCAGTTTCTGTGTTTCGTCGTCAATACGAAGGTCCAAGGGATGCAGTAAACCTGAAGTGAAGCATCATAATCTAAAACCGGCCTCACAGGAAAGGTTCAAAACATAGACAGTAAGAAGAGCCAGTCCTCTTGTACTTGAGTCGGCATTGTGCCTTTTGTATTTAATTACGATGCAATTTCTGTGTTTGATCTTCAATAAGAAGGTCAGAGAGATGCAGAAAACCTGAAGGGAAGCATCGGAATCTATAACTAGTGTCACAGGAATGGTTCAAAACATAGACGGTAAGAAGAGTCAGTCTTCCTGTACTTCTGTCGTCATTGTGCCTTTTATATTTAATTAAGATGCAATTTCTGTGTTTCATCGTCAATAAGAAGGTCAGAGGGATACAGTAAACTTGAAGTGAAGCATCGGAATCTATAACTAGTGTCACAGTAATGGTTCAAAACATAGACAGTAGGAATAGCCAGTCTTCTAGTACTTGAGTCGGCATTGGTCCTTTTGAATATAATTCCGATGCAATTTCTGTGTTTCATCGGCAATAAGACGTTCCAAAGGATACAGTAAACCTGAAGTGAAGCATCGGAAGCTATAACTAGTGTGACAGGAATGGTTCAAAACATAAAGAGTAAGAAGAGTCAGTCTTTTTGTATTTAAGTCGGCATTGTGCCTTTTGTATTTAATTCCAATGCAATTTCTGTGTTTCATCGTCAATACGTAGGACAGAGGGATCCAGTAAACCTGAAGTGAAGCATCGGAATCTATAACTAGTGTCACAGGAATGGTTCAAAACATAGACAGTAAGAAAAGTCAGTTTACTTGTACTCAAGTCGGCATTTTGCCTTCTGTATTTAATTCCGATGCAATTTCTGTGTTTCATCGTCAATAGGAAGGACAGAGGGATGCAGTAAACCTGAAGTGAAGCATCGGAATCTATAACTAGTGTCACGGGAATGGTTCATAACATAGACAGTAAGAAGAGTCAGTCTTCCTGTACTTAAGTCGGCATTGTGCCTTTTGTATTTAATTCCGATGCGATTTCTGTGTTTCATCGTCAGTAAGATGGTCAGAGGGTTACAGTAAACCTGAAGTGAAGCATTGGAATCTATAACTAGTGTCACAGGAATGGTTCAAAACTTAGACAGTAAGAAGAGTAAGTTTACTTAAACTTAAGTCGGCATTGTGGCTTTTGTATTAAATTCCGATGCTGTTTCTGTGTTTCGTCGTCAATAAGAAGGTCAGAGGGATACAGTAAACCTGAAGTGAAGCATCGGAATCTATTACTAGTGTCACAGGAATGGTTCAAAACATAGACAGTAAGAAGAGTCAGTTTTCTTGTACTTAAATCGGCATTGTGCCTTTTGATTTTAATTAAGATGCAATTTCTGTGTTTCATCGTCAATAAGAAGGTCAGAGGGATACAGTAAACCTGATGTGAAGCATCGGAATCTATAACTAGTGTCACTGGAATGGTTCAAAACGTAGACAGTAAGAAGAGTCAGTCATCTTGTACTTAATACGGAATTGTGCCTCCTGTATATAATTCCGATGCAATTTCTAAGTTGTATCGTCAATATGAAGGTCAGAATGATACAGTAAACCTGAAGTGAAGCATCGGAATCTATAACTAGTGTCACAGGATCGGTTCAAAACATAGACAGTAAGAAGAGCCAGTCTTCTTGTACTTGAGTTGGCATTGAGCCTTTTGTATTTAATTCCGATGCAATTTCTGTGATTCATCGTCAATAAGACGTTCGGAGGGATACAGTAAACCTGAAGTGAAGCATCGTAATCTATAACTAGTGTCATAGGAATGGTTCAAAACATACTGAGTAAGAAGAGTCAGTCATTTTGTACTTAAGTCGGCATTGTGCCTTTTGCATTTAATTACATTGCAATTTCTGTGTTTCATCGTCAATACGAAGGTCAGAGGGATACAGTAAACCTGAAGTGAAGCTTCGGAATCTATAACTAGTGTCACAGGAATGGATCAAAACATAGACAGTAAGAAAGGTCAGTCTTCTTGTACTTAAGTCGGCATTGTGCCTTTTGTATTTAATTTCGATGCAATATCTGTGTTTCATCGTCAATAAGAAGATCAGAGGGATACAGTAAGCCTGAAGTGAAGCATCGGAATCTATAACTAGTGTCACAGGAATGGTTCAAAACATAAACAGTAAGCAGCGTCAGTTATCTTGTACTTAAGACGGCATTGTGCCTTTTGTATTTAATTCCGATGCAATTTCTGTGTTTCATCGTCAATATGAAGGTCAGAGGGATACAGTAAACCAGAAGTGGAGCATCGCAATCTATAACTAGTGTCACAGGAATGGTTCAAAACATAAACAGTAAGAAGAGTCAGTTTTCTTGTACTTAAGTCGGCAATGTGCCTTTTGTATTTAATTCCGATGCAATTTCTGTGTTTCATCGTCAATAAGAAGGTCAGAGGGATGCAGTAAACCTGAAGTGAAGTATCGGAATCTATAACTAGTGTCACAGGAATGGTTCGAAACATAGACAGTAAGAAGTGTCAGTTTTCTTGTACTTAAGTCGGCATTGTGCCATCTGTATTTAATTCCGATGCAATTTCTGTGTTTCATCGTCAAAAAGAAGGTCAGAGGGATACAGTAAACCTGAAGTGAAGCATCGGAATCTATAACTAGTGTCACAGGAATGGTTAAAACATAGACAGTAAGAAGAGTCAGTTTTCTTGTACTTAAGTTGGCATTGTGCCTTTTGTATTTAATTCCGATACAATTTCTTTGTGTTATCGTCAATACCTAGATCGGAGGGATACAGTAAATCTGAAGTGAAGCATCGGAATCTATAACTAGTGTCACAGGAATGGTTCAAAACGTAGACAGTAAGAAGAGTCAGTTTACTTGTACTCAAGTCGGCATTGTGCCTTTTGTATTTAATTCCGATGCAATTTCTGTGTTTCTTCATCAACAAGAAGGTCAGAGGGTTACAATAAACCTGAAGTGAAGCATCGGAATCTATAACTAGTGTCACAGGAATGGTTCAAAACATAGACAGTAAGAAGAGTGAGTCTTCTTGTACTTAAGTCGTCATTGTACGTTTTGTATTTAATTCCGATGCAATTTCTGTGTTTCATCGTCAATAAGATGTTCAGAGGGTTACAGTAAACCTGAAGTGAAGCATCGGAATCAATAACTAGTGTCACAGGAATGGTTCAAAACATAGACAGTAAGAAGAGTCAGTATACTTGTACTTAAGTTGGCATTGAGCGTTTTGTGTTGATTCCGATGCAATATCTGTGTTTCATCGTCAATAAAAAGGTCAGAGGGATACAGTATTCCTGAAGTGAGGCATCGGAATCTATAACTAGTGTCACAGGAATGGTTCAAAACATAGACAATAAGAAGAGTCAATTTTCTTGTACTTAAGTCGGCATTATGCCTTTTGTATATAATTGCGATGCAATTTCTGTGTTTCATCGTCAATAAGAAGGTCAGAGGGATACAGGGAACCTGAAGTGAAGCATCGGAATCTGTAACTAATGTCACAGGAATGGTTCAAAACATAGACAGTAAGAAGAATCAGTCTTCTTGTACTTAAGTCGGCATTGTGCCTTTTGCATTCAATTCCTATGCAATTTCTCTGTTTCATCGTCAATAAGAAGCTCAGAGGGATACAGTAAAACTGAAGTGAAGCATCGGAATCTGTAACTAGTGTCACAGGAATGGTTCAAAGCATAGACAGTAAGAAGAGTCAGTTTTCTTATAATTAAGTCGGCATTGTGCCTTTTGTATTTAATTCCGCTGCAATTTCTGTGTTTCATCGTCAATAAGACGGTCAGAGTGATACAGCAAACCTGTAGTGTAGCATCGGAATCTATAACTAGTGTCACAGGAATGGTTCAAAACATAGACAGTAAGAGGGGTCAGTTTTCTTGTATTTAAGTCGGCATTGGGCTTTTTCTATATAATTCCGATGCAATTACTGTGTTTCGTCGTCAATAAGAAGGGCCAAGGGATACAGTAAACCTGAAGTGAAGCATCGGAATCTAAAACCGGTCTCACAGGAAAGGTTCAAAACATAGACAGTAAGAAGAGCCAGTCTTCTTGTACTTGAGTCGACATTGTGCCTTTTGTATTTAATTCCGATGCAATTTCTGTGTTTCATCGTCAATAAGAAGCTCAGAGGAATACAGTAAAACTGAATTGAAGCATCGGAATGTATAACTAGTGTCACAGGAATGGTTCAAAGCATAGACATTAAGAAGAGTCAGTTTTCTTTTGCGTAAGTCGGCATTGTGCCTTTTGTATTTAATTCAGATGCAATTTCTGTGTTTCGTCGTCAATAAGAAGGTCAGAGGGATACAGTATTCCTGAAGTGAGACATCGGTACATATAACTAGTGTCACCGGAATGGTTCAAAACATAGACAGTAAGAAGAGTCAATCTTCTTGTACTTAAGTCGGCATTCTGCCTTTTGTATTCAATTCCGATGCAATTTCTCTGTTTCATCGTCAATAAGAAGGTCTGAGGGTTACAGTAAACCTGAAGTGAAGCATCGGAATCTATAACTAGTGTCACACAAATGGTTTAAATCATAGACAATAAGAAGAGTCAGTTTACTTGTACTTAAGTCGGTATTGTGCCTTTTGTATTTAATTCCGAAGCAATTTCTGTGTTTCATCGTCAATAAAAAGGTCAGAGGGATACAGAAAACCTGAAGTGAAGCATTGGAATCTATAACTAGTGTCACAGGAATGGTTCAAAGCATAGACAGTAAGAAGAGTCAGTATTATTATAATTAAGTCAGCATTGTGCCTTTCGTATTTAATTGCGATGCAATTTCTGTGTTTCATCGTCAATAAGACGGTCAGAGTGATACAGCAAACCTGAAGTGAAGCATCGGAATCTATAACTAGTGTCACAGGAATGGTTCACAACTTAGACAGTAAGAGGGGTCAGTTTTCTTGTATTTAAGTCGGCATTGTGCCTTTTCTATATAATTCCGATGCAATTTCTGTGTTTCGTCGTCAATAAGAAGGGCCAAGGGATAGAGTAAACCTGAAGTGAAGCATCGGAATCTAAAACCGATCTCACAGGAAAGGTTCAAAACATAGACAGTAAGAAGAGCTAGTCTTCTTGTAGTTGAGTCTCCATTGTGACTTTTGTATTTAACTCCGATGCAATTTCTGTGTTTCATCGTCAATAAGAAGGTCAGAGGGATACACGAAACCTGAAGTGAAGCATCGGAATCTATAACTAGTGTCACAGGAATGGATCATAACATAGACATTAAGAAGAATCAGTTTTCTTGACCTTAAGTCGGCATTGTGCCTTTTCTATTTAATTACGATGCAATTTCTGTGTTTCGTCGTCAATATGAAATTCCAAGGGATACAGTAAACCAGAAGTCAAGCATCGGAATCTAAAACTGGTCTCACAGGAAAGGTTCAAAACATAGACAGTAAGAAGAGCCAGGCTTCTTGTACTTGAGTGTGCATTGTGCCTTTTATATTTAATTCCGATGCAATTTCTGTGTTTGATCGTCAATAAGAAGCTCAGAGGGATACAGCAAAACTGAAGTGACGCATCGGAATGTATAACTAGTGTCACAGGAATGGTTCGAAACATAGACAGTAAGAAGTGTCAGTTTTCTTGTACTTAAGTCGGCATTGTGCCATCTGTATTTAATTCCGATGCAATTTCTGTGTTTCATCGTCAAAAAGAAGGTCAGAGGGATGCAGTAAACCTGAAGTGAAGCATCGGAATCTAAAACCGGTCTCACAGGAAAGGTTCAAAACATAGACAGTAAGAAGAGCCAGTCTTCTTGTACTTGAGTCGGCATTGTGCCTTTTGTATTTAATTTCGATGCAATTTCTGTGTTTCATCGTCAATAAGAAGGTCAGAGGGATGCAGTAAACCTGAAGTGAAGTATCGAAATCTATAACTAGTGTCACAGGAATGGTTCGAAACACAGACAGTAAGAAGTGTCAGTTTTCTTGTACTTAAGTCGGCATTGTGCCATCTGTATTTAATTCCGATGCAATTTCTGTGTTTCATCGTCAAAAAGAAGGTCAGAGGGATACAGTAAACCTGAAGTGAAGCGTCGGAATCTATAACTAGTGTCACAGGAATGGTTAAAACATACACAGTAAGAAGAGTCAGTTTTCTTGTACTTAAGTTGGCATTGTGCCTTTTGTATTTAATTCCGATACAATTTCTGTGTGTTATCGTCAATACCTAGATCGGAGGGATACAGTAAATCTGAAGTGAAGCATCGGAATCTATAACTAGTGTCACAGGAATGGTTCAATACGTAGACAGTAAGAAGAGTCAGTTTACTTGTACTCAAGTCGGCATTGTGCCTTTTGTATTTAATTCCGATGCAATTTCTGTGTATCTTCATCAACAAGAAGGTCAGAGGGTTACAATAAACCTGAAGTGAAGCATCGGAATCTATAACTAGTGTCACAGGAATGGTTCAAAACATAGACAGTAAGAAGAGTGAGTCTTCTTGTACTTAAGTCGGCATTGTGCCTTTTGTATTTAATTCCGCTGCAATTTCTGTGTTTCATCGTCAGTAAGACGGTCAGAGTGATACAGCAAACCTGTAGTGAAGCATCGGAATCTATAACTAGTGTCACAGGAATGGTTCAAAACATAGACAGTAAGAGGAGTCAGTTTTCTTGTATTTAAGTCGGCATTGGGCTTTTTCTATATAATTCCGATGCAATTTCTGTGTTTCGTCGTCAATAAGAAGGGCCAAGGGATACAGTAAACCTGAAGTGAAGCATCGGAATCTAAAACCGGTCTCACAGGAAAGGTTCAAAACATAGACAGTAAGAAGAGCCAGTCTTCTTGTACTTGAGTCGGCATTGTGCCTTTTGTATTTAATTCCGATGCAATTTCTGTGTTTCATCGTCAATAAGAAGCTCAGAGGAATACAGTAAAACTGAATTGAAGCATCGGAATGTATAACTAGTGTCACAGGAATGGTTCAAAGCATAGACATTAAGAAGAGTCAGTTTTCTTTTGCGTAAGTCGGCATTGTGCCTTTTGTATTTAATTCCGATGCAATTTCTGTGTTTCGTCGTCAATAAGAAGGTCAGAGGGATACAGTATTCCTGAAGTGAGACATCGGTACATATAACTAGAGTCACAGAAATGGTTCAAAACATAGGCAGTAAGAAGAGTCAATCTTCTTGTACTTAAGTCGGCATTGTGCCTTTTGTATTCAATTCCGATGCAATTTCTCTGTTTCATCGTCAATAAGAAGGTCTGAGGGTTACAGTAAACCTGAAGTGAAGCATCGGAATCTATAACTAGTGTCACACAAATGGTTTAAATCATAGACAATAAGAAGAGTCAGTTTACTTGTACTTAAGTCGGTATTGTGCCTTTTGTATTTAATTCCGATGCAATTTCTGTGTTTCATCGTCAATAAAAAGGTCAGAGGGATACAGCAAACCTGAAGTGAAGCATCGGAATCTATAACTAGTGTCACAGGAATGGTTCAAAGCATAGACAGTAAGAAGAGTCAGTATTATTATAATTAAGTCGGCATTGTGCCTTTTGTATTTAATTCCGATGCAATTTCTGTGTTTCATCGTCAATAAGACGGTCAGAGTGATACAGCAAACCTGAAGTGAAGCATCGGAATCTATAACTAGTGTCACAGGAATGGTTCACAACTTAGACAGTAAGAGGGGTCAGTTTTCTTGTATTTAAGTCGGCATTGTGCCTTTTCTATATAATTCCGATGCAATTTCTGTGTTTCGTCGTCAATAAGAAGGGCCAAGGGATAGAGTAAACCTGAAGTGAAGCATCGGAATCTAAAACCGGTCTCACAGGAAAGGTTCAAAACATAGACAGTAAGAAGAGCTAGTCTTCTTGTAGTTGAGTCTCCATTGTGACTTTTGTATTTAATTCCGATGCAATTTCTGTGTTTCATCGTCAATAAGAAGGTCAGAGGGATACAGGAAACCTGAAGTGAAGCATCGGAATCTATAACTAGTGTCACAGGAATGGATCATAACATAGACATTAAGAAGAATCAGTTTTCTTGACCTTAAGTCGGCATTGTGCCTTTTCTATTTAATTACGATGCAATTTCTGTGTTTCGTCGTCAATATGAAATTCCAAGGGATACAGTAAACCAGAAGTCATGCATCGGAATCTAAAACTGGTCTCACAGGAAAGGTTCAAAACATAGACAGTAAGAAGAGCCAGTCTTCTTGTACTTGAGTGTGCATTGTGCCTTTTATATTTAATTCCGATGCAATTTCTGTGTTTGATCGTCAATAAGAAGCTCAGAGGGATACAGCAAAACTGAAGTGACGCATCGGAATGTATAACTAGTGTCACAGGAATGGTTCGAAACATAGACAGTAAGAAGTGTCAGTTTTCTTGTACTTAAGTCGGCCTTGTGCCATCTGTATTTAATTCCGATGCAATTTCTGTGTTTCATCGTCAAAAAGAAGGTCAGAGGGATGCAGTAAACCTGAAGTGAAGCATCGGAATCTAAAACCGGTCTCACAGGAGAGGTTCAAAACATAGACAGTAAGAAGAGCCAGTCTTCTTGTACTTGAGTCGGCATTGTGCCTTTTGTATTTAATTTCGATGCAATTTCTGTGTTTCATCGTCAATAAGAAGGTCAGAGGGATGCTGTAAACCTGAAGTGAAGTATCGAAATCTATAACTAGTGTCACAGGAATGGTTCGAAACATAGACAGTAAGAAGTGTCAGTTTTCTTGTACTTAAGTCGGCATTGTGCCATCTGTATTTAATTCCGATGCAATTTCTGTGTTTCATCGTCAAAAAGAAGGTCAGAGGGATACAGTAAACCTGAAGTGAAGCATCGGAATCTATAACTAGTGTCACAGGAATGGTTAAAACATACACAGTAAGAAGAGTCAGTTTTCTTGTACTTAAGTTGGCATTGTGCCTTTTGTATTTAATTCCGATACAATTTCTGTGTGTTATCGTCAATACCTAGATCGGAGGGATACAGTAAATCTGAAGTGAAGCATCGGAATCTATAACTAGTGTCTCAGGAATGGTTCAATACGTAGACAGTAAGAAGAGTCAGTTTACTTGTACTCAAGTCGGCATTGTGCCTTTTGTATTTAATTCCGATGCAATTTCTGTGTTTCATCGTCAATAAGATGTTCAGAGGGTTACAGTAAACCTGATGTGAAGCATCGGAATCAATAACTAGTGTCACAGGAATGGTTCAAACATAGACAGTTAGAAGAGTCAGTTTACTAGTACTTAAGTCGACATTGTGCCTTTTGTATTTAATTCCGATCCAATTTCTGTTTTTCATCGTCAATAAAGAGGTCAGAGGGATACAGTAAACCTGAAGTGAAGCATCGGAATCTATAACTAGTGTCACAGGAATGCTTCAAAGCATAGACAGTAAGAAGAGTCAGTTTTCTAATAATTAAGTCGGCATTGTGCCATTTGTATCTAATTCCGATGCAATTTCTGAGTTTAATCGTCAATAAGAAGGTCAGAGGGATACAGTAACCCTGAAGTGAAGCATCGGAATCTAAAACCGGTCTCACAGGAAAGGTTCAAAACATAGACAGTAAGAAGAGCCAATCTTCTTGTAATTGAGTCGGCATTGTGCCTTTTGTATTTAATTCCGATGCAATTTCTGTGTTTCATCGTCAAGTTTAAGGTCAGAGAGATACAGTAAACCTGAAGTGAAGCTTCGTAATCTATAACTAGTGTCACAGGAATGGTTCAAACATTGACAGTAAGTAGAGTCAGTTTACTTGTACTTAATTCGGCATTGTGTCTTTTGTATTTAATTCCGATGCAATTTCTGTGTTTCATCGTCAACAAGAAGGTCAGAGGGATACAGTAAGCCTGTAGTGAAGCATCAGAATCTATAACTAGTGTCACGGGAATGGTTCAAAATATAGACAGTAAGAAGAGTCAGTATACTTGTACTTAAGTCTGCATTGTGCGTTTTGTGTTCATTCCGATGCAATATCTGTGTTTCATCGTCAGTAAAAAGGTCAGAGGGATACAGTATTCCTGAAGTGAGGCATCGGAATCTATAACTAGTGTCACAGGAATGGTTCAAAACATAGACAATAAGAAGAATCAATTTTCTTGTACTTAAGTCGGCATTATGCCTTTTGTATATAATTCCGATGCAATTTCTGTGTTTCATCGTCAATAAGAAGGTCAGAGGGATACAGTGAACCTGAAGTGAAGCATCGGAATCTGTAACTAATGTCACAGGAATGGTTCAATACATAGACAGTAAGAAGAGTCAGTCTTCTTGTACTTAAGTCGGCATTGTGCCTTTTGTATTCAATTCCTATGCAATTTCTCTGTTTCATCGTCATCAAGAAGCTCAGAGGGATACAGTAAAACTGAAGTGAAGCATCGGAATCTATAACTAGTGTCACAGGAATGGTTCAAAGCATAGACAGTAAGAAGAGTCAGTTTTCTTATAATTAAGTCGGCATTGTGCCTTTTGTATTTAATTCCGATGCAATTTCTGTGTTTCATCGTCAATAAGACGGTCAGAGTGATACAGCAAACCTGTAGTGAAGCATCGGAATCTATAACTAGTGTCACAGGAATGGTTCAAAACATAGACAGTAAGAGGAGTCAGTTTTCTTGTATTTAAGTCGGCATTGGGCCTTTTCTATATAATTCCGATGCAATTTCTGTGTTTCGTCGTCAATAAGAAGGGCCAAGTGATACAGTAAACCTGAAGTGAAGCATCGGAATCTAAAACCGGTCTCACAGGAAAGGTTCAAAACATAGACAGTAAGAAGAGCAAGTCTTCTTGTACTTGAGTCGGCATTGTGCCTTTTGTATTTAATTTCGATGCAATTTCTGTGTTTCATCGTCAATAAGAAGCTCAGAGGAATACAGTAAAACTGAATTGAAGCATCGGAATGTATAACTAGTGTCACAGGAATGGTTCAAAACATAGACATTAAGAAGAGTCAGTTTTCTTTTGCGTAATTCGGCCTTGTGCCTTTTGTATTTAATTCCGATGCAATTTCTGTGTTTCGTCGTCAATAAGAAGGTCAGGGGGATACAGTATTCCTGAAGTGAGACATCGGTACATATAACTAGTGTCACAGGAATGGTTCAAAACATAGACAGTAAGAAGAGTCAATCTTCTTGTACTTAAGTCGGCATTGTGGCTTTTGTATTCAATTCCGACGCAATTTCTCTGTTTCATCGTCAATAAGAAGGTCTGAGGGTTACAGTAAACCTGAAGTGAACCATCGGAATCTATAACTAGTGTCACACAAATGGTTCAAATCATAGACAATAAGAAGAGTCAGTTTACTTGTACTTAAGTCGGTATTGTGCCTTTTGTATTTAATTCCGATGCAATTTCTGTGTTTCATCGTCAAAAAGAAGGTCAGAGGGATGCAGTAAACCTGAAGTGAAGCATCGGAATCGAAAACCGGTCTCACAGGAAAGGTTCAAAACATAGACAGTAAGAAGAGCCAGTCTTCTTGTACTTGAGTTGGCATTGTGCCTTTTGTATTTAATTCCGATGCAATTTCTGTGTTTCATCGTCAATAAGAAGCTCAGAGGAATACAGTAAAACTGAAGTGAAGCATCGGAATGTATAACTAGTGTCACAGGAATGGTTCAAAGCATAGACAGTAAGAAGAGTCAGTTTTCTTTTGCGTAAGTCGGCATTGTGCCTTTTGTATTTAATTCCGATGCAATTTCTGTGTTTCGTCGTCAATAAGAAGGTCAAGGGGATACAGTAAGCCTGTAGTGAAGCATCAGCATCTATAACTAGTGTCACAGGAATGGTTCAAAACATAGTCAGTAAGAAGAGTCATTTTATTTGTACTTAAGTTGGCATTGAGCGTTTTGTGTTTCACTCCGATGCAATTTCTGTGTTTCATCGTCAATAAGAAGGTCAGAGGGATACAGTATTCCTGAAGTGAGACATCGGTACATATAACTAGTGTCACAGGAATGGTTCAAAACATAGGCAATAAGAAGAGTCAGTTTACTTGTACTTAAGTCGGTATTGTGCCTTTTGTATTTAATTCCGATGCAATTTCTGTGTTTCATCGTCAATAAAATGGTCGGAGGGATACAGCAAACCTGAAGTGAAGCATCGGAATCTATAACTAGTGTCACAGCAAAGGTTCAAAGCATAGACATTAAGAAGAGTCAGTTTTATTATAATTAAGTCGGCATTGTGCCTTTTGTATTTAATTCCGATCTAATTTCTGTGTTTCATCGTAAATAAGACGGTCAGAGTGATACAGCAAACCTGAAGTGAAGCATCGGAATCTATAACTAGTGTCACAGGAATGGTTCACAACTTAGACAGTAAGAAGAGTCAGTTTTCTTGTATTTAAGTCGGCATTGTGCCTTTTCTATATAATTCCGATGCAATTTCTGTGTTTCGTCGTCAATAAGAAGGGCCAAGGAATACAGTAAACCTGAAGTGAAGCATCGGAATCCAAAACCGGTCGCACAGGAAAGGTTCAAAACATAGACAGTAAGAAGAGCTAGTGTTCTTGTAGTTGAGTCTCCATTGTGACTTTTGTAATTAATTCCGATGCAATTTCTGTGTTTCATCGTCAATAAGAAGGTCAGAGGGATACAGGAAACCTGAAGTGAAGCATCGGAATCTATAACTAGTGTCACAGGAATGGATCATAACATAGACATTAAGAAGAATCAGTTTTCTTGACTTTAAGTCGGCATTGTGCCTCTTCTATTTAATTACGATGCAATTTCTGTGTTTCGTCGTCAATATGAAATTCCAAGGGATACAGTAAACCAGAAGTCAAGCATCGGAATCTAAAACTGGTCTCACAGGAAAGATTCAAAACATAGACAGTAAGAAGAGCCAGTCTTCTTGTACTTGAGTGTGCATTGTGCCTTTTATATTTAATTCCGATGCAATTTCTGTGTTTGATCGTCAATAAGAAGCTCAGAGGGATACAGCAAAACTGAAGTGACGCATCGGATTGTATAATTAGTGTTACAGGAATGGTTCGAAACATAGACAGTAAGAAGTGTCAGTTTTCTTGTACTTAAGTCGGCATTGTGCCTTTTGTATTTAATTCCGATACAATTTCTGTGTGTCAACGTCAATACGTAGATCGGAGGGATACAGTAAATCTGAAGTGAAGCATCAGAATCTATAACTAGTGTCCGAGGAATGGTTCAAAACATAGACAGTAAGAAGAGTCAGTTTACTTGTACTCAAGTCGGCATTGTGCCTTTTGTATTTAATTCCGATCCAATTTCTCTGTTTCTTCATCAACAAGAAGGTCAGAGGGTTACAATAAACCTGAAGTGAAGCATCTGAATCTATAACTAGTGTCACAGGAATGGTTCAAAACATAGACAGTAAGATGAGTGAGTCTTCTTGTACTTAAGTCGGCATTGTGCGTTTTGTATTTAATTCCGATGAAATTTCTGTGTTTCATCGTCAATAAGATGTTCAGAGGGTTACAGTAAACCTGAAGTGAAGCATCGGAATCAAAAACTAGTGTCACAGGAATGGTTCAAAACATAGTCAGTAAGAAGAGTCAGTTTATTTGTACTTAAGTTGGCATTGAGCGTTTTGTGTTTCACTCCGATGCAATTTCTGTGTTTCATCGTCAATAAGAAGGTCAGAGGGATACAGTATTCCTGAAGTGAGACATCGGTATCTATAACTAGTGTCACAGGAATGGTTCAAAACGTAGACAATAAGAAGAGTCAATTTTCTTGTATTTAAGTCGGCATGGTGCCTTTTGTATATAATTCCGATGCATTTTCTGTGTTTCATCGTCAAAAAGAAAGTCAAAGGGATACAGTGAACTTGAAGTGAAGCATCGGAATCTGTAACTAGTGTCACAGGAATGGTTCAAAACATAGACAGTAAGAAGAATCAGTCTTCTTGTACTTAAGTCGTCATTGTGCCTTTTGTATTCAATTCCGATGCAATTTCTCTGTTTCATCGTCAATAAGAAGGTCTGAGGGTTACAGTAGACCTGAAGTGAAGCATCGGAATCTATAACTAGTGTCACACAAATGGTTCAAATCATAGACAGTAAGAAGAGTCAGTTTACTTGTACTTAAGTCGGCAATGTGCCTTTTATATTTATTTCCGATGCAATTTCTGTGTTTCATCGTCAATAAAAAGGTCAGAGGGATACAGCAAACCTGAAGTGAAGCATCGGAATCTATAACTAGTGTCACAGGAATGGTTCAAAGCATAGACAGTAAGAAGAGTCAGTATTATTATAATTAAGTCGGCATTGTGCCTTTTGTATTTAATTCCGATGCAATTTCTGTGTTTCATCGTCAATAAGACGGTCAGAGTGATACAGCAAACCTGAAGTGAAGCATCGGAATCTATAACTAGTGTCACAGGAATGGTTCACAACTTAGACATTAAGAGGGGTCAGTTTTCTTGTATTTAAGTCGGCATTGTGCCTTTTCTATATAATTCCGATGCAATTTCTGTGTTTCGTCGTCAATAAGAAGGGCCAAGGGATAGAGTAAACCTGAAGTGAAGCATCGGAATCTAAAACCGGTCTCACAGGAAAGGTTCAAAACATAGACAGTAAGAAGAGCTAGTCTTCTTGTAGTTGAGTCTCCATTGTGACTTTTGTATTTCATTCCGATGCAATTTCTGTGTTTCATCGTCAATAAGAAGGTCAGAGGGATACAGGAAACCTGAAGTGAAGCATCGGAATCTATAACTAGTGTCACAGGAATGGATCATAACATAGACATTAAGAAGAATCAGTTTTCTTGACCTTAAGTCGGCATTGTGCCTTTTCTATTTAATTACGATGCAATTTCTGTGTTTCGTCGTCAATATGAAATTCCAAGGGATACAGTAAACCAGAAGTCAAGCATCGGAATCTAAAACTGGTCTCACAGGAAAGGTTCAAAACATAGACAGTAAGAAGAGCCAGTCTTCTTGCACTTGAGTGTGCATTGTGCCTTTTATATTTAATTCCGATGCAATTTCTGTGTTTGATCGTCAATAAGAAGCTCAGAGGGATACAGCAAAACTGAAGTGACGCATCGGAATGTATAACTAGTGTCACAGGAATGGTTCGAAACATAGACAGTAAGAAGTGTCTGTTTTCTTGTACTTAAGTCGGCATTGTGCCATCTGTATTTAATTCCGATGCAATTTCTGTGTTTCATCGTCAAAAAGAAGGTCAGAGGGATGCAGTAAACCTGAAGTGAAGCATCGGAATCTAAAACCGGTCTCACAGGAAAGGTTCAAAACATAGACAGTAAGAAGAGCCAGTCTTCTTGTACTTGAGTCGGCATTGTGCCTTTTGTATTTAATTTCGATGCGATTTCTGTGTTTCATCGTCAATAAGAAGGTCAGAGGGATGCAGTAAACCTGAAGTGAAGTATCGAAATCTATAACTTGTGTCACAGGAATGGTTCGAAACATAGACAGTAAGAAGTGTCAGTTTTCTTGTACTTAAGTCGGCATTGTGCCATCTGTATTTAATTCCGATGCAATTTCTGTGTTTCATCGTCAAAAAGAAGGTCAGAGGGATACAGTAAACCTGAAGTGAAGCATCGGAATCTATAACTAGTGTCACAGGAATGGTTAAAACATACACAGTAAGAAGAGTCAGTTTTCTTGTACTTAAGTTGGCATTGTGCCTTTTGTATTTAATTCCGATACAATTTCTGTGTGTTATCGTCAATACCTAGATCGGAGGGATACAGTAAATCTGAAGTGAAGCATCGGAATCTATAACTAGTGTCTCAGGAATGGTTCAATACGTAGACAGTAAGAAGAGTCAGTTTACTTGTACTCAAGTCGGCATTGTGCCTTTTGTATTTAATTCCGATGCAATTTCTGTGTATCTTCATCAACAAGAAGGTCAGAGGGTTACAATAAACCTGAAGTGAAGCATCGGAATCTATAACTAGTGTCACAGGAATGGTTCAAAACATAGACAGTAAGAAGAGTGAGTCTTCTTGCACTTAAGTCGGCATTGTGCGTTTTCTATTTAATTCCGATGCAATTTCTGTGTTTCATCGTCAATAAGATGTTCAGAGGGTTACAGTAAACCTGAAGTGAAGCATCGGAATCAATAACTAGTGTCACAGGAATGGTTCAAACATAGACAGTTAGAAGAGTCAGTTTACTAGTACTTAAGTCGACATTGTGCCTTTTGTATTTAATTCCGATCCAATTTCTGTTTTTCATCGTCAATAAAGAGGTCAGAGGGATACAGTAAACCTGAAGTGAAGCATCGGAATCTATAACTAGTGTCACAGGAATGCTTCAAAGCATAGACAGTAAGAAGAGTCAGTTTTCTAATAATTAAGTCGGCATTGTGCCATTTGTATCTAATTCCGATGCAATTTCTGAGTTTAATCGTCAATAAGAAGGTCAGAGGGATACAGTAACCCTGAAGTGAAGCATCGGAATCTAAAACCGGTCTCACAGGAAAGGTTCAAAACATAGACAGTAAGAAGAGCCAATCTTCTTGTAATTGAGTCGGCATTGTGCCTTTTGTATTTAATTCCGATGCAATTTCTGTGTTTCATCGTCAAGTTGAAGGTCAGAGAGATACAGTAAACCTGAAGTGAAGTTTCGTAATCTATAACTAGTGTCACAGGAATGGTTCAAACATTGACAGTAAGTAGAGTCAGTTTACTTGTACTTAATTCGGCATTGTGTCTTTTGTATTTAATTCCGATGCAATTTCTATGTTTCATCGTCAACAAGAAGGTCAGAGGGATACAGTAAGCCTGTAGTGAAGCATCAGAATCTATAACTAGTGACACGGGAATGGTTCAAAACATAGACAGTAAGAAGAGTCAGTATACTTGTACTTAAGTTGGCATTGTGCGTTTTGTGTTCATTCCGATGCAATATCTGTGTTTCATCGTCAGTAAAAAGGTCAGAGGGATACAGTATTCCTGAAGTGAGGCATCGGAATCTATAACTAGTGTCACAGGAATGGTTCAAAACATAGACAATAAGAAGAATCAATTTTCTTGTACTTAAGTCGGCATTATGCCTTTTGTATATAATTCCGATGCAATTTCTGTGTTTCATCGTCAATAAGAAGGTCAGAGGGATACAGTGAACCTGAAGTGAAGCATCGGAATCTGTAACTAATGTCACAGGAATGGTTCAATACATAGACAGTAAGAAGAGTCAGTCTTCTTGTACTTAAGTCGGCATTGTGCCTTTTGTATTCAATTCCTATGCAATTTCTCTGTTTCATCGTCATCAAGAAGCTCAGAGGGATACAGTAAAACTGAAGTGAAGCATCGGAATCTATAACAAGTGTCACAGGAATGGTTCAATACGTAGACAGTAAGAAGAGTCAGTTTTCTTTTTATTAAGTCGGCATTGTGCCTTTTGTATTTAATTCCGATGCAATTTCTGTGTTTCATCGTCAATAAGACGGTCAGAGTGATACAGCAAACCTGTAGTGAAGCTTCGGAATCTATAACTAGTGTCACAGGAATGGTTCAAAACATAGACAGTAAGAGGAGTCAGTTTTCTTGTATTTAAGTCGGCATTGGGCCTTTTCTATATAATTCCGATGCAATTTCTGTGTTTCGTCGTCAATAAGAAGGGCCAAGTGATACAGTAAACCTGAAGTGAAGCATCGGAATCTAAAACCGGTCTCACAGGAAAGGTTCAAAACATAGACAGTAAGAAGAGCCAGTCTTCTTGTACTTGAGTCGGCATTGTGCCTTTTGTATTTAATTCCGATGCAATTTCTGTGTTTCATCGTCAATAAGAAGCTCAGAGGAATACAGTAAAACTGAAGTGAAGCATCGGAATGTATAACTAGTGTCACAGGAATGGTTCAAAGCATAGACAGTAAGAAGAGTCAGTTTTCTTTTGCGTAAGTCGGCATTGTGCCTTTTGTATTTAATTCCGATGCAATTTCTGTGTTTCGTCGTCAATAAGAAGGTCAAGGGGATACAGTAAGCCTGTAGTGAAGCATCAGCATCTATAACTAGTGTCACAGGAATGGTTCAAAACATAGTCAGTAAGAAGAGTCATTTTATTTGTACTTAAGTTGGCATTGAGCGTTTTGTGTTTCACTCCGATGCAATTTCTGTGTTTCATCGTCAATAAGAAGGTCAGAGGGATACAGTATTCCTGAAGTGAGACATCGGTACATATAACTAGTGTCACAGGAATGGTTCAAAACATAGGCAATAAGAAGAGTCAGTTTACTTGTACTTAAGTCGGTATTGTGCCTTTTGTATTTAATTCCGATGCAATTTCTGTGTTTCATCGTCAATAAAATGGTCAGAGGGATACAGCAAACCTGAAGTGAAGCATCGGAATCTATAACTAGTGTCACAGCAAAGGTTCAAAGCATAGACATTGAGAAGAGTCAGTTTTATTATAATTAAGTCGGCATTGTGCCTTTTGTATTTAATTCCGATCTAATTTCTGTGTTTCATCGTAAATAAGACGGTCAGAGTGATACAGCAAACCTGAAGTGAAGCATCGGAATCTATAACTAGTGTCACAGGAATGGTTCACAACTTAGACAGTAAGAGGAGTCAGTTTTCTTGTATTTAAGTCGGCATTGTGCCTTTTCTATATAATTCCGATGCAATTTCTGTGTTTCGTCGTCAATAAGAAGGGCTAAGGAATACAGTAAACCTGAAGTGAAGCATCGGAATCTAAAACCGGTCGCACAGGAAAGGTGCAAAACATAGACAGTAAGAAGAGCTAGTGTTCTTGTAGTTGAGTCTCCATTGTGACTTTTGTAATTAATTCCGATGCAATTTCTGTGTTTCATCGTCAATAAGAAGGTCAGAGGGATACAGGAAACCTGAAGTGAAGCATCGGAATCTATAACTAGTGTCACAGGAATGGATCATAACATAGACATTAAGAAGAATCAGTTTTCTTGACTTTAAGTCGGCATTGTGCCTCTTCTATTTAATTACGATGCAATTTCTGTGTTTCGTCGTCAATATGAAATTCCAAGGGATACAGTAAACCAGAAGTCAAGCATCGGAATCTAAAACTGGTCTCACAGGAAAGATTCAAAACATAGACAGTAAGAAGAGCCAGTCTTCTTGTACTTGAGTGTGCATTGTGCCTTTTATATTTAATTCCGATGCAATTTCTGTGTTTGATCGTCAATAAGAAGCTCAGAGGGATACAGCAAAACTGAAGTGACGCATCGGATTGTATAATTAGTGTTACAGGAATGGTTCGAAACATAGACAGTAAGAATTGTCAGTTTTCTTGTACTTAAGTCGGCATTGTGCCATCTGTATTTAATTCCGATGCAATTTCTGTGTTTCATCGTCAAAAAGAAGGTCAGAGGGATGCAGTAAACCTGAAGTGAAGCATCGGAAACTATAACTAGTGTCACAGGAATGGTTAAAACATAGACAGTAAGAAGAGTCAGTTTTCTTGTACTTAAGTCGGCATTGTGCCTTTTGTATTTAATTCCGATACAATTTCTGTGTGTCAACGTCAATACGTAGATCGGAGGGATACAGTAAATCTGAAGTGAAGCATCAGAATCTATAACTAGTGTCACAGGAATGGTTCAAAACATAGACAGTAAGAAGAGTCAGTTTACTTGTACTCAAGTCGGCATTGTGCCTTTTGTATTTAATTCCGATGCAATTTCTCTGTTTCTTCATCAACAAGAAGGTCAGAGGGTTACAATAAACCTGAAGTGAAGCATCTGAATCTATAACTAGTGTCACAGGAATGGTTCAAAACATAGACAGTAAGATGAGTGAGTCTTCTTGTACTTAAGTCGGCATTGTGCGTTTTGTATTTAATTCCGATGAAATTTCTGTGTTTCATCGTCAATAAGATGTTCAGAGGGTTACAGTAAACCTGAAGTGAAGCATCGGAATCAAAAACTAGTGTCACAGGAATGGTTCAAAACATAGTCAGTAAGAAGAGTCAGTTTATTTGTACTTAAGTTGGCATTGAGCGTTTTGTGTTTCACTCCGATGCAATTTCTGTGTTTCATCGTCAATAAGAAGGTCAGAGGGATACAGTATTCCTGAAGTGAGACATCGGTACCTATAACTAGTGTCACAGGAATGGTTCAAAACGTAGACAATAAGAAGAGTCAATTTTCTTGTATTTAAGTCGGCATGGTGCCTTTTGTATATAATTCCGATGCATTTTCTGTGTTTCATCGTCAAAAAGAAGGTCAGAGGGATACAGTGAACTTGAAGTGAAGCATCGGAATCTGTAACTAGTGTCACAGGAATGGTTCAAAACATAGACAGTAAGAAGAGTCAGTCTTCTTGTACTTAAGTCGTCATTGTGCCTTTTGTATTCAATTCCGATGCAATTTCTCTGTTTCATCGTCAATAAGAAGGTCTGAGGGTTACAGTAGACCTGAAGTGAAGCATCGGAATCTATAACTAGTGTCACACAAATGGTTCAAATCATAGACAGTAAGAAGAGTCAGTTTACTTGTACTTATGTCGGCAATGTGCCTTTTATATTTATTTCCGATGCAATTTCTGTGTTTCATCGTCAATAAAAAGGTCAGAGGGATACAGCAAACCTGAAGTGAAGCATCGGAATCTATAACTAGTGTCACAGAAATGGTTCAAAGCATAGACAGTAATAAGAGTCAGTTTTATTATAATTAAGTCGGCATTGTGCCTTTTCTATATAATTCCGACGCAATTTCTGTGTTTCGTCGTCAATAAGAAGGGCCAAGGGATACAGTAAACCAGAAGTGAAGCATCGGAATCTAAAACCGGTCTCACAGGAAAGGTACAAAACATAGACAGTAAGAAGAGCTAGTCTTCTTGTAGTTGAGTCGCCATTGTGACTTTTGTATTTAATTCCGATGCAATGTCTGTGTTTCATCGTCAAAAAGAAGGTCAGAGGGATACAGGAAACCTGAAGTGAAGCATCGGAATCTATAACTAGTGTCACAGGAATGGATCATAACATAGACATTAAGAAGAATCAGTTTTCTTGACCTTAAGTCGGCATTGTGCCTTTTCTATTTAATTACGATGCAATTTCTGTGTTTCGTCGTCAATATGAAATTCCAAGGGATACAGTAAACCAGAAGTCAAGCATCGGAATCTAAAACTGGTCTCACAGGAAAGGTTCAAAACATAGACAGTAAGAAGAGCCAGTCTTCTTGTACTTGAGTGTGCATTGTGCCTTTTATATTTAATTCCGATGCAATTTCTGTGTTTGATCGTCAATAAGAAGCTCAGAGGGATACAGCAAAACTGAAGTGACGTGTCGGAATGTATAACTAGTGTCCTAGGAATGGTTCAAAGCATAGACAGTGAGAAGAGTCAGTTTTCTTGTACTTACGTCGGCATTGTGCCTTTTGTACTTAATTCCGATGCAATTTCTGAGTTTCATCGTCAATAAGAAGGTCAGAGGGATGCAGTTAACCTGAAGTGATGCATCGGAATCAATAACTAGTGTCACAGGAATTGTTCAAACATAGACAGTAAGAAGAGTCAGTTTACTTGTACTTTAGTCGGCATTGTGCCATTTTGAATTTAATTCCGATGCAATTTCTGTAATTCATTTTCAATAAGAAGGTCAGAGGGATACAGTAAACTTGAAGTGAAGCATCGTAATTTATACCTAGTGTCACAGGAATTGTTCAAAGCATAGACAGAAAGAAGAGTCAGTTTTTTTATAATTAGGTCGGTATTGTGCCTTTTGTAATTAATTCCGATGCAATTTCTGTGTTTCATCGTCAATAAGAAGGTCAGAGGGATACAGTAAACCTGAAGTGAAGCATCGGAATCTATAACTAGTGTCACAGGAATGGTTCAAACCATAGACAGTAAGATGAGTCCGTTTTCTTATAATTGAGTCTGCATTGTGCCTTTTGTATTTAATTCCGATGCAATTTCTGTGTTTCATCGTCAATAAGACGGTCAGAGTGATACAGCAAACCTGAAGTGAAGCATCGGAATCTGTAACTACTGTCACAGGAATGGTTCAAAACATAGACAGTAAGAGGAGTCAGTTTTCTTGTATTTAAGTCTGCATTGTGCCTTTTCTATATAATTCCGATGCAATTTCTGTGTTTCGTCTTCAATAAGAAGGGCGAAGGGATACAGTGAACCTGAAGTGAAGCATCGGAATCTAAAACCGGTCTCACAGGAAAGGTTCAAAACATAGACAGTAAGACGAGCCAGTCTTCTTGTACTTGAGTTGGCATTATGCCTTTTGTATTTAATTCCGATGCAATTTCTGTGTTTCATCGTCAATAAGAAGCTCAGAGGAATACAGTAAAACTGAAGTGAAGCATCGGAATGTATTACTAGTGTCACAGCAATGGTTCAAAGCATAGACAGTAAGAAGAAGCAGTCTTCTTTTACTTAAGTCGGCATTGTGCCTTTTGTATTTAATTCCGATGCAATGTCTGTGTTTCGTCGTCAATAAGAAGGTCAGAGGGATACAGTAAGCCTGTAGTGAAGCATCGGCATCTATAACTAGTGTCACAGGAATGGTTCAAAACATAGTCAGTAAGAAGAGTCAGTTTACTTGTACTTAAGTTGGCATTGTGCGTTATGTGTTTCATTTCGATGCAGTTTCTGTGTTTCATCGTCAATAAGAAGGTCAGAGGGATACAGTATTCCTGAAGTGAGACATCTGTATCTATAACTAGTGTCACAGGAATGGTTCAAAACATAGACAATAAGAAGAGTCAACTTTCTTGTACTTAAGTCGGCATTGTGCCTTTTGTATATAATTCCGATGCAATTTCTGTGTTTCATCGTCAAAAAGAAGGTCAGAGGGATACAGTGAACCTGAAGTGAAGCATCAGAATCTATAACTAGTGTCACAGGAATGGTTCACAACATAGACGGTAAGAAGAGTCAGTCTTCTTGTACTTAAGTCGGCATTGTTCCTTTTGTATTTAATTCCGATGCAATTTCTATGTTTCATCGTCAATAAGAAGGTCAGAGGGATACAGTAAACCTGAAGTGAAGCATCGGAATCTATAACTAGTGTCACAGGAATGGTTCAAAGCATAGACAGTAAGAAGAGTCAATTTTCTTATAATTAAGTCGGCATTGTGCCTTTTGTATTTAATTCCGATGCAATTTCTGTGTTTCGTCGTCAATAAGACGGTCAGAGTGATGCAGCAAACCTGAAGTGAAGCATCGGAATCTATAACTAGTGTCACAGGAATGGTTCAAAACATAGACAGTAAGAAGAGTTAGTTTTTGGAATTTAAGTCGGCATTGTGCTTTTTCTATATAATTCCGATGCAATTTTTGTGTTTCGTCGTCAATAAGAAGGGCCAAGGGATACAGTAAACCTGAAGTGAAGCATCGGAATCTAACACCGGTCTCACAGGAAAGGTTCAAAAGATAGAAAGTAAGAAGAGCTAGTCTTCTTGTAGTTGAGTCGGCACTGTGACTTTTGTATTTCATTCCGATGCAATTTCTGTGTCTCATCGTCAATAAGATGGTCAGAGAGATACAGGAAACCTGAAGTGAAGCATCGGAATCTATAACTAGTGTCACAGGAATGGTTCACAACATAGCCATTAAGTGGAATATGTTTTCTTGACCTTAAGTCGGCAATGTGCCTTTTCTATTTAATTCCGATGCAATTTCTGTGTTTCGTCGTCAATATGAAAATCGAAGGGATACAGTAATCCAGAAGTCGAGCATCGGAATCTAAAACTGGTCTCACAGGAAAGGTTCAAAACATAGACAGTAAGAAGAGCCAGTCTTCTTGTACTTGAGTGTGCATTGTGCCTTTTACATTTAATTCCGATGCAATTTCTGTGTTTGATCGTCAATAAGAAGCTCAGAGCGATACAGTAAAACTGAAGTGAAGCATCGGAATGTATAACTAGTGTCCTAGGAATGGTTCAAAGCATAGACAGAAAGAAGAGTCAGTTTTTTTATAATTAGGTCGGTATTGTGCCTTTTGTAATTAATTCCGATGCAATTTCTGTGTTTCATCGTCAATAAGAAAGTCAGAGGGATACAGTAAACCTGAAGTGAAGCATCGGAATCTATAACTAGTGTCACAGGAATGGTTCAAACCATAGACAGTAAGATGAGTCCGTTTTCTTATAATTGAGGCTGCATTGTGCTTTTTGTATTTAATTCCGATGCAATTTCTGTGTTTCATCGTCAATAAGATGGTCAGAGTGGTACAGCAAACCTGAAGTGAAGCATCGGAATCTGTAACTAGTGTCACAGGAATGGTTCAAAACATAGACAGTAAGAGGAGTCAGTTTTCTTGTATTTAAGTCTGCATTGTGCCTTTTCTATATAATTCCGATGCAATTTCTGTGTTTCGTCTTCAATAAGAAGGGCGAAGGGATACAGTGAACCTGAAGTGAATCATCGGAATCTAAAACCGGTCTCACAGGAAAGGTTCAAAACATAGACAGTAAGAAGAGCCAGTCTTCTTGTACTTGAGTTGGCATTGTGCCTTTTGTATTTAATTCCGATGCAATTTCTGTGTTTCATCGTCAATAAGAAGCTCAGAGGAATACAGTAAAACTGAAGTGAAGCATCGGAATGTATAACTAGTGTCACAGCAATGGTTCAAAGCATAGACAGTAAGAAGAGTCAGTCTTCTTTTACTTAAGTCGGCATTGTGCCTTTTGTATTTAATTCCGATGCAATGTCTGTGTTTCGTCGTCAATAAGAAGGTCAGAGGGATACAGTATTCCTGAAGTGAGACATCGGTTTCTATAACTAGTGTCACAGGAATGGTTCAAAACATAGACAATAAGAGGAGTCAGTTTACTTGTACTTAAGTCGGTATTGTGCCTTTTGTAGTTAATTCCGATGCAATTTCTGTGTTTCATCGTCAAACATAAGGTCAGAGGGATGCAGTAAACCTGAAGTGAAGCATCGGAATCTAAAACCGGTCTCACAGGAAAGGTTCAAAACATAGACAGTAAGAAGAGCCAGTCTTCTTGTACTTGAGTCGGCATTGCGCCATTTGTATTTAATTCCGATGCAATTTCTGTGTTTCATCGTCAATAAGAAGCTCAGAGGAATACAGTAAAACTGAAGTGAAGCATCGGAATGTATAACTAGTGTCACAGCAATGGTTCAAAGCATAGACAGTAAGAAGAGTCAGTTTTCTTGCACTTATGTCGGCATTGTGCCTTTTGAATTTAATTCCGATGCAATTTCTCTGTTTCATCGTCAATAAGAAGGTCTGAGGGTTACAGTAAACATGAAGTGAAGCATCGGAATCTATAACTAGTGTCACAAAAATGGCTCAAATCATAGACAATAAGAGGAGTCAGTTTACTTGTACTTAAGTCGGTATTGTGCCTTTTGTATTTAATTCCGATGCAATTTCTGTGTTTCATCGTCAAACAGAAGGTCAGAGGGATGCAGTAAACCTGAAGTGAAGCATCGGAATCTAAAACCGGTCTCACAGGAAAGGTTCAAAACATAGACAGTAAGAAGAGCCAGTCTTCTTGTACTTGAGTCGGCATTGCGCCATTTGTATTTAATTCCGATGCAATTTCTGTGTTTCGTCGTCAATAAGAATGGCCAAGGGGATACAGTAAGCCTGTAGTGAAGCATCAGCATCTATAACTAGTGTCACAGGAATGGTTCAAAACATAGTCAGTAAGAAGAGTCATTTTATTTGTACATAAGTTGGCATTGAGCGTTTTGTGTTTCCCTCCGATGCAATTTCTGTGTTTCATCGTCAATAAGAAGGTCAGAGGGATACAGTATTCCTGAAGTGAGACATCGGTACATATAACTAGTGTCACAGGAATGGTTCAAAACATAGACAATAAGAAGAGTCAATTTTCTTGTACTTAAGTCATCATGGTGCCTTTTGTATATAATTCCGATGCATTTTCTGTGTTTCATCGTCAAAAAGAAGGTCAGAGGGATACAGTGAACTTGAAGTGAAGCATCGGAATCTGTAACTAGTGTCACAGGAATGGTTCAAAACATGGACAGTAAGAAGAGTCAATCTTCTTGTACTTAAGTCGGCATTGTGCCTTTTGTATTCAATTCCGATGCAATGTCTCTGTTTCATCGTCAATAAGAAGGCCTGAGGGTTACAGTAAACCTGAAGTGAAGCATCGGAAGCTATAACTAGTGTCACACAAATGGTTCATATCATAGACAATAAGAAGAGTCAGTATACTTGTACTTAAGTCGGTATTGTGCCTTTTGTATTTAATTCCGATGCAATTTCTGTGTTTCATCATCAATAAAAAGGTCAGAGGGATACAGCAAACCTGAAGTGAAGCGTCGGAATCTGTAACTAGTGTCACAGCAATGGTTCAAATCATAGACAGTAAGAAGACTCAGTTTTATTATAATTAAGTCGGCATTGTGCCTTTTGTATTTAATTCCGATCTAATTTCTGTGTTTCATCGTAAATAAGACGGTCAGAGTGATACAGCAAACCTGAAGTGAAGCATCGGAATCTATAACTAGTGTCACAGGAATGTATCACAACTTAGACAGTAAGAGGAGTCAGTTTTCTTGTATTTAAGTCGGCATTGTGCCTTTTCTATATAATTCCGATGCAATTTCTGTGTTTCGTCGTCAATAAGAAGGGCCAAGGAATACAGTAAACCTGAAGTGAAGCATCGGAATCTAAAACCGGTCGCACAGGAAAGGTTCAAAACATAGACAGTAAGAGGAGCTAGTCTTCTTGTAGTTGAGTCTCCATTGTGACTTTTGTATTTAATTCCGATGCAATTTCTGTGTTTCATCGTCAATAAGAAGGTCAGAGGGATACAGGAAACCTGAAGTGAAGCGTCGGAATCTATAACTAGTGTCAGCGGGAATGGATCATAACATAGACATTAAGAAGAATCAGTTTTCTTGACTTTAAGTCGGCATTGTGCCTCTTCTATTTAATTACGATGCAATTTCTGTGTTTCGTCGTCAATATGAAATTCCAAGGGATACAGTAAACCAGAAGTCAAGCATCGGAATCTAAAACTGGTCTCACAGGAAAGATTCAAAACATAGACAGTAAGAAGAGCCAGTCTTCTTGTACTTGAGTGTGCATTGTGCCTTTTATATTTAATTCCGATGCAATTTCTGTGTTTGATCGTCAATAAGAAGCTCAGAGGGATACAGCAAAACTGAAGTGACGCATCGGAATGTATAACTAGTGTCACAGGAATGGTTCGAAACATAGGCAGTAAGAAGTGTCAGTTTTCTTGTACTTAAGTCGGCATTGTGCCATCTGTATTTAATTCCGATGCAATTTCTGTGTTTCATCGTCAAAAAGAAGGTCAGAGGGCTGCAGTAAACCTGAAGTGAAGCATCGGAATCTATAACTAGTGTCACAGGAATGGTTAAAACATAGACAGTAAGAAGAGTCAGTTTTCTTGTACTTAAGTCGGCATTGTGCCTTTTGTATTTAATTCCGATACAATTTCTATGTGTCATCGTCAATACGTAGATCGGAGGGATACAGTAAATCTGAAGTGAAGCATGGGAATCTATAACTAGTGTCACAGGAATGGTTCAAAACATAGACAGTAAGAAGAGTCAGTTTACTTGTACTCAAGTCGGCATTGTGCCTTTTGTATTTAAATCCGATGCAATTTCTCTGTTTCTTCATCAACAAGAAGGTCAGAGGGTTACAATAAACCTGAAGTGAAGCATCTGAATCTATAACTAGTGTCACAGGAATGGTTCAAAACATAGACAGTAAGATGAGTGAGTCTTCTTGTACTTAAGTCGGCATTGTGCGTTTTGTATTTAATTCCGATGCAATTTCTGTGTTTCATCGTCAATAAGATGTTCAGAGGGTTACAGTAAACCTGAAGTGAAGCATCGGAATCAATAACTAATGTCACAGGAATGGTTCAAACATAGACAGTTAGAAGAGTCAGTTTACTTGTACTTAAGTCGACATTGTGCCTTTTGTATTTAATTCCGATGCAATTTCTGTGTTTCATCGTCAATAAAGAGCTCAGAGGGATACAGTAAACCTGAAGTGAAGCATCGGAATCTATAACTAGTGTCACAGGAATGCTTCAAAGCATAGACAGTAAGAAGAGTCAGTTTTCTAATAATTAAGTCGGCATTGTGCCTTTTGTATCTAATTCCGATGCAATTTCTGAGTTTCATCGTCAATAAGAAGGTCAGAGGGATACAGTAACCCTGAAGGGATGCATCGGAATCTAAAACCGGTCTCACAGGAAAGGTTCAAAACATAGACAGTAAGAAGAGCCAATCTTCTTGTAATTGAGTCGGCATTGTGCCTTTTGTATTTAATTCCGATGCAATTTATGTGTTTCATCGTCAATATGACGGTCAGAGGGATACAGCAAAACAGAAGTGAAGAATCGGAATCTATAACTAGTGTCACAGGAGTGGTTCAAAACATAGACAGTAAGAAGAGTCAGATTTCTTGTACTTAAGTCGGCATTGTGCCTTTTGTATTTCATGCCGATGAAATTTCTGTGTTTCATCGTCAATAAGAAGGTCAGAGGGATACAGTAAACCTGAAGTGAAGCATCGGAATCTATAAATGGTGTCACAGGAATGGTTCAAAACATAGACAGTAAGAAGAGTCAGTTGTCTTTTACTTAAGTCCTCATTGTGCCTTTTGTATTTAATTCCGATGCAATTTCTGTATTTCATCGTCAATTTGAAGGTCAGAGGGATACAGTAAACCTGAAGTGAAGCATCGTAATCTATAACTAGTGTTACAGGAATGGTTCAAAACATTGACAGTACGTAGAGTCAGTTTACTTGTACTTAATTCGGCATTGTGTCTTTTGTATTTAATTCCGATGCAATTTCTGTGTTTCATCGTCAACAAGAAGGTCAGAGGGATACAGTAAGCCAGTAGTGAAGCATCGGAATCTATAACTAGTGTCACAGGAATGGTTCAAAGCATAGACAGTAAGAAGAGTCAGTTATCTTTTGCTTAAGTCGGCATTGTGCCTTTTGCATTTAATTCCGATGCAATTTCTATGTTTCGTCGTCAATAAGAAGGTCAGAGGGATACAGTAAGCCTGTAGTGAAGCATCGGCATCTATAACTAGTGTCACAGGAATGGTTCAAAACATAGTCAGTAAGAAGATTCAGTTTATTTGTACTTAAGTTGGCATTGAGCGTTTTGTGTTTCACTCCGATGCAATTTCTGTGTTTCATCGTAAATAAGAAGGTCAGAGGGATACAGTATTCCTGAAGTGAGACATCGGTATCTATAACTAGTGTCACAGGAATGGTTCAAAACGTAGACAATAAGAAGAGTCAATTTTCTTGTACTTAAGTCGGCATGGTGCCTTTTGTATTTAATTCCGATGCAATTTCTGTGTTTCATCGTCAAAAAGAAGGTCAGAGGGATGCAGTAAACCTGAAGTGAAGCATCGGAATCTAAAACCGGGCTCACAGGAAAGGTTCAAAACATAGACAGTAAGAAGAGCCAGTCTTCTTGTACTTGAGTCGGCATTGTGCCTTTTGTATTTAATTCCGATGCATTTTCTGTGTTTCATCGTCAAAAAGAAGGTCAGAGGGATACAGTGAACTTGAAGTGAAGCATCGGAATCTGTAACTAGTGTCACAGGAATGGTTCAAAACATAGACAGTAAGAAGAGTCAATCTTCTTGTACTTAAGTCGGCATTGTACCTTTTGTATTCAATTCCGATGCAATTTCTCTGTTTCATCGTCAATAAGAAGGCCTGAGGGTTACAGTAAACCTGAAGTGAAGCATCGGAATCTATAACTAGTGTCACACAAATGGTTCAAATCATAGACAATAAGAAGAGTCAGTTTACTTGTACTTAAGTCGGTATTATGCCTTTTGTATTTAATTCCGATGCAATTTCTGTGTTTCATCGTCAATAAAAAGGTCAGAGGGATACAGCAAACCTGAAGTGAAGCATCGGAATCTATAACTAGTGTCACAGCAATGGTTCAAAGCATAGACAGTAAGAAGAGTCAGTTTTATTATAATTAAGTCGGCATTGTGCCTTTTGTATTTAATTCCGATCTAATTTCTGTGTTTCATCGTAAATAAGACGGTCAGAGTGATACAGCAAACCTGAAGTGTTGCATCGCAATCTATAACTAGTGTCACAGGAATGTATCACAACTTAGACAGTAAGAGGAGTCAGTTTTCTTGAATTTAAGTCGGCATTGTGCCTTTTCTATATAATTCCGATGCAATTTCTGTGTTTCGTCGTCAATACGAAGGGCCAAGGGATACAGTAAACCTGAAGTGAAGCATCGGAATCTAAAACCGGTCGCACAGGAAAGGTTCAAAACATAGACAGTAAGAAGAGCTAGTCTTCTTGTAGTTGAGTCTCCATTGTGACTTTTGTATTTAATTCCGATGCAATTTCTGTGTTGCATCGTCAATAAGAAGGTCAGAGGGATACAGGAAACCTGAAGTGAAGCATCGGAATCTATAACTAGTGTCACAGGAATGGATCATAACATAGACATTAAGAAGAATCAGTTTTCTTGACTTTAAGTCGGCATTGTGCCTCTTCTATTTAATTTCGATGCAATTTCTGTGTTTCGTCGTCAATATGAAATTCCAAGGGATACAGTAAACCAGAAGTCAAGCATCGGAATCTAAAACTGGTCTCACAGGAAAGATTCAAAACATAGACAGTAAGAAGAGCCAGTCTTCTTGTACTTGATTGTGCATTGTGTCTTTTATATTTAATTCCGATGCAATTTCTGTGTTTGATCGTCAATAAGAAGCTCAGAGGGATACAGCAAAACTGAAGTGACGCATCGGAATGTATAACTAGTGTCACAGGAATGGTTCGAAACATAGACAGTAAGAAGTGTCAGTTTTCTTGTACTTAAGTTGGCATTGTGCCATCTGTATTTAATTCCGATGCAATTTCTGTGTTTCATCGTCAAAAAGAAGGTCAGAGGGATGCAGTAAACCTGAAGTGAAGCATCGGAATCTATAACTAGGGTCACAGGAATGGTTAAAACATAGACAGTAAGAAGAGTCAGTTTTCTTGTACTTAAGTCGGCATTGTGCCTTTTGTATTTAATTCCGATACAATTTCTGTGTGTCATCGTCAATACGTAGATCGGAGGGATAGAGTAAATCTGTGGTGAAGCATCGGAATCTATAACTAGTGTCACAGGAATGGTTCAAAACATAGACAGTAAGAAGAGTCAGTTTACTTGTACTCAAGTCGGCATTGTGCCTTTTGTATTTAATTCCGATGCAATTTCTCTGTTTCTTCATCAACAAGAAGGTCAGAGGGTTACAATAAACCTGAAGTGAAGCATCTGAATCTATAACTAGTGTCACAGGAATGGTTCAAAACATAGACAGTAAGATGAGTGAGTCTTCTTGTACTTAAGTCGGCATTGTGCGTTTTGTATTTAATTCCGATGCAATTTCTGTGTTTCATCGTCAATAAGATGTTCAGAGGGTTACAGTAAACCTGAAGTGAAGCATCGGAATCAATAACTAGTGTCACAGGAATGGTGCAAACATAGACAGTTAGAAGAGTCAGTTTACTTGTACTTAAGTCGACATTGTGCCTTTTGTATTTAATTCCGATGCAATTTCTGTGTTTCATCGTCAATAAAGAGCTCAGAGGGATACAGTAAACCTGAAGTGAAGCATCGGAATCTATAACTAGTGTCACAGGAATGCTTCATAGCATAGACAGTAAGAAGAGTCAGTTTTCTAATAATTAAGTCAGCATTGTGCCTTTTGTATCTAATTCCGATGCAATTTCTTAGTTTCATCGTCAATAAGAAGGTCAGAGGGATACAGTAACCCTGAAGTGAAGCATCGGAATCTAAAACCGGTCTCACAGGAAAGGTTCAAAACATAGACAGTAAGAAGAGCCAATCTTCTTGTAATTGAGTCGGCATTGTGCCTTTTGTATTTAATTCCGATGCAATTTATGTGTTTCATCGTCAATATGACGGTCAGAGGGATACAGCAAACCAGAAGTGAAGCATCGGAATCTATAACTAGTGTCACAGGAATGGTTCAAAACATAGACAGTAAGAAGAGTCAGATTTCTTGTACTTATGTCGGCATTGTGCCTTTTGTATTTCATGCCGATGAAATTTCTGTTTTTCATCGTCAATAAGAAGGTCAGAGGGATACAGTAAACCTGAAGTGAAGCATCGGAATCTATAACTGGTGTCACAGGAATGGTTCAAAACATAGACAGTAAGAAGAGTCAGTTGTCTTTTACTTAAGTCCTCATTGTGCCTTTTGTATTTAATTCCGATGCAATTTCTGTATTTCATCGTCAATTTGAAGGTCAGAGGGATACAGTAAACCTGAAGTGAAGCATCGTAATCTATAACTAGTGTTACAGGAATGGTTCAAAACATTGACAGTACGTAGAGTCAGTTTACTTGTACTTAATTCGGCATTGTGTCTTTTGTATTTAATTCCGATGCAATTTCTGTGTTTCATCGTCAACAAGAAGGTCAGAGGGATACAGTAAGCTTGTAGTGAAGCATCGGCATCTGTAACTAGTGTCACAGGAGTGGTTCAAAACATAGTCAGTAAGAAGAGTCAGTTTATTTGTACTTAAGTTGGCATTGAGCGTTTTGTGTTTCACTCCGATGCAATTTCTGTATTTCATCGTCAATAAGAAGGTCAGAGGGATACAGTATTCCTGAAGTGAGACATCGGTATCTATAACTAGTGTCACAGGAATGGTTCAAAACGTAGACAGTAAGAAGAGTCAATTTTCTTGTACTTAAGTCGGCATGGTGCCTTTTGTATATAATTCCGATGAATTTTCTGTGTTTCATCGTCAAAAAGAAGGTCAGAGGGATACAGTGAATTTGAAGTGAAGCATCGGAATCTGTAACTAGTGTCACAGGAATGGTTCAAAACATAGACAGTAAGAAGAGTCAGTCTTCTTGCACTTAAGTCGTCATTGTGCCTTTTGTATTCAATTCCGATGCAATTTCTCTGTTTCATCGTCAATAAGAAGGTCTGAGGATTACCGTAATACTGAAGTGAAGCATCGGAATCTATAACTAGTGTCACACAAATGGTTCAAATCATAGACAGTAAGAAGAGTCAGTGTACTTGTACTTAAGTCGGCATTGTGCCTTTTGTATTTAATTCCGATGCAATTTCTGTGTTTCATCGTCAATAAGACGGTCAGAGTGATACAGCAAACCTGAAGTGAAGCATCGGAATCTATAACTAGTGTCACAGGAATGGTTCAAAACACAGACAGTAAGAGGAGTCAGTTTTCTTGTGTTTAAGTCGGCATTGTGCCTTTTCTATATAATTCCGACGCAATTTCTGTGTTTCGTCGTCAATAAGAATGGCCAAGGGATACAGTAAACCTGAAGTGAAGCATCGGAATCTAAAACCGGTCTCACAGGAAAGGTTCAAAACATAGACAGTAAGAAGAGCTGGTCTTCTTGTAGTTGAGTCGCCATTGTGACTTTTGTATTTAATTCCGATGCAATGTCTGTATTTCATCGTCAGAAAGAAGGTCAGAGGGATACAGGAAACCTGAAGTGAAGCATCGGAATCTATAACTAGTGTCACAGGAATGGATCATAACATAGACATTAAGAAGAATCAGTTTTCTTGACCTTAAGTCGGCATTGTGCCTTTTCTATTTAATTACGATGCAATTTCTGTGTTTCGTCGTCAATATGAAATTCCAAGGGATACAGTAAACCAGAAGTCAAGCATCGGAGTCTAAAACTGGTCTCACAGGAAAGGCTCAAATCATAGACAGTAAGAAGAGCCAGTCTTCTTGTACTTGAGTGTGCATTGTGCCTTTTATATTTAATTCCGATGCAATTTCTGTGTTTGATCGTCAATAAGAAGCTCAGAGGGATACAGCAAAACTGAAGTGACGTATCGGAATGTATAACTAGTGTCCTAGGAATGGTTCAAAGCATAGACAGTGAGAAGAGTCAGTTTTCTTGTACTTACGTCGGCATTGTGCCTTTTGTACTTAATTCCGATGCAATTTCTGAGTTTCATCGTCAATAAGAAGGTCAGAGGGATGCAGTTAACCTGAAGTGATGCATCGGAATCAATAAATAGTGTCACAGGAATGGTTCAAAACATAGACAGTAAGAAGAGTCAGTTTACTTGTACTTTAGTCGGCATTGTGCCATTTTGTATTTAATTCCGATGCAATTTCTGTAATTCATTTTCAATAAGAAGGTCAGAGGGATACAGTAAACCTGAAGTGAAGCATCGTAATTTATAACTAGTGTCACAGGAATTGTTCAAAGCATAGACAGAAAGAAGAGTCAGTTTTTTTATAATTAGGTCGGTATTGTGCCTTTTGTAATTAATTCCGATGCAATTTCTGTGTTTCATCGTCAATAAGAAGGTCAGAGGGATACAGTAAACCTGAAGTGAAGCATCGGAATCTATAACTAGTGTCACAGGAGTGGTTCAAACCATAGACAGTAAGATGAGTCCGTTTTCTTATAATTGAGTCTGCATTGTGCCTTTTGTATTTAATTCCGATGCAATTTCTGTGTTTCATCGTCAATAAGACGGTCAGAGTGATACAGCAAACCTGAAGTGAAGCATCGGAATCTGTAACTAGTGTCACAGGAATGGTTCAAAACATAGACAGTAAGAGGAGTCAGTTTTCTTGTGTTTAAGTCTGCATTGTGCCTTTTCTATATAATTCCGATGCAATTTCTGTGTTTCGTCTTCAATAAGAAGGGCGAAGGGATACAGTGAACCTGAAGTGAAGCATCGGAATCTAAAACCGGTCTCACAGGAAAGGTTCAAAACATAGACAGTAAGAAGAGCCAGTCTTCTTGTACTTGAGTTGGCATTGTGCCTTTTGTATTTAATTCCGATGCAATTTCTGTGTTTCATCGTCAATAAGAAGCTCAGAGGAATACAGTAAAACTGAAGTGAAGCATCGGAATGTATAACTAGTGTCACAGCAATGGTTCAAAGCATAGACAGTAAGAAGAGTCAGTCTTCTTTTACTTAAGTCGGCATTGTGCCTTTTGTATTTAATTCCGATGCAATGTCTGTGTTTCGTCGTCAATAAGAAGGTCAGAGGGATACAGTAAGCCTGTAGTGAAGCATCGGCATCTATAACTAGTGTCACAGGAATGGTTCAAAACATAGTCAGTAAGAAGAGTCAGTTTACTTGTACTTAAGTTGGCATTGTGCGTTATGTGTTTCATTTCGATGCAATTTCTGTGTTTCATCGTCAATAAGAAGGTCAGAGGGATACAGTATTCCTGAAGTGAGACATCGGTATCTATAACTAGTGTCACAGGAATGGTTCAAAACATAGACAATAAGAAGAGTCAATTTTCTTGTACTTAAGTCGGCATTGTGCCTTTTGTATATAATTCCGATGCAATTTCTGTGTTTCATCGTCAAAAAGAAGGTCAGAGGGATACAGTGAACCTGAAGTGAAGCATCGGAATCTATAACTAGTGTCACAGGAATGGTTCACAACATAGACAGTAAGAAGAGTCAGTCTTCTTGTACTTAAGTCGGCATTGTTCCTTTTGTATTTAATTCCGATGCAATTTCTATGTTTCATCGTCAATAAGAAGGTCAGAGGGATACAGTAAACCTGAAGTGAAGCATCGGAATCTATAACTAGTGTCACAGGAATGGTTCAAAGCATAGACAGCTAGAAGAGTCAATTTTCTTATAATTAAGTCGGCATTGTGCCTTTTGTATTTAATTCCGATGCAATTACTGTGTTTGATCGTCAATAAGAAGCTCAGAGGGATACAGTAAAACTGAAGTGAAGCATCGGAATGTATAACTAGTGTCCTAGGAATGGTTCAAAGCATAGACAGTAAGAAGAGTCAGTTTTCTTGCACTAATGTCGGCATTGTGCCTTTTGAATTTAATTCCGATGCAATTTCTCAGTTTCATCGTCAATACGAAAGTCAGAGGGATACAGTAAACCTGAAGTGATGCATCGGAATCAATAACTAGTGTCACAGGAATGGTTCAAAACATAGACAGTAAGAAGAGTCAGTTTCCTTGTACTCAAGTAGGCATTGTGCCTTTTCTATTTAATTCCGATGAACTTTCTGTGTTTCGTCGTCAATAAAAAGGGTCAAGGGATACAGTAAACCTGAAGTAAAGCATCGGAATCTAAAACCTGTCTCACAGGAAATGTTCAAACATAGACAGTAAGAAGAGCCAGTATTCTTGTACTTAAGTCGGCATTGTGCCATTTGATTGTATTCCGATGCAATTTCTGTGTTTCATCGTCAATAAGAAGGTCAGAGGGATACAGTGAACCTGAACTGAAGCATCGGAATCTATAACTAGTGTCACAGGAATGGTTCAAACATAGACAGTAAGAAGAGTCAGTCTTCTTGTACTTAAGTCGGCATTGTACCTTTTGTATTGTATTCCGATGCAATTTCTCTGTTTCATCGTCAATAAGAAGGTCAGAGGGTTACAGTAAACCTGAAGTGAAGCATCGGAATCTATAATTAGTGTCACACAAATGGTTCAAATCATAGACAGTAAGAAGAGTGAGTTTACTTGTACTTAAGTCGGCATTGTGCCTTTTGTATTTAATTCCGATGCAATTTCTGTGTTTGATCGTCAATACGAAGGTCAGAGGGATACAGTAAACCTTAAGTGAAGCATCGGAATCTATAACTAGTGTCACAGGAATGGTTCAAAGCATACACAGCATGAAGGGTCAGTTTTCTTATAATTCAGTCGGCATTCTGCTATTTGTATTTAATTCCGATGCAAATTCTGTGTTTCATCGTCAATAAGACGGCCAGAGTGATACAGCAAACCTGAAGTGAAGCATCGGAATCTATAACTAGTGTCACAGGAATGGTTCAAAACATAGACAGTGAGAGGAGTCAGTTTTCTTGTATTTAAATCGGCATTGTGCCTTTTCTATATAATTCCGATGCAATTTTTGTGTTTCGTCGTCAATAAGAAGGTTGGAGGGATACAGTAAACCTGAAGTGAAGCATCGGAATCTAAAACCGGTCTCACAGGAAAGGTTCAAAACATAGACAGTAAGAAGAGCCAGTCTTCTTGTACTTGAGTCGGCATTGTGCCTTTTGTATTTAATTCCGATGCAATTTCTATGTTTCATCGTCAATATGAAGCTCAGAGGAATACAGTAAAACTGAAGTGAAGCATCGGAATGTATAACTAGTGACACAGCAACGGTTCAAAGCATAGACAGTAAGAAGAGTCAGTCTTCTGTTACTTAAGTCGGCATTGTGACTTTTGTATTTAATTCCGATGCAATTTCTGTGTTTCGTCGTCAATAAGAAGGTCAGAGGGATACAGTAAGCCTGTAGTGAAGCATCGGCATCTATAACTAGTGTCACAGGAATGGTTCAAAACATAGTCAGTAAGAAGAGTCAGTTTACTTGTACTTAAGTTGGCATTGTGCGTTATGTGTTTCACTCCGATGCAATTTCTGTGTTTCATCGTCTATAAGAAGGTCAGAGGGATACAGTATTCCTGAAGTGAGACATCGGTATCCTTAACTAGTGTCACAGGAATGGTTCAAAACATAGACAATAAGAAGAGTCAATTTTCTTGTACTGAAGTCGGCATTGTGCCTTTTGTATATAATTCCGATGCAATTTCTGTGTTTCATCGTCAAAAAGAAGGTCAGAGGGATACAGTGAACCTTAAGTGTAGCATCGGAATCTATAACTAGTGTCACAGGAATGGTTCAAAACATAGACAGTAAGAAGAGTCAGTCTTCTTGTACTTAAGTCGGCATTGTTCCTTTTGTATTCAATTCCGATGCAATTTCTCTGTTTCATCGTCAATAAGAAGCTCAAAGGGTTACAGTAAACCTGAAGTGAAGCATCGGAATCTAAAACCGGTCTCACAGGAAAGGTTCAAAACATAGACAGTAAGAAGAGCTAGTCTTCTTGTAGTTGAGTCGCCATTGTGACTTTTGTATTTAATTCCGATGCAATGTCTGTGTTTCATCGTCAAAAAGAAGGTCAGAGGGATACAGGAAACATGAAGTGAAGCATCGGAATCTATAACTAGTGTCACAGGAATGGATTATAACATAGACATTAAGAAGAATCAGTTTTCTTGACCTTAAGTCGGCATTGTGCCTTTTCTATTTAATTACGATGCAATTTCTGTGTTTCGTCGTCAATATGAAATTCCAAGGGATACAGTAAACCAGAAGTCAAGCATCGGAATCTAAAACTGGTCTCACAGGAAAGGTTCAAATCATAGACAGTAAGAAGAGCCAGTCTTCTTGTACTTGAGTGTGCATTGTGCCTTTTATATTTAATTCCGATGCAATTTCTGTGTTTGATCGTCAATAAGAAGCTCAGAGGGATACAGCAAAACTGAAGTGACGTATCGGAATGTATAACTAGTGTCCTAGGAATGGTTCAAAGCATAGACAGTGAGAAGAGTCAGTTTTCTTGTACTTACGTCGGCATTGTGCCTTTTGTACTTAATTCCGATGCAATTTCTGAGTTTCATCGTCAATAAGAAGGTCAGAGGGATGCAGTTAACCTGAAGTGATGCATCGGAATCAATAAATAGTGTCACAGGAATGGTTCAAAACATAGACAGTAAGAAGAGTCAGTTTACTTGTACTTTAGTCGGCATTGTGAAATTTTGTATTTAATTCCGATGCAATTTCTGTAATTCATTTTCAATAAGAAGGTCAGAGGGATACAGTAAACCTGAAGTGAAGCATCGTAATTTATACCTAGTGTCACAGGAATTGTTCAAAGCATAGACAGAAAGAAGAGTCAGTTTTTTTATAATTAGGTCGGTATTGTGCCTTTTGTAATTAATTCCGATGCAATTTCTGTGTTTCATCGTCAATAAGAAGGTCAGAGGGATACAGTAAACCTGAAGTGAAGCATCGGAATCTATAACTAGTGTCACAGGAGTGGTTCAAACCATAGACAGTAAGATGAGTCCGTTTTCTTATAATTGAGTCTGCATTGTGCCTTTTGTATTTAATTCCGATGCAATTTCTGTGTTTCATCGTCAATAAGACGGTCAGAGTGATACAGCAAACCTGAAGTGAAGCATCGGAATCTGTAACTAGTGTCACAGGAATGGTTCAAAACATAGACAGTAAGAAGAGTCAGTCTTCTTGTACTTAAGTCGGCATTGTTCCTTTTGTATTTAATTCCGATGCAATTTCTATGTTTCATCGTCAATAAGAAGGTCAGAGGGATACAGTAAACCTGAAGTGAAGCATCGGAATCTATAACTAGTGTCACAGGAATGGTTCAAAGCATAGACAGCTAGAAGAGTCAATTTTCTTATAATTAAGTCGGCATTGTGCCTTTTGTATTTAATTCCGATGCAATTTCTGTGTTTGATCGTCAATAAGAAGCTCAGAGGGATACAGTAAAACTGAAGTGAAGCATCGGAATGTATAACTAGTGTCCTAGGAATGGTTCAAAGCATAGACAGTAAGAAGAGTCAGTTTTCTTGCACTAATGTCGGCATTGTGCCTTTTGAATTTAATTCCGATGCAATTTCTCAGTTTCATCGTCAATAAGAAAGTCAGAGGGATACAGTAAACCTGAAGTGATGCATCGGAATCAATAACTAGTGTCACAGGAATGGTTCAAAACATAGACAGTAAGAAGAGTCAGTTTCCTTGTACTCAAGTAGGCATTGTGCCTTTTCTATTTAATTCCGATGAACTTTCTGTGTTTCGTCGTCAATAAAAAGGGTCAAGGGATACAGTAAACCTGAAGTAAAGCATCGGAATCTAAAACCTGTCTCACAGGAAATGTTCAAACATAGACAGTAAGAAGAGCCAGTATTCTTGTACTTAAGTCGGCATTGTGCCATTTGATTGTATTCCGATGCAATTTCTGTGTTTCATCGTCAATAAGAAGGTCAGAGGGATAAAGTGAACCTGAACTGAAGCATCGGAATCTATAACTAGTGTCACAGGAATGGTTCAAAACATAGACAGTAAGAAGAGTCAGTCTTCTTGTACTTAAGTCGGCATTGTACCTTTTGTATTGTATTCCGATGCAATTTCTCTGTTTCATCGTCAATAAGAAGGTCAGAGGGTTACAGTAAAACTGAAGTGAAGCATCGGAATCTATAATTAGTGTCACACAAATGGTTCAAATCATAGACAGTAAGAAGAGTGAGTTTACTTGTACTTAAGTCGGCAATGTGCCTTTTGTATATAATTCCGATGCAATTTCTGTGTTTCATCGTCAAAAAGAAGGTCAGAGGGATACAGTGAACCTGAAGTGAAGCATCGGAATCTATAACTAGTGTCACAGGAATGGTTCACAACATAGACAGTAAGAAGAGTCAGTCTTCTTGTACTTAAGTAGGCATTGTTCCTTTTGTATTTAATTCCGATGCAATTTCTATGTTTCATCGTCAATAAGAAGGTCAGAGGGATACAGTCAACCTGAAGTGAAGCATCGGAATCTATAACTAGTGTCACAGGAATGGTTCAAAGCATAGACAGCTAGAAGAGTCAATTTTCTTATAATTAAGTCGGCATTGTCCCTTTTGTATTTAATTCCGATGCAATTTCTGTGTTTGATCGTCAATAAGAAGCTCAGAGGGATACAGTAAAACTGAAGTGAAGCATCGGAATGTATAACTAGTGTCCTAGGAATGGTTCAAAGCATAGACAGTAAGAAGAGTCAGTTTTCTTGCACTAATGTCGGCATTGTGCCTTTTGAATTTAATTGCGATGCAATTTCTCAGTTTCATCGTCAATAAGAAGGTCTGAGGGATACAGTAAACCTGAAGTGATGCATCGGAATCAATAACTAGTGTCACAGGAATGGTTCAAAACATAGACAGTAAGAAGAGTCAGTTTACTTGTACTTAAGTCGGCATTGTGCCATTTTGTATTTAATTCCGATGCAATTTCTGTGTTTCATTTCCAATAAGAAGGTCAGAGGGATACAATAAACCTGAAGTGAAGCATCGTAATCTATACCTAGTGTCACAGGAATTGTTCAAAGCATTGACAGAAAGAAGAGTCAGTTTTTTTATAATTAAGTCGACATTGTGCCTTTTGTAATTAATTCCGATGCAATTTCTGTGTTTCATCGTCAATAAGAAGGTCAGAGGGATACAGTTTCCCTGAAGTCAAGCATAGGAATCTATAACTAGTGTCACAGGAATGGTTCAAATCATAGACAGTAAGAAGAGTCGGTTTTCTTGTACTTAACCTGGCATTGTGCCTTTTCTATTTAATTCCGATGCAATTTCTGTGTTTCGTCGTCAATAAGAAGGTGCAAGGGATACAGTAAACCTGAAGTGAAGCATCGGAATCTAAAACCGGTCTTACAGGAAAGGTTCAAAGCATAGACAGTAAGAAAAGCCAGTCTTCTTGTACTTGAGTCGGCATTGTGCCTTTGGTATACAATTCCTTTGCAATTTCTGTGTTTCATCGACAATAAGACGGGCAGAGGGATACAGCAAACCTGAAGTGAAGCATCGGAATTTATAACTAGTTCACAGGAATGGTTCAAAACATAGACAGTAAGAACAGTCAGTTTCCTTGTACTCAAGTAGGCATTGTGCCTTTTCTATTTAATTCCGATGAACTTTCTGTGTTTCGTCGTCAATAAAAAGGGTCAAGGGATACAGTAAACCTGAAGTAAAGCATCGGAATCTAAAACCTGTCTCACAGGAAATGTTCAAACATAGACAGTAAGAGAAGCCAGTATTCTTGTACTTAAGTCGGCATTGTGCCATTTGATTGTATTCCGATGCAATTTCTGTGTTTCATCGTCAATAAGAAGGTCAGAGGGATACAGTGAACCTGAAGTGAAGCATCGGAATCTATAACTAGTGTCACAGGAATGGTTCAAAACATAGACAGTAAGAAGAGTCAGTCTTCTTGTACTTAAGTCGGCATTGTACCTTTTGTATTGTATTCCGATGCAATTTCTCTGTTTCATCGTCAATAAGAAGGTCAGAGGGTTACAGTAAACCTGAAGTGAAGCATCGGAATCTATAATTAGTGTCACACAAATGGTTCAAATCATAGACAGTAAGAAGAGTGAGTTTACTTGTACTTAAGTCGGCATTGTGCCTTTTGTATTTAATTCCGATGCAATTTCTGTGTTTGATCGTCAATACGAAGGTCAGAGGTATACAGTAAACCTTAAGTGAAGCATCGGAATCTATAACTAGTGTCACAGGAATGGTTCAAAGCATACACAGCATGAAGGGTCAGTTTTCTTATAATTCAGTCGGCATTGTGCTATTTGTATTTAATTCCGATGCAAATTCTGTGTTTCATCGTCAATAAGACGGCCAGAGTGATACAGCAAACCTGAAGTGAAGCATCGGAATCTATAACTAGTGTCACAGGAATGGTTCAAAACATAGACAGTGAGAGGGGTCAGTTTTCTTGTATTTAAATCGGCATTGTGCCTTTTCTATATAATTCCGATGCAATTTTTGTGTTTCGTCGTCAATAAGAAGGGCCAAGGGATACAGTAAACCTGAAGTGAAGCATCGGAATCTAAAACCGGTTTCACAGGAAAGGTTCAAAACATAGACAGTAAGAAGAGCCAGTCTTCTTGTACTTGAGTCGGCATTGTGCCTTTTGTATTTGATTCCGATGCAATTTCTATGTTTCATCGTCAATAAGAAGCTCAGAGGAATACAGTAAAACTGAAGTGAAGCATCGGAATGTATAACTAGTGACAAAGCAACGGTTCAAAGCATAGACAGTAAGAAGAGTCAGTCTTCTGTTACTTAAGTCGGCATTGTGCCTTTTGTATTTAATTCCGATGCAATTTCTGTGTTTCGTCGTCAATAAGAAGGTCAGAGGGATACAGTAAGCCTTTAGTGAAGCATCGGCATCTATAACTAGTGTCACAGGAATGGTTCAAAACATAGTCAGTAAGAAGAGTCAGTTTACTTGTACTTAAGTTGGCATTGTGCGTTATGTGTTTCACTCCGATGCAATTTCTGTGTTTCATCGTCTATAAGAAGGACAGAGGGATACAGTATTCCTGAAGTGAGACATCGGTATCCTTAACTAGTGTCACAGGAATGGTTCAAAACATAGACAATAAGAAAAGTCAATTTCCTTGTACTGAAGTGGGCATTGTGCCTTTTGTATATAATTCCGATGCAATTTCTGTGTTTCATCGTCAAAAAGAAGGTCAGAGGGATACAGTGAACCTTAAGTGTAGCATCGGAATCTATAACTAGTGTCACAGGAATGGTTCAAAACATAGACAGTAAGAAGAGTCAGTCTTCTTGTACTTAAGTCGGCATTGTTCCTTTTGTATTCAATTCCGATGCAATTTCTCTGTTTCATCGTCAATAAGAAGCTCAAAGGGTTACAGTAAACCTGAAGTGAAGCATCGGAATCTATAACTAGTGTCACACAAATGGTTCAAATCATAGACAATAAGAAGAGTCAGTTTATTTGTACTTAAGTCGGCATTGTGCCTTTTGTATTTAATTCCAATGCAATTTCTGTGTTTCATCGTCAATAAGAAGGTCAGAGGGATACAGTAAACCTGAAGTGAAGCATCGGAATCTGTAACTAGTGTCACAGAAATGGTTCAAATCATAGACAGTAAGAAGAGTCAGTTTTCTTATAATTCAGTCGGCATTGTGCCTTTTGTATTTAATTCCGATGCAATTTCTGTGTTTCGTCGTCAATAAGACGGTCAGAGTGATACAGCAAACCTGAAGTGAAGCATCGGAATCTATAACTAGTGTCACAGGAATGGTTCAAAACATAGACAGTAAGAGGAGTCAGTTTTCTTGAATTTAAGTCGGCCTTGTGCTTTTTCTATATAATTCCGATGCAATTTTTGTGTTTCGTCGTCAATAAGAAGGGCCAAGGGATACAGTAAACCTGAAGTGAAGCATCGGAATCTAAAACCGGTCTCGCAGGAAAGGTTCAAAACATAGACAGTAAGAAGAGCTAGTCTTCTTGTAGTTGAGTCGGCATTGTGACTTTTGTATTTCATTTCGAAGCAATTTCTGTGTTTCATCGTCAAGAAGAAGGTCAGAGAGATACAGCAAACCTGAAGTGAAGCATCGGAATCTATAACTAGTGTCACAGGAATGGTTCAAAACATAGCCATTAAGAAGAATCTGTTTTCTTGACCTTAAGTCGGCATTGTGCCTTTTCTATTTAATTCCGATGCAATTTCTGTGTTTCGTCGTCAATATGAAAATCCAAGGGATACAGTAAACCAGAAGTCAAGCATCGGAATCTAAAACTGGCCTCACAGGAAAGGTTCAAAACATAGACAGTAAGAAGAGCCAGTCTTATTGTACTTGAGTGTGCATTGTGCCTTTTACATTTATTTCCGATGCAATTTCTGTGTTTGATCGTCAATAAGAAGCTCAGAGGGATACAGTACAACTGAAGTGAAGCATCGGTATGTATAACTAGTGTCCTAGGAATGGTTCAAAGCATAGACAGTAAGAAGAGTCAGTTTTCTTGTACTTATGTCGGCATTGTGCGTTATGTGTTTCACTCCGATGCAATTTCTGTGTTTCATCGTCTATAAGAAGGTCAGAGGGATACAGTATTCCTGAAGTGAGACATCGGTATCTATAACTAGTGTCACAGGAATGGTTCAAAACATAGACAATAAGAAGAGTCAATTTTCTTGTACTGAAGTCGGCATTGTGCCTTTTGTATATAATTCCGATGCAATTTCTGTGTTTCATCGTCAAAAAGAAGGTCAGAGGGATACAGTGAACCTTAAGTATAGCATCGGAATCTATAACTAGTGTCACAGGAATGGTTCAAAACATAGACAGTAAGAAGAGTCAGTCTTCTTGTACTTAAGTCGGCATTGTTCCTTTTGTATTCAATTCCGATGCAGTTTCTCTGTTTCATCGTCAATAAGAAGCTTAGAGGGTTACAGTAAACCTGAAGTGAAGCATCGGAATCTATAACTAGTGTCACACAAATGGTTCAAATCATAGACAATAAGAAGAGTCAGTTTATTTGTACTTAAGTCGGCATTGTGCCTTTTGTATTTAATTCCGATGCAATTTCTAAGTTTCATCGTCAATAAGAAGGTCAGAGGGATACAGTAAACCTGAAGTGAAGCATCGGAATCTATAACTAGTGTCACAGAAATGGTTCAAAGCATAGACAGTAAGAAGAGTCAGTTTTCTTATAATTCAGTCGGCATTGTGCCTTTTGTATTTAATTCCGATGCAATTTCTGTGTTACGTCGTCAATAAGACGGTCAGAGTGATACAGCAAACCTGAAGTGAAGCATCGGAATCTATAACTAGTGTCACAGGAATGGTTCAAAACATAGACAGTAAGAAGAGTCAGTTTACTTGTACTTTAGTCGGCATTGTGCCATTTTGTATTTATTTCCGATGCAATTTCTGTAATTCATTTTCAATAAGAAGGTCAGAGGGATACAGTGAACCTGAAGTGAAGCATCGGAATCTATAACTAGTGTCACAGGAATGGTTCACAACATAGACAGTAAGAAGAGTCAGTTTTCTTGTACTTAAGTCGGCATTGTGCCTTTTGTATATAATTCCGATGCAATTTCTGTGTTTCATCGTCAAAAAGAAGGTCAGAGGGATACAGTGAACCTGAAGTGAAGCATCGGAATCTATAACTAGTGTCACAGGAATGGTTCACAACATAGACAGTAAGAAGAGTCAGTCTTCTTGTACTTAAGTCGGCATTGTTCCTTTTGTATTTAATTCCGATGCAATTTCTATGTTTCATCGTCAATAAGAAGGTCAGAGGGATACAGTAAACCTGAAGTGAAGCATCGGAATCTATAACTAGTGTCACAGGAATGGTTCAAAGCATAGACAGCTAGAAGAGTCAATTTTCTTATAATTAAGTCGGCATTGTGCCTTTTGTATTTAATTCCGATGCAATTACTGTGTTTGATCGTCAATAAGAAGCTCAGAGGGATACAGCAAAACTGAAGGGACGCATCGGAATGTATAACAAGTGTCCTAGGAATGGTTCAAAGCATAGACAGTGAGAAGAGTCAGTTTTCTTGTACTTACGTCGGCATTGTGCCTTTTGTACTTAATTCCGATGCAATTTCTGAGTTTCAGCGTCAATAAGAAGGTCGGAGGGATACAGTAAACCTGAAGTGATGCATCGGAATCAATAACTAGTGTCACAGGAATGGTTCAAAACATAGACAGTAAGAAGAGTCAGTTTACTTGTACTTTAGTCGGCATTGTGCCATTTTGTATTTAATTCCGATGCAATTTCTGTAATTCATTTTCAATAAGAAGGTCAGAGGGATACAGTGAACCTGAAGTGAAGCATCGGAATCTATAACTAGTGTCACAGGAATGGTTCACAACATAGACAGTAAGAAGAGTCAGTTTTCTTGTACTTAAGTCGGCATTGTGCCTTTTGTATTTAATTCCGATACAATTTCTGTGTTTCATCGTCAATAAGAAGGTCAGAGGGATACAGTAAACCTGAAGTGAAGCATCGGAATCTATAACTAGTGTCACAGGAATGGTTCAAAGCATAGACAGTAAGAAGAGTCAATTTTCTTATAATTAAGTCGGCATTGTAACTTTTGTATTTCATTCCGATGCAATTTCTGTGTCTCATCGCCAATAAGAAGGTAAGAGAGATACAGGAAACCTGAAGTGAAGCATCGGAATCTATAACTAGTGTCACAGGAATGGTTCACAACATAGCCATTAAGAAGAATATGTTTTCTTGACCTTAAGTCGGCATTGTGCCTTTTCTATTTAATTTCGATGCAATTTCTGTGTTTCGTCGTCAATATGAAAATCCAAGGGATACAGTAAACCAGAAGTCAAGCATCGGAATCTAAAACTGGTCTCACAGGAAAGGTTCAAAACATAGACAGTAAGAAGAGCCAGTCTTCTTGTACTTGAGTGTGCATTGTGCCTTTTGTATTTAATTCCGATGCAATTTCTGAGTTTCGTCGTCAATAAGAAAGTCAGAGGGATACAGTAGACCTGAAGTGAAGCATCGGAATCTTAAACCGGTCTCACAGGAAAGGATCAAACATAGACAGTAAGAAGAGCCAGTCTTCTTGTACTTGAGTTGGCATTGTGCCTTTTGCATTTAATTCCGATGCAATTTCTGTGTTTCGTCGTCAATAAGACGGTCAGAGTGATACAGCAAACCTGAAGTGAAGCATCGGAATCTATAACTATTGTAACAGGAATGGTTCAAAACATAGACAATAAGAAGAGTCAATTTTCTTGTACTTAAGTCGGCATTGTGCCTTTTGTATATAATTCCGATGCAATTTCTGTGTTTCATCGTCAAAAAGAAGGTCAGAGGGATACAGTGAACCTGAAGTGAAGCATCGGAATCTATAACTAGTGTCACAGGAATGGTTCAGAACATAGACAGTAAGAAGAGTCAGTCTTCTTGTACTTAAGTCGGCATTGTGCCTTTTGTATTTAATTCCGATGCAATTTCTGTGTTTCATCGTCAATAAGAAGGTCAGAGGGATACAGTAAACCTGAAGTGAAGCATCGGAATCTATAACTAGTGTCACAGGAATGGTTCAAAGCATAGACAGTAAGAAGAGTCAATTTTCTTATAATTTAGTCGGCATTGTGCCTTTTGTATATAATTCCGATGCAATTTCTGAGTTTCAGCGTCAATAAGAAGGTCGGAGGGATACAGTAAACCTGAAGTGATGCATCGGAATCAATAACTAGTGTCACAGGAATGGTTCAAAACATAGACAGTAAGAAGAGTCAGTTAACTTGTACTTTAGTCGGCATTGTGCCATTTTGTATTTAATTCCGATGCAATTTCTGTAATTCATTATCAATAAGAAGGTCAGAGGGATACAGTGAACCTGAAGTGAAGCATCGGAATCTATAACTAGTGTCACAGGAAAGTTTCAAAACATAGAGAGTAAGAAGAGCCAGTCTTCTTGTACTTGAGTCGGCATTGTGCCTTTTCTTTATAAGTCCTTTGCAATTTCTGTGTTTCATCGACAATAAGACGGGCAGAGGGATACAGTAAACCTGAAGTGAAGCATCGGAATCTATAACTAGTTCACAGGAAAGGTTCAAAACATAGACAGTAAGAAGAGCTAGTGTTCTTGTAGTTGAGTCGCCATTGTGACTTTTGTATTTCATTCCGATGCAATTTCTGTGTTTAATCGTCAATAAGAAGGTCAGAGGGATACAGGAAACCTGAAGTGAAGCATCGGAATCTATAACTAGTGTCACAGGAATGGATCATAACATAGACATTAAGAAGAATCAGTTTTCTTGACCTTAGGTCGGCATTGTGCCTTTTCTATTTAATTACGATGCAATTTCTGTGTTTCGTCGTCAATATGAAATTCCAAGGGATACAGTAAACCAGAAGTCAAGCATCGGAATCTAAAACTGGTCTCACAGGAAAGGTTCAAACCATAGACAGTAAGAAGAGCCAGTCTTTTGGACATGAGTGTGCATTGTGCCTTTTATATTTAATTCCGATGCAATTTCTGTGTTTGATCGTCAATAAGAAGCTAGAGGGATACAGCAAAACTGAAGGGACGCATCGGAATGTATAACTAGTGTCCTAGGAATGGTTCAAAGCATAGACAGTGAGAAGAGTCAGTTTTCTTGTACTTACGTCGGCATTGTGCCTTTCGTACTTAATTCCGATGCAATTTCTGAGTTTCATCGTCAATAAGAAGGTCAGAGGGATACAGTAAACCTGAAGTGATGCATCGGAATCAATAAGTAATGTCACAGGAATGGTTCAAAACATAGACAGTAAGAAGAGTCAGTTTACTTGTACTTTAGTCGGCATTGTGCCATTTTGTATTTAATTCCGATGCAATTTCTGTAATTCATTTTCAATAAGAAGGTCAGAGGGATACAGTAATCCTGAAGTGAAGCATCGTAATCTATACCTAGTGTCACAGGAATTGTTCAAAGCATAGACTGAAAGAAGAGTCAGTTTTTTTATAATTAAGTCGGCATTGTGCCTTTTGTATTTAATTCCGATGCAATTTCTGTGTTTCATCGTCAATAAGAAAGTGAGAGGGATACAGTTACCCTGAAGTGATGCATCGGAATCTATAACTAGTGTCACAGGAATGGTTCAAATCATAGACAGTAAGAAGTGTCGGTTTTCTTGTACTTAACCTGGCATTGTGCCTTTTCTATTTAATTCCGATGCAATTTCTGTGTTTCGTCGTCAATAAGAAGGTGCAAGGGATACAGTAAACCTGAAGAGAAGCATAGGAATCTAAAACCGGTCTCACAGGAAAGGTTCAAACATAGACAGTAAGAAGAGCCAGTCTTCTTGTACTTGAGTTGCATTGTGCCTTTTGTATTTAATTCCGATGCAATTTCTGTGCTTCGTCGTCAATAAGACGGTCAGAGTGATACAGCAAACCTGAAGTGAAGCATCGGAATCTATAACTAGTGTCACAGGAATGGTTCAAAACATAGACAATAAGAAGAGTCAATTTTCTTGTACTTAAGTCGTCATTGTGCCTTTTGTATATAATTCCGATGCAATTTCTGTGTTTCATCGTCAAAAAGAAGGTCAGAGGGATACAGTGAACCTGAAGTGAAGCATCGGAATCTATAACTAGTGTCACAGGAATGGTTCACAACATAGACAGTAAGAAGAGTCAGTCTTCTTGTACTTAAGTCGGCATTGTGCCTTTTGTATTTAATTCCGATGCAATTTCTGTGTTTCATCGTCAATAAGAAGGTCAGAGGGATACAGTAAACCTGAAGTGAAGCATCGGAATCTATAACTAGTGTCACAGGAATGGTTCAAAGCATAGACAGTAAGAAGAGTCAAATTTCTTATAATTAAGTCGGCATTGTGCCTTTTGTATTTAATTCCGATGCAATTTCTGTATTTCGTCGTCAATAAGACGGTCGGAGTGATACAGAAAACCTGAAGTGAAGCATCGGAATCTATAACTAGTGTCACAGGAATGGTTCAAAACATAGACGGTAAGAGGAGTTAGTTTTTTTGAATTTAAGACGGCATTGTGCTTTTTCTATATAATTCCGATGCAATTTTTGTGTTTTGTCGTCAATAAGAAGGGCCAAGGGATAGAGTAAACCTCAAGTGAAGCATCGGAATCTAAAACCGGTCTCGCAGGAGAGGTTCAAAACATTGACAGTAAGAAGAGCTAGTCTTCTTGTAGTTGAGTCGCATTGTGACTTTTGTATTGCATTCCGATGCAATTTCTGTGTCTCATCGTCAATAAGAAGGTCAGAGAGATACAGGAAACCTGAAGTGAAGCATCGGCATCTATAACTAGTGTCACAGGAATGGTTCACAACATAGCCATTAAGATGAATATGTTTTCTTGACCTTAAGTCGGCATTGTGCCTTTTCTATTCAATTCCGATGCAATTTCTGTGTTTCGTCGTCAATATGAAAATCCAAGGGATACAGTAAACCAGAAGTCAAGCATCGGAATCTAAAACTGGTCTCACAGGAAAGGTTCAAAACATAGACATTAAGAAGAGCCAGTCTACTTGTACTTGAGTGTGCATTGTGCCTTTTATATTTAATTCCGATGGAATTTCTGTGTTTGATCGTCAATAAGAAGCTCAGAGGGATACAGCAAAACTGAAGGGACACATCGGAATGTATAACTAGTGTCCTAGGAATGGTTCAAAGCATAGACAGTGAGAAGAGTCAGTTTTCTTGTACTTACGTCGGCATTGTGCCTTTTGTACTTAATTCCGATGCAATTTCTGAGTTTCATCGTCAATAAGAAGGTCAGAGGGATACAGTAAACCTGACGTGATGCATCGGAATCAATAACTAGTGTCACAGGAATGGTTCAAAACATAGACAGTAAGAAGAGTCAGTTTACTTGTATTTTAGTCGGCATTGTGCCATTTTGTATTTAATTCCGATGCAATTTCTGTAATTCATTTCCAATAAGAAGGTCAGAGGGATACAGTAAACCTGAAGTGAAGCATCGGAATCTATAACTAGTGTCACAGGAATGGTTCAAAGCATAGACAGTAAGAAGAGTTAATTTTCTTATAATTAAGTCGGCATTGTGCCTTTTGTATTTAATTCCGATGCAATTTCTGTGTTTCATCGTCAATAAGAAGGTGAGAGGGATACAGTTACCCTGAAGTGATGCATCGGAATCTATAACTAGTGTCACAGGAATGGTTCAAATCATAGACAGTAAGAAGAGTCGGTTTTCTTGTACTTAACCTGGCATTGTGCCTTTTCTATTTAATTCCGATGCAATTTCTGTGTTTCGTCGTCAATATGAAGGTGCAAGGGATACAGTAAACCTGAAGTGAAGCATCGGAATCTAAAACCGATCTTAAAGGGAAGTTTCAAAACATAGAGAGTAAGAAGAGCCAGTCTTCTTGTACTTGAGTCGGCATTGTGCCTTTTGTATTTAATTCCGATGCAATTTCTGTGTTTCGTCGTCAATAAGACGGTCACAGTGATACAGCAAACCTGAAGTGAAGCATCGGAATCTATAACTAGTGTCACAGGGATGGTTCAAAACATAGACAATAAGAAGAGTCAATTTTCTTGTACTTAAGTCAGCATTGTGCCTTTTGTATATAATTCCGATGCAATTTCTGTGTTTCATCGTCAAAAAGAAGGTCAGAGGGATACAGTGAACCTGAAGTGAAGCATCGGAATCTATAACTAGTATCACAGGAATGGTTCACAACATAGACAGTAAGAAGAGTCAGTCTTCTTGTACTTAAGTCGGCATTGTGCCTTTTGTATTTAATTCCGTTGCAATTTCTGTGTTTCATCGTCAATAAGAAGGTCAGAGGGATACAGTAAACCTGAAGTGAAGCATCGGAATCTATAACTAGTGTCACAGGAATGGTTCAAAGCATAGACAGTAAGAAGAGTCAATTTTCTTATAATTAAGTCGGGATTGTGCCTTTTGTATTTAATTCCGATGCAATTTCTGTGTTCCATCGTCAATAAGAAGGTGAGAGGCATACAGTTACCCTGAAGTGATGCATCGGAATCTATAACCAGTGTCACAGGAATGGTTCAAATCATAGACAGTAAGAAGAGTCGGTTTTCTTGTACTTAACCTGGCATTGTGCCTTTTCTATTTAATTCCGATGCAATTTTTGTGTTTTTTCGTCAATATGAAGGGCCAAGGGATAGAGTAAACCTGAAGTGAAGCATCGGAATCTAAAACCGGTCTCACATCAGAGGTTCAAAACATTGACAGTAAGAAGAGCTAGTCTTCTTGTAGTTGAGTCGGCATTGTGACTTTTGTATTTCATACCGATGCAATTTCTGTGTCTCATCGTCAATAAGAAGGTCAGAGAGATACAGGAAACCTGAAGTGAAGCATCGGAATCTATAACTGGTGTCACAGGAATGGTTCACAACATAGCCATTAAGAAGAATATGTTTTCTCGACCTTAAGTCGGCATTGTGCCTTTTCTATTTAATTCCGATGCAATTTCTGTGTTTCGTCGTCAATATGAAAATCCAAGGGATACAGTAAACCAGAAGTCAAGCATTGGAATCTAAAACTTGTCTCACAGGAACGGTTCAAAACATAGACAGTAAGAAGAGCCAGTCTTCTTGTACTTGAGTGTGCATTGTGCCTTTTACATTTAATTCCGATGCAATTTCTGTCTTTGATCGTCAATAAGAAGCTCAGAGGGATACAGTAAAACTGAAGTAAAGCATCGAAATGTATAACTAGTTTCCTAGGAATAGTTCAAAGCATAGACAGTAAGAAGAGTCAGTTTTCTTGCACTTATGTCGGCATTGTGCCTTTTGAATTTAATTCCGATGCAATTTCTGAGTTTCATCGCCAATAAGAAGGTCAGAGGGATACAGTTAACCTGAAGTAATGCATCGGAATCAATAACTAGTGTCACAGGAATGGTTCAAAACATAGACAGTAAGAAGAGTCAGTTTACTTGTACTTAAGTCGGCATTGTGCCATTTTGTATTTAATTCCGATGCAATTTCTGTGTTTCATTTTCAATAAGAAGGTCAGAGGGATACAGTAAACCTGAAGTGAAGCATCGTAATCTATACCTAGTGTCACAGGAATTGTTCAAAGCATAGACAGAAAGAAGAGTCAGTTTTTTTATAATTAAGTCGGCATTGTATCTTTTGTGTTTAATTCCGATGCAATTTCTGTGTTTCATCGTCAATAAGAAGGTCAGAGGGATACAGTTACCCTGAAGTGATGCATCGGAATCAATAACTAGTGTCACAGGAATGGTTCAAATCATAGACAGTAAAAAGAGTCGGTTTTCTTGTACTTAACCTGGCATTGTGCCTTTTCTATTTAATTCCGATGCAATTTCTGTGTTTCGTCGTCAATAAGAAGGTGCAAGGGATACAGTAAACCAGAAGTCAAGCATCGGAATCTAAAACTGGTCTCACAGGAAAGGTTCAAAACATAGACAGTAAGAAGAGCCAGTCTTCTTGTACTTGAGTCGGCATTGTGCCTTTTGTATATAATTCCTTTGCAATTTCTGTGTTTCATCGACAATAAGACGGGCAGAGGGATACAGCAAACCTGAAGTGAAGCATTGGAATCTATAACTAGTTCACAGGAATGGTTCAAAACATAGACAGTAAGAAGAGTCAGTTTCCTTGTACTCAAGTAGGCATTGTGCCTTTTCTATTTAATTCCGATGAACTTTCTGTGTTTCGTCGTCAATAAAAAGGGTCAAGGGATACAGTAAACCTGAAGTGAAGCATCGGAATCTAAAACCTGTCATACAGGAAGTGTTCAAAACATAGACAGTAAGAAGAGCCAGTATTCTTGTACTTAAGTCGGCATTGTGCTTTTTGTATGTATTCCGATGCAATTTCTGTGTTTCATCGTCAATAAGAAGGTCACAGGGATACAGAGAACCTGAAGTGAAGCATCGGAATCTATAATTAGTGTCACAGGAATGGTTCAAAACATAGACAGTAAGATGAGTCAGTCTTCTTGTACTTAAGTCGGCATTGTACCTTTTGTATTTATTTCCGATGCAATTTCTGTGTTTCATCGTCAATAAGAAGGTGAGAGGGATACAGTTACCCTGAAGTGAAGCATCGGAATCTATAACTAGTGTCACAGGAATGGTTCAAAACATAGACAGTAAGATGAGTAAGTCTTCTTGTACTTAAATCGGCATTGTACCTTTTGTATTTAATTCCGATGCATTTTCTCTGTTTCATCGTCAATAAGAAGGTCAGAGGGTTACAGTAAACCTGAAGTGAAGCATCGGAATCTATAATTAGTGTCACACAAATGGTTCAAATCATAGTCAGTAAGAAGAGTCAGTTTACTTGTACTTAAGTCGGCGTTGTGCCTTTGGAATTAAATTACGATGCAATTTCTGTGTTTGATCGTCAATAAGAAGGTCAGAGGGATACAGTAAACCTTAAGTGAAGCATCGGAATCAATAACTAGTGTCACAGGAATGGTTCAAAGCATACACAGCATGAAGGGTCAGTTTTCTTATAATTCAGTCGGCATTGTGAATTTTGTATTTAATTCCGATGCAAATTCTGTGTTTCATCGTCAATAAGACGGTCAGAGTGATTCAGCAAACCTGAAGTGAAGCATCGGAATCAATAACTAGTGTCACAGGAATGGTTCAAAACATAGACAGTACGAGGAGTCAGTTTTCTTGTATTTATGTCGGCATTGTGCCTTTTCTATATAATTCCGATGCAAATTCTGTGCTTCGTCGTCAATAAGAAGGGCCAAGGGATACAGTAAACCTGAAGTGAAGCATCGGAATCTAAAACCCGTCTCACAGGAAAGGTTCAAAACATAGACAGTAAGAAGAGCCAGTCTTCTTGTACTTGACTCGGCATTATTGTAACGTTCAGGGCTTCCTAATGACGATGGAACTCTCAAATTGCGTCGAGATTCAATACATCGTCCTCCAGCCGACTTGTATCCAAGGGGATATTGCTGCCTCGGGCACCTTATGGTCGTTCTCCTGTAAGTTTAGATTATCGAATCCGTCGCAAATATGATTGTTAATTGTAACGTTCAGGGCCATGTAATGACGATGGAACACTCAAATTGCGTCGAGGTTCAATACATCGGCCTCCAGCCGACTTTTCTCCAAGGGTCTGTTGCTGCCTCGGGCACCAAATGGTCGTTCTCCTGTGAGATTAGATTATCGAATCCGACGCAAAAATGATAGTTAATTGTAATATTCGGGGCCTCCTAATGACGAAGGAATACTCAAATAGCGTCGCGATCCAATACATCGACCTCCAGCCGAATTGTCTCCAAGGGTCTATTGCTGCCTCGGGCACCTTATGGTCGTTCTCCTGTGAGTCTGGATTTTCGATTCAGACGCAAAAATGATAGTTAATTGTAACGTTCAGGGCCTTGTAATGACGATGGAACACTGAAATTGCGTCGAGATTCAATACATCGTCCTCCAGCCGACTTGTCTCCAAGGGTCTGTTGCTGCCTCGGGCACCTTATGGTCGGTCTCCTGTGAGTTTAGATTATCGAATCCGACGCAAAAATGATAGTTAATTGTAACGTTTAGGGCCTCCTAATGACGATGGAACACTCAAATTGCGTCGAGATTCAATACATCGGCCTCCAGCCGACTTGTCTCCAAGGGGATATTGCTGCCTCGGGCACCTTATGGTCGTTCTCCTGTGAGTCTAGATTTTCGAATCCGACGCAAAAATGATAGTTAATTGTAACGTTTAGGGCCTCCTAATGACGATGGAACACTCAAATTGCGTCGATATTCAATACATCGGCCTCCAGTCGATTTGTCTCCAAGGGGTATATTGCTGTCTCGAGCACCGTATGATCTTCTCCTGTGAGTAGATTTTCGAATCCGACGCGAAACTGATAGTTAATTGTAAGGTTTAGGGCCTCCTAATGCCGATGGAACACTCAAATTGCGTCGAGATTCAATACATCGGCCTCCAGCCGACTTGTCTCCAAGGGTCTGTTGCTGCCTCGGGCACCTTATGGTCGTTCTCCTGAGAGTTTAGATTATCGAATCCGACGCAAAAATGATAGTTAATTGTAACGTTTAGGGCCTCCTAATGACGATGGGACACTCAAATTGCGTCGAGATTCAATACATCGTCCTCCAGCCGACTTGTCTCCATGGGGATATTACTGCCTCCGGCCTCTTATGTTCGCTCTCATGTGAGTCTAGATTTTCGAATCCGACGCGAAACTGATTTTTAGTTGTAACGTTCAGGGCTTCCTAATGACGATGGAACTCTCAAATTGCGTCGAGATTCAATACATCGTCCTCCAGCCGACTTGTCTCCAAGGGTCCATTGCTGCCTCGGGCACCTTATGGTCGTTCTCCTGTGAGTCTACATTTTCGAATCCGACGCAAAAATGATAGTTAACTGTAACGTTCAGTGCCTTGTAATGACGATGGAACACTCAAATTGCGTCGAGATTCAATACATCGTCCTCCAGCCGACTTGTCTCCAAGGGTCCATTGCTGCCTCGGGCACCTTATGGTCGTTCTCCTGTGAGTCTAGATATTCGAATCCGAAGCAAAAATGATAGTTAACCGTAACGTTCAGGGCCTTGTAATGACGATGGAACACTCAAATTGCGTCGACATTCAATACATCGGCCTCCAGCCGACTTGTCTCCAAGGGTCTGTAGCTGCCTCGGGCACCTTATGGTCGTTCTCCTGTGAGTTTAGATTATCGAATCCGACGCAAAAATGATAGTTAATTATAACGTTTGAGGCCTCCTAATGACGATGGAACACCCAAATTGCGTCGAGATTCAATACATCGTCCTCCAGCGGACTTGTCTCCAAAGGTCTATTGCTGCCTAGGGCACCTTATGTTCGCTCTCATGTGAGTCTAGTTTTTCGCATCCGACACGAAACTGATTGTTAATTGTAACGTTCAGGGCTTCCTAATGACGATGGAACTCTCAAATTGCGTCGAGATTCAATACATCGTACACCAGCCGAATTGTCTCCAAGGGTCTATTGCTGCCTCGGGCACCTTATGGTCGTTCTCCTGTGAGTCTAGATTTTCGAATCCAACGCAGAAATGATAGTTAACTGTAACGTTCAGGGCCTTCTAATGACGATGGAACACTCAAATTGCGTCGAGATTCAATACATCGGCCTCCAGCCGACTTGTCTCCAAGGGGATATCGCTGCCTCGGGCACCACATGGTCCGTCTCCGGTGTTTCTACGTTTTCGAATCCGACGCAAAAATGATAGTTAATTGTAACGTTCAGGGCCTTGTAGTTACGATGGAACACTCAAATTGCGTCGAGAGTTAATACATCGACCTCCAGTCGACTTGTATCCAAGGGGATATTGCAGTCTCGTGCACCATATGATCCTTCTCCTGTTAGTAGATTTTCGAATCCGACGCTATAATGATAGTTCGCTGTAACGTTCAGGGCCTCCTAATGCCGATGGAACACTCAAATCGCGTCGAGATTCAATACATCGCCCTCCAGCCGACTTGTCTTTAAGGGGTATTGGAGTCTCGTGCACCATATGATCCTTCTCCTTATAGTAGATTTTCGAATCCGACGCTAAAATGATAGTTAACACTAACGTTCAGGGCCTCCTAATGCCGATGGAACACTCAAATTGCGTCGAGATTCAATACATCGGCCTCCAGCCGACTTGTCTCCAAGGGTCTGTTGCTGCCTCGTTCACCTTATGGTCGTTGTCCTGTGAGTTTAGATTATCGAATCCGACGCAAAAATGATAGTTAATTGTAACGTTTAGGGCCTCCTAATGACGATGGGACACTCAAATTGCGTCGAGATTCAATACATCGTCCTCCAGCCGACTTGTCTCCATGGGGATATTACTGCCTCCGGCCTCTTACGTTCGCTCTCATGTGAGTCTAGATTTTCGAATCCGACGCGAAACTGATTTTTAATTGTAACGTTCAGGGCTTCCTAATGACGATGAAACTCTCAAATTGCTTCGAGATTCAATACATCGTCCTCCAGCCGACTTGTCTCCAAGGGTCCATTGCTGCCTCGGGCACCTTATGGTCGTTCTCCTGTGAGTCTAGATTTTCGAATCCGACGCAAAAATGTAGTTAACTGTAACGTTCAGGGCCTTGTAATGACGATGGAACACTCAAATTGCGTCGAGATTCAATACATCGGCTTCCAGCCGACTTCTGAACAAGGGTCTGTTGCTGCCTCGGGCACCTTATGGTCGTTCTCCTGTGAGTATAGATTATCGAATCCGACGCAAAAATGATAGTTAATTGTAACGTTTAGGGCCTCCTAATGACGATGGAACACTCAAATTGCGTCGAGATTCAATTCATCGGCCTCCAGCCGACTTGTCTCCAAGGGTCTCTTGCTGCCTCGGGCACTTTATGGTCGTTCTCCTGTGAGTTTAGATTATCGAATCCGACGCAAAAATGATAGTTAATTGTAACGTTTAGGGCCTCCTAATGACGATGGAACACTCAAATTGCGTCAATATTCAATACATCGCCTCCAGTCGATTTGTCTCCAAGGGGTATATTGCTGTCTCGAGCACCGTATGAACTTCTCCTGTGAGTAGATTTTCGAATCCGACGCTAAAATGATAGTTAACTGTTACGTTCAGGGCCTCCTAATGCCGATGGAACACTCAAATTGCGTCGAGATTCAATACATCGGCCTCCAGCCGACTTGTCTCCAAGGGTTTGGTGCTGCCTCGGGCACCTTATGGTCGTTCTCCTGTGAGTTTAAATTATCGAATCCGACGCAAAAATGATAGTTAATTTTAACGTTCAGGGCCTCCTAATGCCGATGGAACACTCAAATTGCGTCGAGATTCAATACATCGGCCCCAAGCCGACTTCTCAACAAGGGTCTGTTGCTGCCTCAGGCACCTTATGGTCGTCCTCCTGTGAGTTTAGATTTTCGAATCCGACGCAAAAATGATAGTTAATTGTAAGGTTTAGGGCCTCCTAATGACGATGGAACACACAAATTGCGTCGAGATTCAATACATCGGCCTCCAGCCGACTTGTCTCCAAGGGGATATTGCTGCCTCGGGCACCTTATGGTCGTTCTCCTGTGAGTCTAGATTTTCGAATCCGACGCAAAAATGATAGTTAATTGCAACGTTCAGGGCCTTGTAATGACGATGGAACACTCAAATTGCGTCGAGATTCAATACATCGGCCTCCAGCCGACTTTTCTCCAAGGGTCTGTTGCTGCGTCGGGCACCAAATGGTCGTTCTCCTGTGAGTTTAGATTATCGAATCCGAAGCAAAAATGATAGTTAATTGTAACATTCAGGGCATCCTAATAACAATGGAATACTCAAATTGCGTCGCGATCCAATACATCGACCTCCAGCCGAATTGTCTCCAAGGGTCTATTGCTGCCTCGGGCACCTTATGGTCGTTCTCCTGTGAGTTTAGATTATCGAATCCGACGCAAAAATGATAGTTAATTGTAACGTTCAGGGCCTTGTAATGACGATGGAACACTCAAATTGCGTCGAGATTCAATACATCGGCCTCCAGCCGACTTTTCTCCAAGGGTCTATTGCTGCCTCGGGCACCTTATGGTCGTTCTCCTGTGAGTCTAGATTTCCGAATCCGACGCAAAAATGATAGTTAATTGCAACGTTCAGGGCCTTGTAATGACGATGGAACACTCAAATTGCGTCGAGATTCAATACATCGGCCCCAAGCCGACTTCTCAACAAGGGTCTGTTGCTGCCTCAGGCACCTTATGGTCGTCCTCCTGTGAGTCTAGATTTTCGAATCCGACGCAAGAATGATAGTTACTTGTAACGTTTAGGGCCTCCTAATGACGATGGAACACTCAAATTGCGTCGATATTCAATACATCGGCCTCCAGTCGATTTGTCTCCAAGGGGTATATTGCTGTCTCGAGCACCGTATGAACTTCTCCTGCGAGTAGATTTTCGAATCCGTCGCGAAACTGATAGTTAATTGTAAGGTTTAGGGCCTCCTAATCCCAATGGAACACTCAAATTGCGTCGAGATTCAATACATTGGTCTCCAGCCGACTTGTCTCCAAGGGTCTGTTGCTGCCTCGGGCACCTTATGGTCGTTCTCCTGTGAGTTTAGATTATCGAATCCGACGCAAAAATGATAGTTAATTGTAACGTTTAGGGCCTCCTAATGACGATGGGACACTCAAATTGCGTCGAGATTCAATACATCGTCCTCCAGCCGATTTGTCTCCAAAGGTCTATTGCTGCCTAGGGCACCTTATGTTCGCTCTCATGTGAGTCTAGTTTTTCGCATCCGACACGAAACTGATTGTTAATTGTAACGTTCAGGGCTTCCTAATGACGATGGAACTCTCAAATTGCGTCGAGATTCAATACATCGTACACCAGCCGAATTGTCTACAAGGGTCTATTGCTGCCTCGGGCACCTTATGGTCGTTCTCCTGTGAGTCTAGATTTTCGAATCCAACGCAGAAATGATAGTTAACTGTAACGTTCAGGGCCTTCTAATGACGATGGAACACTCAAATTGCGTCGAGATTCAATACATCGGCCTCCAGCCGACTTGTCTCCAAGGGGATATCGCTGCCTCGGGCACCACATGGTCCGTCTCCGGTGTTTCTACGTTTTCGAATCCGACGCAAAAATGATAGTTAATTGTAACGTTCAGGGCCTTGTAGTTACGATGGAACACTCAAATTGCGTCGAGAGTTAATACATCGACCTCCAGTCGACTTGTATCCAAGGGGATATTGCAGTCTCGTGCACCATATGATCCTTCTCCTGTTAGTAGATTTTCGAATCCGACGCTATAATGATAGTTAGCTGTAACGTTCAGGGCCTCCTAATGCCGATGGAACACTCAAATCGCGTCGAGATTCAATACATCGCCCTCCAGCCGACTTGTCTTTAAGGGGTATTGGAGTCTCGTGCACCATATGATCCTTCTCCTTATAGTAGATTTTCGAATCCGACGCTAAAATGATAGTTAACACTAACGTTCAGGGCCTCCTAATGCCGATGGAACACTCAAATTGCGTCGAGATTCAATACATCGGCCTCCAGCCGACTTGTCTCCAAGGGTCTGTTGCTGCCTCGGGCACCTTATGGTCGTTGTCCTGTGAGTTTAGATTATCGAATCCGACGCAAAAATGATAGTTAATTGTAACGTTTAGGGCCTCCTAATGACGATGGGACACTCAAATTGCGTCGAGATTCAATACATCGTCCTCCAGCCGACTTGTCTCCATGGGGATATTACTGCTTCCGGCCTCTTACGTTCGCTCTCATGTGAGTCTAGATTTTCGAATCCGACGCGAAACTGATTTTTAATTGTAACGTTCAGGGCTTCCTAATGACGATGAAACTCTCAAATTGCGTCGAGATTCAATACATCGTCCTCCAGCCGACTTGTCTCCAAGGGTCCATTGCTGCCTCGGGCACCTTATGGTCGTTCTCCTGTGAGTCTAGATTTTCGAATCCGACGCAAAAATGTAGTTAACTGTAACGTTCAGGGCCTTGTAATGACGATGGAACTCTCAAATTGCGTCGAGATTCAATACATCGGCTTCCAGACGACTTCTGAACAAGGGTCTGTTGCTGCCTCGGGCACCTTATGGTCGTTCTCCTGTGAGTATAGATTATCGAATCCGAGGCAAAAATGATAGTTAATTATAACGTTTAGGGCCTCCTAATGACGATGGAACACTCAAATTGCGTCGAGATTCAATTCATCGGCCTCCAGCCGACTTGTCTCCAAGGGTCTCTTGCTGCCTCGGGCACTTTATGGTCGTTCTCCTGTGAGTTTAGATTATCGAATCCGACGCAAAAATGATAGTTAATTGTAACGTTTAGGGCCTCCTAATGACGATGGAACACTCAAATTGCGTCAATATTCAATACATCGCCTCCAGTCGATTTGTCTCCAAGGGGTATATTGCTGTCTCGAGCACCGTATGAACTTCTCCTGTGAGTAGATTTTCGAATCCGACGCTAAAATGATAGTTAACTGTTACGTTCAGGGCCTCCTAATGCCGATGGAACACTCAAATTGCGTCGAGATTCAATACATCGGCCTCCAGCCGACTTGTCTCCAAGGGTTTGGTGCTGCCTCGGGCACCTTATGGTCGTTCTCCTGTGAGTTTAAATTATCGAATCCGACGCAAAAATGATAGTTAATTTTAACGTTCAGGGCCTCCTAATGCCGATGGAACACTCAAATTGCGTCGAGATTCAATATATCGGCCCCAAGCCGACTTCTCAACAAGGGTCTGTTGCTGCCTCAGGCACCTTATGGTCGTCCTCCTGTGAGTTTAGATTTTCGAATCCGACGCAAAAATGATAGTTAATTGTAAGGTTTAGGGCCTCCTAATGACGATGGAACACACAAATTGCGTCGAGATTCAATACATCGGCCTCCAGCCGACTTGTCTCCAAGGGGATATTGCTGCCTCGGGCACCTTATGGTCGTTCTCCTGTGAGTCTAGATTTTCGAATCCGACGCAAAAATGATAGTTAATTGCAACTTTCAGGGCCTTGTAATGACGATGGAACACTCAAATTGCGTCGAGATTCAATACATCGGCCTCCAGCCGACTTTTCTACAAGGGTCTGTTGCTGCCTCGGGCACCAAATGGTCGTTCTCCTGTGAGTTTAGATTATCGAATCCGACGCAAAAATGATAGTTAATTGTAACATTCAGGGCCTCCTAATAACAATGGAATACTCAAATTGCGTCGCGATCCAATACATCGACCTCCAGCCGAATTGTCTCCAAGGGTCTATTGCTGCCTCGGGCACCTTATGGTCGTTCTCCTGTGAGTTTAGATTATCGAATCCGACGCAAAAATGATAGTTAATTGTAACGTTCAGGGCCTTGTAATGACGATGGAACACTCAAATTGCGTCGAGATTCAATACATCGGCCTCCAGCCGACTTTTCTCCAAGGGTCTATTGCTGCCTCGGGCACCTTATGGTCGTTCTCCTGTGAGTCTAGATTTTCGAATCCGACGCAAAAATGATAGTTAATTGCAACGTTCAGGGCCTTGTAATGACGATGGAACACTCAAATTGCGTCGAGATTCAATACATCGGCCCCAAGCCGACTTCTCAACAAGGGTCTGTTGCTGCCTCAGGCACCTTATGGTCGTCCTCCTGTGAGTTTAGATTTTCGAATCCGACGCAAAAATGATAGTTAATTGTAAGGTTTAGGGCCTCCTAATGACGATGGAACACACAAATTGCGTCGAGATTCAATACATCGGCCTCCAGCCGACTTGTCTCCAAGGGGATATTGCTGCCTCGGGCACCTTATGGTCGTTCTCCTGTGAGTCTAGATTTTCGAATCCGACGCAAAAATGATAGTTAATTGTAACGTTTAGGGCCTCCTAATGACGATGGGACACTCAAATTGCGTCGAGATTCAATACATCGTATTCCAGTCGACTTGTCACCTAGGGTCTAATGCTGCCTCGGGCGCCTTATGGTCGTTCTCCTGTGAGTCTAGATTTTCGAATCCGACGCAAGAATGATAGTTACTTGTAACGTTTAGGGCCTCCTAATGACGATGGAACACTCAAATTGCGTCGATATTCAATACATCGGCCTCCAGTCGATTTGTCTCCAAGGGGTATATTGCTGTCTCGAGCACCGTATGAACTTCTCCTGCGAGTAGATTTTCGAATCCGACGCGAAACTGATAGTTAATTGTAAGGTTTAGGGCCTCCTAATCCCAATGGAACACTCAAATTGCGTCGAGATTCAATACATTGGTCTCCAGCCGACTTGTCTCCAAGGGTCTGTTGCTGCCTCGGGCACCTTATGGTCGTTCTCCTGTGAGTTTAGATTATCGAATCCGACGCAAAAATGATAGTTAATTGTAACGTTTAGGGCCTCCTAATGACGATGGGACACTCAAATTGCGTCGAGATTCAATACATCGTCCTCCAGCCGATTTGTCTCCATGGGGATAATACTGCCTCCGGCCTCTTATGTTCGCTCTCATGTGAGTCTAGATTTTCGAATCCGACGCGAAGCTGATTGTTAATCGTAACGTTCAGGGCTTCCTAATGACGATGGAACTCTCAAATTGCGTCGAGATTCAATACATCGTCCTCCAGCCGAATTGTCTCCAAGGGTCTATTGCTGCCTCGGGCACCGTATGGTCGTTCACTTGTGAGTCTAGATTTTCGCATCCGACGCGAAACTGATTGTTAATTGTAACGTTCAGGGCTTCCTAATGACGATGGAACTCTCAAATTGCGTCGAGATTCAATACATCGTCCTCCAGCCGAATTGTCTCCAAGGGCCTATTACTGAATAGGGCACCTTATGTTCGTTCTCCTGTGAGTCTAGATTTACGAATCCGACGCAAAAATGATAGTTAATTCTAACGTTCAGGGCCTTGTAATGACGATGAAACATACAAATAGCGTCGAGATTCAATACATCGGCCTCCTGCCGACTTGTATCCAAGGGGATACTGCAGTCTCGTGCACCATATGATCCTTCTCCTGTTAGTAGGTTTTCCAATCCGACGCTAAAATGATAGTTAACTGTAACGTTCAGGGCCTCCTAATGCCGGTGGAAAACTCAAATTGCGTCGAGATTCAATACATCGGCCTCCAGCCGACTTGTCTCCAAGGGTCTGTTGCTGCCTCGGGCACCTTATGGTCGTTCTCCTGTGAGTTTAGATTATCCAATCCGACGCAAAAATGATAGTTAATTGTAACGTTCAGGGCCTTGTAATGACGATGGAACACTCAAATTGCATCGAGATTCAATACATCGGCCTCCAGCCGACTTTTCTCCAAGAGTCTGTTGCTGCCTCGGGCACCAAATGGTCGTTCTCCTGTGAGTTTAGATTGTCGAATCCGACGCAAAAATGATAGTTAATTGTAACATTCAGGGCCTCCTAATGACGATGGAATACTCAAATTGCGTCGAGATTCAATACATCGGCTTCCAGCAGAATTGTCTCCAAGGGTCTATTGCTGCCTCGGGCACCTTATGGTCGTTCTCCTGTGAGTTTAGATTATCGAATCCGACGCAAAAATGATAGTTAATTGTAACGTTCAGGGCCTTGTAATGACGATGGAACACTCAAATTGCGTCGAGCTTCAATACATCGGCCTCCAGCCGACTTTTCTCCAAGGGTCTATTGCTGCCTCGGGCACCTTATGGTCGTTCTCCTGTGAGTCTAGATTTTCGAATCCGACGCAAAAATGATAGTTAATTGTAACGTTTAGGGCCTCCTAATGACGATGGAACACACAAATTGCGTCGAGATTCAATACATCGGCCTCCAGCCGACTTGTCTCCAAGGGGATATTGCTGCCTCGGGCACCTTATGGTCGTTCTCCTGTGAGTCTAGATTTTCGAATCCGACGCAAAAATGATAGTTAATTGTAACGTTTAGGGCCTCCTAATGACGATGGGACACTCAAATTGCGTCGAGATTCAATACATCTAATTCCAGCCGACTTGTCACCAAGGGTCTAATGCTGCCTCGGGCACCTTACGGTCGTTCTCCTGTGAGTCTAGATTTTCGAATCCGACGCAAGAATGATAGTTAATTGTAACGTTTAGGGCCTCCTAATGACGATGGAACACTCAAATTGCGTCGATATTCAATACATCGGCCTCCAGTCGATTTGTCTCCATGGGGATAATACTGCCTCCGGCCTCTTATGTTCGCTCTCATGTGAGTCTAGATTTTCGAATCCGACGCGAAACTGATTGTTAATTGTAACGTTCAGGGCTTCCTAATGACGATGGAACTCTCAAATTGCGTCGAGATTCAATACATCGTCCTCCAGCCGAATTGTCTCCAAGGGTCTATTGCTGCCTCGGGCACCTTATGGTCGTTCTCCTGTGAGTCTAGATTTTCGCATCCGACGCAAAAATGATAGTTAACTGTAACGTTCAGGGCCTTCTAATGACG